>NC_052482.1:5030239-5712651 GCF_009730915.1 Dioscorea cayenensis subsp. rotundata
ACAGAACAATTAAGCACTTAGCTTTAAGACATTTGTGATACATACAAATGAAAAAAAAATTAAAATAAAATAACAATAACGACACAAGTCCACATGGCTTAAACATAGAATACTCGTAAAGGCCACTGCATGGCTAGCAGAAGAGGAAGCATGGCCTGCATGTGGAGTCACGTGTCAAACACGTTCCACCTATCTAGGGTTTAGTTGCTCAACTCCACCGTTTGGATTACCTTCTTAGTAATATAATCTATACCAACAACAACAACTCAACTTTACTTAATCTAATCACATATATAAAATATAAAACACAAAATATATCTGAAACATCACTTCTGAAATTTAGGTTCCTCCATTACATGCATTTGATGAAGCGAAACTAGATTGATCCTTGATAGCTGTAACAAGACGGTCACAAAAGAGGTGGAAATCCATGTTGATTGTTTCCTTTGCCTGTTGAACAGATTAAGAATTTATAAGCATATCAATTATAAATCAAGAACTATCAAACACAGAAGATATGTGTATTCATATATATACATATATACATATATATATATATATATATATGATGACCTGGAGATGGAGACTATAAAAGGTTTGATCCGAGTTCTTGGTGGTGAATGTTGAGCCATCAATGAGCTGAAGGCCTTGAACTTCTAAAACCCTGAGTACTTTGGAAAGAGGAATTCTACTGATTTGTTTGTTGAAGACACATATCTGCATCATGACTTGTTTGTTATTAAGACAAGTTGCAGAAATGATCGGATGGATTGCGCCTTCACTACGTGAGATAACATTAACATTTCTCCTTTCCCTTGATTTGTTTAATGCCATCTCCTCCTTCTTCTTGGAAAGCCTTTGCACTTGTCTTTGCAGCTCTGGTATGTACTTCACAACACGCGATATCGTGCACGGGATGCTTAGTTTTTTCTGGGTAATAACTTTAAATCATTACAAACATATTGAGCAGAAATTTAAAAAAATTGTCTCCTCCCAAATATATTAAAACTAGAGAGTATACATTTTGTTCTGTCTCAGGAAGTAGGGACCTGAGGGATGAGTAGAGATCGTTTAGCTTTTTTCTTCGATCTCGCTCATAAGCATTGTGGCTTAGCTTCTTTGTCATGTTTGAAAGGTCATGGCTTGAAGGACTGATTGGGAAACTCAAGTCATCATAGTCAAGATCTTGATGGAAATTGTATGATGCTTCTTGTTCTTTTGAAGGGAAACTTAGTACTGGGCAATTCCAACGGAGCTCTTGGATCATGGCTTCTTCTAATTGCAACCCAAGGGTTGATGAAGGCTGGTGAGAAAAAAGAGCCACCATGGTGGAAAAGTTTGGTTTGTTTCAAGCTTGAAGCATGCCTACTAGAATGTGTATATATATATACAGATATTGATCGCTGATAAATTATGCAACCAGTTAGCTCAGTTAGTCTATTTTATGTATTATCAGACAATATGACAACTAAAATTGATTAACTAAATATTTAATATCAATCAGATTAGTTAATGACATCACTGTGGGCATAAAATAAAAATTTAATATCTATCGCTTATGCTCTTCGAAAAGGATGTTATCCAATCAACATAAAATAATTGGGAAAGAAATATCAATTATGTTTGTCCAGAATTTTGTTTTTGATATGTATACGGGTAAAGGGTGTATAGAATTGCAACAGTTATATACAGGGTTTTAAAATATTAAAAATATAGTATCTACTTGGCTCTTGGCAAACTCTTAAGTAAAAGACAGTTGTTGCCTATTGTAAAAAAAAGTCGAGATATATTTTTTTATTTATATTTTTAATCAAGTTTAAATTTAGGGCTTAAGTGGATGGTCATATGGCAACATAAATTTATCATTATTTTTTACATAATATTGAATTCTTAATCTAATTTATGAGATAGCAATATCAAGTAAAATAATATTATGAACAGGTCTCTATTAGGGCTAAACTGTTTAGTAAATCACTAAACTTTGACTTATTTTTACTTTGATCACTGAACTTCAATTTGTATCAATTTGATTATCCAATTTTAATTTCATTTCACTTGGTAGTAAATCAAGAGATTTCAACCTCTAAATAAATAATGTGGCTCTTTTTCCGATGATGTGGCCACCTCTAATAGACTTAATAATGTGTCAATGGGAGGACTAACTTAGATTTTTAAACATCCATGTAATCAATTAGGGATTGAAATCCCACTACAAGAAAAATTATAAATCGGCACGGTAAAATTGGCACGGAAATAGGATTAAAAACCGTGCCAAACTAATTTTGGTACTGTATCTGGCACCAAAAATTAACTATGCCTATAGCACTAGTGACAAATACATTTTGGCACCGTTTTTTTAATATCGTGCCGAACTTTGTCACTATTTTGGGCACGGTTTTTTACTATTGTGCCAACCATTGCCATCAATATTTGGCACGGACTTTGATTCTACATTTGGCACTATTTTGGCACTGTTTTATTGATTTTATATACTATACTTTTTTTCACGGTATTTGGCACAGTTTTTAATAAAACTTTTTTGGTACAGTTTTCGGCACGCTTTTGTTTAATCTGTGAAAAAAATAATTTATATGAAATTAATTTAATTTAATTTTTTTTAATTGCACTAGTTAAAAATTTTGAATTACCAAACAAAAATCATCCTATTGAATTAACAATACATATAGATGCCCTATATATACATTGGAAATCATGTAGTATAATTATACAAACACTCAGTATCAAAAACAACATTAAAAACTCCATTCCACATGCAACATTAAAACTCGAGTATTGCGGCCTTGTTGCTTTGAGGGAACAAACAAGATCCCGATAACATTAGTTGTATGTCCTTTTCTTAATCTTATCTGAGGATAGAAAAAAAAACACACAAAGGTCCAAATAGGATTAATATAAAAAGAACAAAAATTATAAGACATCACAATGGCAAAATTTGACAATCAGCCATGTATAGTAGATTGAGCAAATACCTTCTGTCGAGTAATCTCCCAAAGTGGACCCAAAGCAGGATGAAGAAGAATGAGAAAAGGAGGACCAGATTGCAAGTACTTAGTGTTGTCTTCAACCTAACAAATTTAGAAATAAGAGATCAGATTTATGAAGTTTCAAGTTATGGAGAATATAAGATGTCTTAATTTTAACCAAATACACCCATAACGCAGGTTGTGCTTGCTTTGAAGCATATATTTGCTTGTGAAGACTACATTACTGAGACTTAGTATAGGATATCTTCACTTTAATAAAAGAAAAAAAATTGCACCGTTACATCATCCTAACTCTAATTGCAAGTCAAAAGCTCCGAGGTTCAAGTGAAGGATTAAGGCTATGATTTGCTAGTGAACTAGGGACGATGCATTATTTCAATGTCATTTCGAAACCAAAAAGGGTCATTCGAGTAATTTTGATGCCGAGTTAAATTCAAACTATAAGCCAAAATAACAATCACGTGAGTAAATTATAGTAAATTATATAATAAAAAGAAACAATAACTTTTGCAATAAATTTTTCAGTTGTACATGAAAAAGTTGCACCACTTACGCGGATAAAAAGTTTACATTCCTGCACGAGTTTCATTCCTCACCATCCATGGATTGCTTGAAAAGCTTTAACATGGAAAACCTTAAGTTAGATCGAGTAGAATAATTGAAGAAAGAAGAGATTGTATCAGAATTTACTTCCTTCACCAGGAAACACACATTGTACTCTAATAGTTTCTAGCGCAAATGGAATAGCATCTTCAATATTTAAGAGCTTCACCTTATAGACAACTTGATAGGAGCCAACTAAAAAAACTCAACATATATCTTCTTACGCTTCCTAGCAAAGCGAGATAAATTTGTTGCCATGGAGCTCCAATTGGAGCTCTTTGAAGGTAATGATATAGTACTCTTAGTTTCCAAGCACTTTGAAAAATACACATTCAAAAAGAGAAATAATATAGAAAAAAACTATGTGTGTGTATGAGTGTGTAAAAATTTAAGGAAAAACATCATAAATATAACAAAATGGTGTCTTTGAAAAAAATTAATGAATATAAAAAGCTGCGATTGTTTGAATTCAAGAAAAATATTAAAAATATGGCAAACCTAAAGCTTGAGTGTGTTCAAAGGCACGGAACATCATAAATATAGCAATCCTAATGTATTTATATATCTGAGATAAACCGCGAGCCCTGCTCAGCTTCTCAAGTAAACCATCCCAAATACAAAATCCCGATGCATGTGTGCATATATATATCGACCCCCATCTATGCATTCAAGAAAACCATGATAAACAACAAATATGATGCATGTGTGTGTATATATGTTCACACCTGGGTGTATTCAAAGAAACCATCATTAACAACAAATCTGATGTGTGTGTATATTCACACCCGGTTGTATTCAAAAGAAACTATCATAAAGCAGACAAATCAGATGTATGTTTATATGTGTGAATGTCAGAAAGTCATCATAAACATAGCAAACCCAAAGTGTGTGCAAAGTGAACTTATGTAAAATGGAGGTTCTGGAGAAAGAAAAATCAGTTGGTGATGCAAAGTAGCAAGGCCATATTTTCCGAAAAAGATTAATAAAAAAATTAAACATCCCATTTCAGCATGAAGAAAAAATTCAGATGAGTAATTCTAACCAGCTATATTTTCAATGCTTACAGAATAGTCTCAGGATCTCGAACAACGAGGTGGTTATTCATGACATATTCAAGAAGCTTTTCAGCCAGACACTTGACATCCACCTACATAAAGAGCAAAAGCAACAAACATATATAATTTGACCTTACTCTAGCTTACAATGTCAACATACAGGGAAAACGAGTACCGGAAGCCTCAAAGTTCCACATATGCTTGATAATTCTGGTTTCAACAAAAGATGGAGGTTTCTTTGTGCATGGCGTAATTTTTTCCTTCCATCCTGTTCAAACAAAGAAGGCTAATGTAAAATACACTGAATGACAATTCATGACCTTTACCTTCAACAAAAAAATTTGAAAACATTAGAATGAATTGTTGCTAAATAAATTTAAGTGAACTATGGCTTGAATTGTTGCTTCATCTTCTTTATCAGCCAATTGAAAAAAAATTAACTTCTACACCAACAACATCAACAAGATAAAACTCAAAGTAAGCTTTAACATATATCCTCTTTATCATTCAGGCCATCAAGAGTGTTGTCGGCAACGAGTGTGGTGCGAGGCCTTTTTCTCGTTGGAGAGTGCTCATCAACATGCGATTGCGCCTCCACTGTTGGTGCTCTAGGGATAGATCGCGTGAGAGTAGCAACATGCATATCGGAGAGGTCAATGCCCTTCAACCTAAGTGCTGCAAGCAATGACATTTCAAATGACTCACGACGAGCCCACTCAATCCGCATTGCATCATGTTCGGCTCGCATCGTATCATGCTCGGCAAGCATTGCATTGTGCTTAGCTTGGGTTTTAGCAAGCTCTGCCTGTAACTCATTAATTTGGTCATATAGTTGTCCACTTGATTGAGAAGGCCCTGAACGTGGCTTGTAATTGATTGAAGACATTTGCCTACTTATATTACCCTTTCCTAACACTCTATTACGACTTCCGATAGCAATGCGGTCCCACAATTCATTTTGGTTGATAGAATTTTCATCTTCCCCTTGATCACGCTTATCTGCAAGGGCTTTATCAAATTGTTCCTGCATCCATAAAAAATTAGATCCAAATAATAAAAAAATATTATATAAATGTCTAAAGTAACCTATGAAAGTAATATATCTATATATATAACAAACCAAATAATTGATGCAAATAAATAAATAAGCTTATATTGTGAGAGATTGCAATGTTTAAAAAAATATATATGGATATAGCCTTCACAAAAACAAAATCCTTGATTGAACAATCAATGTAATTGCTTGCAAATAAATTGATGAAACTATTACTAAAAAGCCACTAATTTAACAAATTGATGAAAAAAATTAACTTCTTGAGGAAATTATAGTATACTTACAACAATTTGTGTAGCACGCTCACCCTCGAGAGTGCCATCCTTCTTCCCATGAGTGCGGATGAAACATTCTTTCGGTGTCGGTTCCCTACCCAATTCTTCAATCTGAAAAAATAGCATAATAAAAAATTTAAAGAGTTAAATAAATCATAAATAATAATAATAATAATAATAACAATTACATAGAATATGGACATTACAAGCCTGAGGCGGTGTATAGCAGTGCTGACAGATCCACCACGATAGATTACAATCGAAGAACTTCCATTTACTGCCCTGTTCTTTTTGTTTTGCTCACTTATTTTCTTGAACTCTTCCGACCCCCAATATTTTTGCAAACTCTCCCAAACCGAAGGGGTCATCCACTCAAGTGGAGCCTTGTAAAGAGTGCGAGCAAGGTACAAATGTTTTTTCAACCACTCACTCGCCTCATGGTTGAAATGACATAATATCATAGACTCATGCTGCGACTCCCATGTGTAAATACCCTAAAGAAAGAAAGAAAGAAAGAAAGAAAGATTAACTACGTTAATATTTTTTTAATAGTAAAACAATATTATTAATTAAATGATATTTACCCTAAAAGTTGTGAACATTCTCTGTCGCACATCTCTAGGCACTTTTCCCCATCCGGTCCATGGTTCTTTGTAGTGGCCTTGGACCAAATCATGTATTGCTTTTTTAACTTCGTAATCTCTGAAAAAACAAGTCAAATTAATAAACATTTAATTATAAAATTTAGGAACTTTTCTTGAGGAATTTATATATACAAAATAAAATTTTTAAAAAATAAAATCTACTTACATAACTACACTATCAGGAGTAATAAACCAAGGGGGTCCAGTGCTATTAGATTCATTGGATTGATCCTCTGTTGCCTCATGTTGGCCCTCAGAGACATGGGTAGATGCCTCGGCATGTGGAGTTAGCGGAGGCTGTGAAGTTTGAGGAGATTGTGTAATTGAAGGGCTCACTTATGGTGCTTGAATATTTGGATGTATACATGGAGGCATTCCTAATTCTGGTGAGTTATTGGAGACTAATTTGGAGCTAACAGACTTCTGACGAATACTTGCGGTTGATCGACCTCGGCCTGATATAGATCGACCACCATGTCTCAATGTTGATCCACCCCGACCTATAATAGAGAACATTAAATATAAGTTGTAAAAGCATGGAAACAAATTTCACTCAAATTAAAAAGCTAAATGAAAAAGGAAAGATGCTTCATACTACCAATATATTATACAAATAATTCAACCAACATTATTACAATAAGACAATAAGCTAACCAAAAAGATCAATGCTTAAAAAAACCTAGTCAAACCTAATATAGAGCTATAGTCTGGATAATGAGTCATCCCACTTCAACTAAACAATCTGTCCAAACAACAAGAAAACTTGGGTGAATATAAATGATAAGAAAAAAAAATTACAATGAGAATAACTTAATTGGAAAGGTAGAAGAAAAACATGATCATAAATGAGACATATATCTATCACCACACACATCCGTAAAAAACTAGAAACAACATAGAAATACAAAGTTCCTATAAAAAAAAAAAGAGAAAAAACACAAGAAGATATTTAGTAATTAGTTAAAAGTCATGTTCTCCCAAATCATCATCATCATCATCATCATCATCATCATCATCATCATCATCATCATCAGTTTCTTCATATTCATTGTCTGCCTCTTCATCTTCTTCATCTTCCTCAGTTTCACTTTCTAAAATATCTTGCAACCCTTCAGATAAGTCAACAAATTGTTGTATGCCTTGTAGATCAACCAAAGAAGGAATCTCTTGTAAAATACTGACAACTGGATTTGATGTAATTTCCTCCATTTGATATGCGGTGCTGTCTTTTCCCGGCCAACTTGCTTCAACCATTCTCCTAGCTTTTGTCTTGCACACAGCTAACCAATCAACCTTGTCCCTTTTTCATGCTCGGGTACTCAATATAGTTCACTTGAATGGCTTGTTGCGCTAATACAAATGGATCATACTTTGGATACATTTTTTTCCGATTAACATCAACCAAATTATATAGAGGATGAACCTTGGTGCCATTTATTGGATCAAACCATGTACACTCGAAGAGGACAATACGGTTCCATCTATTTCCATGGTACTCAAGTTGGACTACATCCTGCAATAAACCATAGAAATCAGTGCATGTATCCTCAACATTGGACCCTTGTACACATATGCCACTGTTCATGGTGGCTTTCTCCATGCTATGGACGATAGTATGAAAGTTATAACCATTGATGAAGTATCCCGGCCAAGTTGTTGCCTTCATAGATGGACCCCAAGCAAGGCTTTGCAAGAGAGGATCAATGACTTGATTGACCTCATTTGCCACCTAAACCCAAAAATTGAATATGAGATATTTTGTCATTCTCTTAATACAATTTCAAGATATTAAAATGATTACTTACAAAATTTTCAAACCACTTTGCAAAATGCTTATCAATGGCCTTATCGATGGCATCAACAGGATTCCCTTGTAGGTAGTTGACAAATATCCTTTGAATGCACATTTAAACATGAAAAATTTTTAAAAAAATATTGAAGTTATATATTTTATAGATTGTAAAATTGATTATTCTAATAATTGATCATATAACTTACTTGTAATATGGTTGCACTTCTGGACAATTTCGCAATATATAAGTATGTGCTACACGTAACTTATTTTCAGAAAGCCATCTAATCTTTGGACGACCTTGACTTCGACCTATGTAATTAAATATAGAGAAAGGTTCAAAGGCAGCATCATTTACCCCCTCATCATTTCGTGGAGGTCTCCTCCTTTTACATGATATATGAGGTTCAAAATAATGTTCTGCAAAAATATTGATTTCTTGTGCAATATAAGCTTGACAAATTGAACCCTCAACATGTGCCTTATTCTTCAATGTTTTTTTCAAATCATAAAGAAACCTACAAGTACAAGGATAAAAAACATCACATAAACTAAACAAAATTATCTTAAATTCAATAAAGTTAGATTGCAACTTTTGTTACCTCTCAAAGGGAAACATCCATCTATATTGAACAGGACCTCCAATTCTAGCCTCATAAGGCAAATGAACAATGAGATGCTCCATAGAATCCTTGATTTATTACCGGTTGAAATAAAATTACAGTTGAGTGACCAAATTAATAGAAATTGAAGTTCGGTGGTCAAAGTGAAAATGAGTCAAAGTTTAGTGTCCTACTAAAAAATTTACCCACTCTATCAGGATAAAAATTGAATACAAAAATTATCTACAACAAATATATTAAATTTTTTTTTAAAAAATAAAAGAACTAAATAAGCCAAAAACAGACTTATATATATAGCGTACAATTAACATGGTAGTCAGAGGTACGTAGCATTTAATTTTCTACTCTAGAAGATTGTTCATTCATTGACGACATACCAGAAACGCATACAAATACAACATACAATGAATCATTTTTTATTATTTATCTTGGTATTGATTATTGGAGATCCCTTAATAAGTTGCTATCTGCTTCCATTGCATCTTCTTTTTGGCATTATTACAGCCACTATAAATAGTTGATGGAGATTGATGGAAAATTTAGACTTCCTATGATAGCTTATGATTCATGTACATATATTTGAAGTGGCAGGGATATTAGATGTCAATTTGACTAATGCGTGATGGTCCACACTATCAACTCTAAATCACATCCTTTCAAGCATCTCACTGGAAATAACAGAACAACAGTATGCCATGGTTGTTAATGTTTAATTTGATAATTTTTATACAGACAAAATGAGGATAGTTTGATTCCTTTTGTATGACAGGAAATCCAATTAAAAAAAAAAATTATAGAATCAATTTTAATTTGTTCAATATATTTTAAATTTACTCAATATTTCTTTCTATGTATATGTTTTTAAAGTGTTTAATATTATTTTATCTTTTCTCATTTTTGCTCTCATATTTTTAAAAAATATTCAATATAATAACTGCTATTTGACATACAACCGCAAATATATGATTATTTAATTGATATTTCTCAATTGATATGAAATTTAAGGTGAAAGAGGATGATAATACATCCAATAAAGCTCATCTGAATTTTCTATATTGGCATCAAATACCTATTTTAAAAATTATAATATATTTCATGTTGGAATGAGTATATAAAATAATGATTACATTTCAAACTATATGTGAATATCTAATCATATTCAACATTTTGATAGTGAAAATATAAATGAAAATACACCAAATTAATGCATAGATCTTATTAAATATTTTGAAAATACAAATATAAAAATTATTGACATGATGAACAAGAATATATATATTTTTTTTGGTTGGCAAAATAAGATATTTAGTTTTGGAAGGAAAATTATTAAGAGCATTTAAATTATAAAACTTTAAACATATAATTAATTTATTACCGAAGAACATCAAATCCAAAAGAAGCCATGCATGGTAAAATGATTTCGGCTGTTCAGGGATTTGAAAGAAATTTTGTTTACAAATTAATCACATCTCAAAAACTTTTATGTAAAATTAATAAAATATATAGTCTTCATTTAAAATGGCTTAAATCATGTTCAAATCCATATGATAAAATTGAGGATTAGGGGAAAATTATTGTCATATCATTATATAATGTCACACAAATATCAAACGGAGTTAAGCCAGTTCGGATAAAAATGATTTTTTCTATAATTTTATGACCTTGAATATGACATGAACATTTTCCTAATATATAATTGGTTTGGCTGATCTACATCATTTATTACTTTTTTGGTTAATCTTACCCATTAACAAAGATATTTAATTAAGTCAAATGCTTGTAAATGTCAAATATTTTTCTCATATAATCATGTGATTTTTATATTAATTGAATTTTCAAAATAATAAATTAAAAAGTCAGAAGTAATCATCTTGAATATAAGAGTTATTATTATTGTTGCTGTTTAATAATTGTGGACAAGGCACAAATTCTAGATCATTATGTTGGATCAAAGAGAGTACTCAAATACTCGAGTTTGTATTTGAGAGAGAAATGAACTAAAACTTTTTTATTATAGGGATGGTGTTTGTTATTATTAATTTGCCCGTGAACAAATAAATTTGTCAATTTTAACATTTATCATTAATTAAACAACTAAATTGACCAATTTTTCTCAAATATTTTTATTTATTTATAGAATTTTTTTAATAATGTGATGTTTTAGGTTAGAACCAGGAAATTCCCTAGTTCCAGAATAAGAGGTGATGAGTTTCAAAATGGTTTCTAATATTTTTAATTAAAAAAAAGAGAGAAATTACCTTGCAATGCAAAGGCTCAGTGCTCTCCACAATGAGCACTAGCCTTGCGCTTGCCAACACGTGCAAACTCCTTGCTCACAAGCGTCCCACATGTGAACACCACATTCCTACCATTCATAACTTGAGCACCCATATTTATTTCTTTCTTTTGTCATCTTTGCAACATTAGCAACTTGGCCACTATTTTATTCAATCATTCTCTAAGCTCATTAGATAAGACAATAAATTTTCCATTATTTAAATTTACCAATTCAATTAATGATGTGACTTAAGCTTGGGCTATCAACAATTTAGTCTCACACAAATGAAATAAAATAAATAAATAAATAAATAAATAAATGATGATCAAATACTTTTAGTCGGTTCAATTGTTTGTAAGCTTTTGGATGGTGGTGACATTTTCAATGAGTTTCCTCTTGATCTCTTTCCATTATAGAGTAGCATATATCTCTGCTTGCAGTTTGTTTATTAAGCAATGACAACGCCTTGTTCAGTGTTTTGGGAGTTGGTGAAAGTGCCCTAGCTTAGTGAGAGAATTGGGGTTTTTTTTTATGCATATATATTTTGACGTATATTCTACATAAGAGTGATTGCATTAAATGTGATAATAAAAATTTGAAGTTCTATTTTATCTAATTATTCTTTTTTACTTGAACCAGTCTTAAACAGACCGATTTTCTAGTCAATTTCGATTTCTATTTTTTATCTTTTAAATATTGAATATAGTTTTTAAACTTATCATTTTTTTTAAATTTTTCTTTAAAAATAATTTTGGGACCTATTTAATAAATATTTGAAAAAGTTAAACAAAATAAATAAATATTATTTTGTTATTATAAATGAGTAATTTTTTTGAAAAAAATTCTTTTCTCAAAACTATTTATATTTAACAATGGAGAGGGTATGTTTTATCATGGTTCATTCCTTTCCAAAGCAACACTGTATGGAAAATGTGGACCTCTTTAAAATTTCCCTCATGATTCCATCAGCTTTGTTTCTTTAATATTAGCAAGTTGCATAGAAATAATTGAGAAATTATATAAACTTCAAATGTCATTTGAGTATTTGCCATGAAAGTACCCTTGCTATTATTTTATAGCCAAATATTGAAAAATGAAGGACCAACACTTTTCGGCTAATTTATTAAAATATTGTTTATTTTTAAATAATTTTTTTAAATGCGTATTTTCGTAATTATTTACGGAAATGCGTATTTTATATTTTTTTATTATTTTTTTAAACAGATCGGGTCCCATCTGTAATTTTTTAATATTTAAATTTAATTTTTTAAAAAAACAGAGGGGCCGTTATTTTTTTAATATTAAATTTTTTTATTTTTTTAAGAATCATGGGTCCCGATAGTTTTTTTAAATTAAAAAAACATTTTACATTCAAACCCTTATAATTTTTCATTAATTTTTTTTCTTATAACTTATTTTTTTCTCATTTCTACTATGTTATTTTTTTACTTTCACTAATTATAACCCTAAATTTTGTTAATAATTTAAATAAATAATTTTTAATATTTTTTTCAACATAATAAAATTTTAAATATTTAAAAAAAATTCACATGTAAAAATTACTCCCATAACTAAACCAAACTCACTTGATATTTTTGAATGAACTAAAAACAATTACATATATTATAAAAATAATTTAATAAACATTATGGCATACTACTTTGGGACCAGTGACGTTCGAGCAATTTCGACGATTATGAGCCCTTCGTTCATGACATAAAGCCACAACGCTTTTGGTTGACGGCCTCTCTTATGTCCATTTTCATTCTGAATTCTACTTGGATTTTTGGACGTCGCGAAAGCTGGTGCTTGCGTTGTAAGATCGGGATATAAAGCGTGAGCCAATTATAGGGGTTACAGTATCTCTCATTTGACATTGCATCTTCTTTTTGGCATTATTACATCCACTATAAATAGTTGATGGAGATTGATGTTAAATTTTGACTGCCTATGATAGCTTATGACCATGTACATATCTTTGAAGTGGCAGGGATATTAGATGTCAGTTTGACTGATGCGTGATGGTCCACACTATCAACTCTAAATCGCATCCTTTTAAGCGTCTCACTGAAAATAACAGAACAACAGTATGCCATGGTTGTTAATGTATAATTTGATAATTTTTATACTGACAAAATGAGGATAGTTTGATTCCTTTTGTATGACAGGAAATCCAATTAAAAAAAAATTATAGAATGAATTTTAATTTGTTCAATATATTTTAAATTTACTCAATATTTCTTTCTATGTATATGTTTTTAAAGTGTTTAATATTATTTTATCTTTTCTCATTTTCGCTCTCATATTTTTAAAAAATATTCAATATAATAAC
Source organism: Dioscorea cayenensis subsp. rotundata (assembly GCF_009730915.1). Classification (NCBI taxonomy): domain Eukaryota; kingdom Viridiplantae; phylum Streptophyta; class Magnoliopsida; order Dioscoreales; family Dioscoreaceae; genus Dioscorea; species Dioscorea cayenensis. Next base: position 5,043,901 of record NC_052482.1, read on the forward strand.
TGCTATTTGACATACAACCGGAAATATATGATTATTTAATTGATTTTTTTCAATTGATATGAAATTTAAGGTGAAAGAGGATGATAATACATCCAATAAAGCTCATCTGAATTTTCCATATTGGCATCAAATGCCTATTTTAAAATTATAATATATTTCATGTTGGAATGAGTATATAAAATAATGATTACATTTCAAACTATATGTGAATATCTAATCATATTCAACATTTTGATAGTGAAAATATAAATGAAAATACACCAAATTAATGCATAGATCTTATTAAATATTTTGAAAATACAAATATAAAAATTATTGACATGATGAACAAGAATATATATATATTTTTTGGTTGGCAAAATAAGATATTTAGTTTTGGAAGGAAAATTATTAAGAGCATTTTAATTATAAAACTTTAAACATATAATTAATTTATTACCGAAGAACATCAAATCCAAAAGAAGCCATGCATGGTAAAATAATTTCGGCTGTTCAGGGATTTGAAAGAAATTTTGTTTACAAATTAATCACATCTCAAAAACTTTTATGTAAAATTAATAAAATATATAGTCTTCATTTAAAATGGCTTAAATCATGTTCAAATCCATATGATAAAATTGAGGATTAGGGGAAAATTATTGTCATATCATTATATAATGTCACACAAATATCAAACGGAGTTAAGCCAGTTCGGATAAAAATGATTTTTTCTATAATTTTATGACCTTGAATATGACATGAACATTTTCCTAATATATAATTGGTTTGGTTGATCTACATCATTTATTACTTTTATGGCTAATCTTACCCATTAACAAAGATATTTAATTAAGTCAAATGCATGTAAATGTCAAATATTTTTCTCATATAATCATGCGATTTTTATATTAATTGAATTTTCAAAATAATAAATTAAAAAGTCAGAAGTAATCATCTTGAATATAAGAGTTATTATTATTGTTGCTGTTTAATAATTGTGGACAAGGCACAAATTCTAGATCATTATGTTGGATCAAAGAGAGTACTCAAATACTCGAGTTTGTATATGAGAGAGAAATGAACTAAAACTTTTTTATTATAGGGATGGTGTTTGTTATTATTAATTTGCCCGTGAACAAATAAATTTGTCAATTTTAACATTTATCATTAATTAAACAACTAAATTGACCATTTTTCTTAAATATTTTTATTTATTTATAGAATTTTTTTAATAATGTGATGTTTTAGGTTAGAACCAGGAAATTCTCTAGTTCCAGAATAAGAGGAGATGAGTTTCAAAATGGTTTCTAATATTTTTAATTAAAAAAAAGAGAGAAATTACGCACGCCCATGCGCCCGACCAATAGGGGCAGATGCACGCCCCTATGACTACTCTGGACATCCGAGAAAATCCCCTTAGTGTTTCGCACGCCCGTGCGACAATTACGCACGGGCGTGGCCATTCACAAGCTCAATTCACAGAGGTAAGCACAGGCCACTGTGTCTTCTCGGGATGGCGAGAGCTCCTCTGCAGAGATTCGCACTGGCGTGCGGAAATTACCCACGCCCGTGTGATTTTCACAGGGTTGCCCACAGGAGCGAGTTCACGCCCCTGTACGCTCTCGGGATAATTTGACAAACTCTGCAGGAAATTACACGCCCGTGCAGAAATTACCCACGGGCATGCGATATTCGCATGGTCATTCACAGGGGCAGTCGCACGCCCCTGTGCCTTCTCTGGATGAGCTCGCAATACAAATCCATGGGCATGCGGAAATTTCACACACCCGTGCGTTTTCACTGGATGCCTTAGAAAAACCTGCAGGCTCTGCAGAAAGTTTCTGAACATGTTTACACACTCAGAGCCTGCCCTATTATGCATGTTTTACTAGTGAAAAATATGGAATAAAGCTCAAACGACATAAATTCACCAATTCCACATGAAAACACACGATGAATACTTAAAGCCCACAAGAAAATCTTAGCACAAGAGTTGTCTTGTACTCGGGTTCAAACCATTATAAAAGGTCTGAACAATCATCCACTCCGGGAATCCGTGTTGCGGGCACTTTCTCAGGAGCTCCTTGAACCTTTCCCATGTCTCGAATAGAGACTCCAATTCCAACTGAACAAAGGATGAGATCTCATTCCTAAGCTTTGCTGATTTTTCGGGAGGGAAATAACGGGCAAGAAAAGCTTCTACCATCTCCTCCCATGTGGTAATTGATGCTCTAGGTAATGAGTGTGACCACTACTTCGCTCTCCATTTAGGGAAAATGGGAAGACTCGCAACTTGATTTCATCATCCGTTACCCCGTTTATCTTCAGCATATCACACACCTCTAGAAAACTCTCCATATGACTCTTTGGATCTTCATCGACCAAACCATTGAATTGTGCGGATTACTGCAACATGTGGATGAATGCAGGCTTCAGTTCGAAGTCCTGAGCTGTAATCGGGGGACGCACAATACTCGACTGTGTCCCCAACACTGAAGGTCTGGCATAATCAGATAATGTTCGATGTTGCTCATTCTGTTCTGCCATGTTTTCAGATTCTTCCACTTCCAAATCAGCTGAATTAGACTGTTCTTGCACAGGCTCTTTCCCTTTTCTTCTTAGAGTACGTTCAAGCTCAGGATCTTCTTCAATCAATATTAAGGGATTCCCTCGGGTCATAACCTGGAGCTGCACCCAAAAAGAAAGAAAAAGAAGTCAGAACGATGATAGAATAAGAAGATATGAAATAGAATGTATAGTGAAATAACTAATAAAAAAAGTGCAAAGTATCTCTAAACGCCTACTCCCCGGCAATGGCGCCAAAAACTTAACGAGGTCCCTTTGCGTATATCCCGCAAGTGCACGGGTTTATCGAAGTAATAATCCCGGATGAGCGAGTATCGAATCCACAGGGAGTAGGGAATAAAAACACTTAATCTGCTTCTTAGCTATGTGAAAGATAAGTAGTGATAAGTGTGATAATGATTCAATTCTTAAGAGTAAAAACAACAAGTAAGAGAGCACGAGTGAAAGAGGAGGTAAGGCAATCGATAAAGATGGGGTACTCGGATATTGCTCCGCCTAGGATAATCGTTTCAAGTGCAAGAACCCTCTATTATGCTTCCTAATCAATGCAATGGTGAGTCGTGGAAATCCTTAAATACATAGTCCCAAATCTAAGGTCAACTATGCCTAACTCTATACATGTCCCGGAGGAAAGATTAGATAACCTCTCAACCTCGCACTCGAATAGAGTTGCAAAAAGCTCTAGGGATTCCAAGTGATAAATCTCTTCCTAATTATAGACCTAACCCTTTGGTCCAGGTGGAAGGTCCCTAACCACGATTAAGCCATAGAAACTAAGATCACCTCAACGCTTCACTCCGTTGCACGCGCAACTAAGCCCCAGCGGAGGGTCATCCCTTAGTCCATTCACTCTATTATGGCCGCAAAGAACTCGAGGAACAGAGGTAGAATCTATCATGTCAGAGGGGAAAGGGGACGGTCCTGTACCTCTTGACTTACCCTCTCAACCCTCTCCAACCTAGCTTTGTCTAATCCTCGTGGTTTGTCACTCACTCACAAGGTTACCAACAAGAACTCTCAACCCTAGTGTTACTCTAGGGGAAATGTTCATACAATCAAGCATTTAAGGTTGGAACTCACAATAAACATCAATTAATTGAAAGCATAATAAAGAGATTCAATGAAACAAATACATCGTAGGGTTCACAAATACCCAAGTACCCACTAGGGGTTTAGCTCTTCATGGAGTTAAGTACAATCAAAGAAATAGAATGTAAAAGCAATGAATCCATAGAGAAACCTCCTCGATAGTCGTGTCGATGGTCTTGTGTAAAGTCCTCTACCCGTCGTCCAAGGATTCCCTTGTCTGGTATAGGATACGCCTTGACGGAAGCTCCCCTACCAACCTTCTTCCAAAGGAATGACGGTGTCGTAGCTGCAGAACCTCTCCAAAAACCTAGCCAATACCTCTCAAAACCCTAGTCGAAGCCCTCTCTCAATTTGGGGAAAAGATGGAGAAAAGAATACTGAAATCGGGGCTGAAATCGGCTTTAAATAGGGCTGGAATCGGACATCCACACGGTCCTGTGGATTCTTCACATGCCCCTGTGGAATTTCCACAGGGCGTGTGGATTCTCTGTTCTGCAGTTTTTTCAGCCGGCTGTGAACAGTGCTTCTACAGTACTTTGCTACAGTGTTGCTACAATGCCCTGCTACAGTATCTGATCTGAAATACTTCCCGAATCCGTACTTTCATCGAGGTAACACAAACGGGCACACGTTCACGTCGTGGATCGCTTTGCTTCTTCAATGACGGATAAGTTGATGGAGATCTTGTTCTATGTGCACAAGTCAGAATGCTTGAGTGTGACTGCCCTTGTGCCCCTCCAAATGGTTGTGCTAACTAAAATACGAGGAGGTTGGCACACACTCTAGAATCTCACACCCGACCTATGTCTTCGCGTTTGAACCTTAGTAAGATTTCCTCCAAAATTGGTGGATTATGATCCACATTGGCTTATTTCCTTCATAATTGGTTTCACAATCCTACCTGCATAAAAGTAACATAAAAAAACACATATTACTGAAAAAACCCGAGAAAAGTAATGCCCAACATAAGGAAAGAATGCTTCGCATTCATATCGCACAAGCACTTATCAGCAACATAAATGGGCACACGTTTATGCCGTTGATCGCTTCGCTTTTTTAATAAACGGGTTCATTGGTCAAGATCTTGCTATCAATGCACAAGTCAGGATACGTAAATGTGACTGCCCTTGTGCCCGTCCAAATCATTGTAATTGCTTGAATACATGGAGGTTGGCACACATTCACTTATCTTTGAGCCCAACTTGTGTCTTCACGTTTGTTCCTTCCAAGATTGCATCAAATAGTATATTCGAGATCTACTTTTGCCTTCTTTTCTTAAAACATAGCTTCACAACCCTACCTGTGCAAAAGAATACAAATACACATGTATAGCGCTTAAACCTGATAAAAGTAATGCTCATTGTAAGGAAAGAACACTTCGCATTCTTAACACACAAGCACTTATCAAACTCCCCCACACTTAAGCTTTTGCTTGTCCTCAAGCAAAAATTAAAACATTAAAGCATAGACGAAGGAAATATTGGAAGTGCTTGGCCTTAGATTCACCAAAGCATACAAAGAGAGCATTCTACAAGGGAAATTTCAACACTAAATACGAAAAATCAATGCTCTAGCTAAAAACTTGAATAAAAAAGGACAACAAACCCGAAATCATGTAAGTGTGTGAACTCACTCAAAAACAACCCAAAGTATACTCCTCAAAGTTCTAAGTACAAGGGACTTATTTATTTATAAATAGTAACAAAATTTCAAAGATGGCAGTAGCTTCACACATCCTCTAAGGTAGCCATTTCCAAAGCGGCCGATAAGGTGGCTTTCACACTTTTGAGGTGGTAGCTCTTTCTACCGGAGTGGTAGCTTTCACTCATCCTATGAGATGGCTCTTTCTCTTATTAGGGCATAACTAGTATCCAACTTATGAGAGTAGCTCCATACTTCATAGGTGGTAGCTCTTTTAACCCAATAAGTACAACTAAACAATAAAACTAATTTTGTTCTTTCTTTTCATATTTCCATTTTTTTTTGTTTTTTTTTCAGTAAAATAACATAAGAAACAAAACTAAAACTAGTCCCTTTAACATCAAACTTAAGTTTCTAAAAGAGTTTAAAGAGTGAGTAGTGGACAAGTCTCAATCGGGAAAAAATTCCTAAAAAGTCAAGCACGAATTGGAGCATGAGAACATTCAATGTTAAAAATTCTCCTATACTCAAGAATATAATTATTGCAATTAAACTGAACCGCCATTGGCTATGTGAGCATGTATGCTAATCAAAACTTGTGTAAAAGCCATGTGTAATGTGAACTCCCCTCCACACTTAAGATGTACATTGCCCTCAATGTACACATGGAAGCACAACAAAAGTAATACAATTTAGAACAGATGTGGGAGTGGGCAATTGAAACAATACTCCCCTGACTCCTAGTGGTGCGTTTGATGGAGCTAAATCCTTGGGAGTTAAATTCCAACGGGTTGTGAAGCACACACGACCAAGTGTAAAACATATTGACCGTATCTATGACTAATCCTCAATTTCCATATTGACAAGACCATCTGCACGCATACACAAGGCTATTCAGTGAAGCTCAATAAACAAAAACAACTCGAGTATATAAAAAAATAGAGCAATGAAATACGACTCAAGACAAAACTAAAAGATAAACTCAGAAGGAGGATCCTTTCTGAGTATACAAGTCCAAAATAAAATGCGAAAAATAAGAACAGAGAAGGTAAAAACGCCTCAAGTATAGGTGTCAATTGCTGGTGCATCTGTTGCCGCTGCTGGTAAAGATGACACTGGTGCTGCAAAATAAATGAAGATTGGGCAAAGAAAAGAGAAAGAAAAGCTTACCGACGAAATGAGAATGAGAGAGTAGAAAACAGCTGAAAAACTCAAGTAACAACCCTTTAAAGATGAAGAAAACTGAAAAGATTATAAAGAAAACCCGCAGCTTTTGAGTTTTTGTGCATCCATACGGGCGTGTGGAAATTACCCACGCCCGTGTGACTCCCCAGGAGAGAACCACACGGGCAGATGCACGCCCCTGTGGCTTCTCTGTCCAACCGAGAAAATTCTCTAAGTGTTTTACACTCCTGTGCGACAATTCCACACGGGCGTGGATCCTTACTGGGCAATTCACAGAGGCAGGCGCACGCCCCTGTGTCTTCTCAGGATGGAGGAGAAATTCTCTGCAGAGAAACACACGCTTGTGCAAAAATTCTGCACAGGCGTAGGCCATGACAAGGTCGCTCACAGGGGCGAGTCCACGCTTCTGTGCTGTCTCTGGATGAGCTCTGAACGAAAATGCATGCCCGTGCGAAAATTCCACACGGGCGTGTGTTTTCTCTGGACACTTAGAAGACTTTGCAGGCTCTACAGAAAATTCCTGAACACAAATATACACTCAGAGCCTGCCTAACAATGCAATTTTAAGATTGAGTGATTTCTCCACCAGGACCTTGTTGGGGACTAGTATCTGTTGCTTGGAGATGAGGACCGGTTGTTCTTGGATTACCTTTACTCAATGAAATTCAATTTAGAGGCATTTAGCGAATCTTGAGTTTCATGTTAGATCCTCGGGGGAGCATTGGCTACATACCCCATCTTAATTGAATGAAAACTCATTCACTTTATTCCTTGCCTGCTTGCTTGCTTATTAACTTCTCTCGCAATTAGTTCAATTCATCACATTCTTTGATTCTGACTAGATAACTGAGCATTAGTTAATACTAATACTTCTGTTCCCTATGGATTTGACTACCACTCACCGGGGTAATTATTACTTCGACACCCATACACTTGTGGTTCACACACAATGAGAGCGAGTGTCAGTGACCAACCCTACATTATGTCCCAACGGAGAAATCTCTGAATCTTAATACCTCATACTGTGCTAGGTTGCTTTAGGCTCAACGGATTCCAAGTCATAAACCCTATTCCCTAAAATAGATATAACCCTTTGGTCCAAGCGAAAGACCTCTAGTCCGAATTAAGCCACGGATATTAAGTATTACTTCAACGGTTCACTCTGTTGTGGTTGTTTGCCCGCAAGTGTACGGGGTCGCCAAGTAATACCTTATGAAAAAGCCCAAAGATCGTATCCCACGGTGCTAAGGATCTCCTATTACTCCTCCATCACCTACTTTCTAACCTTACAACTTAAACATGGTATTTGACTCTAATACATGCAATAATGTAAATAAATCACAAGTGTAACAATTCCAAGGCAAGCAAGAAATCACAAGAGCAATGATGATGACAAATAGGCCTAGGGATAAGGATCCCCATGAGGGTTCATCATGGTATATGGATGCATGATAATAGTGAAGCAAGGGTGATTTAAACCGAAGGATTTCAAGAATAGTTCAACCCCAATTTCTCGGTGATTAAACCCTAATCCCATACGAATGTCAATAAGGATCTCTCCTTAATTACATTCCTATGATCGCATTAAGTCTAAGGAAATCCCGTAATAAGGACATACTTGCGATAAAGGAATACCCCTTCTAGCTCAAATTAAATGTATCCTTAAGAATCGGAGGCGTTACCGACACCCAATCTCTGGGCATATCGATACCGGAATACCCCTTCTAGCTTATTAAAGATCTAGTACATGTGAATAGGTCACATCTACACATACAACTCAATAAAGAACTAAGGATCTTTCCATTTTATAGTTCTAGACATGAAGAACAATGAGCCAAGATATAAATCAACCCAAATACATTCGAAATGAAGGTTTAGCATCCAAAATACATGATGAACCCCCGAAGGTTCACCTACATCCGGTGGCCTTGGGGGTCTAGTTTGCCATCATACAAGAAAGTATAACAAACTCAACAATAATAAGAAATAGATGCATAAATGGCACTCCCTAGTCTGAATGATGATGAAGAAGAACAATGCCGGCTTAATGACGCTTCCTCTAGTCCAAAGAATGCCAAATGCTTCTCCTCCTTTGATGATGAAGCTCTCCCCTTGAAGTTCAAGCTCTTGATCCCTTCTAAGCCTCAGGCCAAGCTCTACCAAGAAGATGTCTTCATTTCTCCTCTTTTTCCCCAAGTGTCTGCTACCCCAAAAGTCCAAAAATCCCCCAAGAATGGCCTCAAAATACCCTCATATACCCCCGGTATACTCTCCTCCAAAGCAGCCCATATGCCTCTCAAAATAGACTCAATAACCCCCTAAAATGGCCTCCATACTGGCGGTATACTGGCTCAATGAGGACCTCCATACTGGTTGTATATTGGTTCAATGAGGACCTCATTGAGGCCGTTTGGGGTAGGCAAAAGTGCACTCTAGCACTCATAATAGTATCCATACTGGCTCAATGAGCACCTCATTGAGCCAGTATGCCTTTAAGTACACTATCCTCTTCTATGGCTATAGTGATCATCCCGGGGTCAATATAGGGCAGCATTGAGGTTGTATGGCTTGGATCAAATCCTAACTCAAAAACTCTCCAGGTGCTATAGTGGCAGCTATAGTGTTCTTGCGATGATAAAGTACCACTGCTACAGTATGTATCTACAGTAATATGCAACAGTGAAAATGCTACAATACCATAACATGGTTTTCTTCTCTTTTTCGCCCAAATTGTATCTTCGTGCCCTCCATGGCATTTCTGTGCCCTGCAAAGCAAATAACACACTATTAAGCACAAAACGGGAATCAATCTTTATAGAAATACATGCTAAATACATAAAATATATACACTAAAATACATACATTTAGACACTTATCATGTTGCTTACGCAACTAAGCCCCAGCGGAGTTTGTCTCTTAGCACTTCACTCTATTGTGACCGCAAAAAACTCTTGGAATGTGGAGCTTGAATAAATCACACCAGAGAGGAAAGGGGAAGTTCCGTTACCTCTCGAGTCACCCTCTCAACCCTCTCCAATCTAGCATTGTCTAACCCTCATGGTGTGTCACTCATCCTCAAGGATTACCAAAATGGAATCTCAAACATAGTGTAACTCTAAGGGAAAATCAACTCAACAAGCATTCAAGATTGGAACTCAATTAAATCATCAATTAATGAAAGCATAATAAAAGTTCAATGAAACAATAACATCCTAGGGTGTACAAGTCCAAGTACCCTCTAGGGGTTTAGCTCTCCATGGAGCAAAATACAATCAACAATGAAATCAAAAGTAAAACTATGCAATCCATGAATAAAACCCCCTGGTGTTTGTGTCGATGGTCTTGTGGAGTGGCTGCATCTTCTCCAAAGGTCCCCTAGTCAAGCCTAGGGCACACCACGCCAGATCGGTGCTGACGAAAGCTCCCCCAATAACTCTCTTAGAAAGGAAACGCGGTTTCAAAGGCCGTAAACCTCTACAAAATCCTAGCAAAAGCCTCTCCAAACCCTAACCGCGGGCGTCTAGAAAGATGAGAAAAGATAGGCCAACGGATGAAAAGAAGGACCCCTAAATCTGGCTGAAATCGCAACTTAAATAGGGTTGGAATCGGGCATCCACACGGGCGTGTAGAATTTCCACACGCCCGTGTGAATCTGTAGAAATTTAATTTTCAGTGGCCTGTAAATAGTAACTGCTACAATACTTTACTACAGCAATTTGTTACAATAATCTGCTACAATACTCAGCCATAATTCCAAGGACATATGTGGCTTCTCCCAAGTCTTTCATGGAGAATGTGCTTGAAAGCCAAGACTTGACTGAAGTTAACATGCCTATATCATTCCCGATATGCAGAATATCATCTACATATAATATCAAGAATGATATCTTACTCCCACTAACCTTCTTATAGATGCACGGCTCATCTTCATTCTTTATTAAACCAAAGGTTTTAACAACTTCATCAAAGTGAAGTTTCCAACTGCAAGAGGCTTGTTTAAGTCCATAAATAGACCTATTAAGCTTACACACCTTATGAGAGTCAGCCTCAGATACAAAACACTTGGGCTGCTCCATGTAGGTTTCCTTCTCGAGGTATCCATTTAGGAACGCAGTCTTGACATCCGTTTGCCAAATCTCATAATCTAGGTATGTGGCTATTGCAAGTAAAATTCTGATGGATTTGATCATAGCTACTGGAGAAAAGGTTTCCTCATAGTCAATGCCCTCCTTCTGACTATACCCTTACACCACTAGTCTAGCCTTGTAGGTATCCACCTTGCCATCCAGACCAATCTTTCTCTTATAGATCCACTTGCACCCAATAGGAACTATCCCTTTGGGGCAATCGATTAGACTCCAAACTTAGTTCGAATACATCGAATCCATCTCTTATTGCATAGCAAGTTGCTACATTGCAGAATCCGCATCCATCATTGCTTGATCATAAGTAGAGGGATCATCTCCACAGTTCCCTTCTGCTACTGCATACAAATTATGCTTTCCTTGTAGTAGATAACCATATCTCTCTTGCAGTCGAGATACTCTACTAGATTGTCGCAATAGTGGTTGTGTCACAATAGGTTCGATTCGTTGTTCTTGAATAATAGATTCCTTAGGTGTTTCATTTTGTTCACTCAGAACAATTAATCTACCCACTCCACCTTCTCAAATAAACTTGTCCTCCAAGAAATGGGCTTATAAAGCTACAATAATTTGTTGATCATCATGCAGATAGAAGAGGTATCCCATCGAATCCTCTGGGTAACCAACAAAATTCCTTTTTAAGGATCTAACCTCTAGCTTTTCAACCTTAGTCTTCTTGGCATAGGCTGGGCATCCCCATATTTTAATGTGTTTAAAACTTGGTTTCCTTCCCTTCCACATTTCATGTGGGGTATTAGGGATGGACATAGAGGAACATTTGTTCAAGATGTGTGCAGTAGTGAGAAACGCATGACCCCACAAAGAAATAGGCAAGTTTGTGTAGCTAAGCATACAACGAACCATGCCCAACAAGGTTTGATTCCTATGCTCAGCTACTACATTTAATTGAGGAGTCGCTGGTGGTGTTAATTGTAAAACTATCCCATATTCCTTTAAGAACAAGTCAAACTCAGTGTTCATATACTCACCACTACGATCTGATCACAATTTCTTTATACAACGACCAGTTTGATTTTCCACTAAATCCTTATACTTTCTAAACAGGTCAAGTGCCTCTCACTTGTTTTTCATTAAGTATACATAACCATACCTAGAATGATCATTGGTAAAAGTTATGAAATAATGGAAACCACCGCGAGCCATCTCATTGATCGGCCCACTAACATCTTGTGCACTAAATCTAAAACTTGTGTTGCCCTCTCAGGATGTCCAATGAAAGGGGATTTGGTCATCTTGCCAAAAAGACAAGACTCACATGTCGGATAGGGATTCAATCCCAATGGAGCTATGAGGCCATCTTTCTCCAACTCGTGAATCCTTTGGTCTCCAGCATGACCTAATCTTAAATGATACACAAGTTTTTGATTTATCTCATGCATACCATGTCTTTTAGTGATAGCATTCACAACACATTTATTCATAACATTTAAATAATACAATCCATTTACTAAAGAGACATCACCAACTAATTTATTTCCAAAATAAATATCACAATTAGTTTCACCAAATTTATAGACATATCCTTTTCAGACTAAAACTGGTACAGAAACAATGTTCTTTAGCCCATTTGGTAATACTAAACAATCCTCTAAAACTAAAATATGTCCAGAATATAAAGGAATAGAAGTAGATCCTATGTGAGTTGCTGCAACACTATGTCCACTTCCTACGTTGATCATCACCTCTTGTTCACCCATCTTCCTTCTTCTTTCCAGATCTTGATTCATAATACAAATATGAGCACTAGCTCCTGAATCAAGAATCCAAGAAGTTGAAAATATAGAAATTGAATAATTTGTTTCGAAAATAAATCGTTTCATACCTGTAGCACCGCTTGCTTTGAGCTGTGGGTAATCTCGCTTCCAATGACCGGCTCACCAGAATGGAAACACTTGCCCGCTTTCTTGGAGCTCTCACCCACACGAACCTCAGGAGCCTTACCCTTTTTCTTACCCACCCCTCCCACTGCTTTGGGAGCCAAAGCCTTCTGCTTCTTGGCCATCTTTTTCTTCTTGGGCTTTGAGGGCTGAGAAGTAGAGATAGTTAAAGCAACAACATCCTTCCTTTTAGTCTTCATCTGAGACGAAGTACTTACTAGCTTGTTAAGAAGACCAGCCAGTGTGCACTCAATCTCATTCATGTTAAAATTAACAATAAACTGAGAGAAGGAGTCAGGAAGAGACTGCAAGATGAGATCAACCTGAAGGTTGTAGTCCATGGAAAGTCAAGAGCTTCCAACCTTTCAATCATAGAGATCATCTTGAGAACATGCTCTCCAACATCTCCACCCTCACTCATCTTTGCCCTAAAAAGCTCTCTGGATATTTCATACCCAGCAGTCCGACTATGCTCTCCATAGAGCTTCTGCAAGTGCAATAGTACCGATCTTGCATCACTCATCTTTTCATGAGAACTTTGCAGATCACTGCTCATGGAGGCTAACATATAGCTCCCCACTCGCAAGTCATCCTCAAGCCATTTTAGATAAACATCTTGTTCTTCCTTACTTGCCTCGGGTGGAGGTTTGGTAGGAACATCAGCCTCAAGAATGTACCTGATTCACTTTAAATTGAGGACCATCCTCAAATTCTTGAGCTAATCTACATAATTGGGCCCAGTAAGGGCATTTTTCTCAAGCAAAATATTAAGTGGGTTATGAGTCATATCGAGAAATAAACTGCAAGAAAATAAATACCATATTATTAGTTTATTTATATTATAATCAAGTTATATTAAGGTCTTTAAATAAAACTTGGCTCCCACTACATTTTTTGAAATCTACACTCCCACTATAGAAATCAGAAATCCTCGTTGGTAGGATCTCGTAGTGAGTGATTGTGTTCTTTATTAAATCCAGTGGATCTCAACCCATACAGTATAATTGCACCACTAGAGTTAATAAAGTGGCGTCCGATGCCAACCTATTCCATAGGTAGTCCAATCAATTTTGACCCATAGTTTACCAAGCCTCAACCCACACAGTTTAATTGGCCCGTAAACTATCTAAGTTAAGCCCACCAACTTCTGTCAACCTAACAATTGAATTCCACCGCCTCACCCCATACAATATAATTGGGGAGGAATTTATTTCGACTGATGGCATCTAATGCACTAAAGGTTTTTAAAGTTATAAGTGAATGCAAGACCCCCTCATACGCGGAAGATATCATGCACCCTCATAACTCTAATCGCCCAAAGCTTGGTGAAGAGCCAGGACATTCCATGCCCTTCAACTTAGTGTTTTTCTTTTGAGAGAATTGATTTTGTATGTTATTAATTAGGTCTCACATTACATTAATCATACATGTATAAATAAGATATACACACACATTCAAGCCATCACATGCATAAAATCATGAACATCTATGATTGACCTAATTTAATAGATTAATCTAAAATAAAATCCTAATCTACTGCATGGCTTTGCACTCCATACAAAAGAACTTTACGCCAGGCTTCTTGCTCCACGTATTCTTGGACTCTTGTGTCACTTGATTATATTTTCTCTAAAATTTACAAACATGTATCCTAGATACAATCTACTTTTGCAAAAATTAAAGAAAATAACATTGGACACAATATGGCCCAAATACATAAGCACAAAATAAAATAAATACAAAAGCCCTAAAATTCATGATCGTATGCTATCCATTATTTCAACACATCAAATAAAATAAAACAATTATAAATTACATTGGTGTGGATTCAAATTTATTTAAAATAAAATAAATAATAATAATAATAACAAATCATATAATAACCATTTAAATAATAAAATAATAATAATAATAATAATAATGAAATAAAAATAAAAACAATAAAATAAAATACCCATGCGTGGGCCACCCACGTAGCCTAGTGCTCGCCCCACGCAGCATTGTGCAACCGTTGCATGGGGCCCACGCAAATATTAATTTATTATTAGTGGAAATTGCTAAAAACAACCCCAAAGTTTGTAATATGCACATATTCTCCCCCTAAATTTGAATATCCATAAAAACCCCTTCCTTTTGAATACAATGATTTTTTTTAAACCCCCGAAGCATCTAACAGTGATTGATAGAGTTAATTTGGATTTTTTAGACGAAATTGTCCCTTGCGTGGGAAGTTGTGGCAAGTATGACAGAGTTTGACTATAATGCCCTTGGGTGCAATGAGTTTCTATTTAAAACATGAGGCTTTTGTTTAAAATATGAACTTTCTATTTAAAATATGAGGTTCTGTTTAAAAAATAAGTTTTCTATTTAAGAAATGAGTACATGCATTACTCTTCATGCTAATCTAAATTCTTTTGTTTGTAGTTATAATATAATCATGCTTACCTAAATTTTTTCCCACAAACTAATTAAATTTTTAATGTAAATATCGTTATCTCCATATAATAAAAAATGACCATCTTTATCCATGTTTGTCTTTGTTTAACTATCGATGTTTCTGTTTAATATATTGCATTTACATTTAAAAAAGCTCTTAAATATCATTGTTTCTATTTAAATATGTACGAGTGGCCAAGATTAATTGGTTTTTATACCCAGGATTAATTTATCATGTAAATATTAGTTTTTCTGTTTAAATATCAATGTTTCTGTTTAAAAAATGAGTTTGTTGTTTAAAAAAATTAGGTTTCTTTTTAAGAAATGAGTTTTCTGTTTAAGAAATGAGATTTCTATAGGTTTCTGTTTAAGAAATGAGTTTTCTGTTTAAGAAATGAGATTTCTATAGGTTTATGTTTAAAAAAATGAGCTCTCTATTTAAGAAATGAACTCTCTGTTTAAGAAATGAGTTTTCTATTTAAGAAATGAGTACATGTATTACTCTTCATGTTAACTTAAATTCTTTTGTTTGTAGTTATAAGTTTATTTGTAGTTATAATGTAATCATGGTAACCTAAATTCTTTTCCATAAACTTATTAAAATTTTAATGTAAATATCGTTAACTCCATATAATAAAGAATGACCGTCTTTATGCTTGGTTGTCTTTGTTTAATTATCGATGTTTCTGTTTAATATATTACGTTTACGTTTAAAAAAATGCTTAAATATCATTGTTTCTATTTCAATATGTACGAGTGGCCAAGATTAATTGGTTTTTATACCCAGGATTAATTTGTCATGTAAATATTGGTTTTCTGTTTAGATATCAATGTTTTTGTTTAAAAAATGAGTTTGCAGTTTAAAAAAAATGAGGTTTCTATTTAAGAAATGAGTTTTGTGTTTAAGAAATGAGTTTTCTGTTTCAAAAAATGAGCTCTCTGTTTAAGAAATGAATTCTCTGCTTAAGAAATGAGTTCTCTGTTTAAGAAATGAGTTCTCTATTTAAGAAATAAGTACATGTATTACTCTTCATGCTAACCTAAATTCTTTTGTTTGTAGTTATAAGTTTGTTTGTAGTTATAATGTAATCATGCTAATCTAAATTTTTTTTCCACAAACTTATTAAATTTTTAATGTAAATATCGTTATCTCCATATAATTAAGAACGACCGTTTTTATGCTTGGTTGTCTTTGTTTAACTATTGATGTTTTTGTTTAATATATTGCATTTACGTTTAAAAAAGTGCTTAAATATCATTATTTCTATTTAAATATGTACGAGTGACAATGATTAATTGGTTTTTATACACAGGATTAATTTGTCACGTAAATATTGGTTTTTCTGTTTAAATATCAATGTTTCTGTGTAAAAAATGAGTTTTCTATTTAACAAAATGAGGTTTTTGTTTAAGAAAGGAGTTTTCTATTTAAGAAATGAGGTTTTCGTTAGCTTTCTGTTTAAGAAATGAGGTTTCTGTTTAAAGAAATGAGCTCTCTGTTTAAGAAATGCTCGCGGTTTAAGAAATGAGTACTCTGTTTAAGAAATAAGTACATGCAAATAGGAATGCAAAAAAAATGGAAAAAATGTATGCAAAAAGGTTTAAGGGCAATGATGGAATTTCATAATGCAGGGGGCAAAAAGGAAGTGAAACAATAAAGGAAGGGCTGTCTGTGGTATTCAAAACTCACAGAGGCTGTTTGGAAAGTGTTGAAATTGTTGAGGGGTAAACAATAATTTTCCCTTATTATTATTATTATTTTATTTAAATATTATTATTATTAATAATTATTATTACTTTTAAATAAATCAATTATGCTCGTTGATACAACAGTATAATCTTTGAATTTATTAATTAAATAATAGCATAAATAATAATATAAATAATAAATAAATAATGATATTATAAAAACGTGTGGCCCCACGCGCTGTGCAGTGCTCGCCCTGTGCATCACTGCACAACATTTGCATGGGGCCCACACAAATTCTAATTTATTTAATTATTTATATATATATTTCAAATAAATTCATAAACCCCTAATTCATAAAATCAAAAATCATGGATAAAATCTGATTTTACCATGAATCTTTAATTTTATGTAATAGTTATATAATGATCACCAATGTAATTATATAATTCTTAAACCTAGTGTTCATTAAAATAAATAGTCTGGCTCTGGCACCACTGTTAGGTAATATCGCAAAAATCAAATAAAATTAAAAAGGGCATGCGGAAGAAATAATGTATTTCTATATATTCTAATTGTTTTAATGAGCACCGTAATTTAATTACAAGGCCTAAAAAATTACCTCTTAATAATTTTCTTTTCTTTGATGCGCCCAATTTATATCTCAGATTGGCGTAAATCTCTTAGCGCCGAACGAAAGTCCCACGCCTCTAGATCACACAGTAGAATTAAGAGACAATCCCCTCTTCTTATCCAAATAGCTGCTAGGATTAGAGAGGAAGAGAGAGCTTGGGGATTTTCTCACTAGAAAATTAATTGAATTAAGTCTATAGTTCGAGAGGAGTCATATTTATAGGAACTTCATAAAACATGATAAACATTATTCAATTATGAGTTCTATTCGAAATATGAACCTTCACAATATGATAAACATCATTCAATTATGAAGTCCTGTTCAAAATATGAACCTTCATAATATGATAAACATTACCATAGAAGTTCTATTAGAAATATGAGTTCTAATCTAACTAAAACAACTTTTGTCTTTGAGTCCTTATAATTTTGATTATCTATTCAACTCCATCGAATTTAAACCAAAATTTAAACTTAAGACAAAAACCCTAGACCAATTTATAATTTCACTCATCCCATAAAGTAAAATTATACATTGACAATTTTACCCCAATACTCAAACCGAGGCTGATTCATTATCCCTTTAAGCGTGACTCCCTCGGTTCATTCCGATTGGTAATGGGAGGATACCAAAGGACGTGGGAGACACCTAGCCAGCCCGTGGCCCCACTTCATAACCCAATTGAACACGAATGACTATATCATTACGAACCTTTCCGATTATGTTTACCATATGTGTATAAACCTTTCGTTCTTGTATCCCAACCGAGTGAGAGCCATGGTAATTGTCAAATTCATTGAACTCAACATATGCAAATAACTATAGTGGGGTGAAATTACCAAACTACCCTTCGTGTCCCACACGATTAGTTTGAATGCCTTGGCCAAGGTCTTTTAATCTCACATACTTATAATCGCATGGGAAGCTGACTCATTTACTTCTGAGAGAACGAATTCCTTCTTCGTGATCACTCACAACTGCTACTTACTCGACATAGTCGCAGTTCGAGGTCGGCCCTACCAAAAGTTAAACTGAGCCTAACAACTCTAGTAACAGACTAGACGTCATAAATACATTATGATCATGATACCTCAAGTCTAAGGTCCACTTATATGACCATAACTGATAATCCTAATCATTGTCTTTTAAAGAGTAAAACCTATGTGATTGGATTGTTGCGAGTTATGTTCGAATACACCAATTTCCAATGATGCATTTATGGCATATGCTCCCACTATTCTATAGTGTTCAACTAGCACTCTTTGTTAAAGTATATGTCATACAAATCCTTACGAACCTTTAACGCCCAATTAAAGATTCTCCAATTTGTGAACTATTTAAGTATATGAGTACCAAACCTTTCTAATGCTCTCCTCTTTATCCCACAAAGCGTAGAAGGTTTAACTTAATACATATGGAGTATGATATTCAAAACTAATTATAATCCCATCACAAGATTTATATGAACATCAAGATAAATTCCTATTTAACAAGAATAAGAATGTATAATACAAATGAAATGCCCTAACACAAGTATCCTCGTTGGCATTCGAAGGCATAATCTAACAGCAGGCACACGCCCCTATATCTTCACGAGATAGAGCTCTGAACTCTGTAGAGAAATACACACCCGTGTGGAAATTACCCATGGGCGTGTGACTATCACAAGGTCGTTCACAGGGGCATTCACATGCCCCTGTGTCTTCTCAGTATGAGCTCTGAACGGAGACACACGCCCGTGTGGAAATTCCATATGGCCTTGTGTCTTCTCTGGATGACTTAGAAATATTTACAGGCTCTACAGATTATTTTTGCACACCCAAACAAACACAAAGCCTGCATAAACTATCTAAAACTAGCTAAAGAAACATGAAAAACATTCTCAAACGACGAAGATACTTTTCCACACGCAATTAAGCATACAAAACACCAATAATCCAAGAGAAAATCACAACAATAGCATGTAAAAGATCAAGACACCAACACTTAAGCTCTTGTTTATGCAAACACTAACTACAATCTAGAAAAACAGTAAAAATTTGTTAAACGTCACTTAGCTTGAGTACCTCTTCTTACCTCACGGGGGCTCATGGATGAAGGTTTCCCTCTTACCAATAACCTGAAAGCATGATCAGCATAATGTTTTGAGGGTAGAGGAAGAGTTATCGAGCATGTTACCACATGAGGATTCGTCACCCTTACTCTATTCTTGCACATCCCCATTAGCCTTGGGGTGTTTCTTGTGGCGTCTCCTTGCTTGCTTCATCTTTCGTATCATCTTGTTCATGATCCCCGGGGTAGGATGCACCTTGTGTTCTAGACCAAGCATCAAGATTTCTTCATTCTCCACACCTTGATCTAGCACTCCTTCATATGGGTCCAAATTCATCATTTTCTGCACATATTCATCTATTAGTTCATCAATAGTTTCAAGAAAGTAAAGAGTATCAGCAAAGTCTAGAGAATGTCTCATGGCTTCGGCGTGGTGGTATGTCAGTTTGTCATCCCCTACTTGTAAAGTCAACTCCCCACAATCCATGTCGATAAGAGCTTTTGAAGTGCACAAGAAGGGCCTTCCAAGGATCAATGGGACATCGACATCCTCATCAACATCCAACACTACAATGTCTACAAGAAATATGTACTTGTCAACCTTCACAAGTGCGTCTTCAATGATACCCCTCGGATGTCTAACCATTTGGTCTTCCAATTGTAATGTTATCCGAGTGGGCCTACGCTATCCCAAGCCTAGCTTTTGGAAGAATGTATAATGCATGACATTGATGCTAGCCTATGAGTCCACTAATGCCTTCTCTTCACCCAAATTTCCAATGTTACACGGGATGATGAAGCATCCGGGGTCCTTTTTCTTATTCGGCATATTTTTTTGCAACACTGTCGAACATGAAGCATCTAAGATCACATATGCACTTTCCTCTAACTTCCTCTTGTTGGTCAAAAGGTCCTTCAGAAACTTTGCATACCGAGGTATTTTAGACAACGCCTCCACAAATGTGGTGTTGATGTGAAATTGCTTGAATAGCCCCAAGAACTTCTTGTATTGCTCATCATTTTGGTCGTTCTTCAACCTTGAAGGATAAGGGATTCTTGGCTTGTAAGGTGGGTGTGTCACCTCCTTTCCTTTAGTTCTCTCCTCAATCTCCATGACCTCGGGTGCATCAACATCGATCTTCTCACCCAGAAGCCTACCCTCAATCTCACGACCACTTCTCAAAGTGGTCGCCTTCACATGTTCTCTCTGATTGGTTTTGGTGTTACTAGGCAAGCTTCCTTAAGGTCTCTCTAATAATGATTTCTCAATTTGCCCCACTTGATTCTCTAAATTGTACAATGAAGTGGTGTAGTTGCGAACTGTAGCTTCAACCGACTGAAACCTTGTATCCGATGATTGGATAAACTTGCTCAAAGCTTTCTCTAGATCAGTCATCCGGATCTCCAAGCTTGAAACTTGATTTTTCATGTTCGGGGCTTATTGTTGTTGTTGGAAACCAGTTGACATCATAGCCTTTTGTTGCCCTTGATTATTCCATGAAAGATTCGGGTGGCTCCTCCAACTCGGATTGTAGGTATTGCTATATGGATTGCTTGGCTACTCATTGGATTACCCACAAAATACACTTTTTCAACCAAGGATATACCACCAATAAAAATCGGGCAATCGGATGAAGTGTGTCCTCCCCCACACCTAGTGCAACTAGTCAAGGCTGCCACTCTAGGAGAAGTTAAAGTATATAACTTCTTGCTCAATGACTCAACCTCAACTGCCAATGAAGTAACTGCATCGATCTCATGAAGTCTGGCTACCTTCTTTCTATCTCTTTTGTTCTACTGATAACTGTTCATAGCCATTTCTTCAATGAGATGTCGGGTTTCTTCAGGGGTCTTACTTCCTAAGGTACCTCCCCTACTACAGCATCAAGTAACTATCTTGTGCTCAGGTTCAACCTATTATAGGAAGTCTGAATGATCATCCACTCAGTGTACCCATGTTGAGGCCATTTCTGGAGGAGCTCCTTGAACCTACCCCATGTCCCAAAAAGAGACTCCAATTCCATTTGCATAAAAGCGGTAATTTCATTCCTGAGCTTTGTAGATTTTCCACGAAGAAAAGATCGGGCAAGAAAAGCTTCTACCATCTCCTCACAAGTAGTAATCGATGCTCTAGGTAATGAATGTAGCCACTGCTTTGCTTTCCCCTTCAAGGAAAATAAGAAGGCCCTCAATTTGATAGCATCATCTGTAACTCCATTAATCTTAAACATGTCACACACTTCCAAGAAGTTCTCGATGTGGTTGTTCGGATCCTCATCGGCCAAACCATTAAACTGTGCTGAATACTATATCATCTGGATGAATACTGGCTTTAATTCAAAGTTATGAGCTGTAATTGGTGACCACACAATACTAGACTGTGTGCCCAGAACTGCAGGTATGGCATAATCTGATAATGTCCTCTGCTATTGATTCCGTTCTGCCATATTATCTGACCCTTCACCTTCTACCTCTGCTTGATTTGATTGTTCTTGCATAGGCTCTTTTCCCCTTCTACGAAGTATTCGTTCAAGTTCAGGATCTCCTTCAACCAATGTCAAAGGATTCCCTCTGGTCATAACCTGGAGCTGCAACCAAAGAAAGAAAATCAAATCAGAACGATGGAAGAATAAGAAAATGTGAAATAGAATAAATGAAGAATAACTCAAATAGCAAAGTGCAAAGTGTTTCTAAATCGCTTATTCCCTGGCAACAGCGCCAAAAACTTGACAACGCCCTTTTACGTGTGTACCGCAAGTGCACGGGTTTGTCGAAGTGATAATTTTTTGGTGAGTGAGTAGTCGAATCCACAGGGAATAGTGATTAGAAACACAAAAATTGCTATTTAACTGGAACAAAAATGAATTATTATCGATGTTAATAAGAATCAATGCAAATAGAAATAAGAAAAGAAGAAGGAGACACAAATAAAAGATAGGAGAGGAAATCGATGATAAATGGGGCACCCGGACATTGCTCGTCCTAGGACTATTGTTTAAAGTGCAAGACCAATTATTATGTTTCCTAACTAATATCTAATGAGTCATGGAGATCCTTAAACACATGGTCCAAAATTTAAGGTTTACCGTGACTAACCCTACACTATGCCCCAGCGGAGAAATCTCTCTGTCTCAACACCTCATAATGGCTAGGTTGCTTTAGGCTCTAGGGATTCTAAGTGATAAACCCTATTCCCCAAAATTGATCTAACCCTTTCGTCCAGGTGTAAGACCCCTAGTCACAATGAAGCCCCAGATACTAAGGATTACTCCAATGCTTTATTCTATTGCTTGCGCAACTAAGCCCCAGCAGAGTTTGTCTTTTCGCACTTCACTCTATTGTGACTGCAAAGAACTCTTGGAATGTGGACATAGGATAAATTACACCGGAGAGGAAAGAGGAAGTTCCGCTATCTCTCGACTCACCCTCTCAACCCTCTCCAATCTAGTATTGTCTAAATCTCATGGTGTGCCACTCATCCACAAGGATTACCAAAATAGATTCTAAACGTTAGTGTCACTCTAAGGGAAAATCAACTCAACAAACATTCAAGATTGGAACTCAATTAAAACATCAATTAATGAAAACATAATAAAAGGTCAATGAGACAATAACATCATAAGGTTTACAAGTCCAAGTACCCTCTAGTGGTTTAGCTCTCCGTGGAGCAAAATACAATCAATAATGAAAGCAAAAGTAAAACTATGCAATCCATGAATAAAACCCACTTGGTGTTCATATCGATGGTCTTGTGGAGTAGCTGCATCTTCTCCAAAAGTCCCCACGTTAAGCCTAGGGCACACCTCGCTGGATCGGTGCCGACGAAAGCTTCCCCAATAACTCTCTTCCAAAGGAAATGCGGTGTCGAAGGTCGTAAACCTCTCCAAAAGCCTAGCCAAAGACTCTCCAAACCATAGCCTCAGGCGCCTCCAAAGTTGAGAAAAGATAGGCCAAAGGATGGAAAGAAGGATCCCTAAATCAGGCTGAAATCGCGAATTAAATTGGGCTAGAATCAGGCATCCACACGGTCGTGTGGAATTTTCACACGCCCTTGTGAATCTGCAGAAATTCAATTTTTAGCGGCCTATGAATAGTAACTGCTACAGTGAATTGCTACATCGATTTGCTACAAAAAATTTGCTACAGTGCTCCACCAAAATACTCCCGAATCCACACTTTTTCATCGAGGCAACATAAACGGGCACACATCTATGCTGTAGATCGCGTTGCATCTTTAAATAAAAATATATTTGATGACAATCTTGCTACCTTTGCAGAAGTCAAAACACATGAGTGTGACTACCTTTGTGCCCCTCCAATTTGCATATTCACTCGAGCACAATGGAGGTTGGCACACACTTACATGTCTTTGAGCACAACTTGTGTTTTCACATTTGTTTACTTCAAGATTCCATCAACAAAGTGCAAACGCAATCTACTTTAGCTTCTTTATTCCATAGTTGTCTCCACAACCCTACATGCACAAAAAAAACCAATACACATGTATTAGCGATAAAATCTCAGAAAAGTAATGCTCATCGTAAGAAAAGAATACTTCATATTATTAATACACAAGCACTTATCATCCACCATTCCTTTTCATCCTTCCCCTTTTTCTTATTCTAGTAATTACTTCCAAACCAATGCTGACCGGCTAGAGATTAGAAGATTAATTAGTACTTAGTGTCCCAGTCCCTTTGGTTAGACAACCATACCCTTCACGAGGTACCACTTTATTACTTTTTACGATATGCACACTTGTGAAGAGTATACATCAAGTTTTTGGTGCCATTGTAGGGGACTGTCAACTTTTAAAAAAATTAGAAATCTAG
Source organism: Dioscorea cayenensis subsp. rotundata (assembly GCF_009730915.1). Classification (NCBI taxonomy): domain Eukaryota; kingdom Viridiplantae; phylum Streptophyta; class Magnoliopsida; order Dioscoreales; family Dioscoreaceae; genus Dioscorea; species Dioscorea cayenensis. The sequence goes on from NC_052482.1 coordinate 5,068,065, forward strand.
TGATCTAGCCATTGTTTATATTGTTTATAGTTATGAAATATTGTTGTTTTCTTTTATCACTCTTTTGTTTATATTTTTGGTTTTTTCTTATTTTATTGTATTTTATGGCTCATTTTGTTCCTTTCAATTTTAAAGGAACAAGTGTATGACCTAAGGGAGCTCTTCATCTCTATTGGCAAGCCCTGATCCTAATATCAAACAGAATTTTCATAGAAGGTTGAGGCAAGTCAATCTAAGAGATACGGGGTTAGTTGAAGTGAGTGTCGAGGTAGAACAAGAGGAAGAAATTTTTGGGAATCATTAACAAAGTATTTTTGATTATGCACGGCCAAACTTGGATAGCGCTGGGTCAAGTATTGTTAATCCTCATATCATGGTGAACAACTTTGAATTAAAGCCAAACTTCATACAGATGGTATAACAGATGTTTCAGTTTGATGGGTTTCAAGACGAAGACCCATATGAGCATATGAATAACTTCTTGGAAATGTATGACACTTTCAAGGTGAGCAACATTTCTGAGGATGTAGTTTGTCTGAGACTCTTTCCCTTTTCTTTGCAAGGAGTGTCAAACAGTGGCCAAGTTCCTTGCCTCAAGGGTTAATTACTACATGGAAGTAGTTGGCCAAGAAGTTCTTGATACACTATTTCCCACATGTGAAAATCATCAAGTTAAGGATTGATATCTCTTTCTTTCTGCAAATTGAATTTGAGTCCTTATACAATACCTGGGAAAGCTACAAGGAATTGTTAAGAAAATGCCCCCAACACAATATAGTGGAATGGATGCAGATCAAAATTTTCTATAACGGGCTTAATAGTGCAACAAAATAAATACTTGATGCAACATCTTGGGTTCTTTGTGCAGCAAGCAACTGAGTGCCACACGAAGTTTGATTCAAGAGATGGCAACCAATGGGTATCTATGGAGTTCAAAGAGAAACAAGCTGGTCAAGTGGGCCGATATCTATGAAGTGAATGCCATTACAACACTAGCAGCACAGGTCGAGGCAATTACAAAGAGACTAGATGCATGGTAGTCACTTTTGCATGCTCCAGTTTTGAGTTGTGAGAGTTAGGGAGCACAAGCAGGGCCAAGCTATTCTCTTACTGATTCTAGTATTAGGCGAGCAGAACAGGTTAACTGTGTTGGTCAAAATAACTAATACAAAAATAATCCATACAGCAGCACCAATAATGCAAGGTAGAGGAACCACCCCAACGTTTCTTGTAGTTAGCAAGGATCAAGTCAGGGCATGCAGCGATAGCCAAGGCCACCCAGCCTCAGTTTTAGCTTCCACCACCACTAAAAGAACTTGCACCATATATTTTAGCTCTCCATACTTGATACATTAATGATAATGAAATTCATCTTTCCGAACATGAAGAGATGATTAGTGTGTGGGGTCACCAAGTAATACCTTATTTGTGAGAGAGGGGTCGTATTCTATGAGGATAAGGAAGTATTATTACTCACTCTTCATCTACTTTCTAGACTACAAATCCAAGTGAAAAGTACTAAATAAAATTTACAAACTAATCTATAGCTAGGTTACTAGCAAACATCAATAAATAAACAAGGGAGTGTCAAGCATGAGAAGGAGGTGTTCGGATAAGGAATCGCCCTAAGATTGTCATTAATGCCCAAAGTAGGATGGTTTAAAGATGTAATGATGGTAGTTAAGACCTAGAGATCTCTTAGATAGGTTAACCCAATCTTTTTGCTGCTAACTCGTAATCCTATATGAGTGGTGATCAGAATCTCTTCCGGATCAGCCCTCCTATGATTGTAATGGGTTCAAAGAAATCTCTAAATAAGATTAAACTTACTCTTCTTCGGCTTAAACCTAGCATTGGATGGCTACCAACACCTAATTTCTCACGTATATCGGCACAAGAATCCTTTTTCAATCCATGAATGACCTAGTATAAGCACGCTTTTATGTAGATGAATACAATTCAAGAATTAACTATGGAGTTCTCCATTTGTATCTCAAGACAAGCAAAGCACAATAGATTGAATCTTAAACAACCATAAAATTAAATAATGACCTCATCCAAGGTTCTTAAACAAGATGAACCCTAGGTTTCATCCAAATCCAAACACCACAATATATTAATACCTCATGATAAGAGATACTTATACAACAAACAAGGAAAAGAAATACAATAAAGAAGCAAGAAAACTAACTCTATGATCTTGATGACCTTGAATGGATGGAGCTTTGAATGATTTGCAATGATGGCTTAGATCTTCACTCCAAATCTTTCTCCTTTCCTCCTTTCCCCCTTGGTGATGATGTGTGCTCATTCCCCACAGGGTTCATCACCGTTAGATGGCCGGAAGGCCTCAAGAATGTGTGGTGGTGGTAGCCCAAAAGGCCAAGAAGAGGTCTCCCTTTCTTTTGCCCTTATCTCCACCTTTTGATTAGTGGGGGGAGGAGACAAGTATGGAGGCTGTATAACTTAGGCCAAAGTCTCAAAGTCTCTATCTCAAAAATCTTAAGTGCTACTGTAGACTTCTACATTGAATTCACTACAATAATATGCTACAGTAACCTACCACAGTAGCCTGCTGCAATGACCTGCTACAGTACTGCACTCCCGGGTTTTCTTTTTTTTTTTTCACCCTAATCATGTCCTCGTGTTCTCCATGGCTTCTTCATGCCCTACAAAGCAAATAAAACATGATTAAGCACAAAAAAGGCATCAATTCTAATAAAATATAAGTTAAGTGTATAAAATACATACAAGAAAATAAACACATTTAGGCACTTATCAATGATGAGGAAGATTAATGCCTCTATGAAGAATCTTGAAAATCAAATTACCCAAATGGCTAAGACACTTGTAGAGTGACTCCCGAGGTCCCTCCCCAGTAACACTGAGGTTAACCCTAAGGAGTCTTTGAAAGTTATCGCTTTGAGGAGTGGCAAACTCTCATCTTTAACTTTGAAAAAGCCCAAAATTAAAACAATTGATCCCCAACCAATAGCAAAGCAACCATTACAAGATAATCCAAATGCTAAGGTGCTATAGTAAATCTCCAGTATTGAGACCATACAACTTAGGCCAAAGTCTCTGTCTCAAAAACACTCCAGGTGCTATAGTAGACTTCTATAGGCAATTCACTACAGTAACTGATAAATGCTTGTTATTAGTAATACGAAGTATTCTTTTCTTATAGTGAGCATTACATTTCTTAGATTTTATCGCTCATACATGTGTATTTTTGTTACTTTTGCATGTAGGGTTGTGGAGACAAGTATGGAAGAAAGAAGCCAAAGTAGATTGTGTTTGCACTTTGTTGATCTTGGAGTAAACCAACGTGAAGACACAAGTTGTGCTCAAAGACATGTAAGTGTGTGCCAACCTCCATTGTGCTCGAGTGAATATGGAAATTGGAGGGACACAAAGGCAGTCACACTCATGTGTTCTGACTTGTGCAATGCTATCAAGATTGTCTCTTGACAAGGTCCCCTTGCGTATATCCCGCAATTGTACGGGTTTGTCGAAGTAATAATCCCCGGTGAGCGGGGTCGAATCCATAGGGAGTAGGGAGTAAACCACTTAATTCGATTCTTAGCTATGTGGAGTATCAACAGTGATAAGTGTGGTAATGATTCAATTCTCAGAAATTAAAAGCAACAAGTAAGAGAGCAAAAGTAAGGAGGAGGCAAGGCAATCGATAAAGATGGGGTACTCGGATGATGCTTCACCTAGGATAATCGCTTCAAGTGCAAGAACTCTCTATTATGCTTCCTAATCAATGTAATGGTGAGTCGTGGAAATCCTTACATACATAGTCCCAAATCTAAGGTCAACTATGCCTAACTCTATACATGTCCCGGAGGAGAAATCGAACAATCTCAACATCTCGCACTCGCATAGAGTTGCAATGAGCTCTAGGGATTCCAAGTGATAAATCTCTACCTAGATTTAGACCTAACCCTTTGGTCCAGGCGGAAGGTCCCTAGCCATAATTAAGCCCTAGATACTAAGATCACCTCAACGCTTCACTCCATTGCACGCACAACTAGGTCCCAGCGGAGGTTCATCCCTTAGACCATTCACTCTATTATGGCCGCAAAGAACTCGAGGAACGGAGGTAGAATCTATCACGTCGGAGGGGAAAGGGGACGCTCCTGTACCTCTCGACTCACCCTCTCAACCCTCTCCAACCTAGCTTTGTCTAACGCTCGTGGTGTGTCACTCACTCACAAGGTTACCAACAAGAACTCTCAACCCTAGTATCACTCTAGGGGAAATGTTTATACAATCAAGAATTCAAGGTTGGAACTCACAATAAACATCAATTTATTGAAAGCATAATAAAGAAGTTCAAAGAAATGAATACATCCTAGGGTTCACAATCACCCAAGTACCCACTAGGGGTTTAGCTCTCCGTAGAGCTAAGTACAATCAAATAAATCGAATGTAAAAGCAATGAATCCATAAAGAAACCCCCTCGATGGTCGTGTCGATGGTCTTGTGGAAAGTCCTCTACTCGTCGTCCAAGGATTCCTTCGTCCGGTATAGGATACGCCTCGATCGAAGCTCCCCTACCAACCTTCTTCCTAATGGAATCACGATGTCAGAGCCGTAGAACCTCTCCAAAACCTTGGCCAACACCCCTCGAAACCCTAGCCGAACCCCTCTCGCAAGTTGGGAAAAGATGGAGAAAAGAATACCAAAATCGGGGCTGAATCGGCTTTAAATAGGGCTGGAATTGGGCAACTCCATGGGTGTGGACGCTACACGCGCCCGTGCGGAATTTCGACATGGGCGTGGATAATTTCCACACGGCCGCGTGGATTCTCTGTTTCTCTGATTTCTCGGCCGGGTGTGAACAGTGCTGCTATAGTAATTTCCTGTTTCTCTGTTTACTATTCTCTGTTTCTCTGATTTCTCGGCCGGCCGTGTGGATAATTTCCTTCATACTCAACCTCACAGCCCTACCTGCATAAAAGTAACATAAAAACACACATATTAATGTAAAAACCTGAGAAAAGTAATGCTCAACAGAAGGAATGAACTCTTCGCATTCATATCGTACAAGCACTTATCAGGGACCTTTGAAGAAGATGAGACTACTCCACAAGACGATCGACACAAATACCGAGGGGGTTTTCCTATAGATTGCTTACCTTTACTTTCGATTTCATTGTTGATTGTATTGTGGTCCATGGAGAGCTAAACCCCCTAGTGGGTACTTGGATTTTGTAAACCCTAGGATGTTATTATTTCTTTGACCTTCCATTATGCTTTCCTTAATTTATGTTTTTAATTGAGTTCCAATCTTGAATGCTTATTGAATGATTTCTCCCCTAGAGTGACACTAGGGTTGAGAGTCAATATTGGTAATCATTATGGATGTATGACACACAATGAGGGTTAAACAAAGCTAGATTAGAGAGCATTGAGAGGGTGAGTTGAGAGGTAGCGGAGCGTCCCCTTTCCCCTCTGGTGTGATTTATCTTACCTCCATTTCCTAGAGCTCTTTATGGTTATAATAGAGTGAAGTGGTAAGGGATGAACTCCGCTGGGGCTTAGTTGCATGAGCAACAGAGTGAAGCGTTGAAGTGAGTTTAGTATCAGGGGCTTAATTGTAACTAGGAGTCTTTTACCTAGACCAAAGGGTTAGATCTACACATAGAAATAGGGTTTATCACTTGGAATCCCTAGAACTCCATGCAACTTTACACAATGTGGGGTGTTGAGACTGAGCGAGTTCTCCGCCGGACATAGTGTAGGGTTAGTCACGGTTAACCTTAGGTTTAGGACCGTGTGCATTAGGATTTCCATGACTCATTAAGCATTAATTAGGAAATATATTGGTAGGTCTTGCACTTGAAGCATAAGTCCTAGGGGGAGCATTGTCCGAGTACCCTACTTCTATCGATTGCCTTACCTCTTACTTACTTGTGCCTCTTATTCTTATTTCTTTTATTTCTGTTTACATCACATCTTATCAACACAATCATTATTCATCTTCACTTGGTTAAGTAGCAATTTAGGTATTTTTATTCCCTACTCTCTGTGGATACAATACCTCACTCACTTGGAATTTATTACTTTGACAAACCCGTGCACTTGCGGGTCACACGCAAAGGGTGTTGTCAAGGAGCTACCTTAAGAAGCAAGATCCCTGAAGAAGCCCGAAATCTTATTGAAGAAATGGCCATGAACATCTACTAGTGAAACACAAGAGACAAAGAAAGGTAGCCAGACTTCATGAGATTGATGCAGTTACATCATTGGTGACCCAGGTTGAGTCATTGAGTAAGAAGTTAGATACTCAAACTTCTCCTAGAGTGACGGCCCTAACTAGTTGCACTGGGTGTGGAGGAAGTCATGCTTCATCCGATTGCCCAATTTCTATTGGTGGTACATCCTCTGTAGAACAAGTGGATTTTGTGGGTAATGCAATGAGAAGCCAAGGCAATCTATATAGCGATACCTATGATAAGTGTTTGTGTGATATGAATGCGAAGCGTTCATTCCTTATGTTGAGCATTACTTTTCTCAGGTTTTTACATTAATATGTGTGTTTTTATGTTACTTTTATGCAGGTAGGGTTGTGAGGCCGAGTATGAAGAAAATAGGCCAATGTGGATCATAATGCACTTATTTTGGAGGAGATCTTGCTAAAGTTCAAACGCACTTATTTTGGAGGAGATCTTGCACTGTTCACAGCCGGCCGAAAACTCAGAGAAACAGAGAATCCACACGGGCATGTGGAAATTATCCACGCCCGTGTGGAAATTCCGCACGAGCGCGTGTAGCGTCCACGCTCGTGGAGTTGCCCTATTCCAGCCCTATTTAAAGCCGATTCAGCCCCGATTTTAGTATTCTTTTCTCTATCTTTTCCCCAACTTAAGAGAGGGCTTTAGCTAGGGTTTTGAGGGGTATTGGCTAGGGTTTTGGAGAGGTTCTACGGCTCCGACATCGTGCGTCATTTAGAAGAAGGTTATTGGGAGAGCTTTCGTCGGCATCGATCCGGCGAGGGGTATCCTAGGCCGGACAAAGGATCCCTTGCGACGAGTAGAGGACTCTCCACAAGACCATCAACATGACCAACGAGGGGGTTTCTTTATGGATTCATTGCTTTTACATTCGATTTCTTTGATTGTACTTAGCTCCATAGAGAGCTAAACCCCTAGTGGGTACTTGGGTGATTGTGAACCTTAGGATGTATTCGTTTCATTGAACTTCTTAATTATGCTTTAAATAAATTGATGTTTATTGTGAGTTCCAACCTTGAAGGCTTGATTGTATGAACATTTCCCCTAGAGTGACACTAGGGTTGAGAGTTCTTGTTGGTAACCTTGTGAGTGAGTGACACACCATGAGTGTTAGACAAAGCTAGGTTAGAGAGAGTTGAGAGGGTGAGTCGAGAGGTACAAGAGCGTCCCCTTTCCCCTCCGACGTGATAGATTCTACCTCCGTTCCTTGAGTTCTTTGCGGCCATAATAGAGTGAATGGTCTAAGGGATGAACCTCCACTGGGGCCTAGTTGCGCGTGCAATGGAGTGAAGCGTTGAGGGAATCTTAGTATCTAGGGCTTAATTGTGGTTGGGGACCTTCCGCCTGGACCAAAGGGTTAGGTCTATAATTAGGAAGTGATTTATCACTTGGAATTCCTAGAGCTCATTGCAACTTTATTCGAGTGCGAGGTTGAGAGGTTATTTAATCTCTCCTCCGGGACATGAATAGAATTAAGCATAGTTGACCTTAGTTTTGGGACTATGTATGTAAGGATTTCCATGACTTACCATTGCATTGATTAGGAAGCATAATAGAGAGTTCTTGCACTTGAAGCGATTATCCTAGGTGAAGCATCATCCGAGTACCCCATCTTTATCGATTGCCTTACCTCCTCCTTACTTTTGCTCTTTTACTTGTTGCTTTTAATTGTTGAGAATTGAATCATTATCACACTTATCATTGTTGATACTCCATATAGCTAAGATGTCTTTACTCCCTACTCCCTGTGGATTCGACCCCGCTCACCCGGGATTATTACTTCGACAAACCCGTGCACTTGCGGGATATACGCAAGGGGAACTTGTCAACCTACAATCTGGGTTGGAGGAACCACCCGAATCTTTCATGGAATAATCAAGGGCAATAAAAGGCCATGGCACCACCGAGTTTTCAACAACAACAACAAGCCTCGAAAATGGAGAATCTAGTTTCAGGCTTGGAGACCTAGATGACCGATCTAGAGAAAGCTTTGACCAAGTTCATCCAATAGTCAAATACAAGGTTTCAGTCGGTCGAAGCTACACTTCGCAACCACACTGCGTTATTGCATAATTTAGAGAATCAAGTGGGGCAAATTGCAAAGTTGTTATCGGAGAGACCTCAAGGAAGCTTGCCTAGTAACACCGAAACTAATCCTAGAAAACATGTGAAGGCGATCACTTTGAGAAGTGGTCGTGAGGTTGAGGGTTGGCTTCCAAGCGATAAGACCAATGTTGAAGTACCCGAGGTCGTGGAGGTTGAGGAAAGAGCCAAAGAAAATGAGGTGGTACTCCCACCTTACAAGCCAAGAATCTCTTATTCCTCAAGACTGAAGAATAACGAAAATGATGAGCAATACAAGATGTTCTTGGGTCTATTCAAGCAGTTGCACATCAACATTCATTTTGTGGAGGCTGTATCTCAAATGCCTCGCTATGCAAAGTTTCTGATAAGTGTCTAAATGCAGGTGTTTTCATATATATATATATATATATATCGTATTCACTTTGCATGTATTTTGTGAGGTTTGATGCCCATTTTTTGCTTAATCATCTACTATTTGCTTTGTAGGGCATAAGGAAGCCATGGAGAACAAGAAGATATCATTTGGGCGAAAAGAGAAGAAAACAGGAATTTTATACTACCCCTATACTACCCAGTATGAGGGCCGAATGCACTATAGTAGCAGAATGATTCAAAGTGTCTGCCCAGATTTCTATACTATCTAGTATACGGGGCCGTATGGAGGCCGTATGCACCCTGTATGGAACATGAATCTTGGGTTTTTGAGTGCTATACGACCCCCATATGACCCCCATACGACCCGTATGACCCGGGGGGTATATATACTGACTTTTAGGGCAGAAAAGGGACTTTTGGCTAGACTTTTTCTTGGGCATATTTTGGGAGACACTTGAGAGGCTTGTGGCGACCTTGGGGAGAAGAAGAAGGGCAAGGAAGCTAGAAGATCATCCAAGCCCAAGGTCCAAGACTCTCAAGGTAAGAAGGCAACTTCATTCAAGGGGAGATCTACCACGATTTAAAAGAAGGAGACCCGCGGCTAGAGGAAGCGTCATTGGGCACTCCTTCGGTGGGGAAAACGTTATTCGACATATTCTTCACCTCCTCCTCCACCATTTCATCTAGGGAGTGTCATTTATGCTTTTGTTTCATGTTTTGCTTGTTTGTATTACTTGTTGTGGGATGATGACACACTAGACCCCCAAGGCCACCGGGTGTTGGTGAACCTTGGGGGGTTTTATCATGTATGTTGGATGATAACTTGTTAATTCTATGCTTGGGTAATTTTGAGATTTAATCCATTGTTTTCATGCTAAGTGCTACACTAAGGAGAAATCCGTAGCTCTTTTATGAATGATGCATGTAGATGTCACCTGCTCGCACGTATTAGGTCATGAATGGATTAAAAGGGGATGCTTGTATCATCAGGCCAAGAAATCGGGTGTTTGGTAGCCCTCCATATAGGTTTAATCCGAAGAATAGTAGGTTTATTCCTAAGTGAGATTTCCTCAGACTCAATGCAATCGTAGGAATGTGGATTTGGAAGAAATTCCTATCTATGTTCGTACGGGATTAGGGTTCAATCGCCGAGAAATTGGGGTTGTTCTAATCTTGGAATTTCATGGTCCATTTTACCCTTGCATCTTTAGATCATCATCCATGTTGCATGATAACCCCTCAAGGGGATCCTCATCCGTAGGCCTTTGCATCTCATTGATTTTCTTGCTTGCTCATTGCTTGTTTTATCTAATTTGGTCATAATCTCGTTTTAGCTTTAATTACATTTAGTAGAGTAAAATCCATCACTTGAGATCTTAGGCTAGATAATAGCTCGAGAAGGAGTAATAGGAGATCCTTAGCCCCGTGGAATATGATCCTCGTGTCTTCACATGAGGTATTTGACACGCGTTCGAATATGCTTGTAAACCGCAAGTGCACGGGTGTCGAAGTAATAAAATACCCGGTGAGTCGGGTAGTCGAATCCACAGGAAACAGGGCTACTAGTACTAACTTCTTCTCTGCTTTCTAACCTAATGATAAATGGAAAGGTGTGGTGATCTAATGTGCGGAAAAATGAATATCGGAGACGAATATGCAAGGGTTAAATGGATGGAGATCTCAATCAGTAAAAGTGAGGTATTCGGGCAATGCTCTCCCCTAGGATTCAGGTATTAGGTACCGGATAAGCAAAGTGTTTCTATGAAGAGTAAGTTAAGTCGTGGAAATCCAAATATAATCGGATCCGGCCTACCGATCACCGATACTAGTCCCCTACGAGGTCCCGGAGGAGAAATCGCTCAATCTCAACACCTCAAACCACATATGACCGCAAAGTACTCTAGGGATTCCAAGAGGTGTATCCGATTCCTAAAGATTGATGCAACCCTAATTCCCGGCGAAGGATCCTAACCCCCTACAAGGTCCCGGCGGAGAAATCGCTGAATCTCACGCCTGACACCAAATATGGTTGCGTAGAGCTTAGGGAACGGAGATAGAATTCACAAATCGGAAGGGAAAGGGGATGCTCACTATCTCATGACTCGCCCTCTCAACCCTCTTCAATCTTGAGATTCTAACCCTAATGGAGACCTCTCTCTCACCAAGGTAGCAAATCATGCAAACCAAATAACGAAAAGATCAATAAGGCAAGCAAGCATTAGACAATTAAGATTAAAACTTAATCAAACTCGGATTAAATAGGAACACTAAGCAAATCCACAAAAGATAAGAATCCTAGGGTTCACAAGCCCAAATATCCTCTAGGGTTTTAGCTCTCCATGGAGCAACATACAAAACACACCATCAATGAATGAAAGTACATTAAAACCATAGAAATAAATCCCCTTATATATGAACTGATGGCCTTAATGGAGAGCTTCGACATCTTGAAGGACCCACTCCGAAGCTAGGTTCACCGGTGGCTTCCTTGATGCTATGACAGAGGAGGAATCGATCAAAGTTGGTGACGAAGCACCTCCAAAGCCGCAAAGACCTCCTCTCCAAACCCTAGCCGTCTCACCCCTCAAGAGCCGCACAAAAGATGAGAAACAATAGGGCAAAACGGCTATTTATAGGCCTTAGACCGCGTCTGTCACGTGCCGTGTGGATTTTCCACGCGGCCGCATCGGCTGCAGGAATTTTCGTGAACAATAATTTTGCTACAGTAAAATTACTGCAGTACTTTTCGCAAAAACGAGGTCCAAACACTCTTCTCTTGAGGCCACATGTCCGGGCACACGTCCATGTGGTAGGCTATAAAACTTTTCTTCATCGACGTATCTTTGAGAGGTTTTGCAATCTTCACAAAGAGAAGGAACATGAAGATGTGGCTGCCTTTGTGCCCTTCCATTTAATGAATTGACTTGAATCTTCTTGGAAGTTGGCACACATCTCCACGTTTATGAACTCCTCTCGTGTCTTGGTCCTTGAATTGAACAAGAACTCCCAACATTGTGTCTTTATAGCCCATCTTTGCTTCCTTTTTACTCTTCAAGGCATTCACAACCTATATGCATAAAAGAACACCAAATACACAATATAAGACATATACCATAGTATAAATGATGCTTAATGCATGTAAAACATATATAAAAATATGTCTACTCAAGCACTTATCAAACTCCCCCACACTTAAGTCTTTGCTTGTCCTCAAGCAAAATTAAACATTAAACTCATGGAAAGAAAAGAGAAGTGCTTGGCCTTAGGTTAACCAAAAGAGTACAAGAATAAAATTCTACAGTCATGGAGAGAGTCAAACACTAGAAAAAACTATCAATGCTCTAGCAAACAATCCAATCAAAAATGAAAGTGATAAAATCCGAATGCGTGTGTGTGTGAAAAACTCAACTCATGTCAACACTATGTCCACTACCAAGTTCTTATTAACATGGGACTTATTTATAAACAAAAAGAATAGGTAGTAGCTTCACACAATCTCCAAGGTAGCCCTTTCCCAAGATGCCTCCCAAGTGGCTTTCACACTTTAGAGGTGGTAGCTCTTTCTACCAAGGATGGTAGCTTTCACACATCTCATGAGATAGCTCTTTCTCTCATTAGGGCATAACAAGTATCCAACTTATGAGAGTAGCTACATACATCATGGGTGGTAGCTCTTTCCACCCCCTATGTACAAACAACAAACAATTCCCAATTCTTTTTTTTTTTAAATTTTTCTGATTTTTTCTGTTTTTTTTTTTCAAATAAAAACTAGCACACTAAAGTCCCAAACAAAATGAACTAGGGTCTTCATAGGTCTAATGAGTGAGAAAAGTGCACAAAGAGCAATCGGACAAAAATATTCAATAAAATTGGATGAAAACTAGAGCATGATAAAATCCATGTTTATAACCTCCAAAAACTAAGAATTAAACTCTTAACCCTAAGGTGAACCTTCATTGGCATCAAGAGCATGCTCATGAAAACACAAGTAAAAGTCATGTATAAGGTGAACCCTCCCCCACACTTAAGATGTACATTGTCCTCAATGTACCCATGCAAGCACAATAAAAATAATAACAATTGAAGAATAATGTGTGTGGGAATGCAATTTAAATAATACTCCCCTGAACTCCTCATTAATCGTTTGGTGATGTCTAACTCATGGGCTCATTGTATGGGTTGTGAAGCTCACACGACCATGTGACAATATCAGATGATCGTGTCTATGACTAAAACACCATCAACATCACTCTCAAGGCCATTTGCACATAGACAAGGGGTTCAGTGAAGCTCAACAAAATAGAGAAGATGTACGAGTTCTTATAAGTAAACACATGAAGCACAAACTCGCACAAACAAAACAAAACACAAAGTTAACTAAAGTCTAAAAGATAAAATAAAGAAAAACTAAAAAAATGAAAACAAAAGTAAAGCAAACTAAAGAATCATGAGTGGGACGCCTCAAGCATCGACGTCGTCTTCCGGTGTTGTCGGTGTGCCAAAAGAATGTTCTTATCCAAGGTTAACCGTATGAAATCAAAGCATTTCAGAACAAGTTTTTAGGTCCTTGGTGTCATACCTGCAAATAAAGCTTCAAAAGAAGTCAGTTAAGTATGAATTTGATGAGTACAGGGCTCCACACGGGCGTGAAGGGCAAGCCAAGCACATTTTTGGCCTTATTGGGTGCTTTTCCAGCCCACGCGGGCATGTGGTGAAGCCACACGCCCGCGTGGGCACGTTCTGGTCTCGGCCAGGGCGCCACGTGAGCGTGTGGCGCCAGCCCATGCGGCTGGCCAGGCCCACGCGGGCGCGTGGGCTGGCCTCCCGCCCGCGTGGGTGCGTGGTCGAAGAGCAGGCAGCAAGGCCACGCGACCGCGTGGATACTCGGCCGCGGGGCACCAGCCCACGCGGGCGCGTGGGCTGGCCGCGCGCCAACATGGGCGCGCAGCCGAACGGCTCGCTAGCCCACGCGCCCGTGTGGGCGCCCAACCATAGCCAAGAAGCCATGATTGGGCTCCAACGCTTCCAAAAATTTTCAATCCATACTTTCTAAAGTGTTTCTACAAGATTTTCCATGAAAAACAACACTTATAAAACAATAAAACTTCATGGATTGGCAAAATAAGAGCATGGAGAAAATGGGAAAAGATGAAGCTTACCGGTGCAAATTGGTGAAGGAAACTTAATGCAAATGCCAGAAAAATACTTTTAAATCTCAAAGGAGTTGAAGAAACTTAGTTTTGTGCTCAAAAAATCAGATTCTTGAAGTTGGAGAAGTGGGACATGAAGAGTGTAAGTGATGAAGATAATGAAAAGTGACCCCTCATATTCTTATAAGCCACATGGTGGTGTGAAAATTCCACACCCCCGTGTGGGTACTGTACACGGCCGCGTGGAAATTCCACGCAATGTGTGAGCTGCAAAATCTCTGCAGACAGTCCATGCAAGGCTCCAAACTTCAAATTAATACTAATTTTTCAACTATAAACATGAATTACACCCCAAACCATGCTACATACACGAAAATCAATTTAAATCACCAAAAATTTTCCATGAAAACTTCAACACCAACAAAAATTCATCAAAGCACCCACTCATGAATTTATTACTGCAGAAATGAAAATCTAAACTAGAAAACAATTAAAAACTTGGGTTACCTCCCAAGTACCGCTTGTTTTACGTCACTAAGCTTGACGTACCTCTTCCTTACCTTATGGAGGCTTGAAAAGAGTGTGTTCCTCCCGACTAGACATTGCATAGCTACTTCCTTTAAACCAAAAAGCAGCTTGCCGGGAAGAAGTATTTGTTGGAGAGTCCAACCATCTTACTTTTGGCCTCCAAGGAAACAATTTGGGTTGGGAATTGTGCAAGCTTAGCACAGGTGGGTCATTGGATGGCTTCAATCTCCTACCCACATCTTCTTCCCTTCCCAAAGTCTTTTTCTTGCATTGTAAGAATTGATCAATCCCAAAGAGAAATGCTTGTTCCATTACCTTGGGGTTTGCTTCTTCTTGTGTATTTTCAACTTGAGAGGAACATGAGACTAGAAAATCCTCTTGAAAATTTCCTCGCTCACAAGCACAATCTTCATTCACACAATCCAAAATCTCCAAATGATATTCAACTTCTTTCTTTTCATTTTCTACATCAATGTACTCAATTTGCCCAACTTCTTCAATTGTGCTCATGGCCTCATCATGTCCCGGAGACACTTGCCTTGCTTGTTCAAATTCTTCTTTTTCCTTAGCCAGCATGTCCAAGATCTCTCCTAATTGATGCTCAATGTTTTTGATGGAGACGTCATGAAAACTTAATATGGCCTCAATATTTTGGAAACAGGCATCGGTTGCTTCAATAAATCTCGGTAACACTCTTTCCAACCGAAGTACATCTTCTTCAATTTTCTCATCCCATTGAAGTTCTTGTTGAGGTGCTTCCCATTGTTGTCCATCAATATCCCATAGAAGATTCGGGTAGCTCCTTCGAGTTGGATGAGATGTGGTGTGACTTAGATTGTATTGTTGATGAACACTAACAAGTCGATCAATTTTTCTAGTGACAACATCAACTTGTGAACATAATTCTATAAGTGGATCAATCATCATTCAAGTTCCATGGAAGAAAAAGTAAATAAGACAAAATAAAACAAAATAGAATGGTGGAAGAAGATAGAGTGAAATAGATAAAATAAAAATAAAAATCGATGAGAATGATGCAAGAAAAAGAAAGTGTGGAATAGACAAAATAAAGAAAAAAAATAAGTGGCTAGAGCAACAAAGTCCTAGCGTTCCTAGTATCCTAGTCCCCGGCAACGGTGCCAAAAACTTGACATGCGTTCGAATATGCGTGTAAACCGCAAGTGCACGGGTGTCGAAGTAATAAAATACCCGGTGAGTCGGGTAGTCGAATCCACAGGAAACAGGGCTACTAGTACTAACTTCTTCTCTGCTTTCTAACCTAATGATAAATGGAAAGGTGTGGTGATTTAATGTGCGGAAAAATGAATATCGGAGACGAATATGCAAGGGTTAAATGGATGGAGATCTCAATCAGTAAAAGTGAGGTATTCGGGCAATGCTCTCCCCTAGGATTCAGGTATTAGGTACCGGATAAGCAAAGTGTTTCTATGATGAGTAAGTTAAGTCGTGGAAATCCAAATATAATCGGATCCGGCCTACCGATCACCGATACTAGTCCCCTACGAGGTCCCGGAGGAGAAATCGCTCAATCTCAACACCTCAAACCACATATGACCGCAAAGCACTCTAGGGATTCCAAGAGGTGTATCCGATTCCTAAAGATTGATGCAACCCTAATTCCCGGCGAAGGATCCTAACCCCCTACAAGGTCCCGGCGGAGAAATCACTCAATCTCACGCCTGACACCAAATATGGTTGCATAGAGCTTAGGGAACGGAGATAGAATTCACCAATCGGAAGGGAAAGGGGATGCTCACTATCTCATGACTCGCCCTCTCAACCCTCTTCAATCTTGAGATTCTAACCCTAATGGAGACCTGTCTCTCACCAAGGTAGCAAATCATGCAAACCAAATAACGAAAAGATCAATAAGGCAAGCAAGCATTAGACAATCAAGATTAAAACTTAATCAAACTCGGATTAAATAGGAACACTAAGCAAATCCACAAAAGATGAGAATCCTAGGGTTCACAAGCCCAAATATCCTCTAGGGTTTTAGCTCTCCATGGAGCAACATACAAAACACACCATCAATGAATGAAAGTACATTAAAACCATAGAAATAAATCCCCTTATATATGAACTGATGGCCTTGATGGAGAGCTTCGACATCTTGAAGGACCCACTCCGAAGCTAGGTTCACCGGTGGCTTCCTTGATGCTATGACAGAGGAGGAATCGATCAAAGTTGGTGACGAAGTGCCTCCAAAGCCGCAAAGACCTCCTCTCCAAACTCTAGCCGTCTCACCCCTCAAGAGCCGCACAAAAGATGAGAAAGAATAGGGCAAAACGGCTATTTATAGGCCTTAGGCCGCGTCTGTCATGTGCCCCCACGCGCCCGTGTGGATTTTCCACGCGGTCGCGTCGGCTGAAGGAATTTTCGTGAACAGTAATTTTGCTACAGTAAAATTACTGCACTACATTTCGCAAAAACGCGGTTCAAACACTCTTCTATTGAGGCCACATGTCCGGGTACACGTCCATGTGGTAGGCTATAAAACTTTTCTTCATCGACGTATCTTTGAGAGGTCGTGCAATCTTCACAAAGAGAAGGAACATGAAGATGTGGCTGCCTTTGTGCCCTTCCAACTAACGAATTGACTTGAATCTTCTTGGAAGTTGGCACACATCTCCATGTTTATGAACTCCTCTCGTGTCTTGGTCCTTGAATTGAACAAGAACTCCCAACATTGTGTCTTTATAGCCCATCTTTGCTTCCTTTTTACTCTTCAAGGCATTCACAACCTATATGCATAAAAGAACACCAAATACACAATATGAGACATAAACCATAGTAAAAATGATGCTCAATGCATGTAAAACATATATAAAAATATGTCTACTCAAGCACTTATCAGTATTACTTGGCGATCCCGTACACTTGCGGGGAAGCAATCAGTTTCTCAAGGACCTCTTTATCAACAAGAGGAAGTTGGAGTAGAGCACAACTTTGATTTTAGATGCTTCATGTTCAACGGTGTTGTAAAAGAATATGCCAAACAAGAAGAAGGACCCGAGAAACTTCATCATTACGTGTAACATTGGTAATTTGGGCTATGAAAAGGCATTAGCAGATTCCGGGGCTAGCATCAACGTCATCCTTTACACATTCTTCCAAAAGCTAGGCCTAGGAGAGCCTACACCCACTTGGATGACACTTCAATTGGTGGACCAAATGGTTATGCATCCGAGGGGCATCATCGAAGATGTACTTGTGAAGGTTGACAAGTACATATATCCTGTGGACTTTGTAGTGTTGGATGTTGATGAGGATGTTGATGTTCCATTGATTCTTGGGAGGCCATTCTTGAGCACTTCCAAAGCTCTTATAGATATGGACGATAGGGAGTTGACTTTATGAGTTGGGGATAACAAGCTTATATATCGCCTAGCCGAAGCCATGAGACATTCTCTTGACTTTAATGATACTCTTTACTTATGTGACACTACTGATGAGCTAGACTACTGATGAATATGTGCAGGAAATGATGTATCCAGACCCATACGAGGGGTTAATAGACCAAGAAGTGGAGAATGAAGAAGTTTTGATGCTTGGTCTAGAGGACAAGATGGAACCTGCCCCAAGGATCATGAAGCGAGCAAGGAGATGCCACAAGAAGCATCCCAAGGATATTGGGGATGTACAAGAATGGAGTAAGGGTGACAAACCCTTGTGTGGTAACATGCTCGATAACTCCCCCTCTACCTTAAAAAGATTATGTTCATCATGCTTTCAGGTTATGGGTAAGAGGGAAACTTTCAGGTTATGTTCATCAAGCTTACTGACGTTAAACAAGCACTTCTTGGGAGGCAACCCAAGTCATTACTATTTTTCTTGGTTTTAGTTTAGTACTTGGATAAATAAGTGCTTAAGTGTTGGTGTCTTAATTTTTTTACATGCTATCGTTGTGTTTTTCTTGTGGATTATTGGTGTTTCCATGTGCTTAATTGTGATTGACGTAGTTTCTTGGTCAGTTGAGCATGTTTTTCATGATTCTCTGGTCAATTTTGCATAGTGTAAGTAGGCTCTGAGTATGTATAAATGTGCAAAAATTTTTTACAGAGTCTGTAAATTTTTCTAAGTCATCCAGAGAAGACACACGACCATGTGGAATTTCCACACAAGCTGCTGTTAATGACGTTGTGACGGTCACACGCCCGTGGGTGATTTTCACATGGGCGTGTGTTTCTCTACAGAGTTCAGAGCTATATCCCTAGAAGACACAGGGGTTTGTGTCTACCCTTGTGGATAACCGTATGAATTACACATGGGCATGGTAATTTCTACACGCCCATGTGAAACTATGCAGAGAGTTCTCATCCACCCCGAGAAGACACAGGGGCGTATGAGTACCCCTATGAGTGGCCCTTGTGAATATCCACGAGCGTGTGAAATTTTCACATGGGCACGTGAAACACTTAGAGAAATTTCTCAGATGGACAGAGAAACCACAGGGGCTTGTGGGTGCCCTGGTAGGTCGGGCACACGAGCGTGGGGAATTTTTACACGCCCGTGTGGATGGGTTTAGACAGAGTCAAAGGCTATCTAGAGAGTACACAGGGGCATGTGTCTGCCCCTATGAAGCTCCCCTGTGGAGTCACACGGGCGTGGGTAATTTGCACACGCTCCTGTGGATGTGCAGACAATGAAGAGACGCGACTTTTTCTTTCTAAAATGCTTGTGCCCTTCATTCTTTAACTACCAAACACTCAAACATTGCCTCCATTCACTCTCCCGACCCGTCACCGTCTATATATGGAGGTATAGGGTTGTTTACCGGCTGTATTCAAGGTTTTTCATCTATACATTGTCGATAAACCTTCTTTCTCTATTCCTTTCACCATACATGATTTCATTTGATTGAACTAGTGATTGTTGCTTCGTTTGTATGTTAAAATGTTGGTGCATGGTTTAGAGTGAGTTTTGAATGAATTTTTGATGTATTAGCGGCTTTTTGATAGTGGTTATGCGGTTTTCACGCCTCGTGGATCCACACGGGTGTGTGGAATTTCCACACGACCGTGTGGATTTTTGTATTATTATTTTGTGAGTTTATTTGATTGATTCTCTATTCAATTTTTATAGATATGGCTTCCAGAACAAAGAAAGTGCTTGACAAAAGTCCTAGAGAGCACTCCCCTGAGCCAGAGCATATGGAATTTGTGATTCCTAAGCACTATGCTCGGTTTAAAAGGCTTTCAAAACTCAAGTTCGGGCAAACATGATTATCGGACTTGAGTCCACCCAGGGAGGTTTAGTTAGCTGATGATATGGCCGACAAGGTCGAGGAGCTGTTGTCGGTGGGTAATTGGCATAGATTTTTGACTCTTCGTGACCCTGTCATCTATATGTTAACGTTGGAGGTGCTGGCGTCATTCGAGTTCGATCGCTCTTATTACAGTTTTGACAGCATAGATGCTATTCAGTTTAGAGCTTTCAAACAGTACCACAGCATGAGCGTGACTCAGTTCTCGATCTGACTTGGGCTCCATGACGAAGCATTCACCAACATAGAGGAATATGAGCAACTACCTGCAGACTACCCCGTCATTTTGACATCGCAGCACACATACGGAGCGCTGTGCGAATAAGGACAACATAAGCCTGGGTATCCAAGGCCACAAGTCTTTCCCGAACTGCACATCATTACATTCATGCCATTTTGAGTAGGTCAGTAAACGGCCGTGGTGACAGTACCGGCGTCCTAAGCCGGCAGGAGCTGTTGTACCTCTATTCGATGGTTCAGAGCGTGCCACTCCACTTGGGACACATCTTGGCAGAGTACTTATGCCACTGAGGATAGTATACCAGGACTGGTGTCCTCTTCTCTAGCCCATACATTACTAGACTCATCACCGGGATGGGTTCATTAGACGCTATTTGTCGGGCCGAGAAGACGATCGTATCTGCTTCCCTAGGTATAGAGACGATGAGATTGATGGGGATGGTGCACAGATACAGAGACGGGGTGTATGTGCTGAACCACCAGAGATAGCTGAGAAAGGAAGTAACGCTGCCGAGGGTTCTTAGCTTGCGCAAGAGCTGCAGCCGGAGCAAATGAATACCGAGGTACCACCCACTACACAGTATCCATCTCTAGTGCATATTCTATCTCCCTCTCAAGTCTAAGATCATTTTGAGAGGCTCGAGAGTGCAGTGCGGATGCTACGGATTGAGATTGGTGAGGCTCGTGCGACACAGGCCGCAAACCATACTAAGGTGATGTTCCGTCTCGATATTTTACAATAGTTATTAGAGCGAGATGTGACTTTGTCATTCATCATGAGGCTCAGAGCTTTACCGACCCCTCAAGTATCTCCAGCACCACTATCACTAGTTCCAGCGCCAGTTGATGCACCTATTTCACTAGGACCAACAGCAGTAGTAGAGGCGATAGAGCCCGACACCGACGCTTGATGCGTCTTTACTTTATTTCTTTATGGTTTCATATTTTATTTCTGCATTTTATTTTGGACTTGTATCACTCAGAAAGGATCTTTCTTTTAAGTTTATCTTTTATTTTCGTTGTCTCGAGTTGTATTTCATTGCTTTATCTTTATATAATCGAGTTGTTTTTATTTCTGTTTAGCTTTACTGAACCCCCTTGTGTATATGTGCAGATGGTCTTGTGAGTATGGAAATTAAGGACTTGTCATAGACACGGTCAATGTGATATTCATATAACCGTGTGTACTCCACATGTTATCTTAAGTGTGTGGAGGGAGGGGAGGGCGGAGTTTACACATTACACATGTTCTTTATATAAGTTTTGACTGAAAATGCTCACGTAGCCAATGGCGGTTCACCTTAGTTGTAATGGTTGTATTTTAAGTTAGGAGAATTTTTAACATTTAATGTTCTCATGCTCTAGTTTTTACTTGATGTTTTAGGAATTTTTGCCCAATTGACACTTGTTGTACTGCTCCTCTCATTAAACCTTTTTGGACACTCAAGCTCGATGTTTAAGGGAGTAGTTAGTTTTGTTTCTTGTGTTAATTTTTGCTAAAAATGGTTGAATGAAAAGAAAATTAGGAAAATATATACTAGTTTTCGTTGTGCATTTGGGGTGGAAAGAGCTACCGCCTATGAAGTTTGAAGCTACTCTCATAAGTCAGATACAAGTTATGCCCTAATGAGAGAAAGAACTATCTCATGGAATGAGTGAAACCTACTACCCCGGTAGAAAGAGCTACCACCTCGAAAATGTGAAAGCCACCTTAGTGTCCGCTTCGGAAAGGGCTACCTTAGAGGATGTTTGAAGCTACTACCGTCTTTTTGCTTTGTTTTGTAAATAAATAAGTCTCTCTAACTTAGAACTTTCAGGAGTATACGTTTGATTGACTTGAGTGAGTTTACACACACTTACACAATTTCGGGTTTGTTGTCCTTTTTTATTAGAGTTTTTAGCTAGAGAAATGGTTTTTCATATTTAGTGTTGAAATTTTCCTTACTTGTAGAATGTTTATTTTGCATACTTTTGTTGAACTAAGGCTAAGCACTTTTAATATTGCCTTCTTCTATCCTTCAATGTTTTATTTTTGCTTGAGGACAAACAAAAGCTTAAGTATGGGGAGTTTGATAAATGCTTGTGTATTTGTAATACGAAGTATTCTTTCTTACAATGAGCATTACTTTTCTCAGATTTTATCACTCATACATGTGTATTTGTGTTACTTTTGTGAATATAGGGTTGTGGAGACAAATATGTAAGAAAGAAGCCAAAGTAGATCGTGAATGCACATTGTTGATGAAATCTTGGAGTGAACAAATGTGAAGACACAAGTTGTGCTAAAAAATATATGAGTGTGTGCTAACCTCTGTTTTACTCGAGTGAACATACAAATTAGTGAGGCACAAAGGCAGTCACACTCATGTGTTTTGACTTATGCAATGCTAGCAAGATTGTCATTAAATGTGATTTTGTTGAAGAAGCAATAAGATCTACCGCATAAATGTGTGCCCATTCATGTGGCCTCAACGGAAAGTGTGAATTCAGGAGTATTTTGGAGGAGTACTATAGTAGGTATTTTAGCAAATCACTGTTGTGAATTACTATAGCAGTTATGTTCATAGGCCGCTAAAAAATCAATTCCTAGAGATTCACACGGGCGTGCGGATGCCCGATTCTAGCCTTATTTAATTCATGATTTCAACCCATTTGAAGAATCTTTTTCCTGTCTTTTGCCCATCTCTTCACCGTCTTTGGAGATGCACGAGCTAAGGTTTAGAGGGGTTTTGGCAAGGCTTTTGGAGTGATTCTACGGCTTTCAACACAGCGTTCCTTCAGAATAGAGTTATTGGGGAAGCTTTTGTCTCATCGATTCAGGGAGATGTGTCCTAGGCTTGATGGGGGAATCTTTGGAGAAGACGTGGCCACTCCACAAGACTATCGGCACGAATACCAAGGGGGTTTTACTTATGGATTTCATGTTTTTTCTTTCTATTTCATTACTGATTGTATCTTGAAATCCATAAGTGGGTACTTGGACTTGTAAACCCTACGATGATATTCTTTCTTTGACATTTCTATTATGTTTCTTTAATTAATGTCTTTAATTGAGTAATAATCTTGAATGCTTGTTGAATGGGTTTTCCCTTAGAGTGACACTAGGGTTGAGAGCCTACATTGCTAATCCTTGTGAGTGAGTGACACACCATGAGGGCTAGACAAAGCAATATTGGAAAGGGTCGAGAGGGTGAGTCGAGAGGTAGTGGAACGTCCCATTTCCCTTTCGTTGTGATTTATCCTACCTCCACGTTCCAAGAGTTCTTTGTGGTCACAATAGAGTGAAGTGCTAAGCGACGAACTCCGCTGGGGCATAGTTGCACAAGAAACAGAGAGAAGCATTGAAGTAATCCTTAGTATCTGGGACTTAATTGTGAATAGGGGGCTTGTGCCTGGACCAAAGGGCTAGATCTATGTTAGGGAATAGGTTTTATCACTTGGAGTCCCTAGAGCTTTAATTAACTTTGGACAGTGTGAGGTGTTGAGATTGAGCGATTTCTCCACCGCGGCATAGTGTAGGGTTAGTCACGGTTGACCTTAGCTTTGGGACCATGTATTTTAGGATTTCCATGACTCATTAAGCATCAATTAGGAGACATAATAGTTGGTTTTGCACTTGAAGCAATAATCTTAGGGGGAGCAATGTCCCGGTGCCCCACTTTCTGTCAATAGGTTTTCCTCTCATTTTTTATAGCGTCTCTCTTTCTTGTTCTTCTTATTTCCTTTCATACTGATATTGTTCACAACACTATCGATCCATCTTCACTTTGGTTAAATATCAATCCTTGAGTTTCTAATCACTATTCTCTGTGGATATGACTACCCACTCACCAGGGTATTATTACTTCGACAAATCCATGCACTTGTGGTTCACACGCAAAAGGGCGTTTGTCAAGTTTTTGGCACTATTGTAGGGGAATAGGCATTTTAGAAACACTTCGCACTTTGATATTTTAGCTATTCATCACTTATTCTATTTCACATTTTCTTATTCTTCCATTGTTCTGATTTGTTTTCATTCTTTGGTTGCAGCTCCAGTTTATGACCCGAGGGAACCCTTCCACATTGGATGAAGGTGATCCTGAACTTGAATGAACACTTCAAAGAAGGGTAAAAGAACATGTGCAAGAACAGTCAAATTAAGCTGAGGTAGAAGGTGAAGGGTCAGAAAATATGGCAGAATAGAATGAGCAGTAGATAACACTCTTAGATTATTCTAGACCCACAGTTTTGGGTACACAGTCTAGTATTATGTGGCCACCCATTACGGCTCATAATTTTGAGCTAAAGCCAGCATTCATCCAGATGATACGGCAGTCGCTACAGTTTAATGGTTTAGCCGATAAGGATCCGAACAAAAACATCGAGAACTTCTTGGAAGTGTGCGACATGCTTAAGATTAATGGAGTTATGGATGATGCTATCAGATTGATGGCCTTCCCAATTTCTTTGAAGGGGAAAGCAAAGCAATGGCAGTATTCATTACCTAAAGCTTCGATTACTAGTTGTGAGGGGATGGTAGAAGCTTTTCTTGCACGATATTTTCCTCCTGGAAGATCTGCGAAGCTTAGGAATGAAATATCCTCCTTTCTGCAAATGGAATTTTAGTCTCTTTTTGAGACATGGGATAGGTTCAAGGAGCTCATACGGAAACTGCTCATAAATAATAGGAAACTAGAAGAAGTGTCCTCTATGATACTTACTAAAGAATGTTTGACTATAATCACAAACAAGCTTCCAAAGAAAAAGAAAAACCCTGGGGGACTCATTGCCCCTTGTACCATTGGAGGACTTGTAGATGAAAAAGCACTTGCTGACCTTGGGGCAAGTATTAATCTGATGCCCTACAAAATCTTCCAGAAACTCAAGCTCGGAGAACCAAAGCCCAACAAGATGGTGTTACAACTGGCAGGCAGGTCCATCTAACAACCAAGAGGCATTATTAAAGATATTTTTGGTGAAGATGGATAAGTTTATTTTTCCGATGGACTTTGTAATCCTTGATGTGGATGACAAGGTAGAAGTCCCCCTCATCCTCGGAAGACCATTTTTGATAACTTCACAAGACCTAATTGATGTTAAGGATGGTCGAATGGTGCTATGAGTGGGTTTGGAAGAGATCACGTTCAAGCTCAGGGACTCTATACAACATTCCATGGACTTTGATGATACATGTTATTATGTGGATGTTGTTCATGACCTTGTTTTTGAGTATGTATAGGCCACATGAATGAAAGAAGAACTTTTAGAGCTATTAGAAGATGATCCTCTTGATGAAGAACCCAATGAAATGGTGGAAGAAGTGTTCTATCAAGAATTTGTTGATACTGACACTCCCACAGGGAACCATTCAAGAGAAAACTTTACCGTGCAAAGAAATGATGGAAACAAGTAACCATCAAAAAGAAAAAGTCACCTATCTCACCGTTAGCTTCAACTTGCTCAACTCCTAGGGATTTTGATGAGATTCATTTGATTGATTCATTAATCCCTACTAATGTAATTGCTTTTTAGGTGGTTATGAGAGGTATCTGACAAACGCCCTTTTGCGTGTGTACCGCAAGTGCATGGGTTTGTCGTAGTAATAATACCCCGGTGAGTGGGTAGTCGAATCCACAGGAAATAATGATTAGAAACACAAAAATTTCTATTTCACTAGAATGAAGATGAATCGATAATGATGTGAATAAGAATCAATACAAATAGAAATAAAAAAATAAGAAGGTGCAAATAAAAGATAGGAGAGGCAATCGACGATAAATGGGGCACTCGGACATTGCTCATCGTAGGACTATTGTTTCAAGTGCAAGACCAATCATTATGTTCCCTAACTAATGCTTAATTAGTCATGGAGATCCCTAAACACACGGTACCAAAACTTAAGGTCAACCGTGACTAACCTTATACTATACCCCGGTAGAGAAGTCTCTCAGTCTCGACACCTCACACTGAGCTAGGTTTCCTTAGGCTCTAGGGATTCCAAGTGATAAACCCTATTCTCTAAAATAGATCTAACCCTTTGGCCCAGGCGAAAGACCCCGAGTCAGAATTAAGCCCCAGATACTAAGGATTACTTCAACGCTTCACTCTGTTACTTTCGCAACTAAGCATTAGCGGAGTTCATCTCTTAGCACTTAAATCTATTGTGATCGCAAAGAACTCTTGGAACGTGGAGGTAGCATAAATCATACTAGAAGGGAAAGGGGATGCTCCGCTACCTCTCGACTCACCCTATCAACTCTCTCCAATCTAGTATTGTCTAACCCTCATGGTGTGTCACTCATCCACAAGGATTACCAAAATGGATTCTCAACCCTAGTGTCAGTCTAAGTGAAAATTAACACAACAAGTATTCAAGATTAGAACTCAATTAAAACATCAATTAAAGGAAGCATCATAAAATATAAGAAAGACAACATCATCCCAGGGTTTACAAGTCCAATTACCCACTAGGGGTTTAACTCTCCATGGAGCAAAATACAATCAATAATGAAATCAAAAGTAAAAATATGCAACCCATGAATAAAACCCCCTTGGTGTTCATGTCGATGGTCTTGTGGAGTGGCCGCGTCTTCTCCAAAGGTGCCTCATCAAGGCTAGGGCATACCTCACCGTATCGGTGTCAACAAAAGCCACCCCCCCTCTCTTCCGAAAGAAATGCGATGTCAAAGGCCATAAACCCCTCCAAAATCTAGCCAAAAGATGGAAAATAAATTCTAAAATCAGGCTAAAATCATGACTTAAATAGGGCTGGAATCGGGCATCCACACGAGCGTGTGGAATTTCCACTAGCCTGTCTGAATCTCCAGGAAATCGATTGTCTATGGCCTATAAACAGTAACTACTATAGTAAATTGCTACATGTGTTGATGAAGTAGATCGTGGATGCATTTGTTGATGAAGTCTTGTAGTGAACAAACATAAAGACACAAGTTGTGCTCAAAAACATGTGAGTGTGTGTGATAACTGCTTGAGTAGACATATTTTTATATATGTTTTACATGCATTGAGCATCATTTTTACCATGGTTTATGTCTCATATTGGGCATTTGGTGTTCTTTTGTGCAATTAGGTTGTGAATGACTTGGAGAATTAAAATGGAGAAAAGATAGGCTATAAAGGCACAATGTTGAGAGTTCTTGGGCAATTCAAAGACCAATACATGAGAGGAGTTCATGAATGTGAAGATGTGTGCCAACTTCCAAGGAGATTCAAGTCACTTCACTAGTTGGAAGGGCACAAATGCAGTCACATCTTTATGTTCCTTCTCTTTGTGAAGATTGCAAGATCTCTCGAGGATGCGTCGATGAAGAAAAGCCTTATATCCTACCACATTGTCTTGTGCCCGACTATGTGGCCTCAAGAGGAGAATGTTTGTACCGCGTGTGTGAAAAGTACTGTAGCGAAAATGCAGCAATTTTATTGCAGTAGTACTGTAGCAATTTTACTGTAATAGTACCATAGTAGGGAAACATCTCACTGATTTTACTGTAGTGAAACACTATAGCAAAATTACTGTTCACCCGCCAGTCTGGAAAATCCACATGGGCCAGTGGGGGCTTATAAATAGCCATTTTGCAATATTCTTTGACATCTTTTGTGCGCCTTTTGAGGAGTGAGACGGCTAGGGTTTGGGAAGGAGGTCTAGGCCGATTTCATCGGTGTTCCTCATGAACTTTGATAGTTTCCTTCACCGTCATAGAATTTGGGAAGCCACCGATGAAATCGGCCTCACGAATTCAAGGCGGTTTCTCTATGGTTTTTGTTGCTCTTCATTGTACTAATCATTGTTTTGTAACTTGCCCTAGTAGGTACTTGGGCATGTGAACCCTAGGATCTATTCTTTTGTATTGATTTGCTTTATGTTTCTAGTTAATCCCAGTTGATTTGAGTTTTAACCTTGTGATTTCATTGCTTGCATGTGTTATTGATCTTTGTGATTGATCTACATTGTATGATTTGTTACTTTGATGTGAAAGGTCTCAATTAGAGTTAGAACTTCAAGGTTAAAGAGGGTTGAGAGGGTGAGTCATGAGATAGTGGAGTGTCCCTTTCCCATCTGATTGTGTGTTTCCTATCTCCGTATTCCCTAGACTCTATGCAACCATGTTTGGTGTGAGGCGTGAGTTGAGAGATTTCTCTGCCATGACCTTGTAGGGGGTTAGGGATCCTTCGCCGGGAATTAGGGTTAGATCTATCTTTAAGAATCGGTTTCACTCTTATGTATCCCTAGAACCTATTGCGGTCATATGGGGTATAGGGTGTGAGGTGTTGAGATTTAGTGATTTTATCACTGGGACCTTGTAGTAGACTAGTACCGGTTTCTTGGAGATGAGGACTGGTTGTTCTTGGATTACCTCAACTCATTAAACTCTGTTTAGAAGTATTTAGCGAATCTTGAACTTCATGTTAGATCCTAGAGGGAGCATTGCCCGGGTACCTCATCTTTATTAATTGAGATTCTCCCTCTATTTCACCCTTGCATATTCATCTCAGGTATTCATTTCTTTATACATTAGATCACCACACTATCCCATTACCATAAGGCTAGAAAGCAGAGAAGAAGTTAGTACTAGTAGTTCTGTTCCCTGTGGATTCGACTACCTGACTCACCGGGTATTTTATTACTTCGACACCCGTGCACTTGCGGTTCACACACGCATATTCAGATGTGACAGTATGCCAACCTCCATTGTGCTTGATGCAAACACACAAATCAGAGGGGCATAAAGGCAGTCACACTCATATGTTTTGACTTGTACAATGCTAGCAAGATCTTCATCAATGTGATTCCATTGAAGATGCAACGCGATCTAACACATGGATGTGTGCCCACTCATGTAGCCTCGATGATAAGACTGGAATCGGGAGTATTTTAAAGGAGAAAAGAAAGTCTGGAAATCCATATGGCCATGTGGAAAATCCACATAACCGTGTGGATGCTCGATTCCAACCCTATAAAGCCACGATTTTAGGATACTTTGGGAATTCGTTTCCCATCTTTTTCGCATCTTTGGAGGCGCTCACAACTAGGACTTGGAGAGGCTTTGGCAAGGTATTTGAAGTGGTTCTATCGCCTTCAACATCGCGTTCTTTCAGAAGATAGTTATTGGGGGAGCTTTTATCGGTATTGATTCGATGAGGTGTGCCCTAGGCTTGATGAGGAGACCCTTGGAGAAGATGAGGCTACTCCACAAGACCATCAATATGCACTTTGGGGGTGTTTTACTTATGGATTGCATGCTTTTAAATTCAATTTCATTGTTGATTATATCTTACTCCATGGAGAGCTAAACCTCTAGTCGTGCTTGGACTTGTAAACCCTAGGATGATTTTGTTTCATTGATCTTTTACTATGTTTCTTTAATTGATGTTTTAATTAAGTTCCAACCTTGAATTCTTGTTGAATCAATTTTCCTTTAGAGTGAAACTAGGGTTGAGAATCTATCTTCGTAATCTTTGTGCATGAGTGAAACACCATGAGAGTTAGACAAAGCAAGGTTGGAGAAGGTTGAAAGGGCGAGTCGAAAAGTAGTGGAACGTTCCCTTTTCCTTCCGATGTGATTTATTCTATCTCCACATTCCAAGAGTTCTTTACGGTCATGATAGAGTGAAGCGCTAAGAGACAAACTCCGCTGGGGCTTAGTTACGCAAGCAACAGAGTGAAGCGTTGAAGTAATCCTTAATGCTGGGGCTTAATTGTGACTAGGGGCATTTCGCAGGGTTAGATCTATATTAGGGTATAGGGTTTATCACTTGGAGTCCCTAGAGCTTCTTGTAACCCCACATAGTGTGAGGCATTGAGAGTATTCCTTTCTGCCGTGGCATAGTATATGGTTAGTTAAGATTGACCTTAGGTTTGGGACCGTGTGTTTAAGGATTTCCATGACTCATTAAACATTAGTTAGGAGACATAGTGAGTGGTCTTGCACTTGAAACAATAGTCCTAGGGAGAGCAATGTCCGGGTGCCCCACCTTCTATTGATTGCCTCTCATATCATTTCATTACGTCTCTTTCTTATTTCCTTTATTTTTATTTGCATTGATATTGTTCACACTACTCTTGAACCATCTTCACTATAGTTAAATAGAAATTATTGTGTTTCTGAGCACTATTCCCTGTGGATACGACTACCCACTAACCAAGGTACTTTATTATTTTGATAACCCGTGCACTTACGATACACACACGCAAGGGGTGTGTCATCTTCCCTTCTGTTTTCTCATGCTTTCTTTGGGGTTTGCCATGCTTTTGCCATTAGATTGCCACCACTCTCAATTACCCACTTATTCACTGTGAATCATTTGTAGAATCATGTTTTAATTACTTGGAAATGTTTGAATTCATGCTTTAATGCCATTTTAGAACTCTTGTCGTCAAATCTATGCCTAGAAACAATGTTCTAGAACCTAGGAGCATTACATAACTAGTCACATTAGGAGCATTACACGTGACACTCTCGACGTCTATTCGGTGAGTCGAGGGAGATTGACTGGGATGTCCTAAGGGAGGTAGGATGGGCAAGCAATCCAGCAGTTGTTAGGAGCAAAGGCTTGGCTCCAGCTATTCCTCTAGTACTCCTGTTCCTTGTAGATTCAACTACCAAACCCATTAGGTACTGACAACGCCCCTTCTGTGTAACCCGCAAGTGCATGGGTTTGTCGAAGTAATAAATCCCAGGTGAGTGGGTATCATATCCACATGGAGTAGGGAATAAAAATACCAAGATTTCTATTTAACTAAGCGAAGACGGAATAATGATTTTTTTGATAAAAAATAATGTAAGCAAGAATAAAACAAATATTAAACGAAAAGATAATATAATAAGTGGAAATTTATATAGTTACACGTAAACACGCAATGTTAAACATAAACTATAATTATTGAGTGGGAAGTAAATGTTGTAAGATGAAATAAACTGACGGAGTGAGATGCAGTGATGGAAAAAGAAGCTTACTGAAAAAGGAGGGGATGTCTTGGAAATTCAAATGGCAGAGGGGTTGTTTGGAAAGTTTTAAAACTTTCAGGGGGCTAAAAGTGATTTTCCCTTTAATTTTGTATTTTTGAGTCTTCAAAAAAAAATTTATAGTTAAACAGTTTAAAATTTTATTTATGGAATTGATTTTATTAGTTTTAAAAATAATTATATAAATATAAATTATTTTAAATACTAATAATATACAAAAAATTGATATGATTAAAATTATCCTTATCCTAATAAATTTACAATTATTTATGTTTATATTTATTTTATTTGGAATTAATAATATAGTTTCATATATTTAACACCATCTATGAATGTGTAAATAAGTAAATAATTTTTTTTTATGATAAATATCCTTAGGGCATGTTTGGTTGACATGATAAGAACGATAGGATATGATAGATTATCATATCGTGCTTTATTTGGTGCGCCAATAGGATATAATAATCTTATCCTATTGGCCCACTTTATAAAAATAAATCTACTTTTTTGCCATATTATTTGGTTTCTCTCCCTTACTTATGGTTTTATTGTATATCTTTTTTTTTTATCTTTTAAACACGATGCTTGGGACAAGAAACTTGTCAACAACTAGGAAACTAATTTCACTATTTTAAGTAGGATTTTACGCATTTAGAGTTGTTAAGGGTTTCTCCGTCGATCACGTGGTTGGCAAATTATTTTTCATCTAAATCTTTTTTTAATCATGTTTTATTTTTAGTTCCTCTAGTCTGATAATTTTTTTTCAAATTAATTTTGATGTGATATATTTATTTTCCATTAATGAGTTTGTTACTTTAGCTTTATGCTATATTGATGACTTTGTGTGTGATTTTCTCCATGGAAATAGGTATTAATTATAATTTTTGCAAGTTGGTGATATTGCAATCTATATATTTGTGGACATTATCTATAGGTTATTTATTTTTTAAATAATTAAAATATACCGATAATTAAATAATTACGGAAAATTTTTTTAAAAAAAAGTCTATTATAATATATATATAACTATATTATAAAGAGTAATTTTGTCTATTTACATACCATTCATATCATATCCTCTCAATATCCGATCTATTTAAAACATAAAATAGGATAACAAAATACTATCTAATGGTTTATTTGGTGCATATCAAACATATAATAGGATATGAACTTATCATGCCCATATTCTTCCTTACTGATATCCAATCCTTATACATATCCGTCCATGTCCTATCCTGTGCACCAAACAGCTGTATTAAATCATATATTTTACTAACACCAT
Source organism: Dioscorea cayenensis subsp. rotundata (assembly GCF_009730915.1). Classification (NCBI taxonomy): domain Eukaryota; kingdom Viridiplantae; phylum Streptophyta; class Magnoliopsida; order Dioscoreales; family Dioscoreaceae; genus Dioscorea; species Dioscorea cayenensis. The sequence goes on from NC_052482.1 coordinate 5,100,227, forward strand.
AAAAGCAAGTATTAGTTAATGTGATTTGTATATAAAATTAAATAAATTGTTATAATTCTTAGATGCTTTTGTTTTGAAAAATAGGATATTGATGAAATTAAATTACTTATATTTGTATGAATATCTTCATAAATCATTTAAGAATCACCTTAAGATAAATTCTTATGTGTTGTTTGGTTGGAAATAATATTAAATTACCTCTCAAAATCTGGCTCAGGTAAATAATGTAAGATCATCTAGTTTGGTTTGAATATTATATTCCTGAAATAACTTGAGAAATATTACCCGTAATGTTATTACTAATTCAATAAGTGGTAATATAACCTGTGGCATGTAAAGTTGGTTTTCATGTTATATCCTTTAAATCTAATAAAATCACGAAAACATCAGTTTTTTTAATTTTAAACTAAGAAATTTTATTTTTTCTTTCCACAAATTTTTTTATATGAAAAAAAATATTTGAGATTAAATTTTTTTTTCAAATATTAAATTTAAGAAAAAACTATATATATTTAAAATAATTAAGTTTGATTTAATTAATATTAATAAAAATTAATATTTTTAAATTGAAATTTAATTTTTTTTAAATAAGACATATTTATTATTAAACAAATATTTAAACTAAAATCTTGCCAATTTTCATATATGTGGTATTTATTAGGTAAGGATATTTGACTAAAAAGACAATTGATAATATAAGATTGTCCTTATCAAGCATGATAATGTTACATTAATTAAACAAAAATTGTGATAAGTGTCTAAATGTACATATTTCTGTATATGTATTTGTCGCTTCTAGCATGTATTTTTACTGGAATTGATGCCCGTTTTGTGCTTAATCGTGTATTATTTGCTTTGCAAGGCACGGGAACGCCATGGAGGACACGAAGATATAATTTGGGCGAAAAGGAGAAGAAAACCAGGTCGCAGTACTGTAGTATATTTTCTTGTAGCAAAAGAACTGTAGCTGGAATACTGTAGTACCAACACTGTAGCTGCCACTGTAGCATATGGGGAGTTTTCAAGGCAGAAATCAAATCATGGCATACGGCCTCAATGCTGCCCGGTATAGAGCCCGGGATGATCACTGTAGCACAAAAGAAAGTTGATTGATTGAAGGCATACTGGCTCAATGAGGTGCTCATTGAGCCAGTATGGATACTATTTGGAGTGCATTTGAGGAGTCCTCTTACCCCGAACAGTGTCAATGGGGAGCTCAATGAGGTCCTCATTGAGGTCAATTTGGAGGAAATGATTGGGGTATATTAGGGCATTGGTGAGGACTTTTTGAAGAGACTTTTTTTTGGCCTCTTGGGCTGCCGCCACCACACACTCTTGAGACCTTCCGGCCATCTTCCGGCGACGATCCTTGTGGGAAACGAGCACCCATCATCACCAAGAGGGAGAGGAGCATAGGAGAAGGAGTTGGATTGAAGATCTAGACCACCATTGCATCATCATTCGAAGCTTCATCGATTCAAGGAGATCAAGATCGTAGAGGGAGTTTTCTTGCTTCTTTATTGTCTTTCTTTTCCTTGTATGTTGTATAAGCATCCCTTGTCATGAGGGATTAACTTATTGTTGTGTTTGGATTTGGATGAACCCTAGGGCTAATCTTGTGTATGAACTTGGAATGTTATTCTTAATTGGGTTTGATGGTTGTTTGAGATTTAATCTTTCATGCTTTCATGTCTAACATTACATGTATGGAGAGATCCGTAATTCTACTATGAGTTGTATGCATAGATGTGACCTACTCACGTATACAAGATCTAGGAGAGATTGAAAGGGGATACTTGTACTTACACGCCGAGAAATCGAGTGTTGGTAGCCCTCCATTGCTAGGTTTAAGCCGAAGGATAGTAGGTTTACTCCTATTAGAGATTTCCTAGAACTTAATGCGATCATAGGTTTGTTAATCCGGAAGAAATTCCGATTAACATTCGTATGGGATCAGGGGTTAGTCACCGAGAGATTGGGGCTAATCTACTCATGAGATCTCTAGGTCTCAATTATCATCAATGCATCTTTAACACATCCTAGTTTGGGACTTAATGACAACCCTAGCTGGATTCCTTGTCCAAACACTACCTTCTCATGCTTGATACTCCCTTGTTTATTTACATCTGTGTGCTAGTTACCCGGCCATAGATTAGTTAGTTTATTTTATTTTATTTCATTTGTTCTTCATACCAAGAATTGTAGGCTAGATAATAGATGGAGAGTGAGTAATAATACTTCCTTGGCCCCGTGGAATACTACGACCCCTGTGTCACTCACAGGGTATTACTTGGAGATCTCGTACACTTGCGGGTGATCAATCAAATTGCATACTAGTACTCCTATTCCAAATGTAAAATTCTGTTAAGCAACCATTTGATATGATTGAAAAGAACAACTATCCTTACAAAGTAAAAGGGGTGAATTATTTTAATTTGATTGGTTCCTTAAAATAGATGGTCCTCTTGCAATCACTTTCCTTCTGACAAGAGAAAGTGATTGACATGGGGGTGGTGTAAAAATGATTTCAACCTTGGGTTGGAAAGTTTGGTAATTGTTAAATTAGTATACTACCTATTATCAAATAAAAAATTCTTCATTGTTTCTATTTTTTTTTTTACAAAATCCTAACGCATCTTTGGATAATATCAATCATGGCAATGGATGTAGCAATTAAAATGAACAAAATTGTATATTGAGCAAAAGTTCAAGAATGCATGGTGGTAACTGTCACAACCCTACCGATGGAAGGTTACCGCGGCGAAAATGCCTTAATTTGTTTTTCTTCCGAAGGCGCTGTGATGGTGCAACGCACCCCTTACACACTACCAGCAAAAGCCTCACCTCACCATAAGAGTTAACAAAGCACAAACGGAAGTAAATAAGAATGCACACAAAGATAGGAAACCCAACTTAACATAGACTTTTATTGATCTCTCACTTGATCAACAGGTGATTTTGTGCTTCTCGAAGCTTTGATGCTTACAAAATTGCTGGCCCCATGGTCTATTTATCTAAGCTACCAAGAGACTAAAAACCGGCCATTACATAGGATGTGGAGGTTACCAAAACCACCCACTACTTGGTCATGCTAGGAGGACCCGCCCACTACATGGTCAAGGACAAGGAACCGCCCACTACTTGGTCATGAGAGGAGGAACCACCCACTACATGGTCAAGGATGAGGAACCACCCATTCCGTGGTCATTGATGAGGAACAGCCCACTTCTTCCATCCTTAGGAGAACATGTGCTTTAGTGGAAGCACCCATGGCAAACCGTTCCCGCCAAAGCTCTTCAAGGAGAACATACACTATATTCTAGATTCTGCCCATGGCAATCGTTCCTGCCATTGGTCAATGTCACTCGCCCATGACCAAGTGCCCATATTCTCCATTACCTTGGTGGATGGTTGGAGCAACGGCCCATCACACCCATGTTCATCAGCCACGCGCAAGCACTCCTGCATGTTCCTCGGTCACACCCATATGGCAGCCCGCCCACACGCATGCGCCCAAATCTCTTGGTCACACTTACACGCTCACCCAGTCACAATAGGATTTTTCGTCCATGTCTTCTTGGCTAACTTTCCTGTGGCAAGTTTTCTCGGCGTTCTCAGTCATGCCGCAAGGCTCCCTTAGGTGTGACAATTTTTCTTGGTGTTATCAATCATGCCTACTCAACCCACCTGACTAAGGCAAGTTTTCCAGCACATCTCTCGGTCATGGCAGATTTTCTCACGCATCTGCCTACCGAGAGATTTCTATACTTAGAATATTTTTGGCCTTTTTCCCTCGGCCAAGATCACCCCGATAGCGCCGAGTCACTGCCAAACGGCCTGTTACACCGTTACAAACCTCCCCTACCCAAAGAACCTGACGCCCTCGTTGGCTCAATTACACTTAAGTAATTTTAGTAACCTTTATAGAGTATTTCTTCATTTGAGAAGTTTGCCAAATCTTCAACTCCTTTTTGCCCCCATAGCACCAAAATAGAAGTTATTCCTCTTTGCATCTTGGTTAACTGGCAAGGGCACCCATCTCCTTGTTAAACATCTCGCCATCCTTTCCCCATATAGTTTCTATCTCCTTTTGTTGCATCTTTTGACCAAGCCACCTGCATTCACTTCTGCCTCTTTCTTAACCAGACAACGTGCCTTTGCTTTTGCCCCTCCTTGCAAGGCAAACTATGCTTATCCCAGCCTCACTCTCGACTTAGTTACATGATACTATCTTCCGCCTCATGATGAAATTGAGTTCCTCTCTACTCAATTTTTGCTACCATTACAAGGTCATGATATCGCAAAAGGCTACCCTAAACTCTTTTTCTTAGCACCAACAAACATACAACAAAGGAATAAATATGCCCCCATGGCATAACCTATGAAAGATGCTAACAACTTGCAAAGTTCAACAAAGGCGAAAGCCTAGGCCCACTCGGATGACATTACAATTGGCAGACCGAACAGTGAGACATCCGAGGGGCATCATTGAAGATGTGCTTGTCAAAGTTGACAAGTATATATTTCCTATAGATTTCGTGGTGTTGGCCGTCGATGAGGATACAGACGTTCCTTTGATACTTAGGAGGCCATTCTTGTGCACTTGGAAGGCATTGATTGGCATGGACGACAAGGAGTTAACACTGAGGGTTGGAGATGATAAGCTCACATACCACCTCACTGAAGCCATGCGACATTCTCTTGACTTTGATGATACTCTCTACTTTCTTGACACTACTGATGAGATAATTGATGAATATATGCAGAAAATGTTCAATCCGGACCCATACGAGGGGTTGCTAGACCAAGAAGTGGAGAATGAAGAAGTGCTAATACTTGGTCTAAAGGGAGAAGTACCATCTACTCCGGGGATCATGAAGAAGGTGCTTCGAAAGATGAAACGAGCGAGGAGACGCCACAGTAAATGCCCCAAGTCTGTTGGGGATGTGCGCGAACCGAACAAGTTGGATGAACCTTTGCTAGGCGGTGCCAAGCCCGATAACTTCCCCTCTACCTTCAAGAGGTTTTGCTCATCATGCTTTCAAGCTATGGGTAAGAGGGCAACTTTCATCTATGAGCCCCCGTGAGGTAAGACAAGGTACGTCAAGCTTAATGACGTTAAACAAGCGCTTCTTAGGAGGCAACCCAAGCGTTTATTGTTTTCTTAATTGTTAGTTTAGTGTTTGCATGAATAAGACTTTGAGTGTCGGTGTCTTGATTTCTAGATGCTTTTGTTTTGTTTTTCTTGTGGATTTTTGGTGTCATCTTGCACTTTATTGTGTTTTGGCAGAGAATTTTGGTTGTTTAAGCTTATTTTCAATGTTTTCTATAGGTAAAATTGCTTTGTAAGGCAGGCTTTAAGTTTATTTATATGTTCAAAATTTTTTTCTAGAGCCTACAATGTTTTCGAAATGTTCAGAGAAAGCACACGCCTATGTGGAATTTCCACACGGGCATGCATTTTCGTTCAGAGCTCATCTAGAGAGGGCACGGGGACATGGACTCGCCCCTGTGAACGACCTTGTGACAGTCCACGCCCGTGTCAAATTTCCTGACGGGCGTGCGTTTTCCTACAGAGACTTACAAATTTATCCCGAGAAAACACAGGGACGTGGACTCACCCCTGTGGATGACTCTCCCATAAACACACGGGCATGAGTAATTTCTGACGCCCATGTGGATATCTGCTGAGAGTTTCTCCTCAATCCTGAGAAGACATAGGGGCATGCGTCTGCCCTGTGAACTGCCCAGTAAGAATCCACGGCCGTGCATAATTTCCGCACATGCATGCGAAACACTTTGAGAGTTTTCTCCGTTGGACAGAGAAGCCAAAGGGGTGTGCGTCTGCCCCTGTGGGTCGGGCGCATGGGCTTGGGTATTTTCTGCACTCCCGTGTAGTTACGTTCAGAGATAGAGGAGTGGTTTCCTGAGAGTGGACAGGGGGTGTGATTGCTTTCCCGCAAGTGTACGAGGTCGTCAATGAATACCCTGTAAGTGACACAGGGGTCGTATTCCACGAGGCTAAGGAGCTCCTATTACTCCTCCATCACTTACTTTCTAATTTTACAACTTAAACATGGTATTTTACTCTAATACATGCAATAATGCTAATAAATCACAAGTATAATAATTCCAAGGCAAGCAAGAACTCACAAGAGCAATGATGATGATAAATAGGCCTAGGGATGAGAATCCCCATGAGGGGTCATCATGATATATGGATGCATAAGAACAACATGGCAAGGGTGATTTAGACCGATGGATCTGAAAATTAGTTCAATCCCAATCTTTCGGCGATTAAACCCTAATCCCATACGAATAATAACAAGGATCTCTCCCTAATCACATTCCTATTATTACATTAAGCGAAGGAAGATCATGCAATAAGGATACACTTAACCTAAGTCCATCCTTATAATTCGGAGGGGATACCAACATCCAATTTCTTAGCCTGTTGATATAAGAGTACCTCTCTAGCTCATTAATGATCTAGTACACGCGAGTAGGTCACATATACACATACAACTCAATAAAGAACTAAGGATCTCTCCATTTTATAGTTCTAGACATGAAGAACAATGAGCCAAACCATAAATCACACCAATGCATTCCAAAATAAAATTATAGCATCCACAATACATGATAAACCCCCCAAGGTTCACCTACATCCGGTGGCCTTGGGGGTCTAGTGTGCCATCATACAAACAAGAATATCAAACTCAAGAAACATAAGAAACAAAAGCATAAATGGCACTCCGTAGTTCGAATGATGGTGAAGAAGAACAATACCAGCCGAATGACGCTTCCTCTATCCCAATCAGTGCTGAATGTTCCTCCTCCTTGATGATGAAGCTCTCCCCTTGAAGTTCAAGCCCTTGATCACCTCTAAGCCTCAAGCTAAACTCTCCCCAAGATGATGTCTTCGTTTCACCTCTCCTTGCCAAAGTGTTAGCTGCCCAAGATGTCAAAAGTCCCCCAAAAGAGCCTCCAAAATGCCCTCATATACCCTCGGTATACTCCCTCTCAAAACCAACCCGTATGCCCTGAAAATAGACTCAAAAAGGCCTTTATACTGGTGTTATACCGGCTTAAAATGGCCTCTATACTGGCGGTATACTAGCTCAATGAGCTCCTTATTGAGGACATTTGAGGTAGGCAAAAGTGCACTCCAGCTCACGTAATAGTATCCATACTAGCTCAATGAGCACCTCATTGGCATAGTATCCATACTAGCTCAATGAGCACCTCATTGAGCCAGTATGTTTTCAAACACATTATCCGCTTCTCTGGCCACAATAATTATCCCGGGCTCAATCCAGGACAACAATGAGGTCGTATGCCATGGTTCAATTTATGACTTGAAAACTCTTCAGGTGCTACAGTTGTAGCTATAATGTCGATGCTACAGTAACGAGACCTGGCTTTCTTCCCTTTTTCGCCAAAATCATATCTTTGTGTCCTCCATGGCCCTCACATGCCCTGCGAAGCTGATAAACGTCTAAAAGTACATATTCTGCATGTATTCGTTTTGTATGATTCTTTATATTTATTTGTTGAATCGATGCCCTTTTGGTTTAAATTGTGTTATTTTTACATTTCAGGCCCATTTGAAGCCTTGGGGCCTCGGCAAGGCGATTAGGGATGAATTCAGCAACAAAGCAGTGTTTCCGGGCCGGGATCTCTGTAGCAGCGTTATTGTAGCAATTCGCTGTAGCAGTCACTGTAGCTCATCGCGGGCTTCTCAGCAGAAACTGAAATTCCCAAGGGGTCGGCATACGGCCGGTATACTGACCCGTTTACCGATCGGGATCTGGGCATATATAAGGCTTGTTATGGCATCAATTAAGGGACTTTTGGCCACCACTCTCCACCATCATCCTCTAGAGCTTCAAGGCTGCGGGAGAAGACAGATCTGAGGGGCAAATCGAAGGGAGAAGAAGGTTACACTCAAGGGAAACGATCTAGGAGCTCGCCGGCGCGGATCCGACGAGTTCTCATCACCACCTTCTAGTCTTCATCTTAGGGGAGTTTGTTATGAGCTTTTCTTTGTATCTCTTATCTTCTACACTTGCTCCTTTGTTGATGACTGAACTAGACTCCCAAGGTCACCGGGCATCCGTGAACCTTTGGGATGAACTTTGCTTATATAGATGCTTTGATTTACATTTATGGTATTTGTGTGGTTTGTGATCCTTGTTTGGTGCTTTTGAATGCTTGGGTATGCATGAGAACTCAGTATATCCATACTTAGACAATACTAGGTTGCATGACCATTGCCCTAGTGTTAGACTCACCAAGCTTGGAATGGATATATGTATGAATACACCATAACCATTGGGTATTTCATACCCCTCCAATTATTAGGGCTGTACCTAGGTTGAGTTTCGCCCCTAATTTGAGATCCCCTAATTGTAATGCGATCGTAGGAGGATTTGGTCGGAAGAGATTCCGGGCCAATACTCTTATTGGATTAGGGATTACCGCCGTGACCATCGGGGTGATCTATTTTTGGATGTCTCTTGGTCCAACCACCGCTGCCTTTTTAATTGTAACATCCATCTAGCTTTAGTAGTCCCGAGGGATCCTCGCCCTGGGGACCTCGTGACTTCCATTGTTACTTGCTTCCTTAGTATGTTTATGTGGTGAGCCTTAGTCCTTGTGTTTATAGTTTTCTCTTTATTATTTTCCTTATCTTGTTTTAGTCCTATATTTGGTAGACTAGACAGTGTCATCTAGGGGGGAGTAATGGCAGCTCTTGGGACCTAGGGAATACGACCCCTGTGTCACGCACAGGGTATTACTTGACGACCCGTGCACTTGCGGATTTTCATCAAGTTTTTGGCGCCGTTGCCGGGGAAATCCAAGAATGCTAGGAAATCCTTTAGCTCACTGCTCTAGTTATTTATCTTTGTCATTGTGAATGTTTGTCTTTGTATGTGTCATTTACCATTTTGTGCATATTTACTTATTTTGTTTCTTTCGTGATTTCTTTGATAGCTTATTGTTGTTAGTTTTATTTATTTACACAGGGCCATGGACTTTGAAAGAAAACTGCTTGGCGCTAAAATGTATGCACTTGAGAGAGAAATGGAAGAATTAGATGCCAAGAGAGCATACCAAAGTGATCCAGCCCTGGATTTTCAAGGAAAATTATTGGGTGCTAAGATGTATGCACTTGAGAAAGAAATGGAAGAATTAGATGCCAAGAGAGCATGCCAAAATGATTCGGCCCTGGATATTCAAGAAAAGCTCTTGGCCTCGAAAATCTATGCACTTGAGCAACAAATACGCATGAGCACCGCGAATACCTATGCACTTGAAGAAAGGTTGAAAAAAATTTTGGCCATGAGAGCAACCCCAACCTATCCACAACAATTGGGTCCATATCAACCCCAAGTTTCTCAATTTCAGCCCCAACAACAACCAAAAAGAATTTTCACCACTGAAGATATTCTAGCAAGGTTTATGATCGGCACAGAGCTACGTTTTACGCATAATGAAAAGAAACTTGATGAGCTTGTTACAGTACTAAAGAGTGTTCAAACGTCGATCCAAGCACTTGAGAACCAAGTCAGGCAACTTGTTAAGGCGAATTCTGAGCCTTCTTCAAGTAGCCCATCGAGCAACATCGAAAATAGCCCAAGTGAAACCTTGAAGGCTGTTGATTTTAGTGGTTAGAAACAAGTAGTGTTGGTGGCTAAAGAAAGCCTTAGTGTCATGGAAGTTGGGGTAAAGCAAGACAGTGTGGATAGCTTCATGGACGTGGAAACATGTGAGGAAGTGGAAGAAGCTCAATCGACTACAATTGAAGAAGCCACTTGCCTCAATATTGATCTTTCCATCAATCTACCCATTTTGCTCAAGTGAAAAAACAAAATTTCGGGAATTGTATTTGAAGATGTGGGAAGGAAGCTAAGATCATCATTAAACCCACCAATGCCGGGCTTGGACAATTCCCAACCAAAGATTTTTCCTTGGCGGCCCAAGCAAATGTTATGGGCACTTGATGTTCATCACACTATGGTTGAGAAAAATATTGTGGATAGGATGATAAAGCCAACAATTGATCCACCTATGCAAAGCTTGACAAGTTCTCAACCAAACTTGTTCCCTTGGAGACCCAAACAACACTTTTGGGTAGTTCAAGGTATTTTAAAATGGGTTGAGGAAGCAAATGCGGGTAGGAGATTGAAACCTTCCAAGGATCTGCCAATGCCGAGCTTAAACAACTCCCGGCCCAAGCTTTTTCCTTGGAGGCCAAAAGGTGACTCATGCTTGACCTCCAAATTTGCATCATCCCGGAGGGTAAGTTTCATATTTCTTGGTAGTTCTTATGCAACCTCAAGCCGGGATGAACACACTATTTTCAAGCCTCCCTAGGTAAGAAAGAGGTATGTCGAGCTAATGACGTTAAACAAGCGCTTCTTGGGAGGCAACCCAAGTTCCTTACATTTCTTGTAGTCTTTTTCTCATTTGTGTTGTTTTGCTTAACTTGTGTTTTTAGTGTGGTTTGGCTTTAGTTGTGTTTTCATCATTTTTCTTAGTTCATTAGCCTTTGTATTATTTTGTTTGCCATCTGATCTTTGAGTAATTCTTGTTCTTGATGCATTCTTGTTGATGTTTTAAGTGTTTATTCGATGTTTCCGGCTTTGATTTTCAAGGTTTGATCCATAAGCGAAGTGTGCGAAATGTGCAAAGTGTGGAGAAAAGTTGTTGTGTGTCAGGAAAATCCCGAGGACCATCCTTGCGGCCGCAAGGATGCCCCTCGGGACTCATCCAGAGAGTCTTGAGGACCATCCTTGCGGCCGCAAGGATGCCCCTCAAGACTACCCGAGTGAGGGCATTATATGGGTTTTGAGACTGCTACTATTCATTCTTCTTCCCCATTCTTCTAACCGTTTCTCACTCATTTCTCCACCGTTTTTCATCATTTCTTTTGCTCTAGTTTGCTCTTCTCCTCCTCTTTTCCATTTTAGTAATGAAAATTTGGAGTTTGAGCAAGTTTTTGGCCCGATCCAACCAATTAATCCACCCATCTTACTCTAGGGCAAGGGTTTGACCTCTCACTCAACCCTTGAGTTCTTCTTGTTCTTGTGGGTGAAATCTCTTGGATTTTTGTTGGTTTGTGAATTCTTAATGATTATCAATGTGTTTTTCTTGATTTGTAAAATTTTTGGCTACTTTTACAAGCAAAGTGCTTGCAAAATTTTTCCGGAATCACTGTAGCACTGGGCATTTTCTTGATTTTCTTCATTCTTTTGATGCCCACTTTGCTTGTAACTTGGTTAGATGATCTCCACTTGCATCACATGGACATTCTTTTTTTGTTTTGTTTTCTTTTACCTCTATGTTTTGTTTGTTTTTTGTGTTGTTAGTTGTTTATCGTGGTTTTGTTTTGATGGGTGTGTGATTAGATGCCCTCGAGGTGATGTTCTTTTCTCGCCTTGCGTGGTGGAATTAGGACATCAAGCACACTTTCTTCCTCCATCATCTACCATGATCTTTGGTGGTCACCTCGATCTCATGGACTTTAAGACTCATGCTTTTGAGACTCGGGGAAGTTCACGAAACCCTCTTACTATGTTTTTATTGTCTATCTTGTTGCATTCTACTGATTAGGCACATTGAGGGCAATGTGCATCTTTAAGTGGGGGGTGGAGTTCTGTGAACTTTGAAAATGTTTGCATTTGCATGCTTGATTACCTATGATAGCTATGATTTTATTGTTAAGGACTTCCTAGCTTGGTAGAATGATAGTTGTGAGTTGTACTTTATTTGTGCTTGAATGTAGTTCTGTATCATCTCTAGTGCACCTATATACATGTTCATGAGCACTTCTACCTTGTACACTCCAACCTACCCATCATTTTGACTTGGGCATTAATTTGTTAAATTCTATCTTCAATGCACTTTTAAGAGCTTTTGTGTTCCTTTATTGTTTCTCTACCTTAAAGTGTACTATTGTAGCAAGTCTTTACAAGGGACATGAGATACAGTTTGTACATGTGATCAAAGAAAAAAAGAAAGGGTCTATGTCAGTATTCCTCTGCTTTATAAGTTTTTAAGCATGAATGCGTCTATGTAGACTGTAATTGAGTAAGTGGGTGACTCTTGTGTCTAACCAGCATGTGCATTGATCTGAAAGATTATTTTTCATGCAGATCTATGTTAGGCGGACCCAAGAAAAAGAAAAAGTGTGTATGCTTGTATATATGTGTGAAAGAAATAAAGTATCTCTTTTGTTCCCTTGAAGCTTGCTGCATAGTCATTTGAAAGTTAGAGTTTTATCTAGGAACCAGAGGACTCTTAATTGAGTATTGAGGGTGCCTTTAGCATCTTAATGCCATTATCATTATGTGTGGGGCGAATAGGCATCCTGGGGTAATCCAGGGTGTAGAGGTCAAGGTGGGGGTTATCACACACTCACAGGAGCACTTTAGATGAGATAGAACTATTAATACTTCACTATTTATTGAACAGCTCACTCCTTGATTTCTGTCCAGTCGTGCTTGTGTAGTCCTTTACTTTGAGCTTGAGGTCGCACTTTTAGCCGTTTATCTTCTTTCCCTTTGTTCTTCATGTTTGTTTGCTTGGGGACAAGCAAACGCTTAGGTGTGGGGATGTATGATAAACGTCTAAAAGTACATATTCTGCATGTATTTGTTTTGTATGATTCTTTATATTTATTTGTTGAATCGATGCCCTTTTGGTTTAAATTGTGTTATTCTTACATTTCAGGCCCATTTGAAGCCTTGGGCCTCGGCAACGCGATTAGGGATGAATTCAGCAACAAAGCGGCGTTTCCGGGCCGGGATCTCTGTAGCAGCGTCATTGTAGCAATTCGCTGTAGCAGTCACTGTAGCTCATCGCGGGCTTCTCAGCAGAAACTGAAATTCCCAAGGGGTCAGCATACGGCCGGTATACTGACCCGTTTACCGATCGGGATCTGGGCATATATAAGGCTTGTTAGGGCATCAATTAAGGGACTTTTGGCCACCACTCTCCACCATCATCCTCTAGAGCTTCAAGGCTACGGGAGAAGGCAGATCTGAGGGGCAAATCGAAGGGAGAAGAAGGTTACACTCAAGGGAAACGATCTAGGAGCTCGCCGGCGCGGATCCGACGAGTTCTCATCACCACCTTCTAGTCTTCATCTTAGGGGAGTTTGTTATGAGCTTTTCTTTGTATCTCTTATCTTCTACACTTGCTCCTTTGTTGATGATTTAACTAGACTCCCAAGGTCACCGGGCATCCGGTGAACCTTGTGATGAACTTGCTTATATAGATGCTTTGATTTACATTTACGGTATTTGTGTGGTTTGTGATCCTTGTTTGGTGCTTTTGAATGCTTGGGTATGCATGAGAACTCTGTATATCCATACTTAGACAATACTAGGTTGCATGACCATTGCCCTAGTGTTAGACTCACCAAGCTTGGAAAGGATATATGTATGAATACACCATGACCATTGGGTATTTCATACCCCTCCAATTATTAGGGCTGTACCTAGGTTGAGTTTCGGCCCTAATTTGAGATCCCCCTAATTGTAATGCGATCGTAGGAGGATTTGGTCGGAAGAGATTCCGGGCCAATACTCTTATTGGATTAGGGATTACCGCCGTGACCATCGGGGTGATCTATTTTTGGATGTCTCTTGGTCCAACCACCGTTGCCTTTGTAATTCTAGCATCCATCTAGCTTTAGTAGTCCCAAGGGGATCCTCGCCCGGGGACCTCGCACTTCCATTGTTACTTGCTTCCTTAGTATGTTTATGTGGTGAGCCTTAGTCCTTGTGTTTATAGTTTTCTCTTTGTTATTTTCCTTATCTTGTTTTAGTCCTATATTTGGTAGACTAGACAGTGTCATCTAGGGGGGAGTAATAGCAGCTCTTGGGACCTAGGGAATACGACCCCTGTGTCACGCACAGGGTATTACTTGACGACCCGTGCACTTGCGGATTTTCATCAAGTTTTTGGCGCCGTTGCCGGGGAAATCCAAGAATGCTAGGAAATCCTTTAGCTCACTGCTCTAATTATTTGTAATTTCGGAAAAAAATTTCAAAAACTTTGCTTGTAAAAGTAGCTAAAAATTTTACAAATAAAGGAAAAATTCTTGATAATCATTAAACATTCACACAGAAACAAAAATCCAAAAGATTTCACCCACAAGAACAAGAATAACTCAAGGGTTGAGTGAGAGGTCAAACCCTTACCCTAGAGTAAGATGGGTGGATTAAATGGTTGGATCCGGCCAAAAACTTGGTCAAACTCCAAATTTTTGTTACTAAAATGGAAACGAGGAGGAAAAGAGCAAATTAGAGCAAAAAAAATGATGAAAACGTTGGAGAAATGAGGGAGAAATGGTTAGAAGAATGGGGAAGAAGAATGAATAGTAGCAGCCTCAAAACCCCACATAAAATGCCCTCACTCGGGTAGTCTTGAGGGGCATCCTTGCTGCCGCAAGGATGGTCCTCGGGATTTTCCTGACACACAACAACTTTTCTCCACACATTGCACATTTCGCACACTTCGCTTATGGATCAAACCTTGAAAATCAAAGCCGGAAACATCGATGAAACACTTAAAACATCAACAAGAATGCATCAAGAACAATAATTACTCAAATATCACATGGCAAAAAAACTAATACAAAGGCTAATGAACTAAGAAAAATGATGAAAACACAATTGACAACGTCCCCTTGCTTATATCCCGCAAGTGCATGGGTTTGTCGAAGTAATAATCCCAGATGAGCGGGGTCGAATCCACAGGGAGTAGGGAGTAAAGACACTTAATTTGATTCTTAGCTATGTGGAGTATCAACAATGATAAGTGTGGTAATGATTCAATTCTTAGAAATTAAAAGCAACAAGTAAGAGAACAAAGTAAGGAGGAGGCAAGGCAATCGATAAAGATGGAGTACTTGGATGATGCTTCACCTAGGATAATCGCTTCAAGTGCAAGAACTCTCTTATGCTTCCTAATCAATGCAATGGTGAGTCGTGAAAATCCTTACATACATAGTCCCAAATCTAAGGTCAACTATGCCTAACTCTATACATGTCTCTGAGGAGAAATCGAACAATCTCAACACCTCGCACTCGCATAGAGTTGCAATGAGCTCTAGGGATTCCAAGTGATAAATCTCTTCCTAGATTTAGACCTAACCCTTTGGTCCAGGCGGAAGGTCTCTAGCCACAATTAAGCCCTAGATACTAAGATCACCTCAACGCTTCACTCCATTGCACGTGCAACTGGGCCCCAACGGAGGTTCATCCCTTAGACCATTCACTCTATTATGGCCGCAAAGAACTCAAGGAACGGAGGTAGAATCTATAACGTCGGAGGGGAAAGGGGACGCTCCTGTACCTCTCGACTCACCCTCTCAACCCTCTCCAACCTAGCTTTGTCTAACGCTCGTGGTGTGTCACTCACTCACAAGGTTACCAACAAGAACTCTCAACCCTAGTGTCACTCTAGGGGAAATGTTCATATAATCAAGCATTCAAGGTTGGAACTCACAATAAACATCAATTGATTGAAAGCATAATAAAGAAGTTCAATGAAACGAATACATCCAAGGGTTCATAATCACCCAAGTACCCACTAGGGGTTTAGCTCTCCATGGAGCTAAGTACAATCAAAGAAATAGAATGTAAAAGCAATGAATCCATAAAGAAACCCCCTCGATGGTCGTATAGATGGTCTTGTGTAAAGTCCTCTACTCGTCGTCCAAGGATTCCTTCGTCCGGTATAGGATACGCCTCGATCAAAGCTCCTCTACCAACCTCCTTCCTAATGGAATCATGATGTCGGAGCCGTGGAACCTCTCCAAAACCTTGGCTAATACCCCTCGAAAACCTAGCAGAAGCCCTCTCGCAAGTTGGGGAAAAGATGGAGAAAAGAATACCAAAATCGGGGCTGGATCCGCTTTAAATAGGGCTGGAATTGGGCAACTCCACGGGCGTGGATGATACACGCGCCCGTGCGGAATTTCCACACGGGCGTGGATAATTTCCACACGCCCGTGTTGATTCTCTGTTTCTCTGATTTCTCAGGCAGCTGTGAACAGTTCTGCTACAGTAATTTCTACAGTAATTGCTACATTGCTCTGCTACCTTCCCAATTCCATACTTTCATCTGGGTAACGCAAATGGGCACACGTTCACGTCGTGAATCACTTGCTTCTTCAATGATATCTATGTTGGTGGGGTTCTTCTTCTTGTATGCATAAGACGGAATGCTCGAGTGTGACTGCCTTTGTGCCCCTCCAAATGGATGTACTCACTCGAATGCGAGGAGGTTGGCACACACTATAGCATCGCACACCTGTCCCATGTCTTCGCGTTTGAACCTTAGCAAGATCTCCTCCAAAATAGGTGTGTTATGATCCACATTGGCCTATTTCCTTCATACTTGGCCTCACAGCCCTACCTGCGTAAAAGTAACATAAAAACACACATATTAATGTAAAACCTGAGAAAAGTAATGCTCAACATAAGGAATGAACGCTTCACATTTATATCGCACAAGCACTTATCAAACTCCCCCACACTTAAGCTTTTGCTTGTCCTCAAGCAAAAATTAAACATTCTGTGCATCAATGAAGAAATTATTGAAAGTTCTTGGCCTTAGGTTCACCAAATTATACAAAGATAGCATTCTACAAGTAAGGAAAATTTCAACACTAAATATGAAAAATCAATGCTCTAGCTAAAAACTTGAATCAAAAAGGACAACAACCCGAATTTCGTGTAAGTGTGTGAACTCACTCAAAACAACCCAAGTTATACTCCTCAAAGTTCTAAGTACAAGGGACTTATCTATCTACAAAAGTGATAAAACTTTTAAAAGATGGTAGTAGCTTCACATATCCTCTAAGGTAGCCCTTTCCAAAGCGTCCGCTAAGGTGGCTTTCACACTTTCGAGGTGGTAGCTCTTTCTACCCGAGTGGTAGCTTTTACTCATCCTATGAGATAGCTCTTTCTCTCATTAGGGCATAACTAGTATCCGACTTGTGAGAGTAGCTTCATACTTCATAGGTGGTAGCTCTTTCCACCCAACAAATACAAATAAACAATAAAACTATTTTGTTTCTTCTTTTAGCAAAAAAAGTAAACCTAACTAGTCCCTTTAACATCAAACATGAGTTTCCAATAGAGTTCAAAGAGTGAGTAGTGCACTAAGTGTAAATCGGGCAAAAATTCCTAAAAATTCAAGCAAGAACGAGAGCATGAAAACATTCAATGTTAACAATTCTCCTAGACTTAAGAATATAAACATTGCAATTAAGGTGAACCGCCATTGGCTATGTTTATAGTGGGTCCTTTGGTGCTGGGGTCAAGGATGGAGGTGCTGGAGGCAATGACGGGGCCTGAAGAGTCCTCGGCTGTAGGACAAATGATGAGGCAATGTCTCGCTCTAGGATCTGCTGTAATATGTCGAAACGTGCCATGAACTCTGTGTACTGAGTGGCCTGCGTAGCCCTAATCTCGGCAACTTCAGCTCGGACCACTCCTATAGCATTCTCGAACCTCTCAAAGCGATCATTGGCTCGAGATGGTGAAAACATACGCACTGGGGGTGGTTCCTCGTCCGCTGGAGTTGCCTCGGTCTCCATCGATACGGGCTTCGGCTCGGGGACTGGCTGAAATGCCCCGGCGTCATCACCTTCATCCTCAGCTATCTCTTTTGCTGGTAGGACTAACGTAAAAACCCCTGTCCGAACCCTGCGGACCATGCCCATCAACCGCATCGTCTCTAGACCCAGGGGAGCGGGTACACTTGTCTTCTCAGCCCCGCAAATCGAATCCAAGAGACCCATGCCCAGCAGTAATCTCGTAATGTAAGGGCCCGAGAAGATCGCTCCCAGTCTAGCATACTGTCCCTGACGTCTGATGTAATCAGCCAAGATGTGCCCTAAGTGGATCGGTACTCGCTCTACCATCGAGTACAAGTACAGTAACTCCTGGCGGCTCAAGACACCAGTACTGTCGCCACGGCCATTCACCGACCTACTCATGATGGCGTGCAAATATCTGTAGGCAGGTCGGGAAAGGCACGTGGCCTTGGAGACCCCCGGCTCATACTGACCTTGACCACATAGCACTCTGTAAGCTCTCTGCGGGGTCAAGGTCCCAGTATAATCAGTGGGCAACTGTGCATACTCCTCTGAATCTTTGAATGCCTCCTCGTATAAGCCAAGTAGTATGGAAAACTGCGTAATGCTCAAGCTATGGTGGCGTCCAAACACTCTGAACTAAATGGTGCCCAAACTGTTGAAGTTCGCATACGCTCTATCAAACTCGAACGAGGAGAGCACCTCCAGTGTAAACTGTCATATGGCTGGCTCTCTAATCATCAACAACTGCCG
Organism: Dioscorea cayenensis subsp. rotundata; assembly: GCF_009730915.1. Taxonomy (NCBI): domain Eukaryota; kingdom Viridiplantae; phylum Streptophyta; class Magnoliopsida; order Dioscoreales; family Dioscoreaceae; genus Dioscorea; species Dioscorea cayenensis. The sequence continues at coordinate 5,118,600 of NC_052482.1, forward strand.
CCAACCACCATCTGAAACAAGGTCCTCAACCTCATCAGTGAACTCATCTCCCTGTTGAAGATCTTGTAGTATAGTCGTGTCCAAAAATCGAGTCTGTCCGAAGCGGAGTCTTGATAAGCGCTCATAACGGGCCTGATGTTCGAGAATCGCAAATCGCATGCCCTCGGGCTCAGAGGATGACTCACGTGGCCTCTTATCAGCTTGCTTCTTTGTCCTAGGTGCCATGATCTGCCAAATTTAAATAAAATTATTCAAACAAGTTGATAAAACAATACTGCAGAAATCCACACGGTCGTGTGGAATTTCCGCACGCCCATGTGGATTCACGGTGAGTGAGAACCGCACGGCCAGGCATCAACAATCAACAAATACAACTCAATAATATATCTAACTTCGTTCTAAACGTAAATCATTGTTCCAATTGAAGAAACGAAGCATTATTAACCAGATTAATCAATAGAAATCATGAATTAACGAAGAAGATGAAGAAAATGAATTTACCGACGAGGAGAAGTGAGAAAATAAAGAGCCGGCCGGAAAACTTGCTAAAATCCCACCAAACTGGCGCAATGGACTCGGAGAATGTTGTGAGAGTGTTTTCAAGTGAAAAGGAGTCGTGAAGAAGGAGAGAAATCATCCCCTTTTTAAACAGAACTCGCGACTTTTGATGTTCTGTGCATCCACACGGGCGTGTCGAAATTCCCCACGCCCGTGCGCCTCACTTCAAAAGCTCCACAGGGGCGTATGCACTCCCCTGTGCGCTCTCGGGAAAAACTCTCACTGATTTAGAACGATCTCCCAAGGGCGTGCGGAAATTATCCACGCCCGTGCGCCAGACCCACAGGGGCAGACACACGCCCCTGTGGTTTCCCTGGACATCCGAGAAATATATCAAGTATTACGCACGCCCTTGTGTTTTCTCGGGATGGAGGGAACAACCTGCAGAGTTTCGCACGGGCGTGCGGAAATTACCCACGCCCATGTGTGGTTCACAAGGTCACCCACAGGGGCGAGTCCACGCCCCTGTGTGTTCTCGGGAAAATCTACCCAACTCTGTAGGAAGGCACACACTCGTGCGGAAATTACCCACGGGCGTGCGCCAGTCACATGGTCATCTACAGGGGAAGCCTCACGCCATTGTGCCCTCTCTGGGTGAGTTCACAGTGCAAATCCACGGGCGTGCGGAAATTCCCCACGCCCGTGTGTTTTCTCTGGATGACTTAGAAAAACCTGCAGGCTCTGCAGAAATATTCTGAACATGTTGACAAACTCAGAGCCTGCCCTATTATGTAAAATAAAATTTACCAGATAAAAACACAAAATAGAACTCAAATGACCAAACTTCGCCAATTCACAACAAAACACACAATGAATTCTTTAAAAACACACAATAAAATCGCAGCACAACTACTCAAAAATTGAAACACCAACACTTAACAATTTATTCATGCAAACAAACTAAACTAAAAGGTATGAAAACAGTAAACACTTGGGTTGCCTCCCAAGAAGCGCTTGTTTAACGTCACTAAGCTTGACGTATGTTTCTTACCTCACGGGGGTTCATGAATGAAGGTTGCCCTCTTACCCATAACTTGAAAGCATGATGAGCAAAGTCTCTTGAGGGTAGAGGGTGTACTATCGGTCTTTGAACCACCTAGCAATCGTTCGTCCAACTTCCTTGGCTCATGTACGTCTCCAACAGTCTTGGGGCGTTTTCGGTGGCGTCTCCTAGCTCTCTTCATTTTCCAGAACACCTTCTTCAAGATCCCCGGGGTAGATGTTTCCTCTCCATTCGAACCAAGCATCATTACTTCTTTATTGCTCTCCTCTTGGTCGAACAAACCTTCATACGGATCCGGGTTGAACATTACCTGTATATATTCATCAACAATCTCATCAGTAGTGTCTAGAAAATACAAAGTGTCATCAAAATCGAGAGAATGCCGCATGGCTTTAGCAAGGCAGTAAGTGAGCTTATCGTCTCCGACTCTCAATGTGAGCTCTCCGCCGTGCATGTCAATCAATGCATTGGAAGTCCGCAAGAACAGTCTCCCAAGTATCAAGGGTACATCTGCATCCTCATCGACATCTAAAACTACAAAGTCAACCGGAAAAATGTACTTATCCACCTTGACAAGCACGTCTTCAATGATGCCTCTTGGATGTCGTTCCGTTCGGTCCGCCAATTGTAAAGTCATCCGAGTAGGCCTAGGCTCACCCAAGCCTAGATTTTGGAAGAAAGTATATGGCATGACGTTGATACTTGCTCCTGAATCCGCCAATGCCATTTCCTCACCTAAGTTGCCAATGTTACACGGAATAATGAAGCTTCCCGGGTCCTTCTTCTTGTTCGGCATGTTCTTTTGCAACACCGCCGAGCATGAAGCATCAAGCACCACTGAAGCACTCTCCTCCAATTTCCTCTTGTTGGTCAATAGGTCTTTCAAGAACTTCGCATACTTAGGCATTTGAGCCAAAGCCTCAACAAAAGGAATGTTGATGTGAAGTTGCTTGAACAAACTCAGGAACTTCTTATACTGATCATCCCCTTGGTCATTCTTCAATCTAGAGGGATAAGGAATTCTTGGCTTGAAAGGTGGGGGTGCCACCTCTTTCTCTTTGTTTGCTCCCTCCTCAACCTCTATAACCTCGGGTATGTGTTCTTTCGGCTTCTCACTCGGAAGCCTCCCTTCAACCTCACGACCGCTTCTCAAAGCGATCGCCTTCACATGTTCTCTCGGGTTGGTTTCTGTGTTACTTGGTAAACTCCCATGTGGCCTTTCGGAAAGAGATTTAGCAATTTGCCCCACATGATTTTCAAGATTGTGCAAAGAGGCGGTGTGATTGCGAAGTGTAGCCTCGACTAATTCAAACCTTGTATTTGCCGATTGAACAAATCTAGCCAAGTGCTTCTCCAAATCCGTCATTCAGTTTCCAAGCCTGAAATTTAGTAAAAGATGGAGAAAATAATACCAAAATCGGGGTTGAATCAGCTTTAAATAGGGCTGGAATCGGGCAACTCCACAGGCGTGGATGCTACACGCGCCCGTGTGGAATTTCCACACGCCCGTGTGGATTCTCTGTCTCTCTGATTTCTTGGCCGGCTGTGAACAGTGCTGCTACAGTAATTGCTACATTTCTCTGCTACAGTCTTCGACCTGAATAACTTCCCAATTCCATACTTTCATCGGGGTAACGCAAACGGGCACACGTTCACGTCGTGAATCACTTGCTTCTTCAATGATATATATGTTGGTGGGGTTCTTGTTCTTGTATGCATAAGACGGAATGCTCGAGTGTGACTGCCTTTGTGCCCCTCCAAATGGATGTACTCACTCGAATGCGAGGAGGTTGGCACACACTCTAGCATCTGACACCTGTCCCATGTCTTCGCGTTTGAACCTTAGCAAGATCTCCTCCAAAATAGGTGCGTTATGATCCACATTGGCCTATTTCCTTCATACTTGGGCTCACAGCCCTACCTGCGTAAAAGTAATATAAAAACACACATATTAATGTAAAACCTGAGAAAAATAATGCTCAACATAAGGAATGAATGTTTCGCATTCATATCGCACAGAGCAAACTAGAGCAAAAAAATGATGAAAAACGGTGAAGAAATGAGGGAGAAATGGTTAGAAGAATGGGGAAGAAGAATGAATAGTAGGAGCCTCAAAACCCCACATAAAATGCCCTCACTCGGGTAGTCTTGAGGGGCATCCTTGCTGCCGCAAGGATGGTCCTCAAGACTCTCTAGATAAGCCCCGAGGGGCATCCTTGCAGCCGCAAGGATGGTCCTCGGGATTTTCCTGACACACAACAACTTTTCTCCACACATTGCACATTTTCCACACTTTGCTTATGGATCAAACCTTGAAAATCAAAGCCGGAAACATCGATAAAACACTTAAAACATCAACAAGAATGCATCAAGAACAAGAATTACTCAAATATCACATGGCAAAAAAAATAATACAAAGGCTAATGAACTAAGAAAAATGATGAAAACACGGCTAAAGCCAAACCACACTAAAACACAAGAAATGAAAGGGACTTGGGTTGCATCCCAAGAAGCGTTTGTTTAATGTCATTAGCTCGATGTACCTCTTTCTTACCTAAGGAGGCTTGAAAATAGTGTGTTCATCCCTGCTTGATGTTGCATAAGAACAACCAAGAAATATGAAACTTACCCTCTGGGATGATGCAAATTTGGAGGTCAAGCATGAGTCACCTTTTGGCCTCCATGGAAAAAGCTTAGGCCCGGAGTTGTTTAAGCTCGGCATTGGCGGGTCCTTGGAAGGTTTCAATCTCCTACCCGCATTTGCTTCCTCAACCCATTTTAAAATACCTTGAACTACCCATAAGTGTTGTTTGGGTCTCCAAGGGAACAAATTTAGTTGAGAACTTGTCAAGCTTTGTATAGGTGGATCAATTAGAGGCTTCAATATCCTATCCACAATTTGTTTCTCAACCATAGTGTGATGAACATCAAGTGCCCATAACATTTGCTTGGGCCGCCAAGGAAAAATCTTTTGTTGGGAATTGTCCAAGCCCGGCATTGGTGGGTTTAATGATGATCTTAGCTTCCTTCCCACATCTTCAAATACAATTCCCGGAATTTTGTTTTTGCACTTGACCAAAATGGCTAAATTGATGGAAAGATTAATATTAAGGTAAGTGGCTTCTTCAATTGTGGTCGATTGAGCTTCTTCCACTTCCTCACAAGTTTCCACGTCCATGATGCTATCCACATTGTCTTGCTTTACCCCATCTTCCATGACACTAAGGCTTTCTTTAGCCACCATCTCTACTTGTTTCTCACCACTAAAATTAACAGCCTTCAAGGTCTCACTTGGGCTATTTTCGATATTGCTCAATGGGCTACTTGAAGAAGGCTTGGAATTTGCCCTAACAAGTTGCCTGACTTGGTTCTCAAGTGCTTGGATCGATGTTTGAACACTCCTTAGTAGTGTAACAAGCTCATCAAGTTTCTTTTCATTCTGCGCAAAACGTGCCTCCCGATTATAAACCTTGCTAGAATATCTTCAGTGGTGAAATTTCTTTTTGGTTGTTGTTGTGGCTGAAATTGAAAAACTTGGGGTTGATATGGTCTTAATTGTTGTGGATAGGTTGGGGTTACTCTCATGGCAAGAAATTTTTCCAACCTATCCTCAAGTGTATAGATATTTGTGGTGTCCTTGCGTATTCGTTGCTTAAGTGCATAGAGTTTCGCGGCCAAGACTTTTTCTTGAAAATCCAGGGCAGGATCATTTTGGTATGCTCTCTTGGCATCTAATTCTTCCATTTCTCTCTCAAGTGCAAACATTTTAGCGCCCACTAAATTTTCTTGAAAATCCAAGGCCAGATCATTTTGGTATGCTCTTGACAAGGTCCCCTTGCGTATATCCCGCAAGTGCACGGGTTTGTCGAAGTAATAATCCCGGGTAAGCGGGTATCGAATCCACAAGGAGTAGAGGTTAAAAACAATTAATTCGATTCTTAGCTATGTGGAAGATCAATAGTGATAAGTGTGACAATGATTCAATTCTTAAAAATAGAAACAACAAGTAAAAGAGCAAGAGTAAGGTAGGAGGAAAGGCAATCGATAAAGATGGGGTACTCGGATAATGTTCCCCCTAGGATAATCGCTTCAAGTGCAAGAACCCTCTATTATGCTTCCTAATCAATGCAATAGTGAGTCGTGAAAATCCTTAAATGCATAGTACCAAACCTAAGGTCAATTATGCCTAACTCTATACATGCCCCGGAGAAATAATCGAACAATCTCAACACCTCACAATCGCATAGAGTCGCAATAAGCTCTAGGGATTCCGAGTGATAAATCTCTTCCTAATTATAGACTTAACCCTTTGGTCCAGGTGGAAGGTCCATAACCACGATTAAGCCCTAGATACTAAGATCACCTCAACACTTCACTCCGTTGCACGCGCAACTAAGCCCCAGCGGAGGTTCATCCCTTAGATCATTCACTCTATTATGGCCAGAAAGAGCTCGAGGAACGGAGGTAGAATCTATCACGTCGGAGGGGAAAGGGGACGCTCCTATACCTCTCGACTCACCCTCTCAATCCTCTCCAACCTAGCTTTGTCTAACGCTCGTGGTGTGTCACTCACTCACAAGGTTACCAACAAGAACTCTCAACCCTAGTGTCACTCTAGGGGAAATGTTCATACAATCAAGCATTCAAGGTTGGAACTCACAATAAACATCAATTGATTGAAAGCATAATAAAGAAGTTCAATGAAACGAATACATCCTAGGGTTCATAATCACCCAAGTACCCACTAGGGGTTTAGCTCTCCATGGAGCTAAGTACAATCAAAGAAATAGAATGTAAAAGCAATGAATCCATAAAGAAACCCCCTTGATGGTCGTATAGATGGTCTTGTGGAAAGTCCTCTACTCGTGGTCCAAGGATTCCTTCGTTCGGTATAGGATACACCTCACCAGATCGATGCCGACGAAAGCTCTCCCAATAACCTTCTTCCAAACAACGCGCTATGTCGGAGCCATAGAACCTCTCTAAAGCCCTAGCCAATACCCCTCGAAACCCTAGCCGAAGCCCTCTCTCAAGTTGGGGAAAGATGGTTAAAAGAATTCTAAAATCGGGCTAAATCGGCTTTAAATAGGGCTGGAATCGGGCAACCACACGGGCATGGATATTTCACACGCCCTTGTGGAATTTCCACACGGGCGTGGATAATTTCCACACGCCCGAGTGGATTCTCTGAATTCCTGTTTTCTCGGCCGGCTTTGAACAGTGGTGCTACAGTCTGGCTTGAATAGCTTCCCAAATCCATACTTTCATCGGGGTTACGTAAACAGGCACACGTTCACGTCGTGGATCACTTGCTTCTTCAATGATGTACAAGTTGGTGGAGCTCTTGTTCTATGTGCATAAGTCAGAATCCTCGAGTGTGACTGCCCTCGTGCCCCTCCCAATGGATGTGCCTACTCGAATACAAGGAGGTTGGCACACACTCTAGCATCTCACACCTGACCTATGTCTTCGCGTTTGAACCTTAGCAAGATTTCCTCCAAAATCGGTGCATTATGATCCACATTAGCTTCTTTCCTTCATACTCGGCCTCACAACCCTACCTGCATAAGAGTAACATAAAAGCACACATATTAGTGTAAAACCCGAGAAAAGTAATGCTCAACATAAGGAATGAATGCTTTGCATTCATATCGCACAAGCACTTATCAACTCTCTTGGCATCTAATTCTTCCATTTCTCTCTTAAGTGCATACATTTTAGCGCCAAGCAATTTTCTTTCAAAGTCCATGGCCCTGTGTAAATAAATAAAACTAACAACAATAAGCTATCAAAGAAAACACGAAAGAAACAAAATAAGTAAATATGCACAAAATGGTAAATGACACATACAAAGACAAATATTCACAACAACAAAGATAAATAACTAGAGCAGTGAGCTAAAGGTTTTCCTAGCATTCTTGGAATCCCCAGCAATGGCGCCAAAAACTTGGTGAATGCACAAGCACATGGGTCGTCAAGTAATACCCTGTGCATGACACAGGGGTCGTATTCCCTTGGGTCCCAAGAGCTGCTATTACTCTCCCCCAGACGGCACTGTATAGTCTACCAAATATAGGATTAAAACAAGATAAGGAAAATAACAAAAAAAAAAAGAAACTATAAACACATGGGCTATGGGTCACCACACAAGTATACTAAGGAAGCAAGTAACAATAAAAGTGTGAGGTCTCCGAGCTAGGATCCCCTCGGGGCTACTAAAACTAGATGGATGCTAGAATTACAAAGGCAACGGTGGTTGGACCAAGAGACATCCAAAAATAGATCACCCCGATGGTCATAGCGGTAATCCCTAATCCAATAAGAGTATTGGCTCAGAATCTTTTCTGACCAAGTCCTCCTACGGTCGCATTACAAGGAATCTCAAATTAGGGCCAAAACTCAACCTAAGTACAGCCCTAATGGTTGGACGGGTATGAAATACCCAATGGTCATGGTGTATTCATACATGTATCCCTTCCAAGCAAGGTGTGTCTAGTACAAGGGCAATGGTCACGCACTAAATACAACCTAGAAGTTGAATCACAAAGTTCTCATGCAAAACAACACATCAAAGAGCACCAAGCAAGGATCACAAACCACACAATTGCAATAAATGTAAATCAAAGCATCTATACAAGCAAGTTCATCCCAAGGTTCACCAGATGCCTGGTGACCTTGGGAGTCTAGTTCATCATCAACAAAGGAGCAAGTGTAGAAGATAAGAGATACAAAGAAAAGCTTATGACAAACTACCCTAAGATGAAGACTAGAAGGTGGTGATGAAAACTCGTCGGATCCGCGCCGGCGAGCTCCTAGATCGTTTTCCTTTAGTGTAACCTTCTTCTCCCTCAATTTGCCCCTCAGATCTATCTTCTCCCGTAGCCTTGAAGCTCTAGAGGATGATGGTGGAGAGTGGTGGCCAAAAGTACCCCAAATGATGCCCTAATAAGCCTTTTATATGCCCAGATCCCGATCAGTAAACGGGTCAGTATACCGGCCGTATGCCGACCCCTCAGGAATTTCAGTTTTCTGCCGAGAAGCCCGAGATGAGTTATAGTGATTGCTATAGTAAAACTGCTATAGTAGCACAGCTATAGTACTATGTTACAGTGATCCCCGGACCGGAAACGCCGTTTTGTTGCCGAATTCATCCCCAATCGCATCGCCGAGGCCCCAGGGCTTCTAATGGGCCTAAAATGTAAAAATAACACAATTTAAACCAAAAGGTCATCGATTCAACAAATAAATATAAAGAATAATATAAAACACATACATGCAAAATATGTACTTTTAGATGTTTATCACGTATATTTAGACACTTATCAGCCTACGTCTGCCCCTGTGACTCTCTCCTGTGGAGGTGCATGAGCGTGGCTTGATCGCTTCCCCGCAAGTGTACGGGATCGCCAAGTAATACCTCGTGCAAAGACACGAGGATCGTATTCCACGGGGCTAAGGATCTCCTATTACTCCTTCTCGAGCTATTATCTAGCCTAAGATCTTAAGTGATGGATTTACTCTACTGAATACAAATAAAACTAAACATAAGATTTGCTAGCAAATTAGAGAGAACAAGCAATACGCAAGCAAGAGAATCAGTGAAGTGCAAAGGCCTATGGATGTGGATCCCCTTGAGGGGTTATCATGCAACATGGATGATGATTTAAAGATGCAAGGGTAAATTGGACCATGAGATTCCAAGATTAGAACAACCCCAATTTCTCGGCGATTGAACTCTAATCCCATACGAACATAGATAGGAATTTCTTCCAAATCTACATTCCTACGATTGCATTAAGTACAAGGAAATCTCGCTTAGGAATAAACCTACTCTTCTTCGGATTAAACCTACATGGAGGGCTACCAAACACCCAATTTCTTGGCGTGATGATACATGTATCCCCCTTCTAATCCATTCATGACCTAATACATGTGAGCAAGTCACATCTACATGCATCATTCATAAAAGAGCTATGGATTTCTCCTTGGTGTAACACTTAGCATGAAAACAATGGATTAGATCTCAAAAAAATACCCAAGCATAGAATTAACAAGTAATCATCCAAAAATACATGATAAAACCCCCAAGGTTCACCAACACCCGTGGCCTTGGGGGTCTAGTGTGTCATCATCTCATAACAAAAGCATACAATCAAGCAAAAACATGAAACAAAGACATAGTATGACACTCCCTAGATGAAATGGTGAAGGATGAGGCGAGAATATGCCGAATGACGCTTCCCCGCCAAAGGAATGCCGAATGACGCTTCCTCCACCATGTTCTCCTTCCTTCAAGTCGTGATCGATCTCCCTTTGAATGATGTTGCCTTCTTGCCTTGAGAGCCTTGGACCTTGGGCTTGAATGATCTTCTAGCTTTCTTGCCCTTCTTCTCCTCCCCAAGGTTGCCCAAAGTCTCCCCAAATGATCTCCCAAAAAGTCGGCCAACAAAAAGTCCCTTTAATCAGCCCTAAAAGTGAGTATATATACCCCCGAGGCATACGGGCCGTATAGGGGTCAGTATGGGGAGTCGATAGCACTCGAAATCCTAGATTCGCGTTCCATACGGGTGCATACGGCCTCCATACAGCCCCATATACTCGGGTAGTATGGAAATCGGACAGAACCCCAAATCAATCCATCTGCATACAGATACGTGCCCCCATCATCGGGTAGTATGGGGGTAGTATGAAAATTCTGCTTTTCTTCTCTTTTTGCCAAAATGATATCTTCTTGTTCTCCATGGCTTCCATATGCCCTACAAAGCAAATAATAGACGATTAAGCGCGAAACGGGCATCAAACCTCACAAAAATACATGCAAAGTGCATACGATACATATATGAAAAACACCTACATTTAGACACTTATCAAACATCCCCACACTTAAGCGTTGCTTGTCCCCAAGCAAACAACTCATGAAAAACAAAGAGACTGAGAAGTGGCTAAATGCAATACCTCTGGCTCAAGCAAATATAAGATTCCAAAAAGCAAAGTATAATGAAACATAGATGTTGAGTTATAGTCATTAAGCATAATAAAAAAATATCCTGTCTCACCCCTAATATGTATGTGCGTGTAAGTGAATCCTTTATCTCATTTGCCCCTGATCCGGTCTAGCTCAAGGACTTCAATCAAGATCAAACTCTAGATGCTAATCACTCCACATACAAAGAATACTAAGTCTTAAACTACTAAGTGCTACTTCAATGGCCAAGTAAGATCCTTCTAATTCTATAGCTTGAAACTAAATCCTTTTTCTTTTCAAAACCTTTGGTAGGTACTCAAAAAGATCACTAGGGTTTTTTTATTTTCATCTCATTATTCAACATTTTTTTCGAGTCCCGACTAACGTAGACCGCATCAAAAATCATTTTAAAAATCTTTCTAGAGGATGCACATGCTCGGTTAGGCACAAGAGCCACCCAACTACTCGATTACAGTCAACATAGACGCATTCATGCTTCATTAGCAAGGAATACTGACATAGACTCATTTCTTTTTTTTTTTCACTTTCACTCTCACCCTAGATCACATCTTCGAGTACACTACATGCCACAAAAACTCGGATTAGCTCAACAAGACTTAGAAGTTCTTAAGAAAAACATTGAAGGATAGAACTTAGTGTTCTAAGGCCAAGTACTCAAAGTAGTGTGTTAAGCATACAAGAGAGTTAGAGTAGTCACATTGGCTATTCCTGTGGCATCGACAAAAAATTCAGTGCACAAGACAATACTATGGGGTGAAACAGGATTCAATAAAGCATAAAAAAATAAGTAACTCACATCCATCATTAGTCCAAGCTAAAAGAATCTTACAAGAATGAATAAAGCCATCATTGGTAACACTAGCATGTAAACAATGTTCCTAAAACATGAAATGCACCCATCCCCACACTTAGTGTTGTGCATTGCCCTCAATGTACACTAATCATGAAAAACATGTAAGAAGGGCCAATGCAAATAATAATAGAGGAGGGTGAAAAACAAAACTTCCCCGGTTTATCTTGTGTTCGTCGTGAGGTGGGACTAGACAAAAGGTGTGGTGAGCAATACACGTCTTGTCCGACCTCCATTAAAACTAGGAAAGCTCACCAAATTCCCTCAATGCCCTGCGAGGCAAAAAGGGGACATCATCATTCCATAAAGATTTTAAAAAAAATATAAGCACAAGGGAAAAACTAGGGAGTAGTCAACAAAACGTTTGCTCCTACCCACCTCACTCGGGAAATCAAGCTCAAGACGTTTGCCGGGCATGGATTTGATAAAATCATCATCATATATCCCCAAGTACTTGGCAAAGTCCAAATGATGCATAGTGCGCTTCCTTCCAAAAGCTTGAAAAACGGATGGTGACAATCTTCTTATTCCAGACGGATTCTCCATCTTGTCGCGCCTCAAATGTACTCAAGACCTCCAAGGTTAATTGACGGAAGGTTGGCTCATTAATGGCAAAAGAGTTTATCCCAACAATTGCGTGAGAGCCAATCCCGCACTTGACTTGCAAACCCAAGGTTGTCCACAAGTTCCCAATCAAGATAGCACAAAGTCCCGAATGGTTTTTGTCTTCAATCTATCATATCTCTCTCGATGGTGGGACAATTTGAAGACGGGTTCATCGGGTGTAGAGGATGGTTCGGTAGTTCTTGGGCGCTTGGAGGCGAGCCTTTTTAGTGTTAGGCATCCCTACAATGAATAAAAAAACTTTGATCAAGCTCAAAGGGATACAAGATAACTCAAAAATAACATGGTAGAGATAGAGGAGACTAATGAAAAAAATTGGGTTTTTTTGGGACCATACGGCCGTATGGGGGGCCGTATGGTCACTATTCACACGGCAAGAGTCTCCCCTATAATCATGGAATCGAAAAAAATTTGTACATAAATTTGAATGAAAAATTCATTCACAACATTCACATCATCCAAACCAAGCAAATTTCTAAAGAAATTCCATGCAAAAAGTCTCAAGAATGCCCAAAAAAATGGAAAGAATAAAAACTAGGGCATTGAAAAAAACATACCGACGAAACCTTGAGAAAAACAAGCTTTTAAACTCGGGGAAGATCACTAGATCGAAGTCTCCAATGGATTGGAAGAAGTTTTTGGAAGAAAAATGAAGAGATTCGGCCAAGAATCGAGAGAGAAAGGAGAGAAAATTTCGGTGGAGTTGAAGAGAAATGAGAGGTGGAAGAGAGAGAGAGAGAGAATGAGAGGCCTTAAAGGGGGAAGCCCCGCCACCATACGGGCTCCCTCATATCGGGCCGTATGGGGGCCGCTCTGAGTGAGCACGCATCCATCGGGATCGGCCTCGTGGTCAGCTTTAGACGGCCTCCATACTACCCAAGATGGCCGTAAAACCTTTAAAGGGCAATCAAAACCATGAAAAACCTCGCCTCAAATGATGTAAAAATGAAAAAGAAAAGCTTGACGACTTCTCCCAAAAAAACGACTAAAAATGAATAAAAAATGACGATCTAGCACATAAATTAACACCTACACATGTGTGTCTCAAGAGGTTGCACAAATATACCACAATAAAAAAGATGAGAGCAATGTGCCAAGTGTATGAGCATGAACTTATTCAAAAACACACAAGTCTAAGAAATACGAAAATTGAAATGAACTAAGAACTAAAAATACGGAAAATGCAAACAAATGCCCCCGAATGCTTGGGTTGCCTCCCAAGAAGCGCTTGTTTAACGTCACGAGCCTGACGTACCTTGTTCCTTACCTCATGGGGGTTCAAACAATTTGAAGCCACCCCCGGTTTCCCTTGTAGTGTTGCTTCTTCCCGGTAGATTGAATGACAACATTGAAAATACCTCGAATTGTTCATGAGTGGAGAGGGGTGAAAAATTTACCTTTCCTCCTTGAGATATGGGAGGATGAAGCTTGTTACCTTTCTTTTTTCTCCCATGGATCTCCCTCCACATTTTCTTCATAAATGATTCTTTTTTTTCTTTTTCTTTAGCATTAGTACAGGATACCCTCTCTTTTGGTGGCTTCAAATTGTGAATTGGAGGATGACGATGAGGTTCTTCTTCTTCTTCGTTCTCCAACTCCCCCAAATATTCATCCAAAGGATTTAAAGAGAGCACCTCCTCGCACACAATCGAAATCAACCTATCGGGTTTCCATCAACGAAATAAAGTGTGTCATCATGATCTAAAGAATGTTTCATGGCAGCTGGCAAAGTGTACACCACTTCCTCTTCTCCGACTCTTAACATCAACCTCCCTCCTTTCAAGTCAATTAAGGCACCCGAGGTGCTGAGGAATGGTCGGCTAAGAATTAGTGGTATCTCCACATCTTCATCTATGTCCATGATGACAAAGTCCACCGGAAAAACAAATTTATCCACTCGCACAATCACATCTTCGACAATCCCACGAGGTTTTCTTGTTGATCGATCTGCCAACTGTAAAGTCATCCTCGTGGGCCTTAATTCATCCAAGCCAAGTTTCAAATACATGGTGTAGGGCATGACGTTTATGCTAGCCCCCGAGTCCGCTAGAGCATTCTCTTGGACTCCACCTTCAAGCATGCATGGAATAATGAAACTACCCGGATCTTTCAACTTTTGTGGGAGCTTCTTTTCTAGAATAGCCGAGCAATTCCCCGTAAGTGCAATCGTGCCTTCTTCTTCCAACTTTCTCTTATTTGTGAGGAGCTCCTTTAGAAACTTGGCATATTTCGGCATTTGAGTCAACGCTTCAACTATCGGGATGTTCAAATGAAGTTGTTTGAAGATGTTGATGAATTTTCTGAAGTGAACATCCTCCTTGTCATGCTTCAATCTTGTTGGATAGGGGATCGGAGGCTTGTACTCGGATGATTTTGGTGGTCCTTGTTGTTGGAACTTGTCATTTATGCCCAGATTTTTGTCTTCACTGTTTTCTTCAACTAGCTTGGGGTCTTCCCCGGAGGCTACCCCACTTTTCCTGACACTCGGGTCAACTTCGACCCTTGTCTCCACTTGCCTCCCGCTTCTAAGAGCAATGGCCTTTAAGTGCTCCCTTGGATTTTCTTCCGTGTTACTCGGAAGACACCCTAGGGGACGTTCAGAATTTGCCTTCGTGAGTTCCCCTACTCGATGCTCAAGTGACTTCACCGAAGCTTGGAGGTTTCTCAAAATAGAACCTATCTCACTAAACTGTTCGGCGTGCTGAGTGAGTTGAGCATTCACCTTGCCAAATTGTGCATCCATGCTACTAGTTAGATTATTGAACCTGTCATTGGTACTGAGCATGAACTTGGCAAGGATCTCTTCAGTGGAAAACTTCTTCTCAATGGCCGGTTGTTGAAATTGAGATCCTTGAGGTGGTGCACCTCTTTGTTGTTGTTGGCCTTGGTTCCATGAAAAATTTGGGTGGTTCTTCCAACCCGGATTGTAAGTTGAACTATATGGGTTCCCTTGATTGCGTTGCCCCCCAATGTAGTCCACATTCTCAACAGATGCAACAGACGAGCTAGCAATCGGACATTGGGCTGCACCGTGCCCACCACCGCAAGTACTACAACTTAGCACCGATTCGGGTCTTGAACTACTGCCCATAAGAAGATCAATCTTTCGAGTCAACACGTCAACCTTTGCGGCTAAGGCATTATCACTACTTACTTCATAAAGCCCAGCAGTCTTTTGTGAAGGTCCCCTTGAGGCCCAATGTGATTCATTGCTTGCCATTGACTCAAGTAATTGCTCGGCCTCATCGGGGTACTTGTTGCTAAGAGAACCGCCCGCCGTGGCATCAATGAGTTGGCGAGTAGCATAATTTAGCCCATTGTAAATGATTTGTACTCGCTTCCATGAAGCAAAACCATGGTGGGGGCATCTTCTAAGGAGATCCTTGAATCTCTCATAAGCTTCAAACAATGTTTCGGACTCCCCTTGTTTAAAGGCTGAAATTTCTTGCCTCAACTTCGCCGCTTTGCTTGGCGGAAAATATCTTCCAAGGAACTTCTCCACCATGTCCTTCCATGTTTTAATAGATCCCGGAGACAATGAGGTAAGCCAATGATAAGCTCCATCTCTCAAACTGAATGGAAATAGTCTCAAACAGATAGCATCGTCCGACACCCCATTGATCTTGAATGTAGAGCAAATTTGGAGGAACCGGGAAAGGTGGTCATGCACATCCTCATGGGCAAGACCATTGAATTGGACTGAATTTTGGATCATGCCGATTGTACTTGCTTTAATTTCAAAGTTGTTGGATGCCACTGACGGTGCTTGAACACTGAACTCATCACCCGTGAATTGGGGTCTTTCATATTCGGATAAAGTACGTCGTTCTTCGGCCATGATTGTAGACACTCTATCATCAATTTCGATGTTCTGTGTACCTGACCCTTCACCAACTTCTCTCAATCTCCGACGCAAAGTTCTTTCAATTTCACTATCCGGTGTAATCAAAGGCGACGGATTCGACCGTGTCATGCACAGTACCTTGCACAACCAAGAAAAAATGATAGAGAGTTAAGATCAAGGGAAAAGAAAAACAACAAATGAGTAAAGAATGAAACGGCTAGAGTAATAATCTAAAAGTTTCCTAGAATTCCTTAAGTTCCCCGGCAACGGCGCCAAAAACTTGATCGCTTCCCCGCAAGTGTACGGGATCGCCAAGTAATACCTCGTGCAAAGACACGAGGATCGTATTCCACGGGGCTAAGGATCTCCTATTACTCCTTCTCAAGCTATTATCTAGCCTAAGATCTTAAGTGATGGATTTACTCTACTGAATACAAATAAAACTAAACACAAGATTTGCTAGCAAATTAGAGAGAACAAGCAATACGCAAGCAAGAGAATCAGTGAAGTGCAAAGGCCTATGGATGTGGATCCCCTTGAGGGGTTATCATGCAACATGGATGATGATTTAAAGATGCAAGGGTAAATTGGACCATGAGATTCCAAGATTAGAACAACCCCAATTTCTCGGCGATTGAACCCTAATCCCATACGAACATAGATAGGAATTTCTTCCAAATCTACATTCCTACGATTGCATTAAGTACAAGGAAATCTCACTTAGGAATAAACCTACTCTTCTTCGGATTAAACCTACATGGAGGGCTACCAAACACCCAATTTCTTGGCGTGATGATACAAGTATCCCCCTTCTAATCCATTCATGACCTAATACATGCGAGCAAGTCACATCTACATGCATCATTCATAAAAGAGCTACGGATTTCTCCTTGGTGTAACACTTAGCATGAAAACAATGGATTAGATCTCAAAAATACCCAAGCATAGAATTAACAAGTAATCATCCAAAATACATGATAAAACCCCCCAAGGTTCACCAACACCCGGTGGCCTTGGGGGTCTAGTGTGTCATCATCTCATAACAAAGCATACAATCAAGCAAAACATGAAACAAAGACATAGTATGACACTCCCTAGATGAAATGGTGAAGGATAAAGGCGAGAATATGCCGAATGACGCTTCCCCGCCAAAGGAATGCCGAATGACGCTTCCTCCACCCAGCGGTTCTCCTTCCTTCAAGTCGTGATCGATCTCCCCTTTGAATGATGTTGCCTTCTTGCCTTGAGAGCCTTGGACCTTGGGCTTGAATGATGTTCTAGCTTTCTTGCCCTTCTTCTCCTCCCCAAGGTCGCCCAAAGTCTCCCCAAATGATCTCCCAAAAGTCGGCCAACAAAAAGTCCCTTAATCAGCCCTAAAAGTAAGTATATATACCCCCCGAGGCATACGGGCCGTATAGGGGTCATATAGCACTCAGAAACCCTAGATTCGCGTTCCATACGGGGTGCATACGGCCTCCATACGGCCCCGCATACTGGGTAGTATGGAAATCTGGACAGAACCCCAAATCAATCCGCTGCTACAGTGCATACGGCCCCCATACTGGGTAGTATGGGGGTAGTATGAAATTCCTGTTTTCTTCTCTTTTTGCCAAAATGATATCTTCTTGTTCTCCATGGCTTCCATATGCCCTACAAAGCAAATAATAGACGATTAAGCGCGAAACGGGCATCAAACCTCACAAAATACATGCAAAGTGCATACGATACATATATGAAAACACCTACATTTAGACACTTATCATGGGTACTTTCCGCACGCCCGTGTGGATTTGCAGAATTCCATGAGATGCGATTTTCTTTTAAAAATCTCGTTGAATCTTTCATCTACTACCCCTCCAGACACTCGAAAAACACTCTTGATTAATTTCCCGACCTCTCACCAATGTTTTAAGAGGGATTTCCATTCAATTTCCACGACGAATTGGAAGTTTTCATACCCATTTCATCGGTAAACCTTTTGCTCTCTCTCTTATTCGCCAATTCTTATTTTTATTGGATTAAAAGTGTTGAGTTGTGGCAATTTTCACTCTATAATGTTTTATGCATGTTTAGAAAGAGTTTAGACATGGTTTTAACGTGCATTTTTGGGAGTATTGACATGCAGCTGTGCGATTTTCACGCCCCGCAGATACACACGGGCGTGTGGAATTTCCACACAAACATGTGGAATTCTGCAGTATTATTTCCAGAGCATCGTTGATTGTTTTCTCATTAATTCTTGGAGATATGGTGCCTCGTTCGATAAAGCAAGAAGCTAAGCATCCCAGGGAGACTCTACCTGAGCCAGTACACATGGAATTCTAGAATCCCGAGCATCAGGCTCGAATTGAGAGATTATCAGCACTAAGTTTTGGTCAGTCTCACGTTGTGGATTTCAGTTTGTTAAGAGAGATTAGGCGGGGTGACGAGCTAGCTGATGAGATTGATGAGATATTAGTAGTTGGAAGCTGGAGGAGATTGTTGACGATCTGAGAGCCAGCTTTCCGTGCGTTGACGCTAGAGGTGTTGGCGTCTTTCGAGTTTGATCAGTCATATAGGAGTTTGGACACCGTTGATGCTATATAGTTCCGAGCATTCGGACATCCATTTTGCATGAGTGTAATTGAGTTCTCGGTTCATATGGGTTTGTACGACGAGAGTTACGCAGGTACAGAGTAGTATGGACATTTGCCGATGAATTTCCCATGTTTGTTTACTCCGCAGCAAGCGTACCGAGTTTTGTATGGATATGGGCAATATGAACAGGGAGTGCCCAAGGCCACCAGCTTATCTCGGCTGAGCTACAGATACTTACACTCGGTCCTCAGTAGGTCTGTGTCTGGTTGAGGTGACAACACAGCTATTTTAAGCAGGCAGGACTTACTCTATTTATACTCCATGGTCTGCAATGTGTCGATTCACCTGGTGCACGTAGTGGCCAACTTTTTGAGGCATCAAGGCTAGTTTGCAAGAGTGGGAGTATTATTCGCTGGTTCTTACGTCACTAGATTCATCTTGGGGATGGGTTTTCTAGACGCTATACCAGATGTTGAGAGGACGGTGGTGTCTTCCCTTCTTGGAGTTGATGCGATTAGGATGATGGGGTTGGTGCGTAGATGTGGGCCTGGAGCATACATTATAGCTATGGCCACTGATAAGTGCTTGTGCGATATGAATGCGAAGCATTCTTTACTTATGTTGAGCATTACTTTTCTCAGGTTTTTACATTAATATGTGTGTTTTTATGTTACTTTTAGGCAGGTATGGTTGTGAGGCTGAGTATGAAGGAAATAGGCCAATGTGGATCATAATGCACCTATTTTGGAGGAGATCTTGCTAAGGTTCAAACGCGAAGACATAGGACATGTGTGAGATGCTAGAGTATGTGCCAACCTCGTCGCATTCGAGTGAGTACATCCATTTGGAGGTCCACAAAGGCAGTCACACTCGAGCATTCCGTCTTATGCATACAATAACAAGAACCCCACCAACATATATATCATTGAAGAAGCAAGTGATTCACGACGTGAACATGTGCCCGTTTGCGTTACCCCGATGAAAATATGGAATTGGGAAGTTATTCAGGTCGAAGACTGTAGCAGAGCATTGTAGTAATAATGTAGCAAGTACTGTAGCAGCACTGTTCACAGCCGGCCGAGAAACCAGAGAAACAGAGAATCCACACGGGCGTGTGGAAATTATCCACGCCCGTGTGGAAATTCCGCACAGGCGCGTATATCATCCACGCCCGTGGAGTTGCCTGATTCCAGCCCTATTTAAAGCTGATTCAGCCCCGATTTTGGTATTCTTTTCTCCATCTTTTCCCCAACTTGCGAGAGGGCTTTGGCTAGGGTTTTGAGGGGTATTGGCCAAGGTTTTGGAGAGGTTCTACGGCTCCGACATCGTGATTCCATTAGGAAGAAGGTTGGTAGGGGAGCTTCGATCGAGGCGTATCCTATACCGGACGAAGGAATCCTTGGACGATGAGTAGAGGACTTTCCACAAGACCATCGACATGCCCATCGAGGGGGTTTCTTTATGGATTCATTGCTTTTACATTCGATTTCTTTGATTGTACTTAGCTCCATGGAGAGCTAAACCCCTAGTGGCTACTTGGGTGATTGCGAACCCTAGGATGTATTCGTTTCATTGAACTTCTTTATTATGCTTCCAATAAATTGATGTTTATTGTGAGTTCCAACCTTGAATGCTTGATTGTATGAACATTTCCCCTAGAGTGACACTAGGGTTGAGAGTTCTTGTTGGTAACCTTGTCAGTGAATGATACACCACGAGCGTTAGACAAAGCTAGGTTGGAGAGGGTTGAGAGGGTGAGTCGAGAGGTACAGGAGTGTCCCCTTTCCCCTCCGACGTGATAGATTCTACCTCCGTTCCTCGAGTTCTTTGCGGCCATAATAGAGTGAATGGTCTAAGGGATGAACCTCCGCTGGGGCCTAGTTGCGTGTGCAATGGAGTGAAGCGTTGAGGTGATCTTAGTATCTAGGGCTTAATTGTGGCTAGGGACCTTCCGCCTGGACCAAAGGGTTAGGTCTAAATCTAGGAAGAGATTTATCACTTGGAATCCCTAGAGCTCATTGCAACTCTATGCGAGTGCGAGGTGTTGAGATTGTTCGATTTCTCCTCCAGGACATGTATAGAGTTAGGCATAGTTGACCTTAGATTTGGGATTATGTATGTAAGGATTTCTATGACTCACCATTGCATCCATTAGGAAGCATAATATAGGGTTCTTGCACTTGAAACGATAATCCTAGGTGAAGCATTATCCGAGTACCCCATCTTTATCGATTGCCTTGCCTCCTTCTTACTTTTGCTATCTTACTTGTTGCTTTTAATTCCTGAGAATTGAATCATTATCACACTTATCATTGTTGATACTCCACAAAGCTAAGAATCGAATTAAGTGTCTTTACTCCCTACTCCATCTGGATTCGACCCCGCTCACCCGGGATTATTACTTCGACAAACCCGTGCACTTGCGGGATATAAGCAAGGGACCTTGTCAGAAATCGTAGCCTTCTTAAGTTCTGTACATCCACACGGGCGTGTGGAAATTACCCACTCCCGTGTGCCTCCAAAAGAGAGCATCCACAGGGGCAGACGCACGCCCCAGTGTGCTCTTGGAATAACACTCTTTTGCTCTGAACGCATCCACACGGACGTGCAAAAAAATTCCCACGCCCGTGTACCTGACCCACAGGGGCAGACACACGCCCCTATTGCTTCTCTATCCAACTGAGAAAATTCTCTAAGTGTTTCACACGCCCGTACGGAAATTCTACACGAGCGTGGATCCTTACTTGGCAATTCACAGGGGCAGATGCACGTCCCTGTGTCTACTCGGGATAGAGGAGAAATTCTCTACAGAGAATCATACGGGCGTGTGGAAATTACCCTCGCCTGTGCGTTTGTTAACAGAATCATCTGCAGGGGCGAGTCCATGCCCCTGTGTCGTCTCAGGAAAAATCTCTAAGTCTCTGTAGGGAAACACACACCCGTGTGGAAATTACCCAAGGGTCACAGGGGCGAGTCCACACCCCTATGCCATCTATGGATGAGCTCGGAATGAAAATGCACACCCATGCAGAAATGCAACACGTCGTGTGTTTCCTCTGGACACTTAGAAAACTTTGTAGGCTCTGTAGAAAATTCCTAAACACAAGTATACACTTAGAGCCTGCCTAACAATTCAATTTTAACCAAAGAAAACATGAAAAACACGCTCAAACAACTAAGATTCTTTGCCACACATAATTAGGCACATGATAACAGCATAATGTCCACGAGAAAATCACAGCAAAAGCATTTAAGAATCAAGACACCAACACTTAAAGCTTTATTCATGCAAACACTAAACTAAAAACTATGAAAACAATAAAGACTTGGGTTGCCTACCAAGAAGCGCTTGTTTAACATCACTTAGCTTGACGTACCTTTTCTTACCTCACGGGGGCTCTCGGAGAAAGAATACTTTCTTGTCATCTTTACTAACCTCCCCACCAAAATAGAGCATTAGCCAATGTCTGTTCACTTTGAATGTACCTCTCTCCGGATCAGAGATTTCAATGGCACCATGGGGTGACACCCCAGTCACGGTGTAGGGCACAAACCATTTGGATTTGAGCTTCCTCGGAAATAGCCTTAGGTGAGAATTGAACAATAACACTTGATCCCCCGCCTTAAATTCCTTCGAGTTTTAATATGCTTGTCATGCCACTTCTTAATTCTTTCCTTGTAGATTCTTGCATTCTCATACGCCTTCATTCTCCATTCATCCAACTTATTATGATGGAGCATTCTTTGTTCACCTACTTTCCTCAAGTCAAAGTTCATAGCCTTGATGGCCCAATAAGCTTTGTGCTCGAGCTCCACGAGCAAGTGACACGATTTACCATATACCAAATTATAAGGAGTGGTCATTTTTGGTGTTTTATATGCTGTTCTATGGGCCCAAAGTGTGTCATCCAAGCGCTCCGACCAATCCCGCTTCCCTTGTTCCACGGACTATGTCAAGATTCTCTTAAGCTCTCTATTTGTGACTTCCACTTGACAACTTGTCTCCGGATGGTAGGGAGTAGCAAGGCGATGATGCACCCCGTAGCACTTCCAAACTTTCTTAAGATGAGAGTTGTAAAAATGAGTCCCTCAATCACTAATGATAATCGCTGGAGTCCCAAATCGATTGAACAACCTCTTCAAAAATTTTACCACAGTTCTGGCATCATTAGCAGGTAAAGCTTAAGCCTCCACCCATTTAGACACATAATCAACTGCAACCAGAATGTATTGATTACCATTAGACTTTAGAAATGAACCCATGAAGTCAATACCCCATACATCAAACGCCTCACAAAATTGGATCAGATTCTGAGGTATCTCATCTCTTCACGATAGGTTTCCGGCCCTCTGACAACTATCACATCAAAGAACTACTTGATGCATAATATCCCCCAACTAGCCCAGACTGGCAATGTGCAAGAATATTTTAATCTTCCTCCCTCGACACATATCTTCAAACAACATGGTCAGCACAAATACGAAACAAATATGGATCATACCAAAAGTAGTTCTTCAAATCACTAAAAAAATTTCTTCTGTTGAAAAGTGAGGCCCTGCTTTAGTACTTTCCCTAACAAATAATTTGCAAAATCCGTAAACCACGGAGTGTCTTCTGAATCAAAATCCAGTGCTACATACAAATGCTCTTCAAGAAAGAAATCATTAATTTACGTGTTTGCCGGTTCTTGTCCTTCATAACCTTCTAACCTTGATAAGTGATCCGCAATGACATTTTCTGTTCCTCTTTTATTTTTAATCTCCATATCAAACTTTTACAACAATAGGATCCAACGAATCAATCTCAGTTTTGCGTCAGTCTTGTTCATGAGGTAACAGAGTGCCAAGTGGTCTGTAAATACTGTGACCCTAGATAAGATGAGGTATGGTCTGAACTTGTTAAAAGCAAACACTACTACCAACAACTCTTTTTCGGTGGTTGTATAGTTCTCTTGAGCGCTTGTGAGAGTCTTTCTAGCATAGTAAATCAGTCGAAACTGCTTATCTTTCCTCTGACTCAAAACTGCTCCAACAGCATAATCACTTGCATCACACATGAGCTCAAAAGGTTTGTTCCAGTCCGGTATAGTTAGAATTGGTGCTTGCACTAGTTTCTCCTTCAACAAATTGAACGGCATCAGACAGTCATTCCCAAAATCAAAAGAAGCATCCTTTTCAAGAAGTTTGGCCAACGGTTGCGTAATCTTTGAAAAATCCTTGATGAACCTTCTGTAGAAACCTGCATGTCCCAAAAAACTACAAACACCTTTTACATATGCAGGTGGAGGAAGCTTCTCTATGACTTCAATCTTTATCTTATCTACCTCCATGCCTACTTAGGAAATCATATGTCCGAGAACAATGACTTCCTGAACCATAAAATGACAATTTTCCCAATTAAGAATAAGATTTATCTCTTCACATCTCACTAGCACTCTTTCCAAACTCTTTAAACACATGTTGAAGGAGTATCCAAATACCAAAAAGTCATCCATGAACACCTCCATTATGTCTTCTAGAAGATCGTTAAAAATGGCAGTCATGCAAAGCTGGAATGTCGCTGGTGCGTTACACAACCCATAAGGCATTCTCCTATAAGCAAAAGTACCATAAGAACAAGTGAATGTTGTCTTTTCTTGATCCTCTGGAACTATTGGAATTTGGAAGTACCCCGATATACCATCAAGGAAGCAATAAAATTGATGCCCTGCCAACTGCTCCAACATTTGATCAATAAACGGTAATGGAAAATGGTCCTTTCGAGTAACATCATTCAGCCTTCTGTGATCAATGTAGACACGCCAACCAGTGACTCTTCTGGCTGGAATTAGTTAATTTTTTTCATTCCTCACAACCGTCATTCCTCCCTTCTTCGGGACTACTTTAGTTGGGCTCACCCATGCACTGTCGGAGATGGGGTAGATAATCCCTGCATCAAGTAGGTTTACCACTTCTGCTTTGACAACTTCCTTCATGTTTGTGTTCAATCTTCTTTGGGGTTTGATCATAGATTTATTATTTTCCTCGATCAAGATTTTATGAGTGCAAAATGATGGATTGATGCCCTTAATATCTGAGATCTTCCAAGTAATAGCTGATTTATACCTTTTCAACATACTAAAACGCTTCTCCTTCTGATCTATAGACATACTTGAAGCCATAATCATAGGGAGCTTTGATTCTTCCATTAAAAATGCATACTCCAAATGTGCCGGCAAGGTTTTAAGTTTTATTTCAAGTGGTTCCTAAATCGATGGGTGTAGTCTGCACTCTTTCAATTTGTCAATTCCCTCGTAATTGTTTGCCTCATGTTCAAAATCATTCTCCACCTCATCCACTTGTGCATTTGCTTCTGAATGGTCTTCAACGGCTGTCAATTCCTCCATCTCACCACTTTCCTTACCTAACATTGACACACCCAAAGAAAAAAGTTCCTGTCTTTGTTCATAATAAGACGAGTCAAACTGATCAAGTACTCTGTCCAAACTTGCTTCTAAGTGATTACTCATAGATACCAAAGAAGATTTCTCAAACTGATCCAGCACACTATCTAATTGACCATTCTGATCCTGAATTCAGAAAATGTAATCAACAACTTATTCTTCCACATAATGGTGAATAGTGTAGTGTTCTTGCAAAGAAAAACACGGCGTGGCTTGTAATGCTAACAGTTGCACTTTCTGCTCTATATTTTCGACCATCCCTGTGATTGTGTCGAATAATTCGGGTATGTTGATCATTTTTCCTACATCAAAATAAAGAAAACAAATAATAACGATGATAGAATAAGAAGATGTAAAGTAGAATAAATGATGAATAGCTAAAATAGCAAAGTGTAAAGTATCTCTAAATACCTAGCAACTGTGCCAAAGTGTAAAGTATCTCTAAAAACTTGGCAATGCCCCAAGCGTGTGACCCGCAAGTGGAAGGGTTTGTCTAAGTAATAAATCCCAGGTAGGTGGGTATCGTATCCACAGGGAGTAGCGAATAAAAATACCAAGATTTCTATCTAACTATGCAAATACGGAATAATAATTTTGTTGATAAAATATAATGAAAGCAAGAATAAAAGAAACAAGAAAGAGAGAAGCACAAATAGATGAGAGGTAAGCAATCGATAGAAGTGGGGTACTCGGATATTGTTCCACCTAGGACAATTGTTTCAAGTGCAAAATCAACTATTATATATCCCAATTGACTCTTAATGAGTCATAGAAATCCTTAAACACACGGTCCCAAACCTAAGGTCAACCGTGACTAACTCTACACTATATCCCGGCGGAGAAATCGATTAATCTCAACACCTCACACTGTGTAGGGTTGCCAGACACTCTAGGGATTCCATGTGATAAACCTTATTCCAATGTATAGATCTAACCCTTTGGTCCAGGAAAATGTCCCCTAGTTGCAATTAAGCCCTAGGTGCTAACGTCACTTCAACGCTTCACTCTATTGCCTATGCAACTAAGCCCCAGTAGAGGTCATCTCTTAGCCCATTCACTCTACTATGACAGCAAAGGACTCTTAGAACATTGACAACGCCCCTTGCGTATGTCCTGTAAGTGCACGAGTTTGTCGAAGTAATAAAATCCCAGGTGAGTGGGTATCATAAACACAGGAAGTAGGGAGTAAAAATACTTGAATTGTTTTCTAACTAAGCAAAATATGAATAGTGATTTGTGTGACAAGATGTAATGCAAACAAAAGTAAAAAGGACAGGTGAGGGAGCACAAGTAAAGGAGATGTAAGGCAATCGATATAAATGGGGTACTCGGATATTGATCCGCCCAGGACAATTGTTTCAAGTGCAAAAACCCTCTATTATGCTTCCTAACTAATGCATTAATGAGTCGTGGAGATCCTTTAATACATGGTCCCAAACATAAGGTCAACCATGCCTAACCCTATACATGTCCCAGAGGAGAAATTGAACAATCTCTCAACCTCGCACTCGTATAGAATTACAATGAGTTCTATGGATTCCAAGTGATAAATCCACTTCCTATATGTAGACCTAACCCTTTGGTCCAGGCAGAAAGTACCTAGCCACAATTAAGCCCTAGATACTAAAATCACTTCAACGCTTCACTCTATAGCACTCGTAACTAAGCCCTAGCAAAAGGTCATCACTTAGCCCATTGACTCAACTATGACCGCAAAGAACTCGAGGAATTGGAGGTAGAATAAATCACACCGGAGGGGAAAGGGGCCCTCCGCTACCTCTCGACTCACCCTCTGAACCCTCTCCAATCTAGCTTTGTCTAACTCTCGTGGTGTGTCACTCACTCACAAGGGTTACCAACAAGAACTCTCAACCCTAATGTCACTCTAAGGGAGTATTCATACAATCAATGCATTCAAGATTGGAACTCAATAAAAACATCAATTAATGAAAGCATAATAACAAGGTTCAATGAAACTAATACATCCTAGGGTTCACAATCCAAGTACCCACTAGGGGGTTTAGCTCTCCATGGAGCTAATTACAATCAATGAAATCGAATGTAAAAGCAACAAATCCATAGAAATCCCCCTCGATAGTCATGAAGATGGTTTTGTGGAGAGTCCTCTACTCGTCCAAAGGTCCCTTTGTCCGGCTTAGGATACAATTCACCGGATCAGTGCCAACGAAAGCTCTCCCACTAATCTTCTTCCAAATGGAGTGCGATATCAGAGCCGTAGAACATCTCCCAATTCCTAACAAATACCTCTCAAAACCCTAGCCACAGCCCTCTCTGAAGTTAGGTAAAAGATGGAGAAAAGAATGCTGAAATCGGGGCTGAAATCGACTTTTAAAGGGCTCGAATCGGGAATCCAAACATCCCTGTGGATATTCCACAAGGGCTTGTTGAATTAACACACAGGCGTGTGGAATTTCCACATGCCAGTGTGGCTTCTCTGGCCAACTCCTTTATCGACCGGCTGTGAACAATATCTGCTACACTATTTTTCTACAGTTGCTGCAGTGCCTTGCTACAGTAACGGTCCGAAATACTCTCGAAATGATGCGTTCATCGAGGTAACATAAACGGGCACACGTTTATGTCATAAATCGCTTTGCTTCTTCAATGAATGGCTGCATTGGTGGAGATCTTGTTACACATGCACATTCTAGCATCTTGAACCTGACTTATTTCTTCGCGTTTGAACCTTCTCAATATTTTCTCCAAATGATGCACTCACGATCTACATTGGCTTCTTTCTTTAAGATTTGGCTTCACAAACCTATATGCATGAAAGTAACATAAATACACACATATTAGTGAAGGTAGGATAAATCAGATCGGAGGAGAAAGTGGACGCTCCGCTACCTCTCGACTCACCCTCTTGACCCTCTCCAATCTTGCAATGTCTAACCCTCATGGTGTGTCATTCACTCACAAAGGTTACCAATGTAGACTCTCAATCCTAGTATCACTCTAAGGGAGAAATCATCCTGCAGGTATTCAATATTGAAACTCAATTAAAGACATCAATTAAAGAAAATATAATAGAAGATTAATAAAACATATACATCCTAGGGTTCACAAATCCAAGTACCCACTAGGGGTTTAGTTCTCCATGGAGCTAGTTACAATCAACAATGAAATCGAATGTAAAAACAAGTAATCCATAAAAAAAAAACCCCTCAGTATTCGTGTTGATGGTCTTGTGGAGTAGCTTTGTCTTCTCCAAAGGTCCCCTTATCCTGCCTAGGGCACACCTCACCGGATCGATGCTGACGAAAGCTCTCCCAATAACCTTCTCGTAAGTGGAGTGTGGTGTTGAAGCCGTAGAACCTCTCTAAAAGCCTTACCAAAACCCGTCTAAACCCTAGCCGCAAGACTCTCAAAAGTTGGAGAAAAGATGGAAAAGAAGATGCTGAAATCGGGGTTGAATAACGGCTTTTAAGGGGCTGGAATCGGGCATCCACACAGGCATGTGGATTCTCTGGAAATCTGATTTTCGGCTTGCTGTGAACAGTAACCTGCTACAGTGATTTACTACATTACCTGCTACAATACTGGCCAAAAAATACTCCCCAAACCACCACTTTTCATCGGGGTAACATAAACAGGAACACGTTTATGCCGTAGATAGCGTTGCTTCTTCAATAAACGGGTTCATTGGTGAAGATCTTGCTATCATTACACAAGTTGGGATACGCAAATGTGATTGCCTTCGTGCCCCTTCAACTCATTGTAATGGTTTGAATACATGGAGGTTGGCACACATTCATGTATCTTAGAACCCCACTTGTGTCTTCGCGTTTGTTACTTCCAAGATTTCACCAAATAGTGCGTTCACGATCTACTTTTGGCTTCTTTTCTTAATAATTAGCTTCACAACCCTACATGCGCAAAAGAACACAAATACACATGTATTAGCGCTTAAGCATGATAAAAGTAATGCTCATCATAAGGAAATAATACTTCACATTCATAACACACAAGCACTTATTAGGTACACTTTATTAGTTAAGTGACCCATGCACTTAATGACAAATGCAAGGGGTGTGTCATTATTCTACGTCTTGATCAACCCAGGTTCTAAAGAAGTGAGCCACCAATATGCTGACCCTCTCAAAATAAATGGAAAAACTCATAGTCTGATGCATCATCTATAACATTGCTGATCTTGAATGTCGAGCAGATCAATAGAAATTTTGAGAGATTGGCATTTAGGTCTTCATCCACTAGGCCATCAAATTGACAAAGTTATAAATCATCCCAATAATGCTAGCCTTGATTTCATAGTTATTCGCTACTACTATTGGGGCATGGATACTGAATTCTTGTCCAATAATCTATGGTCGTTCATACATAAAAAGCGTAATGCTAGGCTCAGCCATGATAGCAGAATGACTATCTTTAGTGTCAATCTCTACTTCCACAACTGACTTCTCTCAAACCTTCTGTAAGAGTGTTCTGTCAATTTCACTATCTCCTTCTATTAGATCTGTGTGATAAGCTCTGGTTATATACAATAACCTGTATGGAAGAATAAAAAGCATGCCAACAAAATTGTAAAAATATAGAATTAAAGAATATAACACAAGAATAAACGGCTAAAACACTAAGCTATAAGTTTTCATAGAATCTCTCGATTAGGTGCTTTGCGGCAACGATACCAAAAAACTTGATGTAAGCTTTACACGTGTATATTCCACAAGTGCATAGGTTATCAAGTAATACCTTGCGGGTTAGCACGAGGGTCATATTCCTCCAGGAACAGCGAGAGCCTCTCAATAAGGGCTAGAAGTTCATATTTTATATATCATTTGCACTGCATTCAGTATGGAATTTGACATGTTTACTAAATTTCATTTTTTTTGTTCACCATGGCCTTTATTTCTGTTTTAGGGAAAAAGAAGCTAATTCAGGGGCATTTTGCAACCAAATGGACTAAATTGCTAAATCAGAGCATCACCGTAGCTCGCAATGGCCTTAGTGGCACCTCACCACTGCCATTGTCCATGTCCAACACTGCTGTAATCAAACAGTGGCAGCATAGACCACTAAAAATAACATAGAAGCCACAACAACCTCATAACTAACATTGGGAGGACCCATCAGCCCGTGATCTCGCCACACAATGTCTGTGGTAAGGCCATGGTGGACTCTATCCTATAAATATCGTAGGTTTCTTTAAATTCAAGGGATTCTTTTGCTGAATAAGGTAGAGTGGCCCGAGTTCTAGAGATTTGAGTGGTTGGAGATGACTTTCAAGCATATTTCAGCATATTTTGGTGAGTTTCTCAAGGTTAGTTCAATGATCATCATCAGAAGATGGCACACATAGAGATTCTGCACCGTCTTGCCAATCTTTGGATCCTCTTACCCGCAACCTTAGCAAAATCTATTGGAGGGTGTTCGCTTAGGAATTCATTAAATACTTATCTGTTCTTTGGTCTTATGGCTCTCTCTCTTGCTTTAATGCTTTATTTTATGATCCATAAGAACCCAATTTGAGGGGAATTGTATATCTAGATCCTTTGATTATTGTTTATGAATCTTGCTGATAATTCAGTAAATCTTTCTAGTTTTTTGTGAATCATTGCATGCTTGCTTGAACGATATTCTTGTTAATGTGGATGAGGAATATATGCCTGACAAATGCCCTTTTGCGTATGTACCACAAGTGCACGTGTTTGTCGAAGTAATAATACCCTGGTGAGTGGGTAGTCGAATCCACAGGGAATAGTGATTAGAAACACAAAGATTGCTATTAAACTAGAATGAAGAGGAATCGATAATAATGTGAATAATAATCAATGAAAATAGAAATAAGAAAGGAAGAAAGAGGCGCAAATAAAAGATAGGAGAGGCAATTGACAATAAATGGGGCACCCGGACATTGGTCACTCTAGGACTATTGTTTCAAGTGCAAGACAAATCATTATGTTCCCTAACTAATGCTTAATGAGTCTTGGAGATCCTTAAATACACGGTCCCAAAACTTAAGGTCAATCGTGACTAACCCTACACTATACCCCGGTGGAGAAATCTCTCAGTCTCGACACCTCACACTGTGCTAGGTCCCTTTATGCTCTAGGGATTCCAAGTGATAAACCCTATTCCCTAAAATAGATCTAACCCTTTGGTCCAGGCGAAAGACCCTAGTCACAATTAAGCCCCAGAAACTAAGGATTACTTTAACGCTTCACTCTATTGCTTGCGTAACTAAGCCCCAACAGAGTTCGTCTCTTACCACTTCACTCTATTGTGACCACAAAGAATTCTTGAAACGTGGAGGTAAGATAAATCACGCCGAAAGGGAAAGGGGACGCTCCACTACCTCTTGACTCACTCTCTCAACTCTCTCAAATCAAGTATTGTCTAACCCTCATGGTGTGTCACTCATCCACAAGGATTACCAAAATGGATTCTCAGCCCTAGTGTCACTCTAAGGGAAAATCAATTCAACAAGCATTCAAGATTGGAACTCAATTAAAACATCAATTAAAGGAAGCATAATAAAAGGTCAAAGAGACAACATCATCTGACAAGGTCCCCTTGCGTATATCCCGCAAGTGCACGGGTTTGTCAAAGTAATAATCCCGGGTGAGCAGGTATCGAATCCACAGGGAGTAGGGAATAAAAATACTTAATTCGATTCTTAGCTATGTAAAAGATCAATGATAATAAGTGTGATAATGATTCAATTCTCAACAATAAAAGCAACAAGAAAGAGAGCAAAAGTAAAGAAGGGGGGTAAGGCAATCGATAGAGATGGGGTACCCGGATAATGCTCTACCTCGGATAATTGATTCAAGTGGAAGAACCCTCTATTATGTTTTCTAATCAATGAAATTATGAGTCGTGGAAATCCTTAATTACATAGTCCCAAATCTAAGGTCAACTATGCCTAACTCTATACATGTCCCAGAAGAGAAATTGAACAATCTCAACACCTCGTACTCGCATAGAGTTGCAATGAGCTCTAGGGATTCCAGGTGATAAATCTCTTCCTAATTATAGACCTAACCCTTTGGTCCAGGTGGAAAGTCCCTAACCACAATTAAGCCATAGATAGTAAGATCAGCTCAATGCTTCACTCCGTTGCACGCGCAACTAAGCCCCAGCGGAAGTTCATCCCTTAGACCATTCACTCTATTATGACCGCAAAGAACTCGAGGAACGGAGGTAGAATCTATCATGCCGGAGGGGAAAGGGGACGCTCCTGTACCTCTCGACTCACCCTCTCAACCCTCTCCAACCTAGCTTTGTCTAACGCTCGTGGTGTGTCACTCACTCACAAGGTTACCAACAAGAACTCTCAACCCTAGTGTCACTCTAGGGGAAATGTTCATACAATCAAGCATTCAAGGTTGGAACTCACAATAAACATCAATTTATTGAAAACATAATAAAGAGGTTCAAAGAAACAAATACATCCTAGGGTTCACAATACCCGAGTACCCACTAGGGTTTAGCTCTCCATGGAGCTAAGTACAATCAAAGAAATAGAATGTAAAAGCAATGAATCTATAAAGAAACCCCCTCGATAGTCATGTCGATGGTCTTGTGGAAAGTCCTCTACTCGTCGTCCAAGGATTCCCTCGTCCGGTATAGGATACGTCTCGATGGAAGCTCCCCTACCAACCTTTTTCCTAAGGAATGACGATGTCGGAGCCGTAGAACCTCTCCAAAACCTTGGCCAATACCCCTCGAAACCCTAGCCGAAGCCCTCTCGCAAGTTGGGGAAAAGATGGAGAAAAGAATACCAAAATCGGGGCTGAATCGGCTTTAAATAGGGATGGAATCGGGCGACTACACGGGCGTGGATGCTCCACGCGCCCGTGCGGAATTTCCACACAGGCGTGGATAATTTCCACATGCCCGTGTGGATTCTCTGTTTCTCTGATTTCTCGGCCGGTTGTGAACAGTGCTACTACAGTGCTGTGCTACAGTGTTTGGCCTGAATAGCTTCCCAATTCCATACTTTCATCGGGGTAACGCAAACGGGCACACGTTCACGTCGTTGATCACTTTCTTCTTCAATGGTGTACACGTTGGTTAAAGTCTTGTTCTATGTGCATAAGTCAGAATGCTCGAGTGTGACTGCCTTTGTGCCTCTCCAAATGGATGTGCCAACTCGAATACAAGGAGGTTGGCACACACTCTAGCATCTCACATCGACCTATGTCTTCGCGTTTGAACCTTAGCAACATTTCCTCCAAAATTAGTGCATTGTGATCCACATTGGCCTATTTCCTTCATACTCGGCCTCACAACCCTACCTGCATAAAAGTAACATAAAAACACACATATTAGTGTAAAAACCCGAGAAAAGTAATGCTGAACATAAGGAATGAACGCTTCGCATTCGTATCGCACAAGCACTTATCATCATCCTAGGGTTTACAAGTCCAACTACCGACTAGGGGTTTAGCTCTCCATGGAGTAAAATACAATCAATAATGAAATCAAAAGTAAAAATATGCAATCCATGAATAAAAGCTCATTGGTGTTTATGTCGATGGCCTTGTGGAGTGGTCGTGTTTTCTCCAAAGGTCCCCTCGTCAAGCCTAGTGCACACCTCCCTGGATCGGTACCGATGAAAGCTCCCCCAATAACTCTCTTCCGAAGGAAATGCGATGTCAAAGGCCATAAACCCCTCTAAAATCTAGAAAAAGCCTCTCTAAACCCTAGCCCGAGAGCCTCCAAAGGTGGAGAAAAGATAGCCAAAAGATGGAAAAAAGGATTCTGAAATCATGCTGAAATCGTGACTTAAATAGGGCTGGAATCGGACATCCACACGGGCATGTGGAATTTCCACACGCCCGTGTGAATTTCCAGGAAATCGATTTTCAACGGCCTGTGAATAGTAACTGCTGCAGTAAATGACTGCAGTGATTTACTATAGTGACCTGCTATAGTACTCCACCGAATTACTCCCGAATCCAAACTTTTCATCGAGGCAACATAAACGGGCACACGTCTACGATGTAGATTGCATTGTACCTTCAAATAAAAGCACATTTGATGACAATCTTTCTTAGTTTGCACAAGTTGGAACACATGAGTGTGACTGTCTTTGTGCCCCTCCAATTTGCATATTTCCTCGAACACCACGGAGGTTGGCACACACTCACATGTCTTTGAACACAACTTGTATCTTCACATTTGTTCACTCCAAGATTTCATCAGTTAAGTGCACTCGTAATCTACTTTGGCTTCTTTCTTATATAATTGTCTCCACAATCCTACATACACAAAATAACACAAATACACATGTATTAGCGATAAAATCTGAAAAAAAAGTAATGCTCATCGTAAGAAAAGAATACTTCGTATTACTAATACACAAGCACTTATCAATGCCCCACATTAGGATACCCATTCTCTATTAAATCTATGCATGCTCTAAGAGGTTAGGTATTGCTAGATGATAAGTGCTTGTGTACTAAGAATACGAAGTATACTTTTCTTACAATAAACATTACTTTTATCAGGTTTTATCGCTAATATGTGTGTTTTTGTGTTCTTTTGCGCATATAGGGTTGTGGAGCCAAATAGAGAAGAAATGAGCCAAAGTAGATTCTAAATGCATTATGTTGATGGAATCTTGAAGTGGACACATGAGAAGACGCAAGTTGTGCCTGAAGACATATGAGTGTGTGCCAACCTCCATTATGCTTAATGGAATATGTAAATTGGAGCGGCACAAAAGCAGTCACACTCATATGTTCCAATTTGTGAAAGGCTAGCAAGATTCCCGTCAAATGTGCCTTTACTTGAAGATGCAACTCGATCTACAGCATAGACGTGTGCCCATTTGTGTTACCTCGATGAAAAGTGTGGATTCGGGAGTATTTTTGGAGAAGTACTATAGCAGATACTGTAGTAAATCACTATACCAATTTACTATAGCAGTTATTGTTCATAGACCGCCGAAAACAGGCTTTCTGCAGATTCACACGGGCGTATAGAAATTCCACACGCCCATGTGGATTCCCGATTCCAACCCTATATAAAACCGCGATTCAGCCCGATTTCAGAATCCTTCTTTTCATTTTTTCTACATCTTTTGAGAGGCTTGCAGCTTGGGTTAGATGGGCGTTGGCAAGGCTTTTGGAGTGATTCTACGGCTTCGAACCACATTTCTCTTGGAAGATAGTTATTGGGGGAGATTTCATCGGCATTGATCCGGAGAGGTGTGCCTTAAGCTTGACAACAGACCTTTGGAGATGACGAGGCTACTCCACAAGGCCATCGACAGGAATACCGAGGGGGTTTTTCTTATGGATTACATATTTTTACTTTCAATTTCATTATTGATTATATCTTGCTCCATAGAGAGCTAAACCCCCTAGTGGGTACTTGGACTTATAAACCCTAGGATGCTATTATTTCATTGATCTTTTATTATGTTTTCTAATTTTGAATTCTTGTTAAATGATTTCTCCCTTACAGTGACACTAGGGTTTAGAGTTTACATTGGTAATCCTTGTGAGTGAGTGACACACCATGAGAGTTAGATAAAGCAAGATTGGAGAGGGTTGAGAGGGTGAGTTGAGATGTAGCGGAGCGTCCCCTCTCCCCTCCGGTGTGATTTATCCTATCTCAATTTTCTACAGTTCTTTGCGGTCACAATAGAGTGAAGTGCTAAGAGAGAAACTCCTCTGGGACTTAGTTGCATGAGCAACAGAGTGAAGTGTTGAAGTAATCCTTAGTATCTGGGGCTTAATCTTGACTAGGTATCTTTCACCTAGATCAAATGGTTAGATCTACATATAGGAATAGGGTTTATCACTTGGAAACCCTAAAACTTCTTGCAACTTTGCACAGTGTGAGGTGTTGAGACTGAGCGATTTCTCCACCGAGACATAGTGTAGAATTAGTCATGCTTGACGTTAGGTTTGGGACCGTGTATTTTAGGATTTCCATGACTCATTAAGCATCAATTAGGAGACATAATAGTTGGTCTTGCACTTGAATCAATAACCCTAGGGGGAGCAATGTCCGACTGCCCTGCTTTCTATCGATTACCTTGCCTCTTATTTTGTCGTGCCTTTCTTTCTTATTTTCTTTAGTCTCGTTAACATTGATTTTTTCCACACCATTATTATTTCATCTTTACTTACTTAAGTAGTAATAATTGTGTTTCTATTCACTATTCCCTGTGGATATGATAACCCACTCACCTGGGATTTATTACTTCGACAAACCAGTGTACTTGCGGGTCACATGCAAGGGTGTGTCACTAGATCTCTAGATTAAGGTTTGATTAGATTTCTGGAATAGGATTTGATTAGCCCTTCTAATGTAGTTCTTAAACTTAAGATAAACATAGGAGGCTGGGTGCATCAGATTCCATCTTAAGTTCCTACTATTTAGACCTAGTTAGCAAGAGATTGGGACCAGTAGGCCCTTGAATTCTGCCGGTCCAATACTAGAATATGATTGATTGTCATACTCAACACCTATCATAAGTAACAATCAAGATAACTGTCATTCAACCACCCAATTCCTTCCAATTGTGCTTAATGATTCTCCAATTATATTTTGTAATAAATTATAGAAGTAGATTAAAGAAAGAAAGTAAACATTTAGGCTATTGATTAAGAGAAAAGGAAGTAATAAGAGCCTCTCGCGGTTCCTAGGAAAATATGACCCTTATGCTCACCCAAGAGGTATGATACATCCCTTGCATATCCACAAGTGTATAGTTTGTATAAGTAGTCAAATATACCTAATCGAATCGGGTATTCGAATCCACAGGGACCGATATAGTTCTCAATCCTCGCTCATTTACCAATATCTAACCAATTCAAAGATTAGGGCTGAAATAATTAAACTACTAAAGAATAGAAAAATAGAGAAGAAAAAAGAGACGGGGTTTGGGTCAAAGAGATAGCAGTGGGAAAGACAGTGCCCCAAATTTATCCCCTTGAGAAATGCAATAACTAGGCAATGATTCAAGAGTTCACTTTGAACCTTGGGGAACACCACGTAGGTTTGGTAATGTACGTCATTGCCTATGGCTCGGAGCGGACTCAACCTTTTTCCTGATGTGTGCCCTAGCTAGACGAGTATTATTTTCTAGATAGAAAATCAGTCTAAGGTTAAAGCGCAACTCAAAATCCAATGGTAACCCAACAAGAAAAATAGCAACAAAAATTAATGCATATGCGGTGATAAGTGTTTGTGTATAAGTATTACTAAGTATACTTTTCTTACATTGAGCATCACTTTGATCAGATTTCATGGCTCATTCTTGTGTATTTGTATTCTTTTGTGAATTTAGGATTGTAGAGACAAGTTTAGAAAAAGGAAGCAAAAAACAGATCATGGACGTGAATTTTTAAGGAATCTCGACCCGTACACTTATTGTATTAATGGACTTATTGTAATATTATTTTTTTCATTCATATAGTTATTCTAACACAGCTCATAGTGTCTTTTAACGTTTTGGCGCCATTGCTTGGGAGCGCCTAGTCGAGAGATTCTAGGAAAACTTGTAGCTTAGTATTTTGGAAAAATTATTCTTTTTATATTACTCTACTTGTTCTCTTATAATAACAATAACTTATTTTCGCTATCCTCTTCTGCATGTGACTATTCATGACTAGAGCTAATTCTACTAATCTAGTGGAAGGAGATAGTGAGGTTGAGAGAACACTGTTGAGAAAGCTCTGGAGTAAGGCAGTTACCGAATCAGACAGTAATAGTGATAGCGCCAGTAGGGGCAGCTAAAAACTTCGAGATCAAAGCTAGCACTATTAAGATGACTCAAAACTTTTGTTAGTTCTATGGCCTAGCAGATAAAGACTCAAATTCCCATCTCTCAAAGTTCCTGTAGATCTGTTTGATGTTCAAGATGAGCACAATTAAAAATGATGTGATCAGACTAGGACTTTTCCCATTCAAAAGCCTACTGGTCCTAATCTCTTAGCAACCAGGTCTAAAACACTAGAAACATAAGATGCAATCTTTTCCACCCCAACCTCTTATGTCCGCATAAAGTTCAAGAACTCCAATAAAAGGGTAAATCAAACCCTAATCCAAAAATCTACCTATGCCTAATCTCTT
The DNA here is from genome assembly GCF_009730915.1 of Dioscorea cayenensis subsp. rotundata. NCBI lineage: Eukaryota > Viridiplantae > Streptophyta > Magnoliopsida > Dioscoreales > Dioscoreaceae > Dioscorea > Dioscorea cayenensis. Next base: position 5,156,559 of record NC_052482.1, read on the forward strand.
ACTACATTCATAGATTTAATAAGGCATGGGTGTCCTAATGTGTGTGAATCTCTTTCTCATAACATCAACAAAATAGCATCAACCAATCATGCAATGAATCCAAGATAACTAGAAATAATATATTATTAATAAAAATTCATAGGCAAAGATCAAGGTACATTGATGACAACGTCCTTTTGCATGTGTACCGTAAGTGCACGGGTTTGTTGAAGTAATAATACCCCTGTGAGTGGGTTGTCGAATCTACAAAGAATAGTGATTAGAAACACAAAGTTTGCAATTTAACTAGAACAAAAATGAATTAATAGTGATATGAATAAGAATCAATGCAAATAGAAATAAGAAAAGAAGAAGGAGGCGCAAATAAAAGATAGGAGAGGCAATCGACGATAAATGGGGCACCCGGACATTGCTCACCCTAGGACTATTGTTTCAAGTGCAAGACCAATCATTATGTTCCCTAACTAATGCTTAATGAGTCGTGGAGATCTTTAAACACACAGTCCCAAACTTAAGGTCAACATTGACTAGCCCTACATTATGCCCCGGCGAAGAAATCTCTCAGTCTTGACACTTCACACTGTGCTAAGTTGCTTTAGGCTCTAAGGATTCCAAGTGATAAACCCTATTCCCTAAAATTGATGCAACCCTTTGGTCCATGTGAAAGACCCCTAGTCATAATTAAGGCCCACATACTAAGGATTACTTCAACGCTTCACTCTATTGATTGCACAACTAATCCCGGTGGAGTTCATCGCTTAGCACTTCACTCTATTGTGAGACCGTAGAACTCTTGGAACGTGTAGGTAGGATAAATCACACTGGAGGGGAAAGGGGACGTTTCGCTACCTCTCGATTCACCCTCTCAACCTCTCCAATATAGCATTGTCTAACCCTTATGGTGTGTCACTCATCCACAAGGATTACCAAAATGGATTCTCAACCCTAGTGTCACTCTAAGGGAAAATCAACGCAACAAGCATTCAAGATTGGAACTCAATTAAAACATCAATTAAAGGAAGCATAATAAAAGGTCAAAGAGACAACATCATTCTAGGGTTTACAAGTCCAAGTACCCGCTAGAGGTTTAGCTCTCCATGGAGAAAAATACAATCAATAATGAAATCAAAAGTAAAAATATGCAATCCATGAATAAAACCCCTTTGGTGTTCGTATCGATGGTCTTGTTGAGTGCCTGCATCTTCTCCAAAGGTTCCTGTGTCAAGCCTAGGGTACATATCGCTGGATCGGTGCCAATGAAATCTCCCCCAATAACTCTCTTCAAAAAGAAATACAACGTCGAAGGCCTTAAACCCCTCCAAAGCCAAGCCAAAGCCTCTCCAAAAACTAGCCACGGAGCCTCCAAAGGTGCAGAAAAGATAGCAAAAAGATGGAAAAAGGATTCTGAAATCGGGCTGAAACCGCTACTTAAATAGGGCTAGAATCGGGCATCCACACGCTCGTGTGAATATCTAGGAAATCAATTTTCAGTGGCCTGTAAACAGTAACTGCTATAGTAAATTACTACAGTGATTTGCTAAAGTGCCCTACTACGGTACTCTGCCGAAATACTCCTGAATCCACACTTTTCATCGAGGCAACATAAACGGGCACATGTCCATGCTGTAGATCGCGTTGCATCTTCAAATAAAAGCACATTTGACGATAATCTTACTAACATTATACAAGTCAGAACACATGGGTGTGACTGCCTTTGTGCCCCTCCAATTTGAATATTCACTTGAGTACAATGGAGGTTGGCACACACTCACATGTTTTTGAGCACAACTTGTGTCTTCATGTTTGTTCACTCCAAGATTCCATCAACAAAGTGCAAATGCAATCTAGTTTGGCTTCTTTCTTCCATATTTGTCTCAACAACCCTACATGCACAAAAGAACACAAATACACATGTATTAGCGATAAAATCTGAGAAAAGTAATGCTCATCGTAAGAAAAGAATACTTCATATTACTAATACACAAGCACTTATCAATTGACATGAAATTCCCCTCGAATTTGGGTCCTCTAATAGATAGTAATAAATAGTAATAATTTATAGGAAACATAGTAAAAGAATTCCTAAACTAACTTCCTCTAATATGTCACCATTTGTTGAGGTTGAGAAGATCCCAAGATTGTCAAGAGAGCACTGAATCTCTTTGTGTGCTTTCCACTATCAATGGGCGTTGAATCCACCTTGAGAAACTCACTCAAATCCGCTAAAATAATGATGAGCTTATCTCCATCAACACAGGTCTCTAGAAATAAAACCTCCTTTAACCAATTTTGGCAAAATAATCAACCTTGAATTATAAAACCTAGGAGTATTTATAACCCAAGTCTGTCACGGCCTCACCTCATCCATTGTGAAAGCTGTAGTGAGTAAATTTTGTTGCTTGAGCAGCAAGTCTCATCCTGGCATGGTCTAGCTCAGGCATTGTGCGAATTGATCACGGGTATTATGATCCATAATAGCTATTATGGAGACCTTTGTAACTTTTGTGTTGTCTTCTATAGCTCCACACTGGCATGGCTGGTCACAGTTGTGATGGAAGTGGTAAACATTTGTGGTGACATTTGACCACAGCTATTGTGAGTCGTTATGGTGCTTTGACTTAACAAGTTGATTTATTTTGCTTCAAAACACCTCCATATTCACTTCTTTAGCCCTAAAATGTCATAAATGCCCATGGTGAACAAAAGAATGAAATTTTGTAATACTTTAGGGTTAAACATGTAAAATCTTATGCTATATGTAATATAATTGATATATAAAATACACATTTTTACACAATTATCAGTAGGTGTAGCTCTAATGGGTTTCTCAACGCAACACTAGGTCAACCCAAACATACAACCAAGCTCTCGCTACAATTGGTCATATGACAATCAAAACACGAGGTTGAAACTTGATAATTGCTATTTCAAACATGTTTTGTCAAAATTATTTAGCACTTAATCAACCCTATTGAGCATTACTTTTATGGATAACTGGTACTTAGTTATTCATTTTGTATCTTAGGTTAAAAGATGCACAACAAAAGTCAAAGGAAGAAAATCAGGAGTAAATCGGTGCTAAAACTATCAAATAAAGAGATATACAGTCAAGGTACATGGTCGTGTACCTGCCCATGTACATTTCACTTGAGCAATATTCAGAAAATTCCCAATCACTTCTATTGGGAAGATCACACCCATGTACATTTGAAAGATTACTTTGAGTGTCAAAGATAAAAGGCATAAGTTTCTAAATACATCGCTTCTATTATATATATTTTATGCACTTTCATGCATCTTTCTATGACTCTGATGACCTTTACTCTTTTTATTTGTTATTATTATTTCAGGACATCGGAGGATCACTTAGTGCATGAATGAGCTTTGTTTTGGCGTAAATCGAAGAATTTATTGAAGCTCACACGCATCCTCAAGTTCCAGGCAAAACGAATGGATTTTTAGGCACCAATCACTATAGTAATGGTTATTGCAGACGTACTACTATAGCAATTTTACTGTAGCAGTGTGTGGCCAGTGTGTGGCCTGGTGTACGGCCACACATACACGGGTAGAACACTTGTTTTGAAGTTATAAAATGATTTCTAGGGCTTTTTGGAAGAGGACTTTGGCCACCATCTCCTCCATCCTTCTCCATCATCTTCTCCATCATTCTACACCACCATCACCAAAGTAGTTTGCTGGTCAGAGAAGGGTATTTTGGAAAGCAATTTGAAGATGCAAGAATTCAAGAGGGAGAAGATCACACTCAAGGAAGAAGATCAAGGAGTTCACTTGCGCGGATCCGACAAGCTCTTGTCACCACCTTCTAGCCTACATCTAAGGGAGTTTTTGTGAGCTTTGTTATTGATCAACTTTATGTTCTCTCTTTGTTATGCGGAATTAGACTCCCAAGGCCACCCTTTATCTGGGGAACCTTGGGAGGAGAACTTGGTTGTGTGGATGGATGATCATTATTAGTTTTTATTGAATGTTGACATATTTATTGGTTTCAATCTATTATTTTGATGTTCAACCTACAATGGATGGATTCCGTAGGTTTTGATTCAACAATTGTATATGTATGGCAGGATGCTTGCATGTATTAGGTCGAACAATAATTGAAGGATTATTCAATGTACCAGTACACCGGAGGTCCCAGGTGCCAGTAGCTCCCCTCGAGGTTAGGGTAATTTTAGCCGAAAGAGAGCATTAGAATTACCCTAACCAAGACTCCCTATTCCCAAAAGACATCATAGAGTTATCTTCTGGATGGAGGAATGATAAACGCCTAAATGTATGTATTTTATATGTATTAATCGTGTATTATTTGTGAACATGTTAACGAATTGATGCCCGTTTTATGTCTAAATTGGTTATTTCGGTGTTGCAGGTCTTAAATGAGTCAAACAATGCTTAAAAATGCAAATCGGATGAATTCGACATCAAAAACGGCATTTTTGGGGTCCCGGCACTGTAGCGGCACTGTAGCGACGCTGTAGCAGGTCATTATTCTTGCTGCGGCCATTTGGCTGGGAGTTTCACGGGCTCCATGCGCCCGCATGGATGCCCGTGAGGTTTGCTGGGAATTCTCAAGCCTCGGTTACTGTAGCACCGGCAGGTTTTTGGGCATTTGGCTGTGAGCTTCACGGGCTCCATGCGCCCGCATGGAGCCCTCATGGACTGACGGGGTATGTAAGAAGCTGATTTCTTCTAGGGCAAGGGGAGGAGTTTTTGGGGAGAGTTCTTCAAGCCGATTTTCACCAGTCTTTGAGAGGCAAGATTACATGTTTTGGAGAAGGGAAATCTAAGGGAGAAGCTCGGATTTGGCTAGATCTTCATCGATCTCTTCTTTGGGAGTTTATAGACTGACGAGGGAAGCCGCCCTCCCATTGCGGCGTCCGTGGAAAGCCTTTCCACCTAGCTTGGCTTGTCTTCCTTCTTCCATTGTTTGAGGGAGTTTTTATTATGCCATTCGTAGTTGTTTGCATGGATTTGTTGCTTGGATTTGTTTGTATGGGATTTGAGTAGACCCCAAGGTCACCGGATGCCGTGAACCTTGGGGTGAACTTGTGTATTTGGATGATTTAAGTTTGTTTATTGCAATTGTTGTGTTTGAGATTCATTCTTGGTGCATTTGATGTGTTGCTTACATGAGAACTCCGTAAACCAACCGCTAGGTTGTACTTGGTAGCGTGACCATCGCCCTTGTACTAGACACACCAAGTTTGGAAGGGATTCATGTACGAATACGCCGTGACCATCGGGTATTCTGCACCCTCCACCATTAGGGGCTAGACCAAGTTGTGTTCCGGCTCTAATTAGTGATTTCCCTACTTGTTAATGCAATCGTATGAGGATTTGATCGGAAGAAATTCTGTGTCAATACTTATACCGGATTAGGGGTCAATGGCCGTGACCATCGGGTTGACCTAATCTAGGAAATCTCTAGGTCCAAACCTTCAATTGCATGACATTCTTAGCATCCTGTGCACTTTAGTAGCCCCTAGGGAATCCGCATCCGTGACCGTTCCTTTCCCCGAATTTTATACCCCTCTCCGTATTTTAGTCTCCACTTGTAGTTATCTTAGTTAAATTAATAGATTAGGGAAACCTTTCGAATCTGTCGGCTAGACAATAAGCGAAGAGGAAGTAAGGATAGATCCTTGGGCCCAGGGAATACGACCCTCTCGTGCTCGCACGAGAGGTATTACTTGACGACTCCGTGCACTTGCGGATCGCACTCATCAAGGAACCTGTACTTGATTAGTGCTACACCATGAAGGTTCCAGGGTAGTTGACATCCAAGTCTAACGGACCAACTTTAGCCAACCTTGAGCTTAAATTCCCAAATTCATCCTAACTTGTTCATCTCCCGAGGGGATCCTCGCCTGAGGCCTCTAGTTCTCATTGCTACTTGCTCCTTAGATTTCTTGTATGGTGTGCCTTAGTCCATTTTGTTTATAGTTATTTATTTTATTTATTTTTATATTTGTATCTTGTACAACAACTATCTGTTTGGTAAACTAGATAGTGATAACTAGGAGAAAGTAATAGCAGATCTTAGGGCCCTTGGGAATATCGTGCTTGCGCACGGGAGGTTTATTACTTGACGACCCGTGCACTTGAGGCCATTGAGTCACATGCTCACTTTCTAGTGTGTCACACGCTCGTCCATCAAAAAGCACTGGCATAAGGAATGTTTCATGGGTTTGTAACTGAAGAGCATGAGAAGAAGAAATCTGGGAGATATAGTTGACTTCCTGTAACTGCATAGGGTAATCAAGTAATATCCTATACGTGACACAGGGATCATATTCCTTAGGGCCAAGGATCTATGCTTACTTCCATTTCACTTGTTGTTTAACCTACAAATTCATGTTTAACTGTTCTAAACTACTAAAGAAACAAAGATAACTATTGGAAAGTGTCTACAGGCCAAGATGAATAGGAGAAAATCCAGGGAATAAAGATGGTCGGGGATGCAGATTTCCTTGCAGCTACTAAGGCTAGAAGGATACTGAGGCTACAAAGCAATTGGTGGTTTGGGCCAAGAGACTCCTAAAGTAGGTTTACCCTAAAGGTCTCGGTAATTTACCCCTAATCCCATACATATATTGGCTCAGAATCTCTTCCGACCAAATTTTCCTATGATTGCATTACAAGCTGGGTATAAAATACCTAGGTCTGATCCTAATAGTTGGAGGGGTATAAAATACCTGATGTTCATGGTGTATTCATATAAGAATCCTTTCCAAGCTAAGTGATAAACATCTAAATATATGTATTTTATATGTATATATTTTATATTGTTCATGTACATTTTGATGAATCGATGCCCTTTGTGTAGTTTAATTGGTTCCATTTGTGTTATAGGCCTGGAAGAAGCCTAGGTGAGCCAAAGAATGCATTCAGAAAGAAATCTACATCAAAAGTATCGTTTTAGGGTCTTGGGCACTATAGCAAGTACAGTAGCACAGAAAGATGAAGAATTTGTGAAGTCTCAGGTTCTTCTTTCGGCAACCATGTGCTTACAAGGATGCCCACAAGATAGATGGAGATTCTCGTACTAGCACTGTAGAAAGATTACTACAACAGAGTTATTGTAGTGGGTACTATAGCACTTAATCACGAAATCCAGCAAAAATCCCAAGGCCTACACGAGGAGCCATGCGCCCGCATGGCCGCTTGTATGGCCATCTTGAGAAGTATTTTAATCTCATTCTAGTGCATCATTTAAAGGATATTTGGCCACCCTTTCTCCTCCATTATCTTCTAGGGCTTCAAGGGGCTAGAGAAGGTAAATTTAAGGACCAAAATTAAGGGAAAGATGAAGGTTGCTATCAAGGAGATCATCTAGCAGTTTGTCGGTACCGATCTGCCGGATTCTCGGCACCACCTCTAGTCTACATTTAAGGGAGTTTGTTCATGAGTTTTTTTTAATGATCTACTTGTATTTTAGTCTTTCTCTCTTTGTTATGTTAAACTAGACTTCCAAGGCTACCGGGCATTCAGTGAATCCTGGGACGAACTTGCTTGTATGCATTTTGTGATTTACATTTATGGCATTTGGTTTGGTTAGTTGTTTAAGATTTGTGTTCTTTGATGTATTGAATTGCATGAGAACTCTGTGGTCTGATTTCTAAGTTGTACTTGATTGCATGACAATCGTCCTTGTACTAGACACACTTGGCTTATAAGGGATTCATGTATGAATAAACTGTGACCATCGGGTATTTTGTACCCCTCCAACCATTAGGTATGAACCTAGATATTGAGTTTGACCCTAATTAGAGATTCTCCTAAGCGTAATGCAATCATAAGATGATTTGGTCGGAAGAGATTCTGAACCAATACTTGTATGGGATTAGCGGTTAATCACCATGACCATCGGGGTAACCTACTTTAGGATGTCTCTTGGCAAAAAACCACCATTGCCTTTATAACTCTAGCATCCTTCTAGCTTCCTTCTAGCTTTCTTCTAGCTTCCTTCTAGCTTTAGTATTCCCGAGGGGATCCTCACCTGGGGGCCTCGCTCTTTCATTGTTAATTGCTTCCTTACTGTGTTTATGTGGTGTGTTATACTCCATTTGTTTATAGTTTTCTCTTTTGTTAGTTTTCTTATTTTATTTTAAACCTATCCTTGTTAGACTAGATAGTGTCATCTAGGGCAAAGTAACAACAGATCTTGGGATCCCAGGAAATATAACCCTCTTGCATTCACATGAAAGGTTTATTACTTGATGACCCATGTGCTTGCGGATCTCACCAATAAGTTAGTCTAGTACAAGGGTGCACATCACGCGACCAAGTACAACCTAGAAGTTGAACTATAGAGTTCTCATGCAACCCAACACATCAAAGAGCACAAAGCTTGAACCACAAACCAAACCAAATGCATTAAAAGTAAATCAAAGCATCCAACTAAACAAGTTCACCCCAAGGTTCACAGGCATCCAATGACCTTGGGTCTAGAAGTTCATACAAGGGAATACAAGCAACAAGTTCATGGAAACAACTAAAACACTCATAATAAAGCTCTCTTAAATTATAGAAGCAAGATGGCGAGTCGGATCACATGGAAAGCTTCCATGGATGCCGCAAAGGGGGAGACTTTCCTCATTATCTTCAAGCACTACAAAGATGAGATCGGTGAAGATCAAGCCTAATGAAGCTTCTCCCATTGATTTCCTCCCTTAAAAACACAAGATTTAGCCTTATCTTGCCCGGATTAAGTTGCCTCCTCCTAGGGCTTCAAACACTCTCCAAAAAGCTCTCCCAAAAACTCCCCTTTTCTTTTGCCCTAACACCCCTCATGAAAAGCATCCGCCCGAGCCTAACGGGCTCCATATGGGCGCATAGATGCTCATGAGGCTCTCACCCTTTATAGCTCAAAAAATCTACAATTACAGGTACAAATTTTCCAGTGAGCTTCATGAGTATTCATGTGGGCGTATGGAGCCTGTGAGGCTTAGAGCCAAACTCTTATAGCTTCCAATAATCCCTCTACTACATACAGTAATGGAACCTTAAAATGCTATTTTTTATGTTGATTACTTCTCAATTTCATTCTTAAGCTCCTCTTGGCTTCTTTAAGGTCTGTAACAAAAATAAAACAAATTTAAACACAAAACAAGCATCGATTCATCCAATAATGCATACTAACATACAACAAACATATATATAAATACATACATTTAGACACTTATCAAACATCCCCACACCTAAGCATTTGCTTATCCTCAAGCAAATAAAACATGAAGAACAGGGCCAAGATGATAAGAGTCTAAATGTATAACCTCAAGCTCAACAACAAAGAACTCCACAAGCACTAGTGAAAAGAAATCAAGAAGAGAGCTATATTGCAAATAACTAAGTAACGGTAGTCCTATTCTATATAAAGTACTCTCGTGAGTGTGTGTAAACTTCCTACCTCACCCTCATTATTCACTCCACATACAATGATTATCGGCCTTAGAGTTGCTAAAGACAGCCTTAATGATCAATCAAGAATCCTTTGGTCCCTAAGTAAAACTCTAGGCTCTATGTGTATGCAAGATAGACTCTAGGAGATCAATTGGTTCTTTTTATTCATATGACCAATGACAAGTTCCCCTTGCGTATATCCCGCAAGTGCACGGGTTTGTCGAAGTAATAATCCAGGATGAGCGGGTATCGTATCCATAGGGAGTAGGGAATAAAAACACCTAATTTGCTTCTTAGCTATGTGAAAGATGAATAGTGATATGTGTGACAATGATTCAATTCTCAAAAGTAAAAATAACAAGTAAGAGAGCACAAGTAAAGGAGAAGGTAAGGCAATCGATAAAGATGGGGTACCTGGATATTGCTCCGCCTAGAACAATCATTTCAAGTGCAAGAACCCTCTATTATGCTTCCTAATCAATGCAAGTGAGTCGTGGAAATCCTTAATTACATAGTCCCAAATATAAGGTCAACTATGCTGACAAGGTCCCCTTGCTTATATCCCGCAAGTGCACGGGTTTGTCGAAGTAATAATCCCGGATGAGTGGGTATCGTATCCACAGGGAGTAGGAAATAAAAATACTTAATTCGCTTCTTAACTATGTGAAAAGTGAATAGTGATATATGTGACAATGATTCAATTCTCAAAAGTAAAAACAACAAGTAAAAGAGCAAAAGTAAAGGAGAAGGTAAGGCAATCGATAAAGATGGGGTACCCGGATATTGCTCCGCCTAGGACAATTGTTTCAAGTGCAAGAACTCTCTATTATGCTTCCTAATTAATGCAATAGTGAGTTGTGAAAATCCTTAATGACATAGTCCCAAATCTAAGGTCAACGATGCCTAACTCTATACATGTCCCGGCGGAGAGATTGGATAACCTCTCAACCTCGCACTCGCATAGAATTGCAATGAGCTCTAGGGAATCCCAGTGATAAATCTCTTCCTAATTGTAGACCTAACTCTTTGGTCCAGGTGGAAGATAGCTAACCACAATTAAGCCCTAGATACTAAGATCACTTCTACGCTTCACTTCATTGTAGCCGCAACTAAGCCCCAACAGAAGGTCATCCCTTAGACCATTCACTCTATTATGGCCGCAAAAAACTCAAGGAACGGAGGTAGAATCTAACACATCATAGGGGAAAGGGGACGCTCCTGTACCTCTCAACTCACCCTCTCAACCCTCTACAACTTAGCTTTGTCTAACACTCGTGGTGTGTCACTCACTCACAAGGTTACCAACAAGAACTCTCAACCCTATTGTCACTCTAGGGGAGTATTCAAACAATCAAGCATTCAAGGTTGGAACTCACAATAAACATCAATTAATTGAAAGCATAATAAAGAGATTCAATGAAACGAATACATCCTAAGGTTCACAAATACCCAAATACCCACTAGGGGTTTAGCTCTCCATAGAGCTAATTACAATCAAAGAAATAGAATGTAAAAGCAATGAATCCATAGAAAACCCCCTCGATAGTCTTATCGATGGTCTTGTGGAGAGTCCTCTACTCATTGCAAAGGGTCCTTTGTCCGGCCTAGGATACACCATGCTGGATCGGTGCCTACGAAAGCTCGCCCAATAACTTTCTTCCAAACGACGCACGATATTGGAGTCGTAGAACCTCTCCAAAACCCTAGCCAATACCTCTCAAAACCCTAGCCGAAGACCTCTCTCAAGTTGGGGAAAAGATGGAGAAAAAAATGCTGAAATCGAGGCTGAATCGGCTTTATATAGGGTTAAAATCGGGAATCCACACACCCCTGTGGTCGCCCCTGTGGATTTTTCACACGGGCGTGTGTAATTTTCACACACCCGTGTGGATTCTCTGTTCTGCAGTTTCCTCGGCCGGCTGTGAACAGTGCTGCTATAATACTTTGTTACAGTGTGCTATAGTGCTCTGCTACAATATCCGGCCTGAAATACTTCCCGAATCCATACTTTCATCGAGGTAACGCAAACGGGCACACGTTCATGTCGTGGATCGCTTTGCTTCTTCAATGATGGAAAAGTTGGGAGAGATCTTGTTCTATATGCATAAGTCGGAATGCTTGAGTATGACTGCCCTTGTGCCCCTCCAAATGCTTGTGCTAACTCAAATACGAGGAGGTTGGCACACACTCTAGCATTTCACATCCGACCTATGTCTTCGCGTTTGAACCTTAGCAAGATTTCCTCCAAAATAGGTGCATTATGATCCACATTGGCTTCTTTCCTTCATAATGGGCCTCACAACCCTACCTGCATAAAAGTAACATAAAAACACACATATTAGTCTAAAAGCCCGAGAAAGGTAATGCTTAAAATAAGGAAAGAATGCTTCGCATTCATATCGCACAAGCACTTATCAAACTCTCCCACACTTAAGCTTTTGCTTGTCCTCAAGCAAAAAGTAAACATTATGTGCATAGATGAAGGAAATATTGGAAGTGCTTGGCCTTAGGTTCACCAAAGTATACAAAGAGAGCATTCTACAAGGGAAATTTCGACACTAAACATGAAAAATCGAAGCTCTAGCTAAAAACTTGAATCAAAAAGGACAACAAACCCGAAATCGTGAAAGTGTGTGGACTCACTCAACTCAACCCAAAGTATACTCCTCAAAGCTCTAAGTATAAGAGAGTTATTTATCTACGACAAGAAAGCAACACCAATTTCAAAGACGGTAGTAGCTTCACACATTCTCTAAGGTAGCCCTTTCCCAAGCGGTCGCTAAGATGGCTTTCACACTTTCGAGGTAGTAGCTCTTTCTACCGGAGTGGTAGCTTTCACTCATCCTATGAGATACCTCTTTCTCCAATTAAGGCATAACTAGTATCCGACTTATGAGAGTAGCTTCATACTTCATAGGTGGTATGTTATAACCAGAGTTTACTATAGATTGCTATAGCCCATTTTTATAGATTTTTCAGCCCAATACTGTAGCAACATGATCCTGTAGCAGACCGGTTCTGTAGCGACCTTTTCCTGTAGAAGCCTGGTTTGGTAGAGGTCTATTACTCTAGCAGACCGTTACTGTAGCAGGCGAGTTCTCTTAAAATCTTTCTTCTTCTTCTTCTTTCCTTGCTTTGGCCGAACCCTTCCCCTTTCTTTTTTTTTTCCGGCGAGGTTTTCCGGTGAACCAAGCATCCTTTCTCTTCCTCCCTCACCCTTGAACTTGGTAAGCTTGGATTTATAGTTTTATACCGTATTTATTCTTGTATTTTTCTTGTTTTTTAGTTTTTTTTAAAACCTAGAATTTCTCCATGGATTTGCATGTTTATAGGTTTAAATTGAAGCCTTTAACTTCTTGATCTTGTGTGAGAATGCTTGTGATGAAATTTCTTGAATTGGTGTTGTAAATTTGGAGAAAATCTTAGTTTAAGGGTCGGTTTTACTGTAGCAATTCCGAGGTTACTGTAGCACCAGCAATATTTAGTTGTTTCTTTGATTTCTTTGGATTAGATTGAAGCTAAAACCCCTAGAAATTCATTGGTAACTTTTATACCTAGTTTTGAGCTAACCGTAGGATCGGATTAAGGTTGTTTGTTAGAAAACTTAGGGTTTTTCTTGTTGTTTTGTTTTTGCTAATTTTTGTTATGTTTTGTTATGCTTTGGCAAGGAGAAGAAGTCTTAGCTTGAGACAAAGACTTAGCCAAGGAGTAGCTTGCGAGGAAGACAAATTGCCGATCCGGTGAGTGGAATTATTTAGCATAGCTTTATTAGAAGAATGCTAATAGCTATATATATATATATATATATGCATATCATGTTTTAAGTAAGTTTTATTGATTTATACTTGTTTGGCAATTTGGTGAATGATAATTATTGTTGAGACAAATCATGGATGTCTCGTTCGGCATATGATTTGTTATCGTGGGAATTGTGATTGATATATGTATCCATGAGTTTGTGAAATTCTTATTTTGTAGGAAACTTGAGATTTGTTGTGGAAATATTTGATTTGGTGAAATCCTAGGCTTGAAACAAATTTTGAATTGTTGAGAGGAAAGGATTTCCATGTTGCTTCTTGTGTTGGGACTTGCAAATTATTTTGTATTAAAAGTTTGGGCTTTGCTTATGTGTTTATCTTGTTCTCGTGCAATTGGTCGAGGTATTCTTGATTTATGATTTTGGATGGATATTGTACTCCGAGTGGAGTTATGTTTATTGTGGTGATTTGTTCTGGTGATATCCTACTGCAGTAGGCGGTCTCCACGGCCAGCCTGTTGAGGTCACATGTTGACCGGCTGATTACTACGAGTTCCAGTTCAAGTGGGAGTGTAGAGCCCTGACTGGATATTCATCGGGTAGCCGGAGTCACCAACCGGTGAACTAATGGGTCAACGTCAAGGGCATGAGTACCTTGGCGGCTCTGAATCTAGCCATGGCCATGGCGAAGATTTAGAGAGTTCTCTAGACCATGTTATGTTGGGTGAGTGTTGGGTATTATGTTTATTTCAAAACCATGTTTTATGATTTTTGTGTTGTAAACCCTAGTTTGGGTAAAAAGGGTTTTCTTGGTATTATTATGTTGTTTTACTTCTTTTAAAGACTTCTATTATGCATGTTAAAGTTTCTAAACTAGTATTATTTTGGTAAAGCATGTATTTTGATGATTTGTTATTATTTTTACTGTTGGTGTATTTTTCTGCTAAGGTTGTGCTAACCTTCCCTCACTGAGTAACTTTAGTTACTCATTCCTCTTTCTTCCTCCCAGTTTGTTGCAGGTAGTAGGTGTGGCTGTGTGGCAGCGTATTGGGCATTTACTACTGTTCTATCATCTGTTGTATTTCCTTCAGTTCATGTATGTTGTTGTTGTCATGGAACATGTTATAAGACTTATGGATCCACTAGTGTGTATAAAACCTTGTTGCATGGTTTAGTGTTTAAATACTCTTAAACTTCTGCGTATTACCATTTCCTACTGTTGTTAGGGTTGTTTCCCTGTGTATTTTGTGAACCTCTATATTTTCTGTATCCTATTGTTGTTGTTGTTGTCGTCGTTGTTGTTGTTATTATTAGTATTGTTGAATTCCAGGTGTATTGACCAGCCTTGCGGCATCTTGAGGGTTGAGTGGCGGGGTATCCCTCCTCGGGATTGCTGCGGCCATTGTCGCGTCCCGTGGGCCCGCAGGTCAGGGCGTGACATGGTAGCTCTTTCCACCCAAAATGCAAAATAAATAAGAAAACTATTTTGTTCCTTCTTTTCATTTTCATTCATTTTTTTTATTATTTTTTTTTAACACAAGAGACAACTATAACTAGTCCCTTTAACATCGAACATGAGTTTCCAAAAGAGTTTAAAGAGTGAGTAGTGCAACAAATGTAAATCGGGTAAAAATTCCTAGAAATTCAAATAAAACTAGAGAATGAAGACATTCAATGTTGAAAATTCTTCTAAACTCAAGAATGCAATCAATGCAACTAAGGTGAACCGCCATTGGCTATGTGAGCATGTATATCAATCAAGAACAATAGAAAAGATGTGTGCACTATGAAACTCCCCCCGACACTTAAGTTGTACATTGTCCCCAATGTACACATGCAAGCTCACTCATAATGTATATCACTCAAGAATATATGCGGAAGAAGCAATCAAAACAATACTCCCCTGATTCCTAGTGTCGCGTTTGATGAAGCTAACTCCTTGGGAGTAGTGTTCCAACCGTTGTAAAGCTCTCACGGCCAAGTGTCGAAGCACTTTGGTCGTGCCCATGACAAAGTCTCAATTCCCAAGATGACAAGATCATCTGCACGCATACACATGGGGGTTCAGTGAAGCTCAATAAAAACAAAATAACTCGAGTATATAAAAGATAGAACAATGAATACAACTCCAGATGCAAAATGAAAATAACCCAGAAGGAGAGTCCTTTCTGAGTGAACAAGTCAAAAATAAAGTGCATAAGAGTGAAGAAATGGAAATAAAATCAAATGTCAGTGTCACGCTCTGGGTCCTCTGCTGCTGCTTGTGGTGAGGAAGTACAAGGTGGGTCCACGGGTGCTGGTATAGGTGATGAGGAAGATGCTAGAGGAGCTGAGGGTCTACATCGCAATAGCTTTCGTAGGAAATCGAAACGGGACATAAGATCGGCATATTGGCTGACTGTATCATCCGCATCTCGATGATCTCAGACCACAATATGCCCATGGTGCTCTCAAGCCTCTCAATACGATCATAGGCTCCTGAAAGGGTACCTGGCTGTCCTGGGGTCTCGGCCACCGTAGGGGCGGAATCTCCCGCTGCATCCCCTCCAACCTCAGTGATCTCAGTGGTGGATGTGGCCAAAATGTAAGCTCTAGGTCCATATCTGCGTACCACTCCCATTATCCTGAGCGTATCGAGTCCAAGTGGAGAAGGAAGAACTATCTGATCGGCATACCGTATAGCAGCTCCAAACCCCATCCCAGAATGAGTCTAGTAATGCAAGGACCAGCAAATAATACTCCTACTCTCCCACTCTAGCCCTGGTATCGCATATACTCTGCCACAATGTGCCCCAGATGAATGGGCACGTACCTCACCATGGAATATAAATAAAGTAGTCCCTGCCATGACAAAACACTAGTGTTGTCGCCACGACCATCCACAGACCTGCTAAGGACAACAAACAAATACGTGTAGCTTAGCCTAGAAAAGCATGTGGCTTTGGACACACCTGGTTCATGCTGCCCCGGTCCACACAATACCTGATAGGCTTGCTGTGGGGTCAAGATGCCCGGGTAATCTGTCGGTAGATGTCCATACTCCTCTATTACTATATATGCCTCGTCGTACAAACCCATGCGAATGGAAAACTCAGAAATGCTCATGGCAAATTGACGACCGAACACTCTAAACTGTATGTCATCCACAAACTCAAAAGACGCCAACACCTCCAAAGTCATCGGTCGGAAAACTGGCTCTCGGATAGACAGCAGCCCCTGACACCCTTTTACAGCCATCAGTGACTCCAGCTCTCTAACAAACTCATCACCCCGCTAGACCCCGTTTAACACACTAAGGTCCACGAAACGGGATTGGCCAAACCTAAGCCCTGATAGTCACTCGAAGCGAGCTTGATACTCGGGATCCGAAAATGCAATGTGTGCCAACTCGGGTGAAGGTTCCCTAGGGCGCTTGCCTTCTTGCTTCTTCACATGCGGTGCCATGCCTGCAAGCAATAGTGAAGAGATGATCAAAGATGCTCAGTCATAGAATACTACAGAATCCCACACGGGCTTGTGGAAATTATCCACGCCCGTGTGGATCAGCAGGGCCTGAAAAACCGCACGATAGCATTTCTATTTTCAAAAAAAAAAATACAATGTAAAACCCTGTTAAAATACTCTCTGAACATGCAGAGACAATTTTAAATCAAAATTTAACACTACTCAAGACGTTTAATTTACTAAAACAAGATATGGCAATTAGAAGAAGGATTAAAGATTCACCGAAAGAAAAGAAAAAGATAGGTATGAAAACCTTGAATTCGGTGCGAAAAAATGCTTGAAATCCCCGTAAAAGAATGATCAATCGGCCGGGAAATTAATCAAGAGCGGTTTTTAGGTGGTTGAAGATGAAGAGGAAGAGAAATCTCAAGGATTTTTAAAGAAAAATTCACGTCTCTTGGAATTCTGCGCATTCCCACGAGCGTGCGGAAATTACCCACGCCCGTGCGTCTCCATAGGAAAACTGCACAGTGGCAGGTGCACACCTCTGTGCACTCTCAGGAAAACGCCCTTTCGACTCTGAACGCTCTCGCACGGGCATGTGGAAAATACCCACGCCCGTGCGCCCGACCCACAGGGGCAGCCATACGCCCCTGTGGCTTCTCTAGACATCCGAGAAAATTCCTAAGTGTTCCGCACGCCCGTGCGGAAATGCCGCACGGGCATGGACAATCACAGGTCCAATTCACAGGGGCAAATGCACGCCCATGTGCCTTCTTAGGATGGAGAAAGCTCCTCTGTAGAGATTCGCAAGGGCGTGCGGAAATTACCAACGCCCGTGCGGGTTTGACAAGGTTGCCCACAAGGGCGAGCTCATGCCCCTGTGTGCCCTCGGGATAAATCACCAAACTCTGTAGGAGATCACACGACAGTGTGAAAATTACCCACGGGCGCGCGATATTCGCATGGTAATTCACAGGGGCCGCCGCACGCCCCTGCGCCTCCTCTGGATGAGCTCGCAATGCAGATCCACGGGCGTACGGAAATTCCACACGCCCGTGCGTTTTTCTGGATGCCTTAAAAAAACCTACAGGCTCTGCAAAAAAAAATCTGAACATGTTTACACACTCAGAGCCTGCCCTATTATGCAAGTTTTACCAGTGGAAACATGAAATAAAGCTCAAATGACCCAACTTTACCAAATCCACATGAAAACACACGATAAATCCTCAAAACCTAAAATAAAATCGCAGCACAAGCATCTAAAATAAGACACCAACACTCAACAATTTATTCATGCAAACACTACATTATTCGACTAAGAAAAACAATAAACACTTGGTTGCCTCCCAAGAAACTCTTATTTAACATCACTAAGCTTGACGTACCTTGTCTTACCTCACGGGGGCTCATAGATGAATGTTGCCCTCTTACCCATGACTTGGAAGCATGATGAGCACAATCTCTTGAAGGTAGAGCGTGTATTATCGGGCTGGGGTCACCTAGCAATGGTTCATCCAACTTCTTCGGTTCACGTACATCTCCAACAGCCTTGGAGCATTTTCAGTGGCGTCTCCTAGCCCTCTACATTTTTTGGAGCACCTTCTTCAAGATCCTCGGGGTAGATGGTACTTCTTCCGTTGAACCAAGCATCATTACTTCTTCATAATCCTCCTCTTGGTCGAACAAACCCTCATACGGGTCCGGATTGAACATTTCCTGAATGTATTCATCAACAATCTCATCAGTAGTGTCTAGAAAGTATAAAGTATCATCGAAATCGAGAGAATGCCGCATGGCTTCAGTAAGGTGGTATGTGAGCTTGTCATCTCCAACTCTCAAAGTTAGCTCTCCGTCGTCCATGTCAATCAATGCCTTAGAAGTCCGCAAGAACGGCCTCCCAAGTATCAAGGGTACATCCGCATCCTCATCAATGTCTAGCACCACAAAGTCTACAGGAAATATATACATGTCCACCTTGACAAGTACATCTTCGATGATACCCCTCGGATGTCTCACCGTTCAGTCCGCCAATTGTAAAGTCATCCGAGTGGGCCTAGGCTCACCCAAGCCCAACTTTCGAAAGAAGGTGTATGGCATGACATTGATGCTTGCCCCTGAGTCCACCAATGCCACTTCTTCAAACATATTGCCAATACTACACAGAATGATGAAGCTTCCCGGGTCTTTCTTCTTGTTCGGCATGTTCCTTTGCAACAACGCCGAGCATGAAGCATTTAGAATCACCGAAGCACTCTCCTCCCACTTTCTCTTGTTGGTCAACAAGTCTTTCAAGAACTTCACATACTTAGGCATTTGGGCCAATGCCTCAACAAAAGGAATATTGATGTGGAGTTGCTTGAACAAACTCAGGAACTTCTTGTACTGTTTATCTCCTTGGTCATTTTTCAATCTAGAGGGATAAGGGATTCTTGGCTTGAAAGATGGGGATGCCACCTCCTTCTCTTTGCTTGTTCCCTCTTCTACCTTTATAACCTCGGGTGCGTGTTCTTTTGGCATCGTACTCGGAAGCCTACCTTCAACCTCACGACCACTTCTCAAAGTGATCCTCTTCACTTGCTCTCTAGGGTTGGTCTCTGTATTGCTCGGTAAGCTTCCATGTGGCCTTTTAGAGAGAAACTTCGCAATTTGCCCCACGTGATTTTCAAGATTATGCAAAGAGGCGGTGTGGTTGCGAAGTGTAGCCTCAACTGATTCAAACATTGTATTTGCAGATTGCACAAATCTAGTCAAGGCCTTCTCCAAATCATTCATTCGGGTTTCCAAACCTGAAACTCTGTTTTCCACATGCGGGGCTTGTTGTTGTTGGAAACCCGGTGGACCATGGCCTTTGGTGGACCCTCATTGCTCCATGAGAAATTGGGATGATTCTTCCAACCCGGATTATAGGTATTACTATATGGGTTTCCTTGAGGTCTCATGCCATTACCTACAAAATAGATGTTCTCCACCGAAGATACATCACCAATAGAGATCTGGCAATCGGAGGGAGCATGTCCTCCGCCACACCCAGTGCAATTAGTCATGGCTGCTACTCTATTTGAAGTTAGAAGATCTAACTTCTTACTCAAATTTTACACTTGAGCCGCCAATGAAGTTACTGCATCTATCTCATGTAGACCGGCCATTTTTTTCTTCTCCCTAGCATTCCATTGGTAGCTGTAAAAACCCCATTTCTTCAATTAACTGACGGGAAAGGGGAAAGGGGAAAGGAGACGCTCCTGTACCTCTCGACTCACCCTCTCAATCCTCTCCAACCTAGCTTTGTTTAAAACTCGTGTTGTGTCACTCACTCACAAGGTTACCAAAAAGAACTCTCAAACCTAGTGTTACTCTAGGGGAGTATTCACACAATCAACCATTCAAGGTTGGAACTCACAATAAACATCAATTAATTGAAAGCATAATAAAGAGATTCAAAGAAATGAATACACCCTAGGGTTCACAAATGCCCAAGTACCCACTAGGGGTTTAGCTCTCCATGGAGCTAAGTACAATCAAAGAAATAGAATGTAAAAGCAATGAATCCATATAAAACCCCCTCGATAGTCATGTCGATGGTCTTGTGGAAAGTCCTATACTCTTCGTCCAATGATCCCCTTGTCCGGTATAGGATACGCCTCGACGGAAGCTCCCCTACCAACCTTCTTCCAAAGAGATGACGATGTCAGAGCCGTAGAACCTCTCCAAAACCCTAGCTGAAAACCTCTCTCTTGTTAGGAAAAGATGGGGAAAAGATGGAGAAAAGAATCTTGAAATCGAGGCTGAATCGGCTTTAAATAGGGCTAGAATCGGGGATCCACACGCCCCTGTGGACGCCCCTGTGGATTTTTCACACGAGCGTGTGGAATTTCCACACGCTCGTGTGGTTTCTCTGTTCTGCAGTTTTCGGGCTGCTGTGAACAGTGCTACTACAGTATTTTACTGTAGTGCTTTGCTACAGTATCCGGCCTGAAATACTTCCCGAATCCATACTTTCATCGAGGTAACGCAAATGGGCACACGTTCATGTCGTGGATCATTTTGCTTCTTCAATGATGGAAAAGTTGGTGCAGATCTTGTTCTATATACATAAGTCGGAATGTTTGAGTATGACTGCCCTTATACCCTTCCAAATGGTTGTGCTAACTCAAATACGAGGAGGTTGGCACACACTCTAGCATCTCACACCCGACCTATGTCTTCGCGTTTAAACCTTAACAAGATTTCCTCCAAAATCAGTGCATTATGATCCACATTGGCTTCTTTCCTTCATAATCGGCCTCACAACCCTACCTGCATAAAAGTAACATAAAAACACACATATTAGTGTAAAAACTCAAGAAAGGTAATGCTTAAAATAAGGAAAGAATGCTTCGCATTCATATCGCACAAGCACTTATCGACCAACTAACATAGATTGTACAAAATCTTCTTGGAGGATGCACGTGCTATTTATTTAAAAGATCCACCCAACTACTCAATTTATTACAAATCTACATAGACACATTCATTCTTATCTAGCTTTTAGCCATTATGAGTAGAGGAATACTGTTATATAGACCCTTTTTTTACATCTTCTCTTATATCTCCTAGGCTACTACCTACCACAACTTCACTTAGTGCTAAAGAAACAAATACAAGAAAACCAAAGTTCTTAAATGATCATTGAGAATGAAAATTAACAATCTTACTCTGAAATCAAAGTAATGGGTTAGCGGAGTGTGCAAGGTGGAAGTTTTGTGACAAAATGTGAGGAATACATTAGAAAAGAAGTAGGACTTCCTTTCAAGCACAATAAAAAATTACAACTCACAACTATCATTCTTTCAAGCTAGGAAGTTCTTAACAATGTATTGTGGCTATCATAGGTAAAATAAGCATACAAAAGTATGAACTTTCCCATCCCCATACCTAGAGGCATGCATTGCCCTCAATGTACAAAAACGAGCAGTACATGGTGAAGATTAACAATAAAACACAAAGGGAGGGTATAAAGAAAACCTCCCCAATTCATCAATGAGAGATTGCAATATACAGCTGAACTTGGGGGAGTCTAGCCTGTAAAGGATGGAGGGAGTGGAACTCACATCTTGACGTATATACAAAAATGAACAAGCACATCACATCTCATAGTTGGAAAAATGGGGAGGAAACAAAATAGACTAACTATAGAGTACATAACAACAAGCACAACAAAATACAAAAACAAGAAAGTAAAAGTCATGAAAATCCTACTCTCAGTTTGGGTGACATCTAATAAGTGTCTAAATGCAGGTGTTTTCATATATATATATCGTATTCACTTTGCATATATTTTGTGAGGTTTGATGCCCGTTTTATGCTTAATCGTCTACTATTTGCTTTGTAGGACATAAGGAAGCCATGGAGAACAAGAAGATATCATTTGGGCTAAAAGAGAAGAAAACAGGAATTTCATACTACCCCCAAACTACCCAGTATGAGGGCCGTATATACTGTAGCAGCGGAATGATTCAGAGTGTCTGCCCAGATTTCCATACTACCTAGTATACGGGGCAGTATAGAGGCTGTATGCACCCCGTATGGAACGCAAATCTAGGGTTTTTATGGCAGAAAAGGGACTTTTGGCTAGACTTTTTGCAGGGCATATTTTGGGGGACACTTGAGAGGCTTGTGGCGACCTTGGGGAGGAGAATAAGGGCAAGGAAGCTAGAAGATCATCCAAGCCCAAGGTCCAAGACTCTCAAGGCAAGAAGGCAACTACATTCAAGGGGAGATCTACCACGATTTCAAGGAAGGAGACCCACGGCTAGAGGAAGCGTCATTGGGCACTCCTTTGGCTGGGAAAGCGTCATTCAACATATTCTTCACCTCCTCCTCCACCATTTTATCTAGGGAGTGTCATTTATGCTTTTGTTTCATGTTTTGCTTGTTTGTATTGCTTGTTGTGGGATGATGACACACTAGACCCTTAAGGCCACCGGGTATTGGTGAACCTTAGGGGGGTTTTATCATGTATGTTGGATGATTACTTGTTAATTCCATGTTTGGATAATTTTGAGATTTAATCCATTGTTTTCATGCTAAGTGCTACACTAAGGAGAAATCCGTAGCTCTTTTATGAGTGATGCATGTAGATGTGACTTGCTCGGATGTATTAGATCATGAATGGATTAGAAGGGGATACTTGTATCATCAAGCCAAGAAATCGGGTGTTTGGTAGCCCTTCATGTAGGTTTAATCCGAAGAAGAGTAGGTTTACTCCTAAGTGAGATTTCCTCGTACTTAATGCAATCGTAGGAATATGGATTTGGGAGAAATTCCTATCTATGTTCATATGGGATTAGGGTTCAATCACCGAGAAATTGGGGTTGTTCTAATCTTGGAATCTCATGGTCCATTTTACCCTTGCATCTTTAGATCATCATCCATGTTGCATGATAACCCCTCAAGGGGATCCACATCCATAGGCCTTTGCATTTCATTGATTCTCTTGCTTGCTCATTGCTTGTTCTCTCTAATTTGTTGGCAAATATCATTTTAGCTTTAATTACATTTAGTAGAGTAAAATCCATCGCTTGAGATCTTAGGCTAGATAATAGCTCAAGAAGGAGTAATAGGAGATCCTTAGCCCCGTGGAATACGATCCTCATGTCTTCACGCGAGGTATTATTTGGTGATCCCGTACACTTGCGGGGAATAAATCAACATCCATCTCTAGGTTGCTATCTGTGCCATAGATGTGGTGGCGGCTGAAGAGATGTAGACCAAAGATAAGGACCCCACCGCCAAAGTTTTGAGATCATTCCATTCAATTGTCCGGATGACGCCAAAGGGCTCTGCACACAAAATATCAAATCTTGCATTATGATATGGTTGTGTGAAGCGTGGTTCACCGATAGGTGCCACCATACGAGTTGGTTTTTCGTTGCAACTCTTTTGTTTGCCATACCTACAAACCAGAAGACAAGAGATTAAACCAAAATCCCATAGAATAAAACTTTTAGAGACATCAACAGTGTCTTACAACTATAAGGAAATCGGATGACACAAAAAAATTTTGCAAGAGTGCTTTTGAAAATTTACAAAAGATGGCGAAAAGCTCATAAAATCGCCAAAAACCACATCTCATCACTCAACTACAAGATTTAAACTCTAAATCCGAGAAAATCCAAGAATAAAACCTAAGTTTGAGCAAAACCTTGTGTTAGGGCTTGAAAAACTAAGACAGAGATTCGGCGAAAAAGAAGGTGAAACTTCAAATAAATGACAAGATTGAGGTTGCAAGAGGTGAGAGAGAAGATTAGAGGAGAAAAATTAAAAAAAATGGTGAATAAAAATGAAGGAAAACGGAGGAGAAATAAGAGAGATCAAAGAAGAATAAGGTGAATAGCGCACTCAAGAGGGAGAGGGGTGGCCACTTAAGGCCGCCCAATCCTTGAGGCCACATGGTGTAATACCCTGAACCTTTGCAAATCTGTAAGAAATTTTATCCAGGGTATTATTACAGTTGCAGTAAGATTTTCCTACAAAGCAATTTTGTTGAGAAACCCAAGTAGGAAAAATAAGGACCTAAGTGTGAAAGTTTATAGAAAATTTTGGGTTCACAAGTAATAAAAAGGTTTGATTTGAAGTGTTTCCGGTAACCAAGGACTGAAAAGTAAGTTTGTAGGGACCTTTTGGAATACTAATTCATGATTCAGGGACCATTGGTGACTTTTTAGGGACTTTTGGTAAGAAATTTTATTTTCAGGGACCAATAGTGAATTTGGCAGAAATTTAAGTTATGAGATATGGTGTGGAAATGGCTGGCTTTTATGTGGGTTTTTTAATCTTCCTCTTCAAGGGTTGCAACAGTGTTCTTTGTGGGAAAAAAAATAGAAAGAAGAAAAGATGAGATGAGACAAAGGAAATTAAAAGGAGATGGGCTTAGAGATTGCCGGAGATAGTTCACCGGAGTGGAGCTTCTTTGGTAAGAATTCTTAATAATTTTGTTTTGGTTGAGATGTATGGATGTGTGTGTGTGTGTGTGTGTGTGTGTGTGTGTGTGTGTGTTGGTGATTTGTTGGAGAGAATGGTGGATTTTTGAAGAAGTGTTGATGGAGAGGGTGAAGGAGTTTTATAAGATGATTTTGCTTCCTCTATCTCTAGCATTTTATTTTGATTTATCTTGTATCCGTATGAGCTTGAACAAAGTTTATCTTCATTGTAGAGATGCCTAACACAAAACGGCTCGCCTCCAAGCGCCCAAGAACAACCGGGCCCTCCTCTACACCCGATGAGCAAGTCTTCAAGTTATCCCATCATCGAGAGAGATATGATCGATTGAAAACAAAACCATTTGGAACATTGTGCTACCTTGATTGGGGACTTGTGGAGAACCTTGGGATTGCATGTCAAGTAAGGGAATGGCTATCAAAAAATTGTTGGGACAAGCTTTTTGCCATAAACGAGCCAACCTTTCGTCAATTAACCTTGGAGGTTTTGAGTACATTTGAGGCACAACAAGATGGAGAATCCGTGCGGAATAGGAAGATCATCACCATCCATTTTCAAGCTTTTAAACGAAAGCGTACTATGCACCACTTATACTTTTCCAAGTACTTGGGGATCTATGATGATGAGTTTATCAACTCCATGCCAGGTAAACATCTTAAGATTGATTTCCCGAGTGAAGTAGGTAGGAGCAACTATTGGGCAACTTTGGCGGGTGATGATCAAACTCGAAAGGCCTAGCGCATGATTGACCCGGCACACAGATTCATTCATGATTTGATTGCTCGATCTATTTAGGGCCGTACCGATAGAAAGGGGGTTGTCACTCAAACCGATATTTACACGATGTATGGTATTTTCGAACGGCGCCCTACTCACCTTGGCCACCTTGTCGCCGATGCATTTCTTCACCAGGGCTCATATACACGATTGGGAGCTATATTTATTGGGCCCTATGTGACTAGATTGATCCGTGGCATGGGTTTATTTGAGCAGACGCGAGGCATGACCGTTGTAGGAGGTACAGCACCCCTCGGACCAGCCCACATACGAGCGATAGGCTTGGTGGTTGCATGTGGCAGACCCACACGTCACCAGACCACTAGTGAGTCTAGTCAGCGACAGACAGAGCATACAGAGTTAGACCCTGAGGGCGCACCTGCTCCTACCCCGAGCGCTACATCTTTACCTGACTTCGACATGAGACTGAGGGTGATAGGGGGAGAGGTTCAGGCTATGCATCAGGAGCAGCATGAGATTCGTGGCCAGCTTCACCAAATAATTGAGGAGGGACAGCGCCTTATCGAGGCAAATCTTCACTGTTTCCTCACCTCCTACTTTAGTTCATCCTCGCACACTGTGGCCACTTCTTCTACCGCCATGCCACCGCCACCATCACCAGATTGTGATGAGTAACGGCTTGTTTGAGCACGGACACCTATCGTTTACTTGTTTCTATGCTTTATTGAATCCTGTTTTACCCCTAGTATTGTCATGTGCACTGAATTTTTTGTCGATGCCCTGGGAATAACCAATGTGACTACTCTCTAACTTTCTTGTATGTGTAACACACTACTTTAAGTACTTGGTCTTAGAACACTAAGTTCTTTCCTTCAATGGACTTTTAAGAACTTCTAAGTCTTGATTGAGCTAATCCTAGTTTTGTAGCATGTAGTGTACTCTGAAGATGTGATCTAGGGTGAATGTGAAAAAAAAATGAGTCTATGTCAGTATTCCTCTGATGTTGAAGCATGAATGCGTCTATGTGGACTGTAATCGAGTAGTTGGGTGGCTCTTGTGCCTAACCAGCATGTGCACCCTCCAGAAAGATTTTAAAATGATTTTCTTGCAGTCTACGTTAGTCGGACTCAAAAAAAAATGAATGATGAAATGAAAATAAAACCTAGTGATCTTTTTGAGTACCTACCAAAGGTTTTGAGTAGAAAGTGGACTTAGTTTCAAGGTATAGAATTAGAAGGATCTTATTTGGCCATTGAAGTAGCACTTAGTAGTTTAAGACATAGTATTCTTTGTATGTGGAGTGATTAGCATCTAGAGCTGTACTGATTGAAGTCCTTAGTCTAGACCAGATCAAGGTAAATCAGATATAAGATTCACTTTCACGACACAGACATATAAGGGATAAGACAGGATACTTTTATTATGCTTATTGACTATGACTCAACATCTATGTATCATTGTCCATTGCTTTTGGAATCTTATATTTGCTTGATGCCAGAGGTAATGCATTTAGCCACTTTTCAGTCTTTGTTTTTCATGAGTTGTTTGCTTAGGGACAAGCAACGCTTAAATGTGGGGATATTTGATAAGTGCCTAAATGCAGGTGTTTTCATATATATATATATATATATCGTATTCACTTTGCATGTATTTTGTGAGGTTTGATGCCCGTTTTATGCTTAATCATCTACTATTTGCTTTGTAGGACATAAGGAAGCCATGGAGAACAAGAAGATATCATTTGGGCCAAAAGAGAAGAAAACAGGAATTTCATACTACCCCCATACTACCCAGTATAAGGGTCATATGCACTGTAGCAGTGGAATGATTCAGAGTGTCTACCCAGATTTTCATACTACCCAGTATACGGTGCAGTATGGAGGCCGTATGCACCCCGTATGGAACGCGAATCTAGGTTTTTTGAGTGCCATACGACCCCCATACGAATGACCTGGGGGTATATATACTGACTTTTAGGGCAGAAAAGGGACTTTTGGCTAGACTTTTTGCTGGGCATATTTTGGGAGACACTTGAGAGGCTTGTGGCAACCTTGGGGAGGAGAATAAGGGCAAGGAAGCTAGAAGATCATCCAAGCACAAGGTCCAAGACTCTCAAGGCAAGAAGGCAACTTCATTCAAGGGTAGATCTACCACTATTTGAAGGAAGGAGACCCGCGGCTAGAGGAAGCGTCATTGGGCACTCCTTCGGCGGGGAAAGCATCATCGAAATGAAAAGGTACATCCTTTTTCTAGGAGTTTTGTCAATGGTCTTGAAATCTTTGAAAAATCTTTGCTGAATCATCAATAAAATGCCACATGCCCCAACAAACTCCTGATATCCTTGGTTGTTACTAGAGGTGGAATTTCTCTTTAGTTTCTAATTTTTCCCTGTCCACATCTATCCTTGCTCTTGAAATTTTATGCCCCAAAACTATTCCTTCCTTCACCATAAAGTGACATTTATCCCAATTAAGCACTAGATTGGTCTCCTCACATTGAGCAAGCACCTGTTCCAAATTAGAAAGATAGTAATCAAATGAATCTCCCAACACTGAGAAGTCATCCATAAAAATTTCCATAATATCTTCAATATATTCATCAAAGATAGACATCATGCATCGTCGAAATGTAGCAGGTGTGTTGCATAACCCAAAAAGAATCCTCCTATAAGAGAAAGTACCATATGGGCAGGTGAATGTTGTTTTCTCTTGATCTTCTGGTGTGATGGGAATTTGCAAATATCCAGACATTCCGTCCAAGAAACAACAATACATGTGCCCTAATAGCCGTTCAAGCATCTGATCGATAAATGGCAATGGGAAATGATCCATTCTGGTTGCATTATTCAGTTTTCAACAATCAATGCAAACTCACCGTCCTTTAACTGTACGAGTTGGAATCAGTTTGTTGTGCTCATTCTATACCATTGTATCCCCTTTTCTTCGATACCACATGCACGGGACTAACTCATGAACTATCAGAGATCGGATAAATTATACCTGCATCCACCAATTTTTTAACTTCGGCATTGACTACCTCCTACATATTCAAAGTCTATCTTTGCTGCGGTTGCACCTTTGGATTAATTTCATCTTCCATTAGAATTTTATGAGTACAAAATGATGGATTGATTCCTCTAATGTCAGAAATCTTCCAAGCAATCACCCTTTAGTAGTTCTTCAATACTTGAAGTAGCTTTTCTTTCTGATCTAATTCCAAATCCGCTGCTTTGATCACTGGTAACTTCTTGTCACCTCCCAAAAATGCAAACTCTAGATGCTCAGGAACTTTCTTTAACTCCAACTCTCGAGATTCTTGAAATGATGACTTCAATTTCTCCCAATCCAAAATTTGAATGTACCCTATCGAAGTTATCTGCTTCATAAACATTTCCCCCATCGCATTGAAAGAAAAAGCCAAATAGTGGCTCCGATCATTACCAAGAGCCTCGATCACAACATGGGATGAAATGGTAGAAGCTTTCCTTGTAAGGTACTTTCCTCTGAGGAAATCGGCAAAGCTTTACAATGAGATCTCTTCATATATTCAGATGGAGCTAGAATCATTGTTTGAGACATGGGAATGGTTCAAGGATCTTTTGCGGAAGTACCCTCAACATGGTTTCCCTGAGTAGATGATTGTTCATACATTCTATAATGGGTTGAACCCAAGCACTAGATAACGTCTAGATGCTATTGTAGGAGGTATATTAGGAAACAAGATCCTAGAAGTGGCCCAATAGCTGATTGAACAGATGGCTCTGAATAGCTATTAATGGAATGCTAAGGAAAAGAAGAAAGAAGCTAGCATTTATGAGGTTGACACAGTCACAGCTTTGGCAGCCCTAGTGGAAGCATCGACTAAGAAATTAGACACTTCAACTTCATCAAGGGTGGCCACAATTATTAGTTGTGATAGTTGTAGGGTACACACATTTCAGCAAATTGCCCTATTTCCGTTGGTACTTCAGCCTCGATTGAGCAAGTTGATTTTATGGGTAATGAGGGGAGAGGACAAGGCAATCCTAATAGGGAAGCAAGTGTACATGCCGATCATATAATAAAGTGTGTGTGAGTGGAGAGTGTCAGTCCATAAGGAAGAAATTGAGTACTAGTAATGACTCTAGATCTGAAAATTAGCCTAAATAGTTAAGTGATTTGTGTGTGAACAAGAGCAAATGAAAACAAGAAAATACTGGAAATAACAAGAGAGAAATCAAGGAAGAAAGCAATGTCTGGGCATAGCATCCCTCTAGGGTTATGAAGCACAGGACAATGATTGTCTAAACATGCAATCCTATTTGACCCGAAAGGTTTCCAAAAATATACAAAACCCCGATTTCTCAGGTGAAGTGTAACTGAATAGGTGCAAGCTGATACAAACATCCACACAATTGCATTAACACTCTATGAAACCTTATAGCAGACCAATGATAATCTCTGAAGAAGATAATCTCACCTTGAACAGGGATTATCCCAAATTCGAATACAGAGTAGGAATGCAATTTCTCCTAAAATCCACTCGACATGATTGCAAAGATCACAGAGATTATCACTAACCCACTAATAAGGATTGTAAGAGACAAGGTCTCTTAGATATATACCCTAACCAGAGGTGTATCCACTATCCTCTCGAATTGTGATAAGTCTATGCTAGGTGGGAATTTATTATAATCACGTAGTAATACAAGGTATAATAGCGAGGGCTTTCGCTTCATTATCACTCGAGCATTCATTCACACAATTAGACTCAAATAGATATGATTGCAAATAATGAATCAATTAAAGCAATAAAGATCCAACAACCAAAACAAGAAAATAAACTCTAGAGTTCAACTATGGCCAAACATCTACAAAGTAGCCCTCCATTGAAAGGCAAGCATTCAAGATACAAAGAATACAGAAAAACATGAGATCCATGAAAATCCCCTTTTCAATCCTTATAATGAAGAATCGCCAAAGAAGCTTCCACCCACTAAGTCAAGATGAGCTTGAGGGCTACGATCTTCAATCCCCTTGAATGTAGGACCAAATCCCTCTCCAAATCGCTCCAAATCCCCTTGAATGTTGGACTAGATTCCTCAAACTCGCATGCAAGAGTCACCCCCAAAAGAATAGAAAGATAGAATAGAGAATCTGCCCAAGAAATTCTCATAAGTTCTATTTATACCTGGCTACTTACGGGTTACTTACTGATACGCCCCTTGTGTATCCGCAAGTGCATAGATTATATGAAGTAGTAAAGTGTACCCAATGGGATCTGGTAGTCGAATCAACAGGGACTGGAATAGCTCTCAATACTTATTTGTTTCTTAATATCTAGCGGGTTCAAAGATTAGAGATGATGTAATTAACACTACTAAAGAATAAAAGAAGAAAAGAGAAGAGAAGAGGCAGGGATTTGTGTTGAGAAGACAGCGATAAAAATGACAGTGGCCCAAATTAATTGATGAGTACATTTTATATCATAATTTACATATCTCCAATACACTCTTTCACTTATATTTTAGCGTATTTTGTTTATAAATGATGCTATTCTTTGTATATTTGTCTCTGTTGCAGGTTTTTAGGGCTCATAATGCACATGGAGTGAAAGCAGGGACATAACCAACCGATGGAGATAATTTTTCTAAGAGTCTAATACGAGCACGGGCAGAACACGAGCGTGTCATCTCCCCATGGTTTCCTCTATTTGGGATTTACCTGATGGTCATGCAGAATTTAATAAGTTCAACATGTGCTAGGACCAAAAAAGGAACAAATATCAATGGACTCCAACTAAGGACAAAGTTTTAATTGAATGCTGGTTAGAGCTTGTGAACAGAGTTTGAAGAGGAGACAATGGCTTTAAGATAGGGTACTTGACTCAACTACAAAAATAGATGGTTGAAAAGATACCTAACTGTAAAATTATAGGCAATCCTCATATTAAATCTAGGATGAGGACACTTAAAGTACGATTTGGATAACTTAAAGAGATGAGGGATCAGCTAGGTTTGGATGGGATAAAGCTAATTTGTGGTGTGCCGACCCTTTTCCTACTTCCTTGCTTTGTTTTCAACTTGTTCTTTATGTGTGTCTTTGGTGTGTGAGTCCTCTTAGTTGTCTTTTGGTGTTAGAATTTAAGTTAGGGTCAAGTGAGGGCAAGGAGAGGTGGGGAAACCCCTTGAAAGAGAGCCTAAGGCCATGTGGCTTCCCTTGGGGGCACAAGGGAGCCCACAAGGGCTCTTGGAAGGCCTCACAGCCTCTCTTGCGGGGCAAGGGAGCCCGTGAAGCCATCCAGTGAGGCTTCACAACCTCCCTTGCGGCCATGAAGCCCCCCGAGGCTAGCATCTTCTAGGACTTTAAAAAGCCCATTCTTACTCTTTCTTTTGCCTATTCTTCTTAATCTTTTTCTCCCCTTCTCTTCTCCTCCTTAGAACTTCTTTTATCCCTCTTTAATCTTCTCTTATCTTGTCTTTGATTGGAGTTAGAAGTTTGGAGATCTCTTTCCTCCTCTCTTGTGAAGGTGTTTCCTTGAGTTTTGAGGAGCTTGGAGAAAGTAAAGCTTTGGCTCAAGGAAAAGAGTTAGCCGAGTATTAGCATCATCAGGGATGAAATTGGCAAATTTAGTGAGTGGGATTATTAAGCACAACCCTATTGGAAGATTACCAATATTTATATGCTTATATATATATATGCTCTATCTTGATTAATGAGATTTTGTTGGTTTCATGATTGATTTTGAGATGTTTATTACTTTGGAAATGAGTTTATGGCTTTATTGCTTATTTTATGAAAATTTTGTGTTCAATGAAAAAATTTCCATGTTGTTTCTTGTGTTGGATTTTGTAAACCGATTTGTGTTAATAGCTTGAGTTTTCTTGTGCTTTTATTATTTCCTCATGGAAATGGTTAAGGTGTTGTTGATTGTTGGTTATTATTAATTATTGTACTCTGTGTGGAGTTTTGCCTATTGTTTGAGCTTGTATGGTGATACCCTACTGCAATAGGCAATCTCCACGGCTAGCTTATTGAGGTGGTGTGGTAGACTAGCTGATTACTGTGAGGGTCATTTCAGGTGGGAGTGTAGAGTCCTAACTAGATATTTATCGGGTAGCCATTATCACCATACGGTGAACCGATGGGTGAACATCAAGGGCATGAGTACTTTGACGGCTCTAAACCTAGTCGCAGCAGATGTGAAGGTTTAGGGATTTTTTAAAACCACTTTATGTTGGGTGAGTGTTGGGTGTTACGTTATTCTGGGTTTGAGATTTATTTCCTTTGTGTTTCTTTTGTAGTGCCATCTTGAATTTGTGGTGAGCGGACGAAGCCCAGCTATCGCTCTTAGGAGGGCAGTCTCCCATAGATTCGATTTGGCACAAGTATTATTTTTATTTACTTCGAAACTCATGTTACTTAGTTTTTATACTTATAATTGGAACTATTTTGATTTATATGCTTTATGGTGGAAGTTTGGCTTCATGATTAGCTTGATTTCATAATTTGGAACCCTATGTTCAGTATTTTGTGGTTGTGAGGTTGTAAAACCCTAATGGAGGTAAAATGTTATCTTATCTCTATCCTTTGTTAATTTGTTTTAAAGATTTCTTTTATATGTATTCATGCTCTAAACTAGTTACCTTATTAGTAAAATATCATTTTGGAGATTTATGTTATTATTTTAGTATATTTTGATTAGAACTATGTTAACCTCCCCTGATTGAGTAACTGTGGTTGCTCACCCCTCTTTCCTTTTCCCAGTCTTTTACAGGTAGTAGGTGTGGCTGTGTGGCAGCATGTTAAGCATTTTCTACCATTCTATCTTCTATTTTTCCCTTTCAGTTCGTGTATGTTATTTTTGTCATGATCATGTTGTTGAGTCTTGGATCCTCTAGCTTGTAGAGAACATATTGCATGTTTTTTATATCTAAACAACCCTTGAACTCTTGTGTATGAGCATTTGTTGTTGTGGTTATATCTTCCCTGTGCATTTATGAACCTCTCTATTGTTGCACATCATTGTTGTTGTTGTTACTTCCGTTGTGTATTATTGTACTTTTGTACTCTATATTTGGGTAAATATTGTTGTTTCTAGGTTGTTGGTTAGCCTAGCGGCGTCCCGAGGGTTGAGTGGTGGGGTGTCCCTCCTCGGGATCGTCATGGCAGTTGTCACGTCCAGTGGGCCAGCAAGGCGAGGCATGACATAATTAATGATGATGATGTACGGTTTTCATGGCTTAAGGTAATATGAAATAAATCTCTACTCATCATTTTATAAAATTATGTTTTTATGTACAATGTTATTAGTAACAACTTACATATGCAGAGTTACAAAGATGCCTCTAGTCTTAGTAACAAGCCATTATCTTATTTTGATGAGCTAGCAATCATTTTTAGAAAAGACCAAGAAACAAGAGATGGAACAAAATTTGTAGGTGAATCAATGGAAGCTATATAAAAAAGAGAATTCAACACTTGCAATAACCAAAGCAACTTCTAAAGATCATTAATCAATGAAGAATATTGTCCAAGATGACTACTGATGATGATAATGTACGGTTTTCATGTCTTAAGGTAATATGAAATGAATCTCTACTCGTTATTTTATTAAATTATGTTTTTATGTACAATGTTATTAGTAACAACTTACATATGCAGAGTTCCAAAGATGCCTCTAGTCTTCGTAACAAGCCATTATCTTATTTTGATGAGCTAGCAATCATTTTTGGAAAAGACCAAGAAACAAGAGATGGAACAAAATTTGTAGGTGAATCAATGGAAGCTATAAAAAAAAGATAATTCAACACTTGCAATAGCCAAAGCAACTTCTAAAGATCATTAATCAATGAAGAATATTGTCTAAGATGACTACTGATGATGATGATGTAAGGTTTTCATGGCTTAAGGTAATATGAAATGAATCTCTACTCGTTATTTTATAAAATTATGTTTTTATGTACAATGTTATTAGTAACAACTTACATATGTAGAGTTCCAAAGATGCCTCTAGTCTTAGTAACAAGCCATTATCTTATTTTGATGAGCTAGCAATCATTTTTGGAAAAGACCAAGAAACAAGAGATGGAACAAAATTTGTAGGTGAATCAATGGAAGCTATAAAAAAAAGAGAATTCAACACTTACAATAGCCAAAGCAACTTCTAAAGATCATTAATTAATGAAGAATATTGTCCAAGATGACTACTTTGGTGTGGATGTTAAGCTAGAAAATATAAATAAATCTGTCTTTATCTCTAAGAATGTATGCAATGACTCCTCAAATGGTCCATATAAAAAGAAGAAAGATGCCAATGCAAATATAAGTGTGCCTTTTAAGAAAGGGAAGAAAAAGGGATCGACTAAGAATCCAGTTGATGATATCTTCTCCAAGCACATGGAAAGATTTTATGATATTTATGATGGAACAAATTAAAAGGTAGGTAACATGGCAACTTATTTCCAACATTTGAATGAAAATATGGAAGAAAAAGGACTTTTTTCCATAAGAGCATAATAAAACTCCATGGTTTAACTAAAGAAGAGGTTGTTCAAGCAATTCACATAATTTCCACTGACAAATGCAAGACTAAATTATTCTTTTTATTTCCATATCATGATGCAAAGCTAATTTATATCAAGAGGGCACTAGCTGGACTCATATAGTAGTTTAGTTAGCTTGAGTCATATAATAGTTTAGTTAACATTGTCAAGTTTCCTTTGTGGACTTTTGAAAACTGTTGTCTGGACTTTGTTTTACTTTTGAGTTTGGATTATCATTTTCCAATAGTACAATGAACTATTTTTGTATGGTTGTTATTTATTTAAGGTGAGACATCATTGTTATTACAACATTTATTTAAGGTGTGACTTCAATGTTATTTACGGTATATTTTGTTTTACTTCATTGTTATCTAAGGAAAAAATTGAGAATAAACATAACTTTATATAGAAAATGTATTCATACCAAATGAAGGAATTAATTTTTCATGCATTATAATTACAATTTTCATTGGATACACCAAACATTGTAATGTTACTTTACAGGAAAAGTAATTGCATTCAAAATCTTTCCTTGCAAAAACTTTCGTTGCAAAAAGTTTACATGTAATTAATTTTCCTTCAAACTACCAAATGGGCCCTTAAGTCTTTATATGATATGAAAATAAGGTTGTCATCCTCTTCATCATTTGAATTATTGTCCCACCTTAGAAGAGTGTACAATCATGCCTAAGAGATAACCCTAATTCCATCTTGCATAGCCTAGTTGAGGCCTTTTTTTAGTATGCCACTTGCGCCAACCATCATTTTCTTCCACAACATAATGAAGAGACATGTTAGCTCATTTGGCTGCTCTAAACCTCGAATGATTACCTATATGGTATGTATCTCAAGGTCATTAATTTCTTTATCTTCATTTATTCTCCACTAGAGCATTGAGAGAATGATTCAAGTGTGGTGACTTGTGCTTCTTTTAGGTTCTTGTGCTTTTGTTTCTTTGGCAGTAAGAGCTCTAATCAAAGATAGAAGCCTGTGAGCTCATCAAGCAGAACACGTATGATATCATCTTTCTAATCTACAACTTCCTGTAAAGGATGTAATTATTGTAGATTTTCTTTATGATAGCAAGACTTCAATAGTATACCCCCTTTTCTATCTTGTTATTCTTATTGAGAAAGAAGATAGCTATTAATTAGTTTTCTTTAACCATTTGCAATTCTTCGAAGGAGTTTGTAAATAAGTTTGATGAGGTTTTTTCATATCTTGAAATGAGACAAAACTTACATTTTCTTGTGGCAAGATAATTTTTTTTCTTTGTCACTCTTAGACACCCTGTTGTGAAAGATGTACTTAGGTAATGAAGTGCTTCTTTATGATATTGCTTTATTCTTCCTTAGAAAACACGAATGAAGGTTCTTCTTCATCTCCTACCTTCTTAATATTCATGGCTCTCTTAGGAAAAGTGAACCATTTAAAAACTGATTTTCTAGTTGAGATGTCAACAAGGCGGGGATTCACCAGGGGATACATACCCCTGCCCCGCCCCCGAATTTATAAATGCATCCCTGGCCCCTGCCCTGGCTCTGGCCCTGTCCCCGAACCCAAGCCCGAGTATAGAGATTTTTCCCCCGTCCCCGTCCCTATGCAGATTATTCGGGTTTGGGGATTCCCCGTCCCCGATTAATTTTTTATAAATTAAATTATTATTATTTAAAATGAAATTTCAAAAAGCATTTGCTAAAAATCTCATAAAAATACTTGATAATTGAGAAACACATTTAAAAAAATATGAGTAGTTGAAATGTTAAGGACCCAACACCAAATACCAATATACACAATCAATCATATGGTATATATGTTGAAAAACCATTGGCTCAACACTAATGTTCATTTAGTTATTAGTAATTTAATGATTAAATAAATATATGGATTTTCAAACATTTAATATTTTGGGGCCGGGTCCTAAATCAAACATTTAATATTTTGGGGCCAATCCCGGTCCCTCCCGCTCCAGCCTTGACCCCGATAGGGATTATATTTCAACATTGGTGCCAGTCCTAATCTGTTTATACATATTTTTATAAAAAAAATGGATTAAAATATAATAATAATAATAATAATTGCATTTATTTTTTTAAAAAAAATCAAATTTAAAATTTTAAAATTTAAAAAAAATCTCCGATCTCCCTTAACTGGAGTGGAGATTCGCGAGCACCAATCACACTAAAAAATAAAAAAAAAAATGTAGAGAGGTGGGTGATTGGTTTTGGGGATTGATAAGTGTCTAAATGTACGTATTTCTATATATGTATTGCTCGCTTCTAGCATGTATTTTATTATAATTAATGCCCGTTATGCGCTTAATCGTGTATTATTTGCTTTGCAAGGCACGGAGACGCAATGGAGGACACGAAGATACAATTTGGGCGAAAAAGAGAAGAAAACCAGGTCGTGGTACTGTAGCATATTCCTTATAGCAAAGTATTGTAGCTGGAGTGCTGTAGCAGTGGTGCTGTAGCACCGATACTGTAGCTTCCACTGTAGCACCTGGAGAGTTTTCATGGCAGAAATCGAATCATGGCATACGGCCTCAATGCTGCCCGGTATAGAGCCCGGGATAATCACTGTAGCACAGAGGAAGTTGATTGATTGAAGGCATACTGGCTCAATGAGGTGCTCATTGAGCCAGTATGGATACTATTGGGTGTGCATATGAGGAGTTTTCTTGCACCGAACAGTGTCAATGAGGAGCTCAATGAGGTCCTCATTGAGCTAGTATACCACCTCGGGATTGATGGATCTTGGAGTAAATGAGGAGGGTTATAAAGAGCATCTTGGGAAAAAGAAAGGGGAACTTTTTGGGAGGATTTCTGGGAGACATTTTGGAGGGTTCTTGGCAGCCACCACTTGGGAAGAAGGAGAAAACGAAGATATTATATTCTTGAGGAGATTTTGGCTTGAAGCTTGGGAAGATCAAGGGTTTGAACTTCAAGGGGAAGCTTCATCATCAAGGGAGGAGAAGCATTCGGCACCTTTTGGGCTAGAAGAAGCGTCATTCGGCCGGCATTCTTCCTCCTCTTCATCATTCGGACTAGGGAGTGCCATTTATGCATTTACTTCTTGCTTTTTGTTGTGTTTGAGACATTTATTTGTGTGATGGCACACTAGACCCCCAAGGCCACTGGATGTAGGTGAACCTTGGGGGGTTCATCATGTATTTTGGATGCTTCACTTTTATTTGGAATGCATTGGTGTGATTTGTGGTTTAGCTCATGTTGCTTCATGCCTAGAACTATAATCACGGAGAAATCCTTAGTTCTTACTTGAGTTGTACATGTAGACGTGACCTCACTCACGTGTACTAGATCACTTTTTGAGCTAAAAGGGAGATCCTTGACCAACATGCCGAGAAATTGGATGTTGGTTGCCCCTCCGAACCATGAGGATGAACTTAGGTTAAGTGCATCCTTATTGCGCGATCTCCATGTTCTTAACGCAATCGTAGGAATTTGACTAAGGAGAAATCATTGTCATCATTTGTATGGGATTAGGGTTTGACTCACCGAGAAATCGGGGTTGAACTATTGTTGAGATCCGTCGGGTCTAAATCACCCATGCCATCTATTCTTTTTGCATCCATGCATCATGGTGAACCGCTCTTGGGAATCCTCATCCCGAGGCCTATTCTTATCATTATTGCTCTTGCGATTTCCTTGCTTATTGTGGGACTGCTACACTTGTATTCTTATTTATATTATTGCACGTATTAGAGTAACACCATGTTTCAATTGTAAGGTTAGAAAGTAAGTGTTGGAGGAGTAATAGGAGCTCCTTAGCCCCGTGGAATACTACGACCCCTGTGTCACTCACAGGGTATTACTTGACGATCCCGTACACTTGCGGGCGATCAATCAAGTTTTTGGCGCCGCTGCCGGGGACATTAAGGAATTCTAGGAAACTTCTAGCTTATTGCTCTAACCATTTTTCTTTTCTTGCATTTTTTTTTTATTTGTTTTATTTCTTTTGAGCTTAACTTCCTTTATCTTTATTGACTTTGCAAGGTACTGTGCATGACACGAGCAAATCCGTCAAATCTAGTTGCACAAGATAGTGAAATCGAGAGAACCTTGCATCGACGGCTTAGAGAAGTGAGTGAAAGCACTAGTGAAAGAAACATCAAAATCGAGGATAGAGAATCTATAGTTATGGCCGAAGAAAGACGTACTTTATCCGAGTATGAAAGGCCGCAATTTACGGGTGAAGAATTTAGTGTGCAAGCTCCATCCATCGCCATAAATAATTTTGAGATCAAGGCAAGCACCATCGGCATGATCCGTAATTCAGCTCAATTTAATGGTCTTGCAAATGAAGATGCCTCATGATCATCTCGCCTGCTTTTCTTCAAATTTGTTCTACCTTCAAGATAAACGGGGTGATCGACGACGCGATCCGCTACGATTATTCCCTTTCAGTTTGAGAGATGGAGCATACCGTTGGCTCACATCCTTACCGCCGGGATCGATCAAAACATGGAAGGATATGGTGGAAAAAAATTCTTGGGAAGGTATTTTTCCTCCTAGCAAAGCGCGAGCTAAGGCAAGAAATTTCGGCATTCAAACAAGGAGAGTCGGAGACACTATTTGAAGCTTATGAGAGATTTAAGGACCTTCTTCGAAGATGCCCCCATCATGGCTTTGCTTCTTGGATGCGGATTCAGATCATCTACAATGGGTTGAACTATGCAACTCGTCAACTAATTGATGCCGCAGCGGGCGGATCTCTTAGCAACAAGTACCCCGATGATGCCGAGCAATTACTTGAATCAATGGCAAGCAATGAGTCTCATTGGGCCTCAAGAGGTGCACCACAAAAAGGTGCCGGAGTCTATGAAGTCAGTGCTAATGATGCTCTTGCAGCGAAGGTTGATGTTTTGTCTCGAAAGTTAGATTTGCTCATGGGGAGTAGCTTGAAGTCGGAGTCGGTGATGAGTTGTAGCACTTGTGGTGGAGGGCATGGAGTTGCTCATTGTCCAATTGCTAGTTCCTCCGTCGCCCCAATGGAGAATGTTGATTATATTGGGGGACAAAGGCCACAAGGGAATCCGTACAGCTCGACTTATAATCCGGGGTGGAAATATCACCCAAACTTTTCATGGAATCAAGGGCAACAACAAAAAGCCGCACCGCCTCCACAAGGTTCCCAAATGCAACAACCAGTTTTGGAGAAGAGGTTCACTACTGAAGATGTGCTTGCCAAGTTCATGATCAACACTGAATCAAGGTTTAATAGCATAACCAGCAGTATGGATTCTCAGTTCAGTAAGGTGAATGCTCAGCTTGCTCAACATGCCGGGCAGTTTAATGAGATAGGCTCCATTTTAAGAAATCTTCAAGCTTCTGTACAATCACTTGAACACCAAGTGGGACAGCTCGCTAAAGCAAATTCGTAGCGACCTTCTGGCAGTCTTCCTAGTAACACTGAGGAGAACCCAAGAGAGCACTTGAAGGCCATTACCCTTAGAAGCGGAAAACAGGTTGAGACAAAGGTCGGAGTTGACCCAAGTGTCAAGGAGACTAGGGTAGCTGAAGTGGAAGACCCTAACATAGTGGAGAAAGTTATCGAGAAAAGCAAGCAAAGTGAAGATAAGGAAAGTCCACAAAAAGGTTCATCAAAGGCGTCTGAATACAAACCTCCAATTCCCTATCCGGCTAGATTGAAGCAAGATAAGGAGGATGCTCAATTCAGAAAATTTGCCAACATCTTCAAGCAACTCCATATAAACATCCCGATTGTGGAAGCTTTAACTCAAATGCCCAAGTATGCCAAGTTTTTGAAGGAATTGCTAACAAACAAGAGAAAATTGGAAGAAGAAGGCACAGTTGCACTCACAGGAAATTGCTCGGCCATTTTGGAGAAGAAGCTCCCACAAAAATTGAAAGATCCGGGAAGCTTCATAATCCCGTGTGTACTTGAGGGTGGGGTTCAAGAAAATGCCCTAGCGGACTCGGGGGCAAGCATTAATGTTATGCCCTACACCATGTACGTGAAGCTTGGTCTTGAGGAACTTAGACCCACGAGAATGATTTTACAATTGGCGGATCGATCAACAAGGAAGCCTCGTGGAATTGTCAAAGATGTGATTGTCCGGGTAGACAAATTTGTGTTTCCTATGGATTTTGTCATCATGGATATTGATGAAGATGTGGAGACACCATTGATTCTTGGTCGGCCATTCCTCACTACCTCCGGTGCCCTAATTGACCTCAAAGGAGGAAAGTTAACATTAAGAGTTGGTGAGGAAGAAGCGGTGTACACTCTACCGGCGGCCATGAAACACTCTTTAGACCATGATGACATGCTTTATTTTGTCGATGAAACTGAACTTTTAATTTCTGATTGTGTGCAGGAGGTGTTGTCATTAAACCCATTGGATGAGTATTTGGAAGAGCTAGGAAATGAAGATCAAGAAGAACCCCACTATCCTCTTCCAAATCCTAATTCGAAGAAACCAAAAGAGAAAGTTATGTGTACCAATGCCAAAGAGAAAGAAAAGAAAGATTCAATGTTGAAGAAAATTTAGAGGGAGGTTCGGGGAAAGAAGAAGAAAGGTATTACTCGTTCTCATCAAACACCTCAAGAAGAGAAGGTACAATCTTCACCTCCTTTTGCTCATGAAAAATGTGATGTTTATTCATTATTGTCCTTGAATTTACCGGGAAGTAACAACAACAATTCAAAGATGACCGGGGGAAATTTCAAATTGTTCGAGCCCCCGTAAGGTAAGTGAAAAGGTACATCAAGCTCGTGACGTTAAACAAGCGCTTCTTGGGAGGCAACCCAAGCATTCGGGGGTTTATTTTTATATTTATTTGTTCTTTGTGTTCATGTTCATGTTCTTTTCATTTTTCGTATTTTCTTAGAGTTGTGAATTTGAATAAGTCCATGCTCTAACTATTTTGTTCATCATGATCATTGTTCATGTGGTTGTTTACTTAATTTTATTGTGAAGTAACACTTGTTTTGGTCATCATTTCATGCATTAGATCGAGCATTTGAACCATTCTTTTATGTTGGAGATGATTTTAGAACATTTTGTAGCCAT
The DNA here is from genome assembly GCF_009730915.1 of Dioscorea cayenensis subsp. rotundata. NCBI lineage: Eukaryota > Viridiplantae > Streptophyta > Magnoliopsida > Dioscoreales > Dioscoreaceae > Dioscorea > Dioscorea cayenensis. The sequence goes on from NC_052482.1 coordinate 5,198,484, forward strand.
GTCCATGTGTTTGGTGGAGCTAAGATGACTTTTGAACTTATTTTTAGAAGCCATACGGCCTCAATGAGCTCCTCATTGAGGTCCTCAAGAAATTCCAGAAAGTTTGCACTACCTCTCACGGCCTCAATGAGCTCCTCATTGAGGTCCTCATGAAATTCCAGAAACATTACACTAGGGCATACGGCCTCAATGAGGAGCTCATTGAGGCCGTATGGACCCTCCTTTTTGCATGTGACCTTGTCCTCTCTTCTCTCTCTTCATTGTTCTTCTTCTCCAACCGAACCTTAGCCTCCATGAGTTCTCTCTCCATGGCCGGATCTCACTAGATAGTGCTCTAAATCATCTCCAAATCGCTTTGGGAAGTAGATCTAGTGCTTTTCTTCAAGCTCCACTCAAGTGTTTTCAAGATTTTAGTTGGTATGAAGCTTGGTTGATGAAATAATTTTCTTTTCTTTTCTTCTTGCTTCCTTGAGCTTGTGTGTGGATGTTTCAAGCTTTTGGCTTGTATTTTATGGTATGAACATCATGTCTTTGTATGTTCTTGAATTGTTGTATAAATTTTTTTTCGAATTCATGATTTAGGGGAAACTCTTGCAAAATGAATAGTACCCATACTGTCTCAATGAGCTCCTCATTGAGACCCGTATGGGCACTATTCACTTCATATTCTTCATGTTTTAGCCCTTCTCATGCCATATGATACATGCTTTTTGATTCCTTTCATTCTTATTTGAATTTTTATTGATGTAGGAATGCCACAATTCAAGAAATTTGCCTCCAAACGTCCAAGAAACACAATGCCAACCCCGAAGAACCACACTTTAAGCATGCTTATCATAAGGTGAAGTGTGAAGTTTCAAAGACCAAACCATGTGGCACACTTCATCACATAGAATAGGGTATTTTGGAATATTTGGGACGCATGAACAATTCAAGGAATTACTTTCACATGGTTTTTGGTGACTCTATTCTCAATTGATGATCCAACCTTTCACCAACATACTTTGGAGGTTTTGAGCAATTTCGAAGCACACCAAAACAACCACATCTTCAACATCTTGTGATGACAAGTTGGACATTTGAGCATGGACATTTGCTTTACTTCTTTAGTTTATTTCTTTGCTTTACTTCTTTAGTTTATTTCTTTGCTTTACTTTTGATGCAAGTGTGTTTGTTTGCCTTGAATAAGTTGGGGAGGGGATACCCTACCAACATTGTGTACAAATTTGCTACTCTTTGTGTAGTATTTGTGTGTTTGGATTACTCTCTAGTATTTATTTTTGCAATCTTAAATTTTTTTTTTTTGGAATGATGATGCCCCTTTATGCCATGCAGGGCATTAAGGGAGCTTGGTGAGCCTTCCCATATTTCATGGAAGCCGGACCCGACACGCAACGCTTGCAACACCTTTAGTTCGGGTCACATCTCGCCGTGTGCACAAGAATAACCGGGGAAGTTCGTTCCACCCTCCTCTATTGTTTCATTGCATATATTATTATGTTTTTCATGATTAGTGTACATTGGGGACAATGTACAACACTAGGTGTGGGGATGGGTGTATTGTATGTATTAGGGTGATTATTTACATGCTAGTGTACCAATGATGGCTTGTACATTATTGTAAGACTCTTCTAGCATGGTTTAATGATCGATTTGAGTTACATACTTGTTGTTGTACTCTATTGAATCTTGTTTCAACTCTAGTATTGTCTTGTGCACTGAATCTTGTGTTGATGCCCTGGGAATAGCCAACATGACTACTCTAACTCTCTTGTATGCTTAACACACAACTTTGAGTATTTGGTCTTTGAGTACTAAGTTCTTTCATTCAATAAACTCTTAAGAACTTCTGAGTCTTGTTGAGTTAGCCCTAGTTTTGTGCATGTAGAGTAGTCTAAAGACATGATCTAGGATGAATGTGAAAAAGAAAATTATGAAAAAAAATGAGAGAAAAAGATAAAAAATGAGTCTATGTCAGTATTCCTCTGCTAATGAAGCATGAATGCGTCTATGTAGACTGTAATCGAGTAGTTGGGTAGCTCTTGTGCCTAACCAGCATGTGCACCCTCCAGAAAGATTTTTGGTGCAGTCTATGTTAGTCGGACTCGGAAAAAAAAAATTGAAATGAAATGAAAAAAAAAAAACCCTAGTGATCTTGTTGACTACCTACTAAAAGTGTTGAGAAGAAAATGGGAGTTAGTTCAAGTTTAGGGCTTAGAAGGATCTTACTTGTCCATTGGAGTAGCACTTAGCATTTTAAGGCTTAGTACTCTTACCTGTGGAGTGATTAGCATCTAGAGCTGTACTGATTGAAGTTAGTAGGCTAGACCAGTTCAGGGTAGATGAAATACGAGATTCACACACATGGCACAGACATATAAGAGGTGAGACAGGATCTTTCTTTTGTGCTTAATGTTTGTAACTCATTATCTGTTTATCATTTTCCAATGCTTGTAGAGTCTTGTATTTATTTGAGCCGGAGGTAATACATTTAACCACTTATCATTATCTTTGTTTTTCATGATGTGTTTGCTTGGGGACAAGCAAATACTTAGGTGTGGGGATATTTGATAAGTGTCTAAATATATGTATTTCTATATATGTATTGCTCGCTTCTAGCATGTATTTTATTATAATTAATGCCCGTTATGCGCTTAATCGTGTATTATTTGCTTTGCAAGGCACGTAGACGCCATGGAGGACACGAAGATACAATTTGGGCGAAAAAGAGAAGAAAACCAGGTCGTGGTACTGTAGCATATTCCTTGTAGCAAAGTATTGTAGGCTGAGTGTCTAGAGCTGATGGTCGGTGTAGCACCGATCATCGTAGCTTCCATCGTAGCACCGGAGAGTTTTCATGGCGTAAATCGAATCATGGCATACGGCCTCAATGCTCGCCCAGTATAGAGCCCGGGATAATCACCGTAGCACGCAGGAAGTTGATTGATTGAGGCATACTCGGCTCAATGAGGTGCTCATTGAGCCAGTATGGATACTATTGGGTGTGCATATGAGGAGTTTTCTTGCATCGAACAGTGTCAATGAGGAGCTCAATGAGGTCCTCATTGAGCCAGTATACCACCTCGGGATTGATGGATCTTGGAGTAAATGAGGAGGGTTATAAAGAGCATCTTGGGAAAAAGAAAGGGGAACTTTTTGGGAGGATTTCTGGGAGACATTTTGGAGGGTTCTTGGCAGCCACCACTTGGGAAGAAGGAGAAAACGAAGATATTATATTCTTGAGGAGATTTTGGCTTGAAGCTTGGGAAGATCAAGGGTTTGAACTTCAAGGGGAAGCTTCATCATCAAGGGAGGAGAAGCATTCGGCACCTTTTGGGCTAGAAGAAGCGTCATTCGGCCGGCATTCTTCCTCCTCTTCATCATTCGGACTAGGGAGTGCCATTTATGCATTTACTTCTTGCTTTTGTTGTGTTTGAGACATTTATTTGTGTGATGGCACACTAGACCCCCAAGGCCACCGGATGTAGGTGAACCTTGGGGGGTTCATCATGTATTTTGGATGCTTCACTTTTATTTGGAATGCATTGGTGTGATTTGTGGTTTAGCTCATGTTGCTTCATGCCTAGAACTATAATACGGAGAAATCCTTAGTTCTTACTTGAGTTGTACATGTAGACGTGACCTACTCACGTGTACTAGATCACTTTTGAGCTAAAAGGGGAGATCCTTGACCAATATGCCGAGAAATTGGATGTTGGTTGCCCCTCCGAACCATGAGGATGAACTTAGGTTAAGTGCATCCTTGTTGCGCGATCTCCATGTTCTTAACGCAATCGTAGGAATTTTACTAAGGAGAAATCATTGTCATCATTTGTATGGGATTAGGGTTTGACTACCGAGAAATCGGGGTTGAACTATTGTTGAGATCCGTCGGTCTAAATCACCCATGCCATCTATTCTTTTGCATCCATGCATCATGGTGAACCCCTCTTGGGAATCCTCATCCCGAGGCCTATTCTTATCATTATTGCTCTTGCGATTTCCTTGCTTATTGTGGGACTGCTACACTTGTATTCTTATTTATATTATTGCACGTATTAGAGTAACACCATGTTTCAATTGTAAGGTTAGAAAGTAAGTGTTGGAGGAGTAATAGGAGCTCCTTAGCCCCGTGGAATACTACGACCCCTGTGTCACTCACAGGGTATTACTTGACGATCTCGTACACTTGCGGGTGATCAATCAGGGATGGAGAACAAAGATAAAAAAAACACAAAGAAGAGGGAAAATTAGAGAGGAAGGGCTCAAGGGAAAAAGAAAGATGAAGGAGAAGTTGGACAAAGAAAGTAAAAAAGATATGAAGAAAACTCGAGACCCGAAAGAAGAAAATTAGAGAGGAGAAGGAGAAATGCCCATAAGAAAATCTACAAAGTAACCGAGAGAGAGAAGCCCTAAAAAATTTGAGAAAGTAAAAGGATAGAGAGGTGAGAAAAAAAAAGGGAGATTAGAGAAGAAAGACAGACGATGAAAAAAGAAAGAAAATTTGAGAAAAAAAAAAGAAAGAAGAAAGAGAAGAAAAGAAAACAAAGAGAAGGAAAAGACATGGAGGAGGACAATATAGAGTGATGGAAGAAGAAGCATAATACACCAGAAAGAGCAAAAAGAAGGAGGACAACAAGTTAGAGTTCATTGCCACAAAAATAGTTAAGGTTTTTTTCCACTTTATTGTTTAAAAATTCATTGAATATGCGTGCTAGCAGCATGTCCCTACCTTTCTCTATGTGACTATATGTAAAATTTGACATTTGCTAGTAAAAATAAGATGTGTCATGTGATCAAATCACTCTAATTTTCCTAATTTGCATGAAAAACTCATTAGTTCTAAGAATGTAGATTTTCCTTCCTGCCATGTATAATCCATGTCAAAATGAAACACAATATGATTCCGATATCTATGATTTAGTTATGAAAAATACTGATTGATAAAAAGTAGTGAAAAAAATGTTTTGAGGACATCATTGCAAAAATGTGCGGAAAATATGAATTGATAAAGACTTGAGGATTCATTTGCAAAATTTGCTAAAAAATAAAAAAAAAATCAAAAGATGTGGGTATATTTGCAAAGTTTATTGAGAGAGGTAAAAAAATAAAATATTTGAGGACACATTTGCAAAATTTCTAGAAATATGTGAAAACAAAATATTTTGGATTTTTTAGCAAAATTTGTGCAAAAACGTCAAAAATTGTAAAATTCGGGGATTTGGTTGCATAAGTTATGAGAAATGAGTATGTACGACTGATATGCAAAAAAAGAGCACTAAAAGGGGCTAAAGTGAAAAACTAATGAAAAATGAGAAAAATGAAATTTTAGTAAAGATGAGGGTATTTCACTAATTTTAGGACCTCTCCCCATTGAAGCTTACTATGAGGTTTTGAAGAGGCATTCGTTGTCTCTTGAATCTCATAGGGTTGGATTGGGGTTGAAAAAAATATATATGAAAATCTTTTTGGAAACCTACCATGAGGTCTTAACACTCATGACACTCACAAGGGCGGATAAAAAAAATTATGGAAAATCCCTTTAAAGCCTACCTTGAGGTATTGACACTCATGGGGGTGGATAAAAATTTTGAAAAATCTTTTTGAAGCCTATCATGAGGTCTTGACACTCATGGGGGTGCATAAAAACTTGTGAAAAATTTTTTAAAGCCTACCATGAGGTCTTGACACTCATGGGGATATATTAAAACTTATAAAAACTCTTTCAAGCCTACCATGAGGTCTTGATACTCACAGGGGTGTGTAAAAACTTATGAAAACTCTTTCAAGCCTACTATAAGGTCTTGACACTCATTGAGGTGGATAAAAAGTTTATGAAAATCTCTTTCAAAGCTACTTTGAGGTCTTGACACCCATGGGGGCAGATGAAAACAAAATTATGAAGAATCTCTTTGAAACCTACCTTGAGGTCTTGACACTCATAGGGGTGTATGAAATCTTATGAAAAACTCTTTCAAGCCTACTATGAGGTCTTGACACTCATAGGAGTGGATAAAAACTTATGAAAACTCTAAAATTTTTCTTTGAAGCCTACCATGGGGTCTTAACACTCATGGGGGTGAATGAAAACTTATGAAAACTCTTTCAAGCGTAGCATGAGTTCTTGACGATCATGGAGGTGGATAAAAAAATTATGAAAATTTCTTTAAAGCCTAGCATGAGGTCTTGACACTAATGGGGGTAAAAAAAATTTCATGAAAATTTATTTGAAGCCTACCATGAGGTCGTGACGCTCATTGGGGTGGATAAAAAAAATTATGAAAATCTCTTGAAACTCACTTTGAGATCTCTCGACACTCATTAGAGTGAAAAAAGGGAGTTTTTTTATAAAGAAACTCTCTCGATACTCACTTGGAGGTTTCTCGATAGTCATTGGAGTGAGAAAAAAGAGTTGATGAAAATTCCATATAAAGAATTCTTTGAAAACTCACTGTGAGGTCTATCGGTACTCATGAGAGTGGAAAAAAAGTTGATAAAAAGTTTCTATTCTCTTGAAACTCATTGTAAGGTCTCATGTTTGATACTCATAAGGGTGAGATGAAAATTTTTGAAGTGTTCTCTACAAAGCCACCTATGAGGTCCCATGCATGATGCTCACAAGGGTGATGGGAACCATTTAAAGTTTTCTCTTCAAACTCACTCTGAGGTCATATGTTCGACGCTCACAGGAGTGCTGAAAACTTTCAATAATGTTTTTTTACTTACTATGAGATCCAATGTTGGATATTCGTAGAGGTTAACTAGAAAAGTCTTTTGATGACTTAGTCAATAGAAATCAAGTTTATGATTACAGCTTGAGATCCATTCTAAAAAACTGTCAAAATTGCCAAGTTAATGACCCAATCATGCGTAAGGTCACAACTTGATGATATGATGGTCAAGGCTCAAAAGCATAGAAGAGTCAAGACCTACATAACTGAAGTCTCAAAACACAAAGAAGAAAAAGACCTAAGAAGTTCCACAAGTCAAAGACCCGAAGATTTCAACACAAAGCACCAAAGTCTCCCGTATTGAAAAAAATCAAAGAGAATCACGTCGACAACTCATAGATGTAGAGTGAACACAGTTTGAGAGCTATGCGATACGTCAAGATATGAACACACCAAAAAAAAAAATAAAGAGGTCTATAGTCATCGAGTTAAAAAAATGTCTTCAAATATGCTTTTAGCGAAGAAGCCAAGAACATCAGCCAAGTCGTGCAAATAAAAAAAAACAGTTAAAAAAATAAAAAAAGAAAAAAAGAAAATATATAGTTTTCTTAGTATTTTTGTATTCTTGCTCATGTACTTATGTTCTTTTTGAAATTAATGAAATTAATGTTTGTTCAATCATTTTTCATTCACACTTGTTTCTTAATCGGAGGTTCTCACGACAAAATTTGGGGTAATTAACATTAGGGGATTGCCCTTAATGGAAGTCATGAACCTGTAATCATTTAAAAAAATAAATTTGATTTGAGATTCCATTCATTTTTAACCGGTCGACCCTAATTAAAGGCTTAAATGACCCCACACCTCCGAAAATTTTCTCCGTCACTGAAGGAGGGGGGAATCAAGTTCCTCGTCGGTGTCGGGCCCATAGACAACCTCAACAAGTGATACCACTCAAGAAATAGAGCCTATTAAAAAAGAAGTGATTTTCTCCCCACACAAAAAAAAAAATCCATATTATATACATAATATGTATTTATTATATAAATGAAAATATTTTGATGAACTATTGTGATAAACATCTATATATATATATATATATATATCTGGTTATAATTGTTTTAAATAGAATGAAGTAGAATTTGTTAAAAGAAATTTGTTTCTATTATTTATCTTGTATGGATTTAAATTTTATTATTTATTTAAAATCAGTTTATTTTTTATTTAATTGAAAATGAATGAGTAATTGAGTTATTATTTATTTTGTTTTAAGTAGAATGAAGTAAAATTTAAAATCCATTTTTTATCCGTTTTTAATTAAGAAATATATTTGAAACAAAATTTTATTTGGTTTCCAAATTAAAAATAGAAATATAATCCGCTTCAAAATTTGAAATAAAATTATATCTCATTTCTAATAAATTGTAAATTAGAAATAAAATAATTCCATTCTTAAAAAAATTTATTTCTAATCTCACATATTCTTGTAGTGAATTATGGCTCTATGTTTATGTGTAATTGTGATTTGGAGCAAAATACTGGTTAAGTAATTGTGATTTGATCATCCTTAGAGAGAGATAAGTACAACTTTTATAATGATCAGTAATAACAGACTTTTACAGTTATTCAATTATTCTCCAACTTGTTTACTGAATTATTTGATAAAATACTTATTCTTTCATTTATTTTTATATTTATTAAATATTTATTTTGTCATTAATTATTAAATGTTCATCAATTATCGTCATTAATTATTCTCCAACCTGTCATTTTACAAGGGCAAAATCGAATTCATAAAAAAATCCACGATGTGTGATGTTGATTAAAAAATATTTTTTTTTTATTACGAACTGGATTTGTAAATAAATTAATAATTAAGTCCCTGCCAACCAAAGAGTTAATGGTGTTAACGACTCATTTTCCAACGGGAAAATCACATTTCCACGAAACAAAAAATTCCTCAATATAATAATAATAATAATAATAATAATAATAATAATAATAATAATAATAATAAACACTCTATCATTATACCGCAAATATGTAAGATCACATCAGCCAAACAAAAAACCCATGCTAAAGAGCAAAAACAATTCAGAAAGATTTCTTGCTGAGTGAATAATCAAACAGAAAAACAAAGTTATTATAGTCACGATAAATCTCACCCAAACTTCTCTTCTTTTTCTTCTTTTCTAAAAAAGCAGATACAGTGCAAAGTAAGACACAATATCATTAGATTGGCATTGGCGCCCAAAACATCTCATTCAGATCAAGCATGAAACGCAGCATTAGACATATGTGTCAATCAAAGACTTCCTCATTTCATCCACAATAGCGCTTGGTTGAGCTTCTCTCAATTTGAAGACGCTCTCAATGACAGAGAGCTCTGTTGCAGTAGTGTCGGCGCCACAGAATGCAGTCCAGTCATTGACAGTCATTCCAGCAGCAATAACTTCACTCCCTCTGTTAACAGTGCCAGCGACCAGCGGGACTTGGAGAAGGGTGGACAGTTCATCAAGGTCCTCGATGGATGTATGCGGATGAACCTATTTCGATACAGACAAGCAATTGATGTTTATGTAAGTCATTAAAAATCAAACAAAAAGATTATTGTGCTGTCTTACCAAGCCACCCCTATTGGAAAAGGTGCAATAACTGCCAACAAGAATGTTTCCGGCAATTGTTTGCCTGAAGACTTCAACTCCAAGAACATCAGCTATGAGTTCTTCTGTTTCCTGGAAGTTCAATAGCTTATATCACGAAACTAACATAAATCTGGTGTCTGAACAGAATATCATGATTTCAGTACATTAACAAGTAAAACACTAATAGAAAAGAACACGAGGAAATTATTAAAATCACACTGAAAATGAATTAATTCTATGACACAAAAATAGAAAATCTACGACTGCCCTAAAGGTCAGAGAAGAAAATTGAATATACCTTGTCCAGATCAGTATGTGTAAGGGCAACATGATCATTGCAAGCTATGCAATTGCCTAAAGCAGACAGACGTTCATCAATGCGCTGAACAACAACTTGGTCTGGTAAGCTGTTCCTCAAGTGTTGAAGTTCTGAAAAGTTCACCAACAATGTGAGTTTAAAAATTCACAGAAAAAAAAAAGTACGGTAATTATTCTTGTACAAGAAGCTAGCCAAATAAAATTCAGGACTGCAAAACTGGAGATGAAGCATACCCTGATCAGTGGTAGTGTGAGGCAAGAGAAGCCCATTCTTGTTTCCTGAATTAATAAACAAAGATTTAGCAGTCACCTACACATTAAGGAAGCATATTTTCATAATTGCAAACTGTTCTTCACCTGCACATAGTCTTCCAATTATTCTTGTACCTCCAATTGAGGTCTTGACTACGGGTATAACATCAGCAAGCTCAGCTTCAAAAGCACTGTAAAAACTTTCTGATCCTCCAATTGCAACCAAACAGTATGCATTTGTCAGCTTGGAGAAAACTCCAACCTCACAAGAGTTTTCAAATTGAATACCTACGCAGTTGCACAAAAAATAAAATCAAATAAAACATCAATGGAACAGATATTAAATTTATCACCCCAAAGTTGAAGCCAACACAGTTCGAATCATTCTTAATCACTATTATTTCTCACATCCAGCATAATCACACAATTCAGAAACACAATGTGCCATATTCATAAGAGAGAATTGCAAATACCAATAAGTAAGAGGAAATACAACAGTACAAAATCGCTAATTTGAAGTCAGTGATGCACACAACATGCAGCAAATAGACCTTTCTTCCCCCATCCAAGTATTTGCAGCAAAATTATCTTTTATGCAAATTGGTACTACAGTATTTAAACTTTAGGAACAATATCCAACCAATTGGCAAAATTTGAAGGTCATTCAAAATATTAGTAGCAATCATTCAAGAAAAAAAAAGGTAGCAAGAGATACTTACGGGTTGCCATGAAGAGAAAGCCGACAATGAACAATAAATAACTGCAGCAGATAAATATCCAACCGCAAGTCAGAATTTATTTTCCTTTTCAAACACTACAAACTTCAGTTGATTAGAAAACATAAAAATAAAGCATAAAATTAGTAACCCTTAACCTAATGAACAGAAGGTTCCAAGCCATGATATCAATCACAGGACGATAGTACTAAAACCCTAATCGACCACAATCTTTGCATCAAAATAGATCAAATTAATCATAAATAAATAACAAACTAGAACAGCAAACCTCAAGAAGCAAAAATTATAGGAAGAAATCATACAATCAACAGGAGCGAAGAACTAAATCATAAGATGAAAAAAACACAAATATATATATATATATATATATAAGCATCTTTGGACGATCTTTGGCAACAGAAAAGAATATACAAATCAAATCGATGAATGGGAAATCACTAAATATGCGCAAATGAAAAATGATGAATCATACTTTGAGAATTGATTGAAGATCTGAACAGCAGCTCGCTTGAAAAGATGGGTCGCCCACGAGGAAGAGGTGGACGAAATTGAAACCCTAGCTTATTATATCGATGTATCAAAACCCTATTGATATTTCTGTCTGACCCTTAAAATTTTTTATAATTACATAGCATGACTTGCTCTGCGCAATTGATATTTTTTAAATCAAAACCCAATGGGTGGTTTGGTATGTGGGAAAATAACAATTTTCTAAGGGAAATAATGGTTTTTATATAATTATTTTTTTTTTATTAGGAAAAATGATTCACAAGAGGAAGGTGTGAAAATTGATTACACTGTGGCTAGAAAAATATTAAGCGAATGAAATATCGATACTACCCTTATTTAAATATTATTTTTTTTTATTTTTCTTGATTTTAAAACCCTAGAGCAAAACTCCTTCGTTTTTCTTTTCTTTCCAAAACTTTAGGGCAAGAGAGATCACTCATTAGATTTTTTTTAATATTTTTTTTAATTTTTAATTTTTATATTTTTAGAACTAGATTTTAGTTTTTTGTATAGTTTTATTGAATTCATTTGATGTTACAAGGTTTGGTGATGCGATTTTAACTTTTTTATATATTTTTTTAATTTTATTAACTAGAATAATTAAGGGCAAAATTGAGAATATATATATAACTTTACATAGAAACCTATTCATACCAAACGAAGGAATTAAGTTTACATGCATTTCAATTACATTTTTTATTATACATGCCAAACATTATTTTGTTACTTTGTAGGGAAAGAAATTGCAAAGAAAGACTTTACAGTGAAAGACTTTACAGGGAAAGTCTTTCACTTCAATGCACCAAACAAACCCAATGTAAATCTTTTAAATTTACATATCAAAACCCAATATGTAAATTTCAACCAATGAAAATAACTTTTATTATAAAATATTTTGGTTAGTTTATATTTTTTTTAAATCTTATATTATATTTGTTTTAATTTTTATTAATAATAAATAATAAAAGAGAAAATTATTTATTAGTCCTTACAACTTTTTAAATATCCTCTGCAGTCCCTCTGACATTTCAATTTCTCCTACAATCTCTCCTTTTTTAATTTACTTATTTTCCAGTCCCTGCATCAGTTTTTTTTAATTAAAAATCCAATTTTTCCCGGCTTACAAAATGCACTTCTAGTTTATTAAGTATTTTTTATTTAACATTTTGTGTTTACATGTAACTACATAAGTTTTTATTTAAAATGTAATATTTTTGTTTAATATATTTTTTTGATGTTTAATATCTTAATTTCTTGTTTATTATTTTGTGTTTCAGTTTAAAATTACTAGAGGGGCATTTCTAACAATAACATTGAAAATAAGCTATCAGAGATACTGTCAGAAAAAAGAATGATTTTTTGATCATGTGAGAAAATTGGAGGATGATATAAACAATTTCTCTAACAATAATGATAATAATAAAAGCTTTTTTTCCAACTTAGCTCTTACATTTTGTATATTATCATAATACTTTTTTGTGTTTTTTATATTTTTTAATACTATTGATTTAAAAAAAACTATTAAGTTTTTATTGTTAAAAAAAACTTATTTGTTTTCAAAATATTATTATCAGAGTTTTAAAAATGGAAAGTATTTTTATACATTTTATAAAACTTATTTGTATTTTTTATTTGTTTAAAATCTACTTTAAAAAAATAAATTATTTTCATGAACTTTGGGAGTGATTTTTTGGTTGATTTTTGGCTTAGTTCTTAATCAAAAGTCATTGATTGTTATTTTAAATTTCTAGCATTTTAATCCTATTAGAGAATGATTTTATTTAATTTTCTTTTCCTTTGTATAACCATGGCCCATGACTATGTTTCAAATGTATATACATAAACGTTTTTAAACTGAATTAACAATTATTTCTCAATTAAATTATTTTGAAGATAATCGGGAAAAAAAATAGTTAATAGGGCTCAAAATGCCTATGTGGGATTATATGTGGGAGGATACATTAAAAAAAATTATGCATGTTAATATATATATATATATATATATATTAAAAAAAGAACTGGTAATGAACAAATAGTCCCCCTGAAGTTAAAGTATTCACAAAAAACCCCATGATTTTGATTATTCCCAAAAGGTCCTTCTTTTTTCTGCCATGTTATTTTTTAGATCTTTCTGACATAAAAGTGGCTGATGTTGGCATGAAGGTAGCTGATGTTGACAAGATTGGCTTTCAGATTTTTAAGCATAAACACATAATTTTAAACGGAAACTCATAATTTTAAGCATAAAGGTCAAATTTTAAACGCAAATATACTATATATTAAGTGAAAACTTATATGGTTAAACGAATACTTGCAATGTTAAACGGAAATTATATATTTTAGGCGGAAAGTATATATTGTGAGATAGAATAAACTCATTGAGTGAGTTGCATTAATTGAAAAGTAAATTGCCAGAAAAAATATGGACTGTCTGACAAATTCAAATTCAGATGTTTGGAAGTTTTGAAACTTCCACAGAGTTATAATTCATTTTCCTAAAAAAAATATGTTTTAAACAAATAAAAACACAACTAGGTTTTAAGAAATGTGGGAAAATGCTTGCCAGTTTATTAATAATAATAATAGTAATTATTATTATTATTATTATTATTATTATTATTATTTAAACAAATCAGTTTCTTAAAAAAAACTAAAATCTGAAATTTTTAAAAATTATTTTTTAAAATAAAAAAAAAAGACTAAACAATTCAAAAACAAGCTTTTTTATTTTTATTATTATTCTTACTCATTGAGCACAAAGTGATGATGGTATGTATATTTGACAAAATAGCTCAATGATTCACTGACCTATCGCAGTAGTAAATAGAAGAGTATGAAAGAAGAGTATGAAAGAATTGTAACCAAAGCAGATTCCATTAAAATTCCAAATGACAACCCTATGAATTCTAGATGAAGGAAATGAAGAACAAGAATGAAACAAAATACAGCTTTTCTAACGGATGAGCTTACTATTGCTTGAGCTTGATTGGGCGTTATTCTTCAATGTTAAACAACTTGGTCTGATCTCACATAGCCCATGCGTATTTTGGGAAATATGAAAGATATATGGTGCAAAACCAATGATGGGAGTAGTATCACTTGAATTGATAACTCTACTTTGTTGAATAAAATCGCTTGGCCATTATTTTATTTTATTTTGACAAAGTAAAAAAAGCGCATTAGGAATGTGCATAAGTGCAAAGTTACTCCCTCAACACACTTGTGTTCTCACTCTATGTACAAAATCCAGTTTTTCAGCGGGATATGAACACTATAGGCACAGAACCGGTGCCAATAGACCAAGTGATTATTGGAGGGGTATTATAGTAAATATAAAAAATTAAAGATTAAGTTATAATAGTAATAATAATATATTTTTGGTGAAATAATAAAAAGTGGATTTTTAGAGCGGCTCTTTAGATCCATGAAGAAACAGATATTTAAGGCATGTTTGGTTCATTGATTTTGGGTCGAAGTGACCAAAATACTGAGGTCAGGGGTGACTTCCATGCGTTTAATTCGTTGAAGTCTGAGCGAAGTGGTGATGTGACATTTCCAACCCACCTTCACTTCACCCATTTAACTCCAAAGAAGAAAAAAACTCCACAATGGGAGTTCGGCCTTTTTTTTCTCTTGGTGGCCATAGTCGCACTTCCGGTATGAGCTATCACATGACCCCGCTATTATCATCCCCACTTCACTCTTCTCAATTTCCGCTAGGTTTTCCCTGTGTTGTCTCCCCTTCTCTCCCACACCCCTACTAGGGTTTTCTCACTCGCCGTCATTCATTAGGTTATAGACCACTAGTTCCCTGAGGTTTGTTTTCTTTTCTTTGCAAGTTAGGAAGAGAGCATTCTTTTCCTCACGGATGTCCCCTGATCTTGCCTATTGTTAGAATTTTTTTTTATTCGTTTTTTTGTTGGGGTTTCATTATGCATGGTTTCCGAATCATTTTTCTTTAATCCATGTGTAGGGTAGGATTTCATGTTGTTTTCTTCATCTTTTTTTTTTCGCATCCCTTCACTCTTTATTTTTGCCCAACTCCTGATCCTTGGCTGCCATATTTTTCTGACATTTGTTCTTTTTTTCTTTAGACTCTAGATGCTTGGTTCACTTGGTGATTTTAGATCTCGGATTATCTTTCTTTGGTTTTTTCCCTCATATTACCGTATTTTCTGTCTTCTTACAGGTTCTTTCTTGCTTTGCTTTTTTTTTTTTATGATATTCACCTGGATTTCATGCTTCCATCTTTATTTTTGCTTCTTTTTACTGATGATTCTTTATTCCAATTCTGATCCATGGTTGGTGTGTTTTGTGCTTGTTTTTTCTTGCCTTTCTTCTTGGTTTTTTTAACTTCAGATTTGTGGAAATAAACTGGTTTACAACCATTGATCTTTAGTTTTTTTTTCATAGATGGGTCTGCTTTCCTGTCTTCTCGCATGTTCCACATTTCTTTTTTCATATTTTTCAGTTCCTCTTGATTTTTGCTCCTTTTCGGTACTGATTTTTTGTTCCATGATCCATGGCTAGTGTTTTTTCTTTTTCTTTTTTTTTATTATTTTATTTTATTTTATCTTGTGCTTCTTTCCCTTGGCCGTATTCTGATCTATGGTTAGTACAAGAATTTATCCTTTTTGATCTTCTATTTTCTTTGATTTTGTTTATAAATTCTTGTGATTTTTTGTATTCTTGCATGTTCTTTGTTCTTTTGTTATGGTTTCAAGATGAATTCCTTATTTTCCTTTTGAGTTCAGCCTCCCTTCATACATGATGTCTTTTTTGTTTTTTACTTTTTACCTGCTGGATGTAGTCTTTTTTTTTAAAATTTGTTGTTCTTTGTTCATTTTCTTTTGTTCAACTCAAGCTTTGTGGTTACAATGATGATTTCAATATTCTGCAATTTTTTTTTTGTTGTTTTTTTAGCCTTCTTTATATGAGGTGCTACCTTTATCCTTTCTCTTATACTTCTATTTGGTGTTCTAATAATGTTCACATGTTCATGTTTTTGTTCCAGGTATATTTGTTTATTTTCCTTATACATTGCTTTCTCATAGCATTTATGCTGGATGTCTGCCACGGAGGCCCTGGTGATCTTCCCCTGCAAGTGTACGGGTCCGCCAAATAATACCCTATGTGTGACACAGGGTCGTATTCCACGGGCCCAAGGAAGTACTATTACTCACTCTTCATCTACTTTCTAGTCTATAACTTCAACTGAAAAGAAACAAATAAAATAAACTAACTAACCTATGGCCGGGCTACTAGTACACACAAATAAATAAACAAGGGGGTGTTCAGGCAAAGAATCTCCCTAGGTTTGTCATTAAGACCCAAACTAAGATGGTTTAAAGTTGTATTGACAATAGTTAAGACCTAGAAATCTCTTGGATAGATTAACCCCAATCTCTTGGCGGCTAACTCCTAATCCCATACAAGTGATGATTGGAATCCCTTCTAGGTCAACTCCTCTTATGATCGCATTACGTTCTAGGAGATCTCTAAATAGGAGTGAACCTACTTTTTCTTCCGCTTAACCCTAATGTTGGAGGGCTACCAACACCCGAATCTCTCGGTGTATGGGCACAAAGATCCTCTTTCAACCTATGTATTACCTGGTACAAGTGAGCATCCTACATCTATAAGGACAATTCAAGAATGAACTATAGAGTTCTCCATGTGTAGCTCAAGACATGCAAAGCATAATAGATTGATTCTTAAACAACCATCAAATTAAACATTAACAACATCCAAAGTTTTACACAAAATCACCCTAGGATTCATCCAAACCCAAACACCACAATAAGTTAAACTCTCATGATGACAGATACTCAAACAACATACAAGGAAGAGAAATACAATAAGGCCTTGTTTGGATTGGCTTATCAAAAAAGTGTTTTTTTTTTTAGTTTAGTAGAAGTGCTTCTGAAAAAAGTGCTTCTTCAGATTAAGTTAAGCACTTTTTGTATTTTCTATTTGGATTAACTTTTATATAGAAGCAGAAGCTGTAAAAATAAGCTAAAAACAGCTTTTTCATAAGCTGGTCATGACCAGCTTTTGAAAAAAAGCTGTTTTCAGCTTTTTTTACAGCTTTTGCTTTTTCAGAAAAGCCAATACAAACAATATTTTTAGAACCCAAAAGTGCTTAACTTATAAAAAAGGACTTCTGGATTTTCCAAAAGCCAATCCAAACAAGGCCTAAATAGGCATGACAACTGCCTCTAAAGTCATGTCCCCTTGAATGGATGAAGCGCTATGAAGGATCTCCGATGATGCAGGCGAATCTCTTCACAAATGACTCCATTGATAACTCAGGGCTTCGTTCCTACTCCTTCTTGCTCATCTCCCTCTTGGTGAAGATGTGTGCTAGCTCTTCCAAGGATCATCGCCAAAAGATAGCCGGAAGGCCTCAAGAAACTGTGGTGGCGGATGCCTAAAAGGCTAAGAAGAAGCTCTCCAAAATCTGCTCTAAAGTGCCCTTTTATACCTGTAAATCCATACCGGCCCCAAGGAGCCCGCAAGGAGGTTGATTTGGATTGGTTTGGGGTCAAACCTGTGCCTTGCGGGTGTCTTATGAGAAAGGGGGTCAATTGGGACTTGGCTGGTTTTTCTCAATGTTTCATTGCAGGCCTTGAGGATTTCTACAGTACCACACCTCAGAATTTGCGTCTTTCTTTGCCCAATCATACCCTCGCATTCCCCTTGGCTTCTTTATTCTCTACAAAGCAAATAATAGACAAGTGAACACAAATGAGCGTCGATTTTATCAAAATACATGCTACATATGTATAAAATTATATACAGATATAGGTACATTTAGGCACTTATTAGGCCCTTGTTTAGCTATTAACTATGAAATATTAATACATTTAATAGGATGTTTGCTTCTTGAATTTTGTTACCATTTTCTTTCTATTTTTCTATGATACATTTAACCTTGTGGGCCATTGTTTATGATTTTTTAACTATTGCTTTCATCTTTACTTGCATATCATGTATGTTTTTCCTACCAAGTTTTTTATTTTTCCCTATGTTGGTAATTTGTTTATTAGAATGTGCACACCTTTACTTGCACAATACTTGTGTGATATACCTGTGAATTGTGTTTAGATTATTTATTATGTTTATCTATTCTTTTTACCAACGATGTGTGTGTGTGTGTGTGTGTGTGTGTGTGTGTGTGAACCATTTATACATTGTTTCACTCCCATTTGTTCTTCACAGCATGCGATGATGTTCCTCTTTCTTTATTGACATAATATTTTTTGCATATTTTGATTCTTAGCTTTATCTGCATTATCTTGCATATTGTTTATGTTTTTCCTTTTCGATTGTTTTTTCCCCTCACCATTAATCTATTGCCTTAGATGTCCACACCTGAGCTTCTATCACTCTTAGCTCATTACTTGTATATCATATTTATAATTTGTGGTTAGATAGGTGATAAGTGTCTAAATGTATGTATTTATATATTCGTTTGTTGTATGTTAGCATGGATTTTTGGATGAATATTCAGTGCCCATTTTGTGTTTAAATTCGTTTTATTTGTATTACAGGCTTTAAAGAAGGCAAGAGGAGCTCAAGAACACAATTGAGAAAAAATTGTGCATCAAAAATAGTGTTTTAGAGTTCTGGTATTGTAGCGGATACCATAGTAGAGTGATTATTTGAAGCCGCAAGAGCTTGGCTGTAAGCCTCACATGCTCCATATGCACACATGAATGCCCTTGAAGCTCACTAAAAAATTTTGCACCAGTTACCTTAGATGGATTACTATAGTAGATTACCGTAGCAAAATTATTGTAGTTGGTTTACTAGTAGCACCTAGATGATTTTTTGAGCTGAAAAGGCTGGGAGCCTCACAGCATCCATGTGCCTGTATGGAGACCATAAGGCTCGAGCGGATGCTTTTTATGGGGATCGTTAGGGAAAAAGAAAGGGAGTTTTGGAGAAAGCTTTTTGAAGAGTGTTTGAAGCCCTATGAGGAGGCAACTTCACCAGGGCACGAGAAGGCCAAATCTTGTGTTTTTTAGGGAGGAAATTGAAGAGAGAAGCATCATTAGATAAGATCTTCACAGATCTCATCTTTGGAGGGCTTGAAGACAATGAGGGAAACAGCCACCCTTTGAAGTGTTAGTAGAAGCTTTCCACACGATCTGACTCGCCATCTTGCTTCTATCATTTAAGGGAGCTTTATTATGAGTGTATTAGTTGTTTCCATAAGCTTGTTGCTTGTATTTGCTTGTATGGATAGCTAGACCCCAAGGTCACCAGATGCAGGTGAACCTTAGGCTAAACTTGTTTAGTTGGATGCTTTGATTTACTTTTAATGCATTTGGTTTGGTTTGTGGTTCAAGATTTGTGTTCTTTGATGTGTTGGATTACATGAGAACTCTATAGTGCAACAACTTCTAGGTTGTACTTGGTTGCGTGGCCTGCACCATTGCTCACTTAGCTTGGAAGGGATTCATGCATGAATACACCGTAACCATTGGGTATTTTATACCCTTCCAACCATTAGGATTGGACCTAGGTATTGAGTATTAGCCTTAATTAGAGATTTCCTGGCTTGTAATGCAATCATAGGAGGATTTGATCTAAAGAGATTCTGAGCCAATACTTGTATGGGAATAAGGGTTAATCGCTGAGACTTTCGGGGTTAACCTACTTTAGGAGTCTCTTGGCCCGAACCACCAATTGCTTTGTAGCCTCAGCATCTTTGATAAGTGCTTGTGTATAAGTAATATAAAGTATTATTTTCTTTCATTGAGCATCACTTTTATCAGATTTTATTTCTTATACGTGTGTATTTGTGTTCTTTTGTGCATGTAGGGTTGTGGAGACAAAGTTAGATGAAAGAAAGCAAAAGTAGATCGTGGATGCAATTGTTGATAAAGTCTTTGGGTTGAACAAACGTGAAAACACAAGTTGTGCTTAAAAACATGTGGGTGTGTGCCAACCTCTATTGTGCTCAAGTGAATACATAAAGAGGAAGGGCACAAAGGCAGTCATACTCATTTTGTTCCGACTTGTGCAACAGTAGCAAGAGCTTCATCAATGTGGTTTCATTGAAGACGCAACGCGATCTACTGCAGGGTTGTGTGCCCATTCATGTGGGCTCTATGAAAAGAGTGGATTCGGGAGCATTTTGGTGAAGCACTGTAGCAACTTACTATAGCAAATCACTGTAGTAGTTACTGGGAGAGCTTTCGTTGGTACCAATTCGACGAGGTGTGTCCTAGGCTTGACAAGGGAACCTTTGAAGAAGATGAGGTGGCTCCACAAGACCATCGATACGGACTAGAAGGGGGTTTTATTTGTGGACTGCATGTTTTTACTATTAATTTCATTGTTGATTGTGTATTGCTCCATGGAGAGCTAAACCCCTAGTGGGTGCTTGGACTTGTAAACCCTAGGATGATTTTGTTTCATTGACCTTTATTATGCTTTTTTAATTGATGTTTTAATTGAATTCCATCCTTGAATGCTTGGTGTATTAATTTTCCCATAGAGTGACACTAGGGTTGAGAATCCATCTTGGTAATCCTCATAGATGAGTGACACTCCATTAGGATTAGACAAAGCAAGGTTGGAAAGGGTCGAGAGGGTGAGTCGAGAGGTAGCAGAATGTCCGCTTTCCCTTCCGATGTGGTTTATTCTGCCTCCATATTCCAAGAGTTCTTTGTGGTCATGATAGAGTGAAGTGCTAAGAGACAAACTCCACTGGGGGTTAGTTGTGCAAGCAATAGAGTGAAGTGTTGAAGTAATCCTTAGTGTTGGGGCTTAATCATGACCAGGAGTCTTTCGCATGAACCAAAGGGTTAGATCTATTTTAGGAAATATGGTTTACCACTTAGAGTCCCTAGAGCTTCTTACAACCCCACACAGTGTGAGGCATCAAGAGTATCCCTTTCCGCTGGGGCATAGTATAGGGTTAGTCACAGTTGACCTTAGGTTTGGGACCGTGTGTCTTTGGATTTCCACGACTCATTAAAAGTCAATTAGGAGGTATAATGATTAGTTTTGTACTTGAAACAATAGTCCTAGGGTGAGCAATGTTTGGGTGGCCCATCTTTCTATCGATTGCCTATCCTTATTCCTATTGCGCTCTCTTTCCTTTTTTTTACTATTATTTGCATTGATATTGTTCACACAACTCCTCAATTGTTTTCACTATAGTTAAATAGAAATTCTTGTGTTTCCAATCACTATTCCCTGTGGATATGACTACCCACTCACAGTGTACTTTATTACTTCGATAACCCATGCACTTGCGGTACACACTCGCAGGGGTGTGTCAATCCTTCTAGCCTTAGTAGCCCCAAGGAAGTCAACATCCGTGACCATCTTCATTCCCCTGATTTTCACCTATTCATCTTGGCGTGTAGACACTTTCCAAAAGTTATCTTAGTTTCTTTAGTAGTTTTGAATAATGAGGTGCTTTGGAGCCGAGGGTTCTCCTCCCTCAATCCTCCAGAGTGGATTAACAAGTGATTTCCATGCTCTTTGCAATTGTAGGGAATAGATTTCAGGAGAAATAACATTTTTTTATATGGGATTATGGATAATCTCTTTAAAAGTAATTTATCTATTTCATAAATTCTTGCTAACCACATTGAAATTTCATAGAGTGTAATGCGATTGTGTGGTGTCTCTATATTGAATTAGTTAGTAATCTCCTTTACAAGAGGAGTTTTAGTATATTTTAGAATTTCTCTCGGTTTAAATAGGATTGCATATTTATACCTATACCCAGACATCCCTTCTCCCCTAATTTCTCGACTTTTTTTTTAATTGCTTTGTTATCTTTTTCTTTGCTTTTGTTTCTTAGTTTACTTGCACACATCACTACTTTTGTTTAAGCTAATTTTCGGGATTAGGATTAGTCCATCTTGCCTATGGATTGATATCCTGCTTTGTATACACAGCTTACACTTACTTTAGCCCCTATCAGTTTTGTTATGTTATTGTTATGTTGCTGTTACTATTATGATGTGTTATACTTTTGTTATGTTGTTAAGAAATACTTTAGAAAATCCAAATTTAAGTAAATTTATTATATACTCCCTCCGTTACTTTATATTTGTTACATTTATCTAATTCATACCGATTGAGAAAAGTTAGTTAAAATTAGTTTGTTATCTATATTTTATAAAAAAATTTAATTATTTTTTAAAATTATCCCTATTTTAAACTCGCATTAGTAGAGTATATAATTTAATGTTTAGTTGATTATGATTTATTAAAAATTGTATAAGTGTATTAAATTAAAAGATAAATTTTAAAAAAAGTTATTTAATGTTGAACAAAATTTTTAATATCACAACTAAAAAAAGACAATGAAGAACTTTAAAAAATAACAACTTAAAAAAAATAATAAGGATGTATATATAGGGGTGGCAATAATCTGTCCGGACCCGCCGGCCCGGTTTTGTCCGGCCCGAAATAAAAAGGGTTTGGACATAAGGTTTTGCAAATGCGGGTCGG
The DNA here is from genome assembly GCF_009730915.1 of Dioscorea cayenensis subsp. rotundata. Lineage (NCBI taxonomy): Eukaryota > Viridiplantae > Streptophyta > Magnoliopsida > Dioscoreales > Dioscoreaceae > Dioscorea > Dioscorea cayenensis. The sequence goes on from NC_052482.1 coordinate 5,221,101, forward strand.
GTCCGGGACATGGCTCGGTTGTCCGGATTTAAATCCGGGCCGGGTCCGGACATAGAAATTCGGACAACCGGGCCCTTTTAACCCCTAAAAACTTTAAAAGCCTCACAACCTTGTACCCATTTGTTTTTAAAGTTCTCATTCTTCTAAAAAAACTTTAAACATTTATTGTTTTTTCTATTAAGACTTAGATTTTTTTCTATAATTTGAGTTGAGTTTTGGATTATTAATGTTTTTTACATTTAATGTGAATTAAATTATTTTTTTGTATAATTTAATATTTGAGTGAACTTAAAAAAATAAACTTATAGAATTCGGAAAAAAATTTTGGACATCCGGACAACCCGGGTTTTAAAAATAAACCCTGGTTTGGACATACCAAGTTTGTCCGGATTTAAAAATCGGGCCGAGTCCGAACACAGTTTTTTTCTATTTATATTAGTAGTTGTCCGGACCCGATTTTGTCCGGACCCGAATTTTTGCCACCCCTATGTATATATTATATTTATGATATCATCCGGTTTTGACCGGATGACCACTGACCGGGATTCAAATATAACACACCTGTTAGTTACTTCGGTGGGCAACTTCTGACCCAAACACCCCTTTACGTTGACTGTTGAATCCGGCCGCGCTGGAAACGCATTTATGCTTTTCCAAGAATCATGGGCCAATGCTTTTCCTCGAGAACACAAGCCACTCCCATCGTTGCTGCAGCTGAATCGCCGCCATTAGGGAAGCTTGGATTGGAGGAAATGGCCATGGCGACAGGAAATCCCATCATCAAAGTTGCAGCCGTCTGTGGCTCTCTCCGCAAGGGCTCCTTCAACCGTGGCCTCATCCGTGCTGGTAAATCAGGAAAAAGGGCACCTTTTGTTTTTTTTTTTTTGTGCTCTGATCCTGTTGCTTTGGTTTGTGTGGTGTGGTTTTGGCCCTCTTCTTGTAGCTGTGCAGCTTTGCAATGAATCTGTCAAAGGGATGGAAATTGACTATGTGGATATTGGGGACTTGCCTTTCTTGAACACTGATCTTGAGGTTAATGGGACTTATCCTGCTGAGGTGGAGGCATTTAGGTCTAGGATTCTTCAAGCTGATAGCGTCCTCTTTGCTTCTCCTGAGTACAACTACTCTGTCACTGGTATTACTTTCCCCTTTTATTTTGTGAGATTCATTAGTCATTCAGAAACTATTTTCTATTTCGATTGGAGGAAGATTAAGGAAGAGTGAAGAAAACAAGAAGAAAATTTTTTCACATATTTTAGGTTTGATGTGGAAAATAAGTATAACTTGCAAGTGGATGAAAGCATATTACTGAGATTAAAGGTGTGAGTTTTTCCATATTAGTAGTAGTAGCAAGTAGTAGCAATTTCTTTGAGATCGATTGGGTGCTTCATCATTATTTGTAAATCTTCCATTTAATTAATTCATCTTTGGAAATGAGATATCCCTCTTTTGAATCATCAAAGCACTGTTGAGTTTTGGGTTTCTCTTTGGTTTACAGATTGAAGCTATTTCTTAGGTATTCAGTAAGGCTTTCAACATAGTTTTCAGGTTAACAGGTTAAATCTTTTGACATAGTTTCCAGGTTAAATAAAGGTGAGATGCATGTAACATCATTCTTAGTTTGGAGCTAGTGAAGTTTCATTTGACTTAAAGTCATATGGATTTCTTGAATGGTCAAGTGTAAATCTACAATTTGTTACAGTAGATATATAGCAACGGGAAAATTTGTAAATACATGTTGTTTCTAAGCAATAAAACTACATTATATGGGTTTGCTTCACTAGTCAAGTCTGAATCTGCAACAATCATGTTGCTATTAATTTCAAGTTAATCTAAATCCAATAAAATTTTTCATCTTGCTATTCAAATGATGTAATTTTCAATTTGTAATACTTTTCAAATTTAAAATTTCATTGTGCATGAGATCTCAATGGTTGTATTCCATTTTGTGAAGATCTGCTCGCCCAGTGAGTTGGATTGTAGCTTCTTGGTTTTTGTGGGTTTTACCCATTTGATACTAGGTTCTCATGCTCATCGATAGACAGCCTTGTCAGAAAAGTGGTTTTCTTTATTTTTTAAAAAAAGTTAAGTCTTTTGCTTCGATTTGAGTTTGCTTGATTCCTCTGCAAGGTATTTACCAAAATTCTGGTTTGAAATAAAGCCTAGTTGGAGTTAAATAAAGGTTGGTTCATTCAGTTCTGAGGCAGTTTAGCTGGAAACTTGATTGTGTGTCTAGCTTTCTTTTGTTTAACAATATGTTGAACTTAAACCAGCTTCTTTGTATTATTTAAACAAAGCTGACCTTATATTTAATTTGGATTAGAAATGTTGTGTAGGCTGGTTCTTAGCAGAATGAAGCAGGATTGGGAGAAGAAATGAGGTTGATTAGGGGACATCATATTTTAGTAAAATGTGACACGAGCAATGTAAGCAGGGTCATAGTTTGGAGGAGTTCAACACTAACAATCCATATGTGATTAAAATTTAGTATAGTAATGAGGATCCCAGGAAGCAGTATCAAAGAAAGGGATTGGGAATAGAAGAGGGAGGGAAATCAGTTATTATAGTAATATTTCATGTATTTCATTGTATTTTATAAGTATAAATGGCATAGGAATACGGAAGCATAATTCATAATGAGTATGGCATCCTAATACTATGGTCCATTACTTCTAGAGATTGCTTCTGACAAATTTTTGTACTTCTGTTCTAGGCTCAATCTTGACCTGAGGTGTGTATGTCAAAAACTTCAGATGATCCTGCCTTTGAATTGAGCTCAAATAAGTCTTGCTGTGACATTGCTGGCTAATTTTCAACTTCATTGCACATCATGAAACTCAAACCTACAACTTCTGGTTCAGATCATTCAAGAAATGTTATAGAGTAAAACTTGTCCAGACAAGCATCTTCTATTTCTCTCTTAGATGATATTTTTTTTATAATCTTAAACGTGCCTTTGGCCAAAAAATTCAACAAAAATTCCTCTAGTGATCGTTCACCTTAATTCAAGTTTACCATAGTCAGCCACTGTTACTGCTTCAAATGTTTAAACAAATATATGTAGTTGATACTTTTATGTTAATCGTAGCTCTGTCCAATCATTTTGTGGCCTGGCTTTCTGTTTTATATCTAAATATGACGCCCAGGAATTATGGTTTCTCTGGACCATCCTCTATAATGTAGAATATTTATCCTTTGTCTTCCCGCTTTTCGTTTTTTATATAAGTTTTCATATATTTGAAGTCCATAAATATGCTAAGGAGATCTAAATAAAACAAAATAATATATTTTAGTATGATTTTGTTCTGATCTATGTATGAGTAATTTACCTTCGTAATACCAATGAGCTGACCAAGATCTATCATCTTTTACCTAAGTTTTCATATATTTGAAGTCCATACAAATATTAGGTAGATCTAAATAAAACAAAATAATATATTTTGTTATGATCTTGTTCTGACCTCTATTTGAGTAATTCACTTTTTTGGTACTAATGAGCTCACCAAGATCTATCCAATTTTTTGCCCAAACCATCTGGAGATTGTGCTTTCTACCACAGTAGTTTGACTATGATACATGTGGGTGATACATGCTCATAATACTTGATGTCAAGTATCCTAATTGATTCTCCAGTGGCAAGAATTGCTTGCCAGAACTAAACATTTATTCTAGTTTGAAAATTCTCAAGTTAAGTATCTTTGTTAAAATGAAGAAAGACAAAAAATGAAATTAAAAAATTGTAAACAATGAAGATGCTCATGGTCAGATATGATCTCTGTGAAAATAAGTATGTGCTTTTATCCAAGATCCAAAACTTTTAATATTATGGTACTGTGGGAAGTAGTTCGATAGTAAATTTGCATCACTGGTGATTTTAATCTGTTACTTATAGGTTTTGATGATAAGGGTTGCTGTGTTTATTAATGAATGACAAGAAGTATGAACATACTGTAGAGTACTTGTAATATATCATATGTTTATAAACATAAATTGCAAATGAATGCAGCAACGTAGTTCATAATGAGTATAACATACAAATTCAATGATTCCGTGCTTCTACAGCTGACAATTTGTTTGTGATCTTGATGTTCATATCCATTAAAAGCATGTTTTCATGAAGTGTAAGATATATTCCATTTGTGCTTCTGTTTTATATCTATCTGTGGTGTTCATCTTAAGATTCTTTCCTCATATATCTATTTTGTATTATATCAAGGAATTATGATATCTCATAATTATCCTCGTAAAATAGTATGTTTATACTTTGTCTTCCTGTTATTTTCATCTTTTAAATGAGCTCTTATTTATTTAAAGATATTAGTTTAGTGTCTCAGTAAAATAAAATAATTTATTTAAAGGCCATATAAACATTAGTTCTCGATTATCTTTAAAAACAAAGAAAAGAAAGATGAATTCGCGCAAATAATGTTCAACAGTTGCAATCCCTGAAGACACCTCTGATCAGATATATTCTCAACCAGAGCATACATGCACTTTTAACAAACTAAGAACCAAAAGTTTTTAATGTCCTGGTATCTTGAAATTACTTTGGCGGTAGATACACATAAATAAGGATTTTGATCTGTTACTTATGTGACTTGAACAAGGTTTGCTAAGTCCATTCATGGCTGACAAGAATTATACACATATTATACAGTACTTATAGTAAGCATGGTCATAAATTCTATGAGAATATGAAGTGTCATGTAGAATGTTGTGTGGTGACGCATAGTTTTCGCAACAAAGCATGACAAAAAAAAAGGTACAAAAGAATGACAGTATGAATCATCTATTTTCAAACCATAAATGATCAAAATAAATGCTCCTCTTTCAATATATATTGACTCGATACTTTGACGTTTCTGCAGAAGATAACTTTTTTTTGTTTTTGTTAAATGCATATGAGCTAGCTTCATAGAAATTTATGCTGCTTGTACTTATCAAATCACAGGACCATTAAAGAATGCCATAGACTGGGCATCAAGATCGCCAAACGTTTGGCAAGATAAGCCAGCAGCTATAATGAGTGCCGGAGGTGCCTTCGGGGGAGGACGATCCCAGTACCATCTGCGCCAAGTTGGAGTTTTTTTAGACCTGCATTTCATCAACAAGCCGGAATTATTTGTTCAAGCATTCCAACCTCCGCAGAAATTTGACAGCGAGGGGAATTTGATCGATCCTGAAACTAAAGAACGAGTGAAGAATCTTCTATTGTCATTGTATGCATTTACCCTCCGGCTCAAGAACACTTGTTGATTTGCCAAAATGTCATTTGTATGGCAAATTCTATCCAATTGTAATAATGTTCAACAATTTGTAGTTACACTTGGACTTTGTATGGATCATGCTTGTCATGGGCTTGAAAGACTGTTGTTTATCTTGGTTTGGTGATGTTTCCGTTTCCTTAAATTTTTTTTGTTATCAAAACTAACAAAAATATCATCAAGGTTACGCTTGTTTAGATTCACTGATAGTAATTATCTAAGTAGTTGTTTATACTATTTTAAGATAATTTTAAAAACATAAAATAAGAATATTTGTTTTTACCACATGCATATGAATAAATTGTTTATATGTCAAAGAGTGAATTTAAATAAATTGTTTATATGTCAAAGAGTGAATTTAAATACCGCTGAACACAATAGTGATAACGGTCCCGATTGTGAGTGTGGGTTTATAACTTAATCCTTAACTTAATCCTAAGTTAGCACTGAGATACACATTTTTGATAATCAATTCTTGAGTACATTCCTATTACGTTTGTTGCATTTGTTGGAAAAAAATTTGTTTATATATAAATCCACACGTTCATTAACCATCATCTGCAAGCAAGGACAAAAAAAAAAATATTATTAACTAAAATTTAGGAATATATGATCATTTTTTTAGAAAATAGGCTTTTTTTTAAGATAATTCTTCTTTCAAAAACACTAGCGTTCCTTCGTTTGTTAAAATCACTATTTTTAAATTCGTAATAAAATATAAAAAATAAGTAGCAAGAAAAACAAACCAAAATAAATTAGAAAATAAACTAAAACAGAACCACACCGATCTAAATCTTTTCGATTCGTAATTATTAGTGGATATTGATAATTATGCTTTATGTCCGCCTAAAATTTGCATTTACCTACTTCATTTAAAATTTTAAAAAAAAATAATAGATGAAAGACTTAGTGAATTTTCAAATATCAAATATTTCAATATTTTTTTGGGATTTTTACTTGTATACCTCTGTAAAATCAAGAATTTATTTAAATACCCTCATAAAATGATATTTACTTGTATACCCCTACAAATCAATTATATTTGTTTATATGGCCCTATAGTTAAGCTACTCTTGGTGTTAAATTAATGGATGAAATCAGGTAAATTAGCAAATTGGGTTTGCTTATATACCCCTCTAAATTTTTTTTTCCTAGACATTACTCACTTCATTCAACAAATAATCATTATCGGTTTGTTAAATATACCCATCAAATTTGTTTTATTATATTTATAGACTTTAAATTATTTAAATTATAGATAACATATTTTTTATATACACTTTAATTATTTTTAAAAATTATTAAAAATCATGAATTTTTGAGTAAATTCATATTTTTAAGGTTTTTACAAACATTTCTAAAAAAAATTACATTATCACATACTCTTTACAAACACAACCTAAAAATAGGTAAAAATTATGACATGTAACAATATATAACAAATAATTTCATACACTTACTCAAAATATAATCACATACAAAATTTATAAGAAACAAGTCCAATAATATTTTTTGAACATCTATCAAATATCAAGTTTTTTACCATCAAGTTCTCCAAAGGACATCAAATTTATTGAATAAACAAGTTACCTATACAATTCTTTAAAACAAATTACATCCAATACCACGATTGGGAGGTTCTCCGAGTAAACTCCTGCGATAGTGTTGATCACGCTGAGACCTCTGATAGTGAAAGTAACGACATATGCGCAAATGCCATGGCGTCGGGCGTAGCCGGCGTTGAGATGGTCTAGTAGGGTTAGGTTGAAACCTCCGGGGACGGCGTAGACGTCTCTGATGCCAATTTGAAAAAACCGGCAAGTGAGATGGTGTGGCTTGAAAGGATTGTTGAGAAGGGAACCTCAAAAGATGGCGACTGAGTGGGTGAGAAGTTTGGATATTTTTCTCAGATGGCTTAGGTTGGAAAATGTTAGGGGTAATTGGGTAATTTTGTTAAGTTGGGTTAAGTAAGAACTATGGTTAATTCCATAAACCCTGGATAACGGTAACTAAGGGATATATAAGTTAAAAAGTTAGTTTTATGGGGGTATGTAAGTAAATAATATTTTTATGGAGTATTTGAACAATTTCATGGTTTTACAGGGGTATGCAAGCAATTTTCCCTATTTTTATAATATAATAATCTCAAATAGCTTTTTAAAATTACTGTTTTTAATTTTCTGTCTTTAAAAAACTAAACTTGATTCTTTTTGCATATTTTGTAATTTATTGTTATCTATTAAATAAAATCTTCCTAGAGCAAGTGAGTATATATGGCATGCATTTAAAAAGTAAAAACATTATCACTCTTGTTTTAGGGGCGCTTGAATTCAGGAATGGAAAAAGAATCGTCAGTTGTTGAGTTGGGTATGCAACTAAAGGAATATACAGGGCGTTTGGATGCAAGGATTGATCCCTAAAGAACAGGGATCAATCTTTTTGTGGCATGTGTATGCCCATGTTTGGGCAACATGGGCGTACATTAATGGGATTGAGAATGAGATTGAGATGGACTTCATTCCCTCAAAAACTAGATTGCTCATACCTCCCAATTTTGGGAAGCATGAGCATTCCTTGCCTTTTAATTACCATCTTACCCTTAATAAATAAAAAATGTTATTTTTATAATCCACCCAATACCTCCAATAGTTAAATCATTCTTTAATTAAATACATCCTATAATTGAATTTTGTCCATTATATCTTACATAAAATTGTACTTAAAATGTATTATTTAATTATAAAAATTAAATTGGATAATAATTAAATGAATTAATTATTTTAATCAAAGTAGATTTTTATTTAAAATATTTAATTATAATAATTAAAATGAATAATTTTGTTTAAATTATTTTATAAATTAAAAAAAGTAGTTATCTTTAAATATAATTAACGTATTTAAAATTTTATTTAGAAAATAAATACATCAATAACTTATTTAAAAAAATTTTATAAAATTTGGAGCCATTTAATAATTATTTTTTTTTACAATTAAGATATATTATTTAATTAAAATATTAGAAGGTATAAAAATAATTTTACTAAAATTTGCCTTTATAGCCTCTCCTATTTTTATCCCCATCCTCCGGAAACAAACATTACTTTTGTTCACATTCTCAATCCCCCCTCCCTATTTCTATCCCCATCCCATTCTCTTTCCTCTTTCCCATCCCCATCTCCGTATTCCCATTCTTTCCAACCAAATGAACCCATAATGTTGGGATTTGGGAGAAACATTTATCAACCAAAAAATTCCCATGAGGGAATGGATAGTAAAATGGCCTTTTTTTTCCATGTAATTATAAAAATTATTATTTAAATAATTAATTATAATAATTATTTCCAATAGATATTTATAAAAAAAACTATTTATCATTAAACATAATTAACTATTTCATTTATTAATTATATTAAATGCATAAGTCTGTTATCACTTTTTTTTTCATTCTCAATAAAAAAAACCAAAATAAATATAGTTTTCATCCCATCAGGTAAACCAAATGCATATTCATAAAAAATAACAAATAATAAAAAATAATTATGAGTAAATAAATAATTTAAATGAATTTTTATATTGAAAAAAATAGTTTCAATGTATAAAAAGAAAAGTTGATATAGAAACTAAGTGGTGACTTAAAAATAATCCTTTAATCTTATATAATCAAGTTCTAAATATTAAATAAATAAATAAATATCTAAAATTTTAAAGTCAATAATTTAATTTTTCTTTTATTTTTGAACAATATTGCTCATAGATGTACTCACCTCTGTGCTTTTTTTAGTGGAAATTATAAATTAGCAAGGGTGAAATATTAAAAAAAAAAAAAACAAAGAAAATGACTCCACAACCTCCACCCCACCACAACTCAAAATATTTTGCCTACATCATTTTATTATATCATATTGTGACAGATATCACATTCATGATTCCATCAAATTTAAGTGTGATAAGGTTTTGTTATGTGTAATAAATGAAAATATTGGTTGATGATGTTGTCCAAGTAGAGCGTGCGTAATGTGTTGCGCAATAGAACCAACTAACCAAATAGTTCAAAAGAAAAAAAAAAAACAGTAGGGAACTGGTAAGATGTTGATGTTCAACTAATTATTTTGGAATACTTTTGTGACTTCTCCTTTTCAACTTTGCCATTCTTCCTTCTTTGTCCCCATCCATGCTTCAAGACCCAGCAACCACTATTTATTTCACTTCCATTTTTTTCATTTTGAGAAAGACTATTCGTTTCACTTTGTTTTTCTTGTTGTGCCTTGGTTTATTGCCCAATTTTGGTAATACGGAGTTTGTTCTGCCATAAAATATGTGAGATTAAAAGAGACTTAAAAAAAACATTTATTTAGTTTGGTAAATTTTTTTTTATTGTACAATACTTTATAACTTGATAATCTTAATTATATAGATAATATGTGAAACGCTTGATATCATGGTACAACAACATAAATTGGGTCTCATCACTATTAATTATTAGACAGTTCTAATTGGGGGAGTACGTCTCATCACTATTAATTATGAGACAATTCTACTTTTGGGGAGTGAGTTTTAATCGTTAGACAATTATACAGTTTGATATTTATGCCACCTCATCAACCTACTAAAATCTTACAAATTAAACATAAGATTTCTCATAACAAATGTAAAGTATTCAGGGGAAGCGGCAGTTTTAATCGTTAGACAATCCTAGAGTTTAATGTCCATGCCACCTCATCAACCTATTAAAATCTTACAAAGTAAACTATCTCCCATAATAATTATATTATAAAATAAGACTCACAATCAACCTATTACATTCATACATATTAAACTATTTCTCTTACTATATTTATTTAATAAAATCTTAAAATATCATTAAAAAAATAATTAAATAATATATTTTTAAAAATTACATTACAAAATAAATATTTAAAATAATTAAAAAATATGAATAATGTATTATTTTAAAAAATAATTAATTTGTGATAATAAAAACACAATTTTAAAAATTGAATTTAACATATATATTTCAAGGAGTGGGTTCCCATCACTACTAATTATTTTAAAAAAAGTAGGACCCACCCATTGATGGTTTGGTGGCTACCAAACGCTCAATCGGTATTAAACCCTCTATAATTCTCAGGTGTTTATTGTAATAATGAGGTTCTAGCTTTTACTTCTCTCTCGTTTTAGGAGCGAGGTTTTTTATTTTTATTTTTAAAAAATCTCTCTCATTTTAGGTTTTTATCAAAAATATATCTCTTTCTCTTTTTTTAGGATTTTTTTATTTTTTTATTTTTTTAAATCAATACAAATTAATTCCTATCGTTAAAACATAATAATTTTAAAAAAATATTTACAAAAAATTATTATTTAATCTATTGATATTTTATAAATTATTTTATGTGGTATATTTTAGTTTTTTATATTAGTTTGTATAATATATAAAATTATATTTTTAGTAGAGTTTTGTAAAAATTTATTATTTGACACCTGATTTTTATAAACTAAATTATACAGTTTGATGTTTATGCCACCTCATCAACTTATTAAAATCTTACAAATTAAACATAAGATTCCTAATAACAAATGTAAAGTATTCAGGGGAAGCGGCAGCTTTAATCGTTAGACAATCCTAGAGTTTAATGTCCATGCCACCTCATCAACCTATTAAAATCTTACAAAGTAAACTATCTCCCATAATAATTATATTATAAAATAAGACTCACAATCAACCTATTACATTCATACATATTAAACTATTTCTCTTACTATATTTATTTAATAAAATCTTAAAATATCATTAAAAAATAATTAAATAATATATTTTTAAAAATTACATTACAAAATAAATATTTAAAATAATTAAAAAATATGAATAATGTATTATTTTAAAAAATAATTAATTTGTGATAATAAAAACACAATTTTAAAAATTGAATTTAACATATATATTTCAAGGAGTGGGTTCCCATCACTACTAATTATTTTAAAAAAAGTAGGACCCACCCATTGATGGTTTGGTGGCTACCAAACGCTCAATCGGTATTAAACCCTCTATAATTCTCAGGTGTTTATTGTAATAATGAGGTTCTAGCTTTTACTTCTCTCTCGTTTTAGGAGCGAGGTTTTTTATTTTTATTTTTAAAAAATCTCTCTCATTTTAGGTTTTTTTTTATTTTTTTCAAAATATATCTCTTTCTCTTTTTAGGATTTTTATTTTTATTTTTTTTAAATCAATTTTTTTTTACAAATTAATTCCTATCCTTAAAACATAATAATTTTAAAAAAATATTTACAAGAAATTATTATTTAATCTATTGATATTTTATAAATTATTTTATGTGGTATATTTTAGTTTTTTTATTAGTTTGTATAATATATAAAATTATATTTTTAGTAGAGTTTTGTAAAAATTTATTATTTGACACCTGATTTTTATAAACTAAACTATAAATTAAAATATAAATAAATTTAAAAGAAAATATAAAATAGTTTATTAATTAATTTTTTTTTGTAATTCATCCCCTACTCGATAATTTCTGGGTCCACCACTCCTGACAGCCTAAGAGAGAGAGAGAGGGAGAGGGGGGTTCATATGTACAAACTGACTTATTATATTAAGGGCAGTTTTAATCGTTAGACTGTCCTCTAGTTTGATGTTGATGCTAGTTCATCAAACTATTAAACTCTTACATATTAAACTATCTCCCATAATAGTTATACTATAAAATATGACTCACAATCAATCTATTACATTCATACATATTAAACAATTTCTCTTACTATAATGATTTAATAAAATCTTAAATATTAATTAAATAATATATTTTTTAAAACTACATTACAAAATAAATATTTAAAATAATTAAAAGACATGAATAATAATAATATTATTATATTAAAAATAATTAGTTTGAGATAATAAAAATAAAATTTTAAAGATTGAATTTAACATATAAATTTAAAGCAGTGGGTCCCATCACTATTAATTATAAAAAAAGTGGGACCCACCCATTGAGCCACCAAACGCTCAATGGGCATTAAACCCTCACATGTATAAACTGACTTATTATACTAAAGCCAGTTTTAATTGTTTTAAGAGTTTGATATCGATGTCACTTCATCAATCTATTAAAATTTTATACATTAAACTATCTCCAATAATAGTTATACTATAAAATATAACACACAATCAACCTATTACATGCATACATATTAAAACATTTCTCTTACTATATTTATTTAATAAAATCTTAAATATTATTAAAAAATTATTAAATAATATATTTTAAACATTACAAAATAAATATTTAAAATAATTAAAATATATGAATAATAATATATTATTATAGGGAAATTTTAATCGTTATACAATTCTAGAGTTTGATTTTCATGCCAACTCATCAATATATTAAACTCTTACAAATTAAGAATAAGATTCCTAATAACAAATGTAAAGTAGCCAGGGGAACAACAACTTTAATCGTTAGATAATCCTAGAGTTTGATGTCCATGTCACCTCATTAACCTATTAAATTCTTACAAAGTAAACTATCCCCCATAATAGTTATACTATAAAATAGGACTCACAATCAACCTATTACAATCATACTTTAATATTTATCTTACTATATTTATTTAATAAAATCTTAAATATTATTAAAAAATAATTAAATAATACAATTGTAAAAAATTACATTACAAAATAAATATTTTAAATAATTAAAATATATGAATAATGATATATTATTATATTATTTTAAAAATTAATTAATTTGTGATAATAAAAACAAAATTTTAAAAATTGAATTTAAAATATATATTTAAAGGAGTGGGTCCCATCACTATTAATTAATTTTTAAAAAGTGGGACCCACCCATTGAGCGTTTGGCGACTGCCAAATGCTCAATGGGTATTAAACCCTCTGACACGGGGTTATTAATCAGAGTATAACCCGTGCGGCACTTGCCCTACACGAACAGCCTGTTGCCAAGAAAATAAACCCAAGGGAGGCTAAGTCGCCACAACCATGAAGAAAACAAGAGAAACACCCAAATGTAAGAGAGAAAAGATAAACTCTCTATGTTAAGAAGCTAGCTTTACAACTTAGGCAAGCCTCTCTTCCTAGAGCTCGCCGGCCCCTATTCCCACCAAGAGAATTCTCTCTTAAGAGAAGAGAGGAGAATAGAGGAGAAATGAGAAGTGAGAAATGAGAAGTGAGGGATGCTCATCAAAGAAGAAATGGGGCTCCTTATATAACCATGAGAATGGCATCTTGGCCAAGGAGAAAGAAACGGCCGGATTCCATGGCCGAAGAGAAGAAGACGAAGTGTGTCCCCCATCCAATGGCTAAAGGCCGAATAGCCGGGGTCCGTCGACACTATGTGCTTCCCACTATTGTTTCCCGTCTGTCCACAACGCCAGATAATCGCTGCGCATCCGCTCTGGATGTCTCGATAGTCGTCCCTGCTGATCGAGAGACAGTCTCCGCCCGTACGCGTCTGCTCATACGGATGATGAACGATATCTCATAAGTCTTGCCAGTTGAGCTGGTCGCTACGTCGCTCTCGGTCATGAAACCAGATCATGTCCGAGTAAAAATATCCGACCGTACAGAGATGCTGAAAAACGGTCTAAGGGAATGTAATAACCACTCCCGGCTTCTCCTGGCCTTGTCACTCCCGCGCCAAGGGTGTGACGCCAAAGCCCTGTTACACCCTCCATGATGCTCAATGTTTATTGTACTAATGGGGTTCTAGCTTTTAATTCTTTCTCGTTTTAGGAGAGAGGTTTTTTATTTTTATTTTTTTAAATTCTCTCTCTCTCTGATTTTAGGTTTTTTTTTTAATTTTTTTTCAAAATATCTCTCTCTTTTTAGGTTTTTTTATTTTTATTTTTTTAAATCAATTTTTTTATAAATTAATACCTATACTTTAAAACATAATAATTTTTAAAAAAATATTTACAAAAAATTATTATTTAATCTATTGATATTTTATAAATTATTTTATGTGATATATTTTTAGTTTTTTAATATTAGTTTGTATAATATATAAAGTTATATTTTTAGGAGAGTTTTGTAAAAATTTATTATTTGACACCTGATTTTTATAAACTAACTATAAATTAAAATGTAAATAAATTTAAAAGAAACTATAAGAGAGGTTTTTTATTTTTTATTTTTTAAAAATCTCTCTCATTTTAGGTCAAAAATCTCTCTCTCTAGGATTTTTTTTATTTTTTTCTAAATCAATTTTTTTTCAAATTAATACCTATACTTTAAAACATAATAATTTTTAAAAAATATTTACAAAAAAAATATTATTTAATCTATTGATATTTTATAAATTATTTTATGTGGTATATTTTTAGTTTTTTTATATTAGTTTGTATAATATATAAAATTATATTTTTAGTAGAGTTTTGTAAAAATTTATTATTTGACACCTGAGTTTTATATACTAAACTATAAATTAAAATGTAAATAAATTTAAAAGAAACTATAAAAAATTTTATTAATTGATGTAATTCACCCCATACTCGATAATTTCTGGATCTACCACTACTAATGACCCTAAGAGGCGCCAGAGGGTGGGGGAGGTTCATATGTATAGGTATTATACTAAGGGCAGTTGTTTTAGAGTTTGATGTTCATGCTATTTTATCAACTTATTAAACTCTTACATATTAAACTATCTCCCATAATAGTTATACTATAAAATAAAACTCACAATCAACCTATTACATTCTTACATATTAAACTATTTCTCTTATTATATTTATTTAATAAAATCTTAAATATTATTAAAAAAATAATTAAATAATACATTTTTAAAAATTACATTACAAAAAAATATTTAAAATAAGTAAAATATATGAATAATAATATATTATTGTATTATTTTAGAAAATATTTAATTTGTGATAATAAAAAAAACTTTTTAAAATTGAATTTAAAATATATATTTAAAGGAGTGTGTCCCATCGCTATTAATTATAAAAAATAAGTGGGATCCACGCATTGAGAGTTTGGTGGCTGCGAAAAGCTCAATCGATATTAAACTCTCACATGCATAAACTGACTTATTATACTAAGGGCAGTTTTAATCGTTAGACTATCCTAAAGTTTGATGTCCATGTCACTTCATCAAACTATTAAACTTTTACACATTAAACTATTTCCCATAATAGTTATACTATAAAGTAGGACTCACAATCAATTTATTAAATTCATACATATTAAACTATTTCTCTTACTATATTTTATTTAATAAAATCTTAAATATTATTAAAAATAATTAAATAATATATTTTTAAAAATTAAATTACTAAATAAATATTTAAAATAATTAAATATATGAATTAAAATAATATATTATTATATTATTTTAAAAAATAATTAATTTGTGATAATAAAAATAAAATTTTAAAAATTGAATTTAAAATATAAATTTAAAGGAGTGGGTCCCATCACTATTAATTATAAAAAAGTGGGACCCAGCCATTGAGCGTTTGGTTGCTGCCAAACGCTCAATGGGTATTAAACCCTCCATAATATTCAGGCGGTTATTGTACTCTCAGCAAACGGATGTTAAAGTTGTTCTAATGGGTGGTTCTAGCTTTTAGTTCTCTCTCTCTTGTTTTAGGAGAGAGGTATTTTATTTTTATTTTTTAAAAATCTCTCTCTCATTTTAGGTTTTTTTTTTAATTTTTTTTGTTTCAAAATCTCTCTCTCTAGGATTTTTTACTTTGACTTAAAAAAAAATCTATTTTTTACAAATTAATACCTATACTTTAAAACATAATAATTTTAAAAAAAATATTTATAAAAAATTATTATTTAATGTATTGATATTTTATAAATTATTTTATGTGGTATATTTTTAGTTTTTTGTATATTAGTTTGTATAATATATAAAATTATATGTTTAGTAGAGTTTTGTAAAAATTTATTATTTGACACCTGATTTTTATAAACTACACTATAAATTAAAATATAAATAAATTTAAAAGAAATTATAAAAAATTTTATTAATTGATTTGTTTTTGTAATTCACCCTCTACTCTATAATATTTGACTCCACCACTCCTAATAGCCTAAACTTTATCTATACGTGTGTGTGACAAATAAATCCATCTCCGTACTAGTTGTTGGTACTTTCCCTTACTTGTTGGTAGGGGTGGACATGGGCCAGGCTGGGCTAGACTCAAATATACAACCCATATATTCGGGCTGGGCTGGGCCGGGCCATGTTCGGGCCAAATTGTTTTGATCCAAACCCGACCCATTTGATTGCCATTAGGCCCAGCCCAACCCGACCCAAAAAATAAATAATTTTTTTTATGAAATAATTGAAATAACTAAAGAAAACTACTACTATAACCCCTAAATTTTTTTCAAACATTTTAAAAAAAATACAACACAAGTATTATAAATGTTTACTCTTTTCAAGCCTATTACTATTATATATATAATTATATATATTATAAATAATATATGATATATATATTATTTATTTATTCGGGTCGGGCCGGGTCGGGTCAGGTCAAAATTCATCTGACCCAAACCCAGCCCAAAATTCAATCGGGCCAAAACATTTGAGCCCAACCCAGTTTTTTGGGCCAACTTTCTAAACCCAGGCCCTGTATTTTTTGGGCTTGGTTCGGGCCAGCCCATGGGTCACCCGGCCCATGTCCACCCCTACTTGTTGGCACTTGATCTAGGTAAATGGCAAGGATATGGTTTTGAACAATAATAGTCTCTACTAGTTTACACTCTAACACACCAGTTTCAGCTAAGAGACCTAGTCTATATTTTTGTTGTTAAAGAAATATATCATCCTTAGTTTTTGCAACTTTCAGCTAAGACAATGATTCTTAGGGCCTTTACATTTCATCCATATCATTGCCAATTACAACCATATCATCTACATAAATAATGAGCGATGTAACTTTACCATTTTGGTGTTTGATGAACAAAGAATGATATGAGTTACTGTGGTGATAACCAATTCGTTAGATAGCATTAGTGAACCTCCCAAACCATGCCTCGGTGATTGTTTCAGGCCATATAATTCTTTTCGCAATCTACATACTTACTATGATGCCATCGAGTATTAAACCCAAATGGGATTGATATCCATATAAACTTCTCTTCCAAGTCTTAATGGAGGAGTGTGTTCTTACTATCAAATTGTTTTTAAGGCCAATCAAAATTTGCTACCAAAGGTAGTAATACTTTCTTGATGGTATTCATTTTTGCAAATCAGCCGAAAGTATCCTAATAGTACATCCCAAATGACTTTGATCAATTGTCCTATTTACCCTTTGCTTGATGGTGAATATCCCATTTGCAATGCACTAGCTTTTTCTTGCTCCTAAGGAGTGATACAATATCAAATATGCTATTTCTTTGTAATGCATTCATTTTAGTTTGTATTGCCTTTGCTCATTTTGGGTTCTTTTAGAACTTGCTCAACCTTTATAGGCATTTTTATGTTTCCCTTGCATCTCATTTACAAATGATTGTCGTTGTGGTAATAGCTTATGTATAGAAATACGTTGTGTAATTGCATACCTCATTTTTTCATCTAGAGAGTATATGTTAGGTGGGTTTTCACAGAATTATCTAGGTGGAAAATAATAAGATGGATTAGTTGATGATCAGTTACAACACTTTCAAAACTACGAACCTTAGGACATCCATTTGATCTTGAGCATGTGCTTGACGAGGGAAAAGGCTGATTTCTCATGACTATCGTATTATTTAATATTCAGATTGAGAACTGCAGTTGAGTCTTAATGTTGGATTTTGTTTTTGAATTTCCCATGAATTGGATGACTCAAGGAGTTGAGGAAGAGGAAGATCAATCCAATTATAAGCATCACTATGTATCTTCCCTTAAGGACTAATTGTGGATTGATTTCTACAAAAAAAAGGTGTTCTGCTTCAAAGAAGGTAACATCCATACTAATATATATGTGGTGAGTAGGAGGTTGGTAATACATGCATCTTTCTTATGGAGACTGAAACCAAGAAACACCTAGCGCAATGTACAAGGATTCAGTTTAGTACATTGGTCTTTTTACAAATAAACATATGCAACACACCCAAATACACATGGATCGAGGTGGAGAATATATAGAATCTGAACATGTTGAACAAACTCATTCAAAGGAGTTTTGTCACAGCCACCCTTTTTATTGAAGTGAATGTGGCACCACATTAGTAAAAACCCCATTTTAACTGCAATCAAACAACACTACAAAACAAAACCAAATTTACAAAACATGACTGACAACTTTAACACAAACTACAAGTTTAAAAACATGCTGACGGATGGCTTATGGGTGTGTAAATTATACAATTATATCAACATGCAAGTACACAGTTAATACTACAATTGGTCTGTGATATCGCAAGTGTACGGGTCATCAAGTAATACCTCGTGGGTGAACACGAGGTTCGTATTTCCCAAGGAATGACGAGAGGCTTTTATTACTTCTTTTCCATTTAATCAATAGCCTAATCATTTATGCTCTTTCATTAGTTTATGACACACTAATTTGCGTGCGTGTACCGCAAATGCACGGTATCGAAGTAATAAAATACCTAGTGAGTCGGGTAGTCGAATCTACAGGGAATGAAAGTATTAGTAGTAACCATTTCTCAGTTATCTAGTCGGAATCAATATTATGGTGAAGTGAACTCAATTGCAAGAATAAGAATATTGCAAGCAAGCAAGGAAAAGTAAAGGAAAAGGAAGTCTCAATCAATAAAGATGAGGTAACCGGGCAATGCTCCCCCTAGAATCTAACATGAAGCATGAAACTTACTAAATATTTCTAAACCGAGTTAAATGATTCAAGGTAATCCAAGAATAATCGGTCTCTGCCTCCAAACCACCAATATTAATCCCCTACGAGGCCCTGGTGGAGAAATTGCTCAATCTTAACACCTCACACCACATATGACCTAAATAAACTCTAGAGATACCTAAAAGTACAACTGATTCCTAAAGATAGATCTAACCCTACTTCTAGGTGAAAGAACCCTAAACCCTTACAAGGTCCCGGCGGTGAAATATCTCAATCTCACGCTTCACACTAAATATGGTTGCATAAAGCCTAAGGAATACAGAGATAGGAAGTACTCATCGGAGGGGAAAGGGGACACTCTACTATCTCATAACTCACCCTCTCAACCCTCTTCAATCCTGGAGTTCTAACGCTAATGGAGACCTCTCTCTCACCAAGGCAACAAATCATGCAACACAAATTAATCACAAGGATCAATACGACATACAAGTAATGAGAAAACAAGATTGAAACTCAAATAAACTCAGATTTAATAGAAAACATAAAGTAAGTCAATATAAGATATGATCCTAGGGTTCACATGCCCAAATACCTACTAGGGTTTAGCCCTCCATGGGACAAGTTACAAAGTAAAGAATAATGTAATGAAAAGCAATGAAAACCATGGAATAAAACCCCCTTGAATTCGTGATAGTGGCCTTGATGGGTCGCTCAACATCTTGAAGGATCCCTGTCCGAAATTAGGTTGCCGAAGGCTCCCTCAATGCTATAGACGGAGAAAAGATCTATAAAAGTTGGTGAAGAATGCCTCCCAATTCGCCAAAGACATCCTTTTCAAACCCTAACCGCTTCGCCCTTCAAACGCTATAAAAAATTCCCTAAAGAATAGGGCAAAAGGGTTATTTATAGTCATAAACCGCGTCTGTCAAGTGCCTCCATGCCACCGTGTGAAATTTTACCCGCCCGCATGAGCTGAGAAATTCCCACGCAGCCACATGAAATTTTCACGAGGTCGCATGAACAGTGTTTTTGCTACATTACTACTACAATGATTAGTTACAGTGTGAGTAAATTGTTGCTTAGGCTCCAAGCGCCGTTTTGGCATTGTCTTTGGGCTTTATGTATCTTGACAATGGCCGTTATGGACTTCACAATGCCCTTGTAAGGCCGTTGTGGCTTATATACTGCTACCAGTGAGCTCATGCTAGCATGTCTTAATCACAGAAGTGGTAAGTGTAGACAATGGGCATTGTGAGTTTCCATAACACCAGTTGTTAGTCGTGGTGCAGCCTTAATTCAGCAACTTGCTTCATTTTAGTTCAAAATATCCTCAAATTCGCTTCTTTCTATCTTAAAAAGAAATAAATGTCATTGAGAACAAAAGAATAAAATTTTGTACTAATGAGGTGCTAAACAAGTATAATTCCATGCTAAATACAATGTAAATGATATAAAAAATATGATTAGTTTAGCACTTATCAAATATCCCCACACTTAAGCTTTTGTTTGTCCTCAAGCAAATAAAACTGATAAAAATAGAATACATGATAAGTGCTTGATCTCAGGCAACTAAGTATGGAGTTTCAGTAGTATGAGGAAACAATCAAATGCCAGGTAGCATGATTATTCCTCTACAAAGAGTAGTCTACTCTACGACGAAAAGTACTTTCCCAAGTGTCAGTCTCCTGATCCACTATCTTACAGTCTAGATCATATAAAGAAACTTTTTGGTGTTTTCTTCAGTCTCACTCTTACACTTTTCATAATTTTCATACATGATTACCCTTTTTCTATCTTTTTTTTTCTTCTTTTTTTTCTTTTTTTCATAGACAGTAGCTTTCACACTTTCCAGGAGGCAGCCTGATAAGTGCTTGTGTGATAAGAATGCAAAGTGTTCTTTTCTTATGATGAGCATTACTTTTATCGGGTTTTAACACTAATATGTGTGTATTTATGTTACTTTCAAGCATATAGGTTTGTGAAGCCGAATCTTAGAGAAAGAAGCTAATGTAGATCGTGAGTGCACAATTTGGAGGAAATCTTGAAAAGATTCAAACGCAAAGACATAAGTCGGGTTCAAGATGCTAGAATGTGTGCCAACCTCCTTGCATTCAAGCTAGCATAATGATTTGGAGGGGCACAAAGACAGTCACATTCTAAGTATTCCAGCTTGTGCATGGGTAACAAGATCTCCACCAATGCGGCCGTTCATTAAAGAAGCAAAGCGATCTACGATGTAAACGTGTGCCCGTTTACATTACCTCTATGAAAGCATGATTTCGGGAGTGTTTTGGACTGGTACTGTAGAAGGACAATGTAGCAAAATATTGTAGCAGGTACTGTTCACAGCCGGCCGAAGAAGGAGTTGGCCAGAGAAGCCACACGACCATGTGGAAATTCCACACGCCTGTGTGTTAATTCCACAAGCCCATGTGTTAATTCCACAGGCCCATGTGGAATATCGATAAGGGCATGTGGATTCCCGATTCCAACCCTTTAAAAGCCGATTTCAGCCTCGATTTCAGCATTCTTTTCTCCACTTTTTCCCTAACATGAGAGAGGGCTGCGGTTAGGGCTTTGAAAGGTATTGGCTAGGGATTGGGAGAGGTTCTACGGCTTCGACATTGCGCTCCGTTTGGAAGATGGTTAGTGGGAGAGCTTTCGTTGGCACCGATCCGGCGAGGTGTATCCTAGGCTGGACAAAGGGACTTTTGGACGAGTAGATGACTCTCCACAAGACCATCATCACAACTATCGAGGGGTTTTCTATAGATTTATTTCTTTTACATTCGATTTCATTGATTGCAATTAGATCCATGGAGAGCTAAACCCCCTAATGGGTACGTGGATTGTGAATCCTAGGATATATTCGTTTCATTGAATCTTGTTATTATGCTTTCATTAATTGATATTTTTATTGAGTTCCAATCTTGAATGCAGTGATTGCATGAATACTCCCTTAGAGTGACACTAGGGTTGAGAGTTCTTGTTGGTAATCCTTGTGAGTGAGTGACACACCACGAGAGTTATACAAAGCTAGATTGGAAAGGGTTGAGAGGGTGAGTCGAGAGGTAGCGAAGCATCCCCTTTCCCCTCTGGTGTGATTTATTCTACCTCCAATTCCTCCAGTTCTTTGCGGTCATAGTAGAGTGAATGGGCTAAGGGATGACCTTCTGCTGGGGCTTAGTTGCGAGTGCAATGGAGTGAAGCGTTGAAGTGATTTTAGCATCTAGGGCTTAATTGTGGCTAGGGACCTTCCGCCTGGACCAAAGGGCTAGGTCTACATATAGGAAGAGGATTTATCACTTGGAATCCCTAGAACTCATTGCAGTTCTATACGAGTGAGAGGTTGAGAGATTGTTCAATTTCTCCTCCAGGACATGTATAGGGTTAGGCATGGTTGACCTTAAATTTGGGACCATGTATTAAAGGATCTCCACGACTCATTAATGCATTAGTTAGGAAGCATAATAGAGGGTTTGACACTTGAAACGATTGTCCTGGGGGGATCAATATCTGAGTACCCTATTTATATCGATTGCCTTACCTCTCCTTTACTTGTGCTCTCTCTCCTGTCTCTTTTACTTTTGTTTGCATTACATCTTGTCACACAAATCACTATTCATATTTCGCTTAGTTAAGAAACAATTTAAGTATTTTTACTGCCTACTCTCTGTGGATACGATACCCACTCACCTGGTATTTTATTACTTCTACAAGCCCGTGCACTTGCGGGACATACGCAAGGGGCGTTGTAACAACCCTCTCTCCCACTAGGGTATACACTTTATATCTGAGTTGTTAGGAGTGACTAGGCACTACAAAGGAGGTAGCTCTTTCTGATGTACATATATCTTAACTTAGAGTAATAAAGTAAGTACTGATCATGCCCCAATTGTAAAACATCACTCACTAGACAAATATAAGGTGCAAGGTGATGTTAAGAGAGACACAAGGTAGGGTAAAGACTCACAGAGGAGTCAAACTCTTGAGAGGGAATGAAAGAATTGCTAGTCTAGCTTATCATATCCCTAGATAGTATAGTACGAAATCCTCAATAAAGTGTAAAGAAAAAGCAAACATACACTCCTTCCCCACACATAAAGATGTACATTGTACCCAATGTAAGCATGCACAATTATAGTGATATATAATAAGAAAAGAAATTAAAAGAGTGTATGGTCACTAGTACTCCCCTGATTTCTTAGTTTGGCAGATGAGGACTATAAAGTTACCCTTGTCCACACAATAAATTGTGTGGGCCAGAACAACACCCGATCACCTCAAACCCTGATGAGAAACAAATGGGATAGTTAAATACAAAGCAAACAAAACTATATACTACTGTAAAATAAAATCTACTAAGATCAGAAAGTAAAAAGCAACATGGCAAGTGTCCCATGCTCTAATAAAGCGTACAATATACTGAAATATAAAGGTACAAAAGTGGTGTATAAAAATAAAAAAGGTGGAAGTCGGTAGGGGAAGTCTGGCGCGATATGTGATTATTGAAGTACTTGTTGTGTCGGTGAAGCTGGAGGAGACTCGAGTGCCACTGGAGCTGTAATAGTGGTGATGTAGGCACTGGAGTGGTCGAGTAGACCCTAGACCTCACTTGACCCTCCTTGAGACGGGCCAATCGATCCTAAAGAGCTGGTGGAGCAGATGGCGTCGGTGCAGCAATCGTAGGAGGAGAGGAGCAGCAGTAGCAACAGCAACAGTAGGAGTTAGAGCTGGGATCGAGGGAACTGCTGTGGTGGTGGTCTCCAGGCTCCAAAGACTTAGGGAGTGTTTCGTTCACATGATTGGAGTGGGAGTGGGAGGGGAGTGAATCCAAGCCTTTGTTTGGATGGTCATGAATGGGAGTGAGAGGAGTAGATAAGGAGTGAGTGGGGAGTGAGCTTGGGGGATTGCTCACTCCTCACTCACTCCTTGGGGAGAATGACCAATTTGCCCTTTTTATTTAATAATTAAAATAATATTTTAATTTAAATAATAATTAATTAATTAATTTTAACAATAATTATTAATTAAATAATTATAATTTAATTAAATATAATAATTAATTTGATAATTTAATAATAATTAATAATTAAAATGAAATAATAATAACTAAAAATTATAGTTAAATATTTATTTATAATAATTAATTATATTTATTTATAATAATTAATTATTTATTATAGTTAATTAATTAGTAATTAATTATTTTTAAAAATATAATTAATTATCAATTTGATATAGTTATTTATTATAGTTAATTAATTACTAATGATATTAACAAAAAATTTGAAATATTTATTTATAACAATTAATTTTTTTTAATTTACATAATATTCATTTGAATAAAGGGCGTAAATGTCATCTTATCATATTTACCTTCTTTACTTTTCCCATTCCAAATAAATTACACTCTCTAATACTTATCAACCAAACACATTCTTCATTCTCACTCCTATTCCACTCCCTCTCATCTCACTCCTATTCCACTCCTCCCCCAATCCACTCCTGACAACCAAACACTCCATTAGAGTCAGTCCTATGGACCACCCGGTATTGCATCCCGTGGGGTGTGTCCCGTCGCTCAATCATGCGTATGGCTCAGAGCGTGGTGACTCTGAGCTGCTGCATGCCCCTACACGACGCAGCCTGCACAAAGATCATTCAGTCCAAGCCCCCGTGCAAGGCTGGTGATGTACGGACCAAGGAATATGGTCACCAGGCGGGGGTCCTAAGACCAATGTCTTAAATGGCAAGCTAGCGCGTGACCGATGTGAATCAGCTCCCTAGGTACTATACTCCACAGGAAGTAGAGATCTCGGAGGTTCATGACCCCCGTGCTGTTTCCTCACCCAGTCAGTGTCCACGACAGGATGGCATGTAAGTAGTAGAACACAGGTCATCCTAAGGCAGACGCCTTCGAGGCCCTGCAGACGTACATTTCATGGCCTTGAAGTGTCTGTGTCCATACCTGATCTTGACTCAGGTGGACCGGTAGATCGACGTGGAGCTCTGAGTACGATGTTGTGCTGGTGTACTCCACTTCTACCAATCCCATCCGAACTGAAAAAGTCTGTGTAGTACATCTAGAAACGGATCGTCTTAAGATGCCTTAGACTAATGATGGTATGGTCGAGCTCAAAATAGCCCATGACCTCTATCGTGAGCTCCCAGTAAGTCGGATCATCGATGCCAAAAAACTAATCCCAGCCTTGTACTGAAATAATATCCCGTACCTCATTATGAGACCTATGTGCTCGAGTGTCAGCCAATCTATCTGACACCGCTCGACGAACCTCTAGTCGACGAGCCTTCATTAGTGGGCTTGATGTTCGGGATCCCCGAACTGCACACTGCTGGCCGAGAAGACTCTCTGGTCTTTTTTTTCTTCTTCTTCCTCTTGGCCTTTTCCTGTGGACCACTGGAAGTTCTCTTTTGACCCATATCCTCTAATTCAGAAAGAATACAAAAAATCAATAAAAAAATACCAAAAATAAAATGCATGACTGGACAAATGGTACACAATAGGTACATCACGGCTGTTATATGACTACAACAGTCTCACAAAGGCCATTACCAAGGCACATGTGTCCCTTTGGATTGTCATAATGGGTACACAACCGCCTATTGTGTGACTCAACAGCTCAGTTGTGTACTGTGCTAGGGCCACCATGGGCTCACAATGCCCGTGGTGCGTCCGTTGTATCCTAGACTGGGGCAACGACCAGCTGACATTGGGCTTCCTCCCGTTGCTTGGTGTTGCTGAGGTGAAATATGGGGAAAAAAGTTTCTCCGATGAAGTGGCAGTGAGGGAAGTGAGTTTTGAGTGAGAAAGGCTAAGAATCGGCCGTCGGTGACCCTATATCTTCCTGTAACGGGGTTAATAATGGCCAAACAATGGTCATTGTTCATGCATTCAGTCTCTTCGAGGTACCACGGCCATTATAAGCCTGTTATGGGGCTGTTGTCAACTCGGTTGAGCTTAAAAATTTCTAAGTCTTGGTAATAACTGTTCTGGGGTTAGTTGTGCTCACCACGTCCATACAACGGGCATGGTGAGGTCATGCCAGATCTCTGGAAAACCCAGAGTTATAGCACACTCTGTGGAATGGCCATTATAAGTTACCACGGCCGTCACAACGGGCATTGTAAGCCCGTTGCAGACTCAATCAATTTTTTTTTCTAGAAAAGCATGACTCTTTGCCTAGGCATCACAATGAGTACAATGGGTTTACCACGCCCGTTAGTGAAAAACTAAAGATTTTCCCTGTGTAAAACCACATGAAAACAAGTCCTATTGATAGTACTAGATTCCCCTATCATGTTTTGCTCATAAAATTTAGTGGGGGTGAGCCAATTTCACACTTTCATATTAATTACCACTTTTTGTATTTTATTAACTAATGGATAATATTGAAAACTAAGAGTAAATGAACTAAAGCCTAGAAAACTACTTGGGTTGCCTCCCAAGAAGCGCTTATTTTACATCACGAGCATGACACACTTGTTCATACCTCAAGATGGCTCTAATAGGTCATATTCCTCTTCCTTGTTAGTACAATTACTCCCCCCACCACCACCCCCCAAATAATACTTCATACGATAACCATTTAACTTATGAGTGCCTATTTTGAAGTGAGTTATCTCTGCGGTGCCATAGGGAAATACTTGCATTACTATAAACTTTCCTGACCATCTTGATTTTAACTTATCAAGAAATAACCTTAGTCTTGAGTTAAAAAGGAGGACCTGGTCCCCTTCTCGAAACTCCTTGTTACATTTGAGGTATTGATCATGGTATCTCTTTGTTCCCTCTTTGTAGATCTCTGTATTTTCATAGGCAATTATCCTCCATTCTTCAAGCTCTTGAAGTTATAATTTTCTGTTTCTTCATGCTAGTCTATGTGTAACTGTGTACTTCCTCACAGTTTTCATAAGCTTGTCATTGCAAAAAATGTATACCCCTATCACTTAATATTGTTCTCAGTGTTCCAAAAATCTAGAGAACAATTTCTTTAAGAACTTAATCACGACCCTAACATCATTTGTCGAGAGAGCTTGTGCCTTTACCCATTTGGAAACATAATCAACTCTGACCAAAATAAACTTATTACCAAATGATGTAGGAAATGGTCCCATAAAATGAATTCCCCACACATCAAAGATTTTATATATAAGAATAAAATTTTCGGGCATTTCATCTCTGCGAGAAAGATTACCTATGCATTGGCAATTGTTACAATTCCGTACATAGCTATTTGCATCTTGGAAGATTGTTGGTCAATAAAAGGCTAATTCCAAGACCTTGCTGGTTGCTCGATTTGCACTAAAATGCCCTCAAACTGGTCCTAAGTGACAATGTCCGAGAATATCCCATCCTTCGGATCATGGTATGCACCTTCTAATGATCTGGTCTCCATAGATTCTAAACAAGAATGGGTCTTCCCACACATAGTGTTAAACGTCCATGAAGAACTTCTTCTTTAGCTGGTGCATGAACCATTTAGGAAGAGTGCCTGCAACCAAATAATTTATAAAGTTAGCAAACCAAGGTGGGTCCTCATTACTTACTGTATTATATTTGTACAAGCATTCTTTAGGGAAGGTATCATCAATGTCTCCATCCTTTAATGATTTTTTTCTTGGATCCTCTAGCATGGATAGGTGGTCAGCAGCTAAGTTCTCCTCTCCTTGTTTGTCCTTGATCTCCACATCGAATTCCTGAAGAGTAAGATCCATCTAATAAGGTGTGGTTTAGTATCAGTATTACTCATAAGATACCTGGGTGCGGAGTGATCAATATAGACCACAACTTTTGAAAAACTAGATATAGCCAGAATTTATCGAACTTGAAGACTACTGCTAGCAGTTCCTTGTCAGTGGTCATGTAATTTTCTTGTACATCATTTAATGTTTTGCTCGCATAGTAGATGGGATGAAAATGCTTATCCTTCCGCTGACCCAACACCGCTCCAACTGCAAAGTCACTGGCATCGTACATCAACTCGAACAATAAATTCCAATCCAGGGCAATCATGATCAGACCTTGTACTAGTTTATCTTTTAATGTTTTGAATGAGGTTATGCAGGACTAGTCGAAGTCAAATGGCACATCTTTAACTAATAGTTTGGTTAATGGTCTTAGCAATCTGTGAAAAGTCTTTAATAAAATTTCTGTAAAGCCTCCATGTCCCAAGAAACTACAAATTGCCCTAACTGATATGGGTGGTGGAAGCTTCTCGATTGTAGCAAATTTAGCCTTGTCTAGCTAAATCCCTTTTCTTGAAATTCTATGTCCCAACATGATACCTTCCGAGACATTGTAGTGGCATTTCTCCTAACTGAGTACGAAGTTAGTCTCCTCACATCTTGCTAATTTGATAAGTGCTTGTGTGTTAACAATGCGAAGTGTTCTTTCCTTACGATGAGCATTAATTTTATTAGGTTTAAGCGCTAATACATGTGTATTTGTGTTTTTTTGCTCATGTAGGGTTGTGAAGCTAAGTATTAGGAAAAGAAGCTAAAAGTAGATCGTGAACACACCATTTGGTGGATCTCGGAAGGAACAAACGCGAAGACACAAGTGGAGCTCCAAGATACTTGAATGTGTGCCAAACTCCGTGTATTTAAGCCATTACAATGAGTTGGAGGGGTATGAAGGCAGTCATATTTGCGTATTCCGACTTGTGCATTGATAGCAAGATCTTTACCAATAAGGCTATTGATTGAAGAAGAGTTATGATCTACGGTATAAACATGTGCCCGTTTATGTTGCCTCAATGAAAAGTGTGGAATTGGGAGTACTTCGGCAGAGTAATGCAGTAGGTCACTGTAGCAAATCACTGTTGCAATATAATGTAGCAATTGCTGTTCACAGCAGGCCGAAAATCTGGTTTCCAGAGAATCCACACGGGCGTGTGAAAATTTCCCACGTCCGTGTGGAAATTCCACAGACCCATGTGGAGTATCTACAGTGGCGTGTGGATGCCCGATTCCAGCCCTATTTAAGCCTTGATTCAGCCCGATTTTTGGGAAATCTTTTTACCCTTCTCTCAAACTTTTCTCTATCTTTTGGGAGGCCGTCGGCTAGGGTTTTGAGAGGCTTTTGTCAAGCCTTTAGTGTGGTTCTACAGATTTAACATTGCGCACCGCTTGGAAGAAGGTTATTGGGGGAGCTTTCGTTTACATCGATCCGGCGAGGTGTGTCCTAGGTCGGACAAGTGGACATTTGGAGAAGACGAGGCTACTCCACAAGACCATCGACACGAATACCGAGGGGGTTTCCCTATGGATTACTTTTTTTTACTTTCGATTTCATTATTGATTGTATCTTCCTCCATGGAGAGTTAAACCCCCTAGTGAGCACTTGGATTATATAAACCCTAGGATGTTATTTTTTCTTTGATCTTTTATTATGCTTTCCTTAATTGTTGTTTTAATTGAGTTCCAATCTTGAATGCTTGTTGAATGATTTCTCCCTTAGAGTGACACTAGGGTTGAGAGTTCTTCTTGGCAACCTTTGTGGATGAGTGACACACCATGAGGGTTAGACAATACTAGATTGGAGATGGTTGAGAGGGTGAGTCGAGAGGTAGCGGAGCATCCCCTTTCTTCTTCGGTGTGATTTATCCTACCTCTATTTCCTAGAGTTCTTTGCGGTCGTAATAAAGTGAACTAGTAAAGGATGAACTCCGCTGGGGCTTAGTTGCGTGAGCAACAAAGTGAAGCGCTGAAGTGATTTTAGTATATGGGGCTTAATTGTGACTAGGGGTCTTTTGCTTGGACTAAAGGGTTAGATCTACACATAGGAATAGGGTTTATCACTTGGAATTCCTAGATCTTCATATAACTTTACACAGTGTGAGGTGTTGAGACTGAGCGATTTCTCCGCCGGGCCATAGTGTAAAGTTAGTCATGGTTGACCTTAGGTTTGGGACCGTGTACTTTAGGATTTTCACGACTAATTAAACATTAATTAGGAAGTATAATAGTAGGTCTTGCACTTGAAACATCATATCCTATCAACACAATCGTTATTCATCTTCACTTGGTTAAGTAGCTATTTTGGTATTTTTATTCCCTACTCCGTGTGGATACGATACCTCACTCACTTGGGATTTATTACTTCGATAAACCCGTGCATTTGCGGGTCACACGCAAGGGGCGTTGTAAAGTTTTTGGCACCGTTGCCGGGGAGTAGGTGTTTAGAGATACTTTGCACTTTGTTGTCTTAGCCATTCATCATTCATTCTACTTCATATCTTCTTATTCTATCATCGTTCCGATTTATCTTCTTTATTTTGGTGCAGGAAAAATGATCAACATACCCGAATTATTTGACATAGTCACAAGGATGGTTGAAAATATAGAATAGAAAGTTCAACTGTTTACAGTACAAGCCACGCCGTGTTTTCCTTTGCAAGAACACTACACTATTCACCATCAAGTGGAAGAATCAGTTATTGATTATATTTCTGGAATTCGGGATCAGAATGGTGAATTAGATAGTGTGCTGGATCAGTTTGAGAAATCTGCATTGGCATCTATGAGTAATTACTTAGAAGAGAGTTTGGAGAGAGAGTCCTTGCTTAGTTTGACTCGTCTTATTATGAACAAAGATAGGAACTTTTCTCTTTGGGTGTGTCAATGTCAGGGAAGGAAAGTGGTGAGATGGAGGAATTGACGGCCGTTGGAGACCATTCAGAAGCAAATGCACAAGGTGGAGAATGATTTTGAACAGGAGGTGAACAATTTTGAGGAAATTGACAGATTGAAAGAAAGAGAGTATACTGCTCCCATTTGCAGTATGCCTTTTTAATGGAAGAATTAAAGCTCCCGGTGATTGTGGCTTCAAGTTTGTCTATAAATCAAAAGGAGAAGCTTGTTAATATGTTGAAAAGGCATGAATCGGCTATTGCTTGGAAGATCTCAGATACTAAGGGCATCAATCCATCATTTTGCACTCATAAAATCTTGATGGTAGAAAATTATAAATCTGTGATCCAACCAAAAAGAAGATTGAACCCAAACATGAGGGAAGTTGTGAAAACAGAAGTGGTAAAACTACTTGATGGGGGAATTATCTATCCCATCTCCGACAGTGCATGGGTGAGCCCAACTCAAGTAGTCCCAAAGAAGGGAGGAATGGCGGTTGTGAGGAATGAAAAGAATGAACTAATCCTGACCAGAATAGTCACAGGTTAGCGTGTCTGCATTGATTACAGAAGGCTGAATGATGCTACTTGAAAGGACCATTTTCCATTACTGTTTATTGATCAAATGTTGTAGCAGTTGGCAGGGCATCAGTTTTATTGCTTCCTTGATGGTATGTCGGGATACTTCCAAATTCCAATAGCTCTAGAGGATCAAGAGAAGACAACATTCACTTGTCCTTATGGTATTTTTGCTTATAGAAGAATGCCTTTTGGGTTGTGTAATGCACCGGCGACATTCTAGCGTTACATGACTGCCATCTTCGATGATCTACTAGAAGACATAATGGAGGTGTTTATGGATAACTTTTCGGTATTTGGAGACTCCTTCGACATGTGTTTAAATAATTTGGAAAGAGTGCTAGTGAGGTGTGAAGAGACAAATCTTGTTCTTAATTGGGAAAAATATCATTTTATGGTTCAGGAAGGCATTGTACTCGGACATATGATTTCCCAAGTAGGCATGGAGATAGATAAGGCAAAGATTGAAGTCATAGAGAAGCTTCCTCCACCTACAAATGTAAAAGGGGTTTGTAGTCTTTTGGGACATGCATGTTTCTACAGAAGGTTCATCAAGGATTTTTCAAAGATTATGCAACCGTTGACCATACTTCTTGAAAAGGATGCTTCTTTCGATTTTGGGAATGACTGTCTGATGGCGTTCAATTTGTTGAAGGAGAAACTAGTTCAAGCACCAATTCTAACTATACTGGACTGGAACGAACCTTTTGAGCTCATGTGTGATGCAAGTGATTATGTTGTTGGAGCAGTTTTGGGTCAGAGGAAAGATAAGCAATTCCGACCGATTTACTATGCTAGCAAGACTCTCACAAGTGTTCAAGAGAACTATACAACCATCGAAAAAGAGTTGTTAGCAATGGTATTTGCTTTTGACAAGTTCAGGCCATACCTCATCTTATCTATGGTTATAGTATTTACCGACCACTCGGCACTCTTTTACCTCATGAACAAGGCTGACGCAAAACCAAGATTGATTCGTTGGATCTTATTATTGCAAGAGTTTGATATGGAGATAAAAGATAAGAGAGGAACCTAAAATGTCGTTGCGGATCACCTATCAAGGTTAGAAGGTTGTGAATGACAAGAACCGGCAAGCAAGGAAATTAATGATTTCTTTTTCGAAGAGCATTTGTATGTAGCGCAAGATTTTGATCCAGAGGACACTCCGTGGTTCATGGATTTTGCAAATTATTTGTCAGGGAAAGTACTGATGCAGGGCCTCACCTTTCAACAGAAGAAAAAGTTTTTAGTGATTTGAAGAACTACTTTTGGGATGATCCATACTTGTTTTATATTTGTGCTGACTATGTGGTTCGAAGATGAGTGTTGAGAGAGGAAAGTTGAAATATTCTTGCACACTGCCACTGTAGGCCAGTTGGGGGACATTATGCATCAAGTAGAACTGCTGAGAAAGTTTTGGCTACTGGTTTTTATTGGCCGACTCTATTCCAGGATCCTCACCAGTTTGTTCTTTGATGTGATAGTTGTGAGAGGGCTGGAAACCTATTGCGAAGAGATGAGATACCTCAAAATCTGATACAATTTTATGAGGTGTTTGGTGCATGGGGTATAGACTTCATGGGTCCATTTCTGAAGTCTAATGGTAATCAATAAATTCTGGTTGCAGTTGATTATGTGTCTAAATGGGTGGAGGCTCAAGCTTTACCTTCTAATGACGCCAGAACCGTGGTAAAATTTTTGAAGAGGTTGTTCACTTGATTTGGGACTCCACAGATTATTATTAGTGTTCGAGGGACTCATTTTTGTAATGCTCAACTTGAGGAACTTTTGAAGTGTTACGGGGTGCATCATCGCCTTACTACTCCCTACCATTCGTAGACAAGTGGTCAAGTGGAAGTCACAAATAGAGAGCTTAAGAGAATCTTGCCAAAGTCCGTGGAACAAGGGAAGTGGGATTGGATGGAGCGCTTGGATGACACATTTTGGGCTCATAGAATAGCATATAAAACATTGATAGGGACCACTCCTTATAATTTGGTATATGGTAAATCGTGTCACTTGCCCGTGGAGTTGAACTTTGACTTGAGGAAAGCAGGTCAACAAAGAATGCTCCATCTTAATGAGTTGGATGAATGGAGAATGAAGGCATATGATAATGCAAGAATTTACAAGGAAAGAATTCGGAAGTGGCATGACAAGCATATTAAAACTCCAAAGGAATTTAAGGTGGGTGATCAAGTGTTATTGTTCAATTCTCGCCTAAGGCTATTTTCGGGGAAGCTTAAATCCAGATGGTTTGGGCCCTACACCGTGACTGAGGTGTCACCCCATGGTGCTATTCAAATCTCTCATCCGGAGAGAGGTACATTCAAGGTGAACGGACATCGGCTAAAGACCTGTTTTGGTGGGGAGGTTAGTAAAGAAGAGGTATTCTTTCTCCGAGAACCCTCGTGGGGTAAGAAGAGGTATGGCAATCTTAGTGACGTTAAACAACCGTTTCTTGGGAGGCAACCCAAGTCTTTACTATTTTTCTAGTTTTTAGTTTAGTGTTTGCATGAATAAGGTTTGAAGTGTTGGTGTCTTAAATTTTAGATGCTATTGCTGTGATTTTCTCGTGGACATTTTGGTGTTATCGTGTGCTTCAATGTTTATAGCAAAGTTGTTGGTCGTTTGAGCGTGTTTTTTTTTTCTTCTTTTTCCCTGGTATATTTTGCATGATAAGGCAAGCTCTAAGTGTATTGATATATTCAAGAATTTTTTGCAGAGCCTGTAGAGTTTTCTAAAGCATCCAGAGAAAATGCACGACCATGTGGAATTTTCACACGACCGTGGGCCTCTACTGCAAGCTCATTCCTAGAGGACACAGGGGCGTGGACTCGCCCCTGTAAACGACCTTGTGATGATCCACGCCTGTGGATAATTTACACACGGGCGTGTGTCATCCTACAGAGACTTAGAGACGTTTCCTGAGAAGACACAGGGGTGTGGACTCACCCCTGTGGATGACCCTGTGACAAACACACTGGCGTGGGTAATTTTCACATGCCCATGTGGATCTCTGTAGAAGAGTTCTCTTCTATCCCGTGAATACACAGGGGCGTGTGGGTGCCCCTGTGAACTGGCCCTGTGAATGTCCACGCTCGTGAGGAATTTTCGCACAGGCGTGTGAAACACTTAGAAGAATTTCCTGAGTTGGACAGAGGAGCCACGGGGCGTTGAGATGCCCCTGTGGATCAAGCACACGGGCGTGGGTAATTTCCACATGTCGGTGTGGATGTACAGAACTTAAGAAGGCTGTGATTTTATTTATAAACCTTTCAATCCTCTTTCATTATCGCACTCCCAGCACTCAAAGAAAGCTCTCTCACACCCTCCCGACTTCCACCGTCAATTAGAGAAGTTTCAATTGAGTCTCTCGGCCATTTTCAAGGTTCCTCAACTTCATCTTGTTGGTAAATCCTTATTTTCTCTTTTCTTTGCCATACTTAATTAAGTTCGATTGAATCTGGTAAATGTGTTTAATTTTGCCTTTTTAATGATGGATGCATCCCCTAGAACGAGTTTGAATTGAATTTATGATGGATTTGTGAGTTTTTAGCAGGACGACCGTGCGGCTTTAACGCCCATGGATCCACACGAGTGTGTAGAATTTCCACATGATTGTGTGGATTCCTGTAGTATTAATTTTCTTGAGTAAACTTAATTAACTCCTTTTAAAACCCATGCAGATATGGCTTCTAGCATAAGAACAAAGAAAGCAACCAGCAAGCGTCACCGAGAGCGCTCTCCCGAGCCTGAACATATAGAGTTTGCCATTCCTGAGCACCAGGCTCGGTTTGAGCGTCTTTCCAAGATAAAATTTGGTCAGACGCAGTTTTCGGATTCGAGTGCTGTGCGAGAGATACAGTTGGCCAACGATATAGCAGATGAGATTGAGGAAATGCTAGATGTGGGCTGTTGGTGCAAATTGCTCACATTTCGTGATCCTGCTATCCGTATGCCGAGACTAGAGGTATTGGTATCATTTGAGTTTGACAGATCATACTCCAGTTTTGATAGCTATGACGCCATACATTTTAGAGTATTCGGGAGTCATTATTGTATGAATATCACACAATTCTCGATCTGATTGGGGTTATACGATGAAGATTTTACTACTACAGAGGAGTACGAGTAGCTTCCTACAGATTACCCAAGCAGCTTGACTTCTCAGTCCGCATATTAGGGTTATGTGGCTGTAGTCAGTACGAGTTGGGGGTGTCGAGGGCCACTTGTCTGTCTCGACCGAGCTATAGATATATGCATGTCGTCCTGAGCCGATTAGTGAATGGACGAGGTGATAGTACAGGTGTTTCGAGCTGGCAGGAGCTTCTCTACTCTTATTCCATTGTCTAGAGCCAGCCGATTCATCTTGGCCACATATTAGCAGAGTATATGAGACTCAAGGTTAGTATGCCAGGAACGACATCTTTTTCTCCAGCCCGTACATCACTAGGCTTATAATCGGAATAGGTCTACGAGATGCGATTATAGGGATTGAGAAGACAATCATCCCTACCCCCATGGGTGTGGAGACGATCAGACAGATGGGGATGCTGCGCAAGTATGGGCCTGGAGTGTATGTATTGATTGTACCCGATCTAGAGATAGCTGACAGCGACCCTTGCGTGTGACCCGCAAGTGCACTGGTTTGTCAAAGTAATAAATCCCAAGTGAGTGGGGTATCGTATCGACAAAGAGTAGGGAATAAAAAATACCTAAATTGCTACTTAACCAAGTGAAGATGAATAATGATTGTGCTGATAAGATGTGATGTAAACAGAAATCAAAGGAACAAGAATGAGAGGCACAAGTAAGTGAGAGGTAAGGCAATCGATAGAAGTGGGGCACTCGGACAATGCTCCCCCTAGGACTTATGCTTCAAGTGCAAGACCTACCATTATACTTCTTAATAAATGCTTAATGAGTCATGGACATCCTAAAGCAAACGGTCCCAAACCTAAGGTCAACCGTAACTAACCCTACACTATGTCCCGGTGGAGAAATCTCTCAGTCTCAACACCTCACACTGCACAAAGTTGCATGGAGTTCTAGGGGTTCCAAGTGATAAAACCTATTCCTATGTGTAGATCTAACCCTTTGGTCCAGGCGAAAGACCCCTAGGTGAGACACAAGTTGTGCTCAAATACATATGGGTGTGTGCCAACCCCCATTGTACTCAAATGAATACACAAAGTGGATGGGCACAAAAGCAGTCACACTCATATGTTCCTACTTGTGCAACGTTGTCAAGAGCTTCGTTAATGTGGTTTCATTGAAGACACAACATGATCTACCGCATGGATGTGTGTCCATTCATGGGACCTCGATGAGAGTGAATTCGAGAGTATTCCGGCGAAGAACTGTAGAAGTTTGCTGTAGTAAAATCACTTTAGCAGTTGTTGTTCACAACGCACAAGAAACGAAGTTCTAGAAATCCACATGGCCATGTGGAAATTCCACACGGCCGTGTGGATGCCCGAGTCCAGCCCTATAATACCGTTTTGAGAGTTTTATTTGGGGATCTTCTTCTTATCTTTTGCCTATCTTCGGGGGAGAGCGCGGCTAGGGTTTGGAGAGGTTTTTGCTTGGTTTTAGGAGCTGTTCTATGGCTTCGACATTGAGTTCTTTTGGAGGAGAACTATTGGGGAAGCTTTTGTCGGCATCAATTTGGCGAGGTGTGCCCTAGGTTTGACAAGGGAACCTTTGGAGAAGACGAGATGGCTCCACAAGACTATCAATATGGACTACAATGGGGTTTTATCGATGGATTGTGTGTATTTACTTTCGATTTCATTGTTGATTTTGTATTGCTCCATGGAGAGCTAAACCCCTAGTGGGTGCTTGGACTTGTAAACCTTAGGATGATTTTGTTTCATTGACTCTTATTATGTTTCCTTTAATTGATGTTTTAATTGAGTTTTAATCTTGTGAGCTTGTTGATTTGATTTTAACTTAGAGTGACACTAGGGTTGAGAATCTATCTAGGTAATCTTTTGAAGGGGTGATAACATCATTAGGATTAGACTTAGTGAGATTTAAGAGGGTTGAGAGAGTGAGTCGAGAGGTAGCAGAATGTCCCCTTTCTATTCCGACGTGATTTATCCTACCTCCATGTTCCAAGAGTTCTTTGCGGTCATAATAGAGTGAAGTGCCAAGATACAAACTCCACTGGGGCTTAGTTACATAAGAAATAGAGTGAAGTGTTGCAGTAATCCTTGGTGATGGGGCTTAATCGTGACTAGGGGTCTTTCGCCTGGACCAAAGGGTTAGATCTATACTAGGGAATAGGATTTATCACTTGGAATCCCTAGAGCTTTAAGCAGTCCCAGACAGTGTGAGGTATTGAGAGTATTCCTTTCTGCCGGAGCATAGTGTAGAGGGCTAGTCAAGGTTGACCTTAGGTTTGGGACCATGTGTCTTTGGATTGCTATGACTCATTAAACTTCAATTATGAGGCATAATATTAGTCTTTCACTTGAAACAATAGTCCTAGGTTGAACATTGTCCTAGTACCCCAATTTACCATCGATTATCTCTCTTTTCTATTCTTGCTTGTTCTCTTTTCTCTTTACTCTTATTTGCATTAACACTTTGAATCAACATCACAACTTTGTTTTCACTATAGTTAAGTAGCAATATTTGTGTTTCTGAGCAACTATTCCTTGTGGATTCGACTACCCACTCACCGAGGTATTTTATTATTTTGATGACCCGTGCACTTGCGATAACACACACAAGAGGTGTGACTCATCACTAACATAATTAGGTTTAGCTCTCAACCATAGTATCACTTTAAGGGAAATCCATTCAACAAATACACAAGATTGAAACTCGAATTAAAACTCAAATAAGAGAAACACAATAAAAATTAAAGAAAGATTACATTTTAAGGTTTACACGTCCAAGTACCCACTAGGGGTTTAGCTCTCATGGAGCAACACAATATACAATCAAATAATAATTAAAACACATAGAATCCATAAGAAAACCCCCCTTTAAATTCGTGTCGATGGTCTTCAAGAGCCGCTCCTTCTTCTCCAAAAAACTCTCCTTCAAACCTAGGGCACACCCCTCCGGATTAACATCATCGGTGGCTCCCCTAATGGTTATCCTTGGAAAGATTGTGATGAAGATCAATGGATAAGCTCCGCTTGGATGTGCAAAGACCTCTTCCAAAACCTAGCCGACTTTCCCCAAGACTTAGGAAAAAAGATGTCCAAAATCCCTTTGAGCAGACTATTTATATTTTGAAAACTAGGGATTCACACAGCCTTGTCACTCCCGTGTGGAGGATGTGTGATGTTTTGTCGCACTGCTATAGTAAATCAATTATAGTACTTTGATACAAGAATCAACTATCATGTTTTACTACAGTACTCATAATTGCCTATAGGAGGCCACACGACCGTGTGGAAGGGTGCGTGGAATTTTGTCGATCCAAACTACTGAGATAATTTTTGAAAATTACTCACAAGCTAGTACACACAAACACATGACTGCCTCCGTGCCCTCCTGACATGTAAATTATCTTCTAAAATTTTAGGATTTGACACATATACACTTGTAGACGATCCAACATTGGTGTTCACTCTTGAAGCTTGTGAAATCATCTTAGAAAATTCTCCACAACCCTTTCTTTGTTTCTTTTCCATAAATTCCCTTCACATGCCCTAACTGCATAAAAGAACACAAAATACATGCTATTAATGAAAATATCTGAATATAATCATGCTCGGAGTGTATAAAAGGTGTGATCAAATACATATCAAACAAGCACTTATCAATTCCTCAACAGAACTACTCTACAGGATAGTTTCACAGCAATTGTGATAATACCATGAACACAATTTATAGCATGTATCCAAAGGTTCAGGGTATTACAAGTTAAAAAAGAGAGAACTTGTGATAGGATCTAATTCATGGGATAAATGGCATGTATCATAGTATCAATCCATTTATGTTGAAGAACACTAGCACCAATCATAAAAGCCCTAGTGGTTTCAAGTATGTTCTTATTTTTCATCTTTACCACACTATTTTGTTGCAGAGTGCCTCTACAAGAGGTTTTATTGGTAATGCCATTATCTTTGAAAACCATTTGAGAACTCAAATTTAAAGTGCTCTCCGCCATTGTTTCATCAAATTGTGTTGACTGAGAATGAATATTGGGTATGAACCATTTGATAGAATATTAGAAATATATTCTTCACATCACTCTTCTTTTGCATAGTATATAGCTAAGTTATGTAGGTCTAATTGACTACAAAAATAACAAACCACTAAATTCCAGATAATAAATTCATGTATTAGAGTGAAGTAATTCAGTAGGAGTTGTTCTTTTATTAAAACTTATATGATATGAAGTACAATGACTCTTAGCTAGGATGTACACATCACACATAAGAAAATATTCTAAAATATAACCAAACAAAGATAGATGTAATCTTTTTAAATAAGCAAAAGGAGCATGATTAAGGATACCGGAACATTACTCTCTTTAGGATATTGTCATTGTGACTACAAACTTTGTGAGCATGACCTAAAGCAACATCATCCACATATTATTGACCTCCTCCTTTTGGTACCACATATAATGATTGCATGGGTACAAATATTTTGAAGTAAGCAAAAAGTGACATACATTAACACAATACAATCTACATATTCCATAACTTGATGGACTGATAATAAGTGATTTGAAAGTGAAGGGACAAGTAAAAACTATAGATCTTGCACCAATAATTGGGCAGATTCCCCATTGGATCTCATGGCACTGCCCTTGGGAGGAGAAATCATGTATTAAAGGAAAGATTAGTCATAGGTCATATGCCTTGTGGCACTTAAGTTAATGATCTAACTTGTATCATAAGATATAGATGTAGAAAAAACAATACTAGTATTAGATGAAGTAGTAAAATCATCCAAGGATATGTGATTGACTAAAGAGAGAACTTCATCTATCCAAGACAATTAGTTTGTCGCGTTACATAGCAGCTACACTAGGAACACCGTCAGCTACATTGCCTTCTTTTGCTTGTGCTAGACTTCTATTTTTTTAGCTTTATTTTACTTTTGCTTCTCCATAAACTATTTGAAATAGCTGTGGATTTCAAAGAAAGTATGTTTAGTATAACGAATCTTATTGAAATGACTATAACAATATTTATCCTTTTCAGCTTCCTCAATAGGTTTAGGAGTGCCAAATTTGAATTAGTTGGTTTTGGAGACCATGGCCATGGATACACTTTCACCCAGGTTCTTTTTTTAAGCATGGTGACTTGGAGTTTAGACTCTCATCGAATAGTATTGAAGAATCTTTTTATAGTACTTAAGATAGGTTTCATCCAAAGAATATCACATCTGACATCATCAAACATCTTATCGACTCCTATAAGAAAATCATGCACCTAATTTTGAAGTTCTTCTTTTCTAGTTTAGAGATCTATGGCACATAACATCTTGATTGGGTGTTGTTTATCCATTTTTTTTACCATATATTATTGAGTTTGGCATAATAAATGTTAACAAGACTTCTTTTTTGCTTTGTCTTTGTAGAATTACAGCTGTCACGCCTTGACCCACGGGGCCTGGCACATGACAACCACTGCGACAACCCAAGGAGGGACACCCACGCCACTCAACCTCGAGTCATCACAAGGCTAACCAAAACCCTGAAATACAATAGAATTGGATCCAATTTTAC
The DNA here is from genome assembly GCF_009730915.1 of Dioscorea cayenensis subsp. rotundata. Taxonomy (NCBI): domain Eukaryota; kingdom Viridiplantae; phylum Streptophyta; class Magnoliopsida; order Dioscoreales; family Dioscoreaceae; genus Dioscorea; species Dioscorea cayenensis. Next base: position 5,262,110 of record NC_052482.1, read on the forward strand.
AAGTTCAAAGAAAGAATAATAATCAGAACACTGAGATAGTGGAGAAAGAAACACAAATAAAACCTACCAGTGAAGTTCAAGAAACAAGCTAGACACCAATACAACAGAGTTTATAATAAAAGTAGACAACATACAAACCATGCAATTACTACATAAGCAAAGATGGACATCCTAGTGGATCCATACTCCTAATGTAATGAATTCATGTTCAATAAATAACCATGCATAGGATTGAAAACTGAAGGAAGACAAACAGGGATATACCAAGCACTCTGCCTTGCCACAACACCCCTATAAACAAAAGCCTAGAAGGAAGGGAGAGGACTAGTAAACTAAGTCACTCAGTGAATGGGTTAGCACAATTCTAAAAGAATATAAAAGCAAAAGAACAATTTTCCAATAACCAAACCATTTCAATAACCGAAAAACCTCAAAACATGTTTAACATTTATAACACTATATAAAGAAAGAAAATTAAACCTCGATGCTCAAAAACCCAAAATATGAGTTTACATAAACATAATCAAAGTCTCAAAACTTGTCATCCGGTATAGCAAATACAAGTACACAATACTCATAATGAACGTAACACACTAACTGATTGGAATAAAGTTTCCAACTCTCATAAATACGAAATTTGACATAATATGAGATTTAACTCATCAAGAAATAAAACTCGTTATCAATTATATTTTTCCAAAGAATATACAAGAAATCACATCTTGGAAAAGTTGTTTGCATGAAAACATAATTTTACCAAATATGAAGATCTCATCCCGAAGAATAGTCAATGGCTTAAAAACACTCTCCGACTTAGCCGCCTTTGAGACTAGGTTGAGAGCTGTCAAAGTCTTCATAACTTTGACGTTGACTCACCGGTTCTGTATGGTGACTCCAGCCTCCCGGTGTATCATTTAAATTAGGATTCTCCTTGCCACTTGATGAGGACAAGGAAAGGGTCCTCCACGCCACCTCTCAAGGTTGGCCTATGGAGACCGCCTATTGTAGCAAGAGGGTTACAACCCCTCACCATCAACATCCATCAAAGCATGAATCTCATCAAAAGGGTCCATAACAAGGACATTATATAAATACACGGAATGAAATCCCTATTCATATTTTCATGAGTCAATTCACACAGTCCTTCCTTAAGATAATAATCATAAATCAGAAATAAGCATCATTTCCATATAAATCAATGGCACAAGTGTAACATGTTTATAAATTTCAAACGTCCTTTCAAACATGAAATACCAAAGCAATTGTGAGTCCTTTTCATCAAACAACAAGAGTTTCATTCACAAAATGGAAAGCATAGGAACCCTTTATAAACCAATTAAATCATCAGTATAATACAATAAGCATAAGGAATACTTTTAAATCATAACTAAAGCCTCACAAATAATTTCAATTCAAAACATAAGTATAACTATAATGATAAACACAATTATTCAAACACCAAGAGTTTCGTATGATCTAATAGAATAGACCTTCCTTTCCAAACCGGTCAATACACATGAGTATTTTTAATATAATACAATATCAAATAATTTCTTTCCGAATAGATCAACGTTCTGCTACAAATATGATAAAATCATGAGTAAGTCTCAAATCAAATAATGAAAACACTTAAATCATACTCCACTTGAAGTGTGCAAGATCAAATCAAATATACGATATATTAACTACAAGAATTACTTTTAGTCAGACAATGTGAATAAGCAAATCATATTCTAAAAGAATTGTGCAATCACGAATCCCACTAACATCTTAGGTGATTTAAACCCCCGGGTACGCTATTCCTCCATTGGCTCCTCGCATCATGACGTGCTCTCACCACCTAACCAACCAACCACAATCACAAACACACACACAAGAATAAGCAACTGAGTTCAAGAAAGAAACCAAAGTTAACAATGCAAGGCAACCCTGACAATGTCTAAGTTTGGCTCACAACTTGGTTTCAAGGTTAGCAATGAATTTCTAAGGGTTTGAGCTTCACTCTAAGCTAAAAAAATCAAAGAAACCACCAATCCTTACTGGTGCTATAGTAGCCGAGCTACAATGCCCAAGAACCCTAGCAAGACTTGGTTCATGGATACAATCAAACAAGGAAGAGAATTCAATGCAAACCAAGCAAACAAGTTCTCAAAGCAATTACCAACAAGAGGAAATAAGATTAAGCCAACAAACTAACTCCTAAGTCATCCATCCATCTTCACAAGGGAGAGAAGGAAGAGGAGAGGCTTACCTCAATAATTTAATGATTAAGATGGATCAATCTTGGGTTCCAAAGATGGAAGAACAAGATCAACAAGCCCTTTTTCTTGCTCTAAAGAAAGCTTAATGAATTGGAAGAAGAAAGGAGAAGAGAGGGGAAGGGAAGAGGTAGCCAAAACAACCCAAAAAGAAGACTTAAAATGTCATGCCCCGGCCTACTGCCAAAGTACGTGGCAATCACCATGACATCCCAACAAGGTGACATAAGCACCCATCTCATATAGGAATATCATAAGGCAAAACATCCTATAACATATAACACAACTAAACATATATGCAACACTCACTTAAAAAGAAATTTAAAAAAAAAAGAGACAGCATCAATATTTGTAGCATCTAGGGAATGCTTTTTTTTTAAAAAAAAACCTGAGAACTGACAAATAACAAATCATTTATTACACATTAGTGGATCCAACTATCAAGTCCAATAATGAGAATGTAACCCAACCTAAATCAACTTGAGGTTAGAGGAAAGTATAGCTCAGCACAATGACCTAGCGCCACAACTCTAACAATCACCACTGGGAAAAAAAATATAAGGTAGAGTAGATGAGTAACATAATTACTCAGTGAATGATTAACATGGTTCCATATGATTTTTTTTTTTAAAAATACAACATCATAAAATACTGCAACACGAAATACACATCTCAAAAATAGTTTCAATACAAGGAATGAAAACTAATGGCTAACATAATTCTAAGTAACAAATATATATCAATAAAAGTTTCACAAACAAAACAAATTCAATGTTCAATAAAGATGTTCAGCATAAAAAGGGTTGGCCAATAAATCGTACCCAAACTCTACCACCGTCGCAGTTAAGAATGGAACTGTCAAGGTTAATTACATGTTTTAAAATATATATATATATATCAAGCCCACCTTGACGTTGGCCATTGAGTCCACTCATGTGGTGAAACATGGTGTGTCAATATCAGTGGATGTTTCCACCCATTCCTAATTCAGGTTTTCTCCGTGCCCTCTGAATGGGTATCTTACGTCCGGCAGTCTACCACGCCACCTCTAGCTAGGTCGGATTATGGACACCACTACTGTAGTAGATGAGCCATAGGCTCATAGTTACTATATCCATAAATACTATATCCATATATACACATAATTGAAAAGAACAATTACATGATATTTTAGTTTCCAGCAAGTTACTAAAACAATAATCTCTGATTTCATAACACATTATCAAACCATAGTCGCAAGACAAATAGAAACCACATTATAAATAGATACTATAAAACCTATATTAAAACGTCTTTCCTATTGCCAACAACACGATAAAAGAAAACTTGGTTTATAAACAAAGTTCATTGAAGACAAGGATAAAACCATTTTAAAACACTATCAGGGAAGGTATCCACTCACTATGCTTAGATCCGTGGGTCGAAGATCTCAAGCGTGACTACTCCTTCACAAGCTCTTTGCCTTTGACAGAGGTTTCACTGCCTATAAGGTTTTAAAGAAAAATAAAAATAAAACTTAACTGAGGATGTGTGTACGCGTAAAAAGAATAAACATCAATCCTACAAGTAATGCATGAAGAATTACATTAACTATTGGAGCTTACTTGGACTTAGATCGGTTAAAGACGATAACCGAAACCCCACTTTTCTATCTCTAGTTAACACTTCTCTAAAAAAAAAACCAATTAAGTGTAATGATCAATATTTTTTATTTTGGCATTAAGAGTGAGTAAAATTAAATATGTCTAAATCTTGGCTTTAAAGAAATTCAAATATAAAATTAAAACAACTATATTCTGATTTTAAAGTGCACTATAAATTCATAATATGATCAATGAAGATTTAAATTAATTAAACCTCTAATACAATTACCTAATCGTATAGAAAGTCGGGCCAAAGACTTTCAATTTAAAAAGTACATGAATCCAAACATCTCTCTCTATATATATCCAAAAACAAGATTCAAAAAGAGATGCACGGTCTACGATGCAAAAATTCCAACCAAACAAGCATTATGAGGCCCATGTATTAGTCAAATCAAAATATCAAAATCCCTAATTATGAACTAATTCATAGCTAAACAATCATCCACCATAAATCTAAACATCATTATCTCCAAACTCTATCAAATTAAAAAGTAAAGCATGAATTCTTACCTTGGAGGATGGAGACAAGGGATAGGATCGGCTGCCAATGGAAAAGAAAAAGATTTTGGCTGAAGAAAATAATAGCTAGGGTTTCAAAAGGTGTTTAAATAGTCACCCAAGTCTAAAATTACAAAAATTCCCTTATAGAATTTAGTAATTTAACTATAGCATATATGAAACGGTTTAACATCAAAGCCTTCAAATTTGCAAATTTTTTTACCCTGATTTTAACTATTATCTTAACTTATCAAAATACTATTTTACCACTAGAAAAATTCTAAAAAAATAATTTACCAAATTACCCTTAGTTTAGATCGAACCCGAACACCAGGTATTACATAAAAGCCTTAAAAACAAGGCAAGACGTGCCTCACGGCTGTCGTGCGGGTGCACGCCTCCTGTAAGCATCCGCTTGGGCTTACCCACAGGCGCCTTGTGAGCGCTAGTGCCCCACAGGTTCCCTCCTCCTGGTCATAGGTGGCTCGGTGACTGCCCAACGGGCGCGGCACGTGACTCTGTCATCGGTCCAACCCATAACGCGAGCATGTACGCAAACACTCAATCACGTGAGACCAAAAATGACTTGAACGCCCTCCATCGGACTTGGTCTAAACTTTTGAGTCAAAAAATCCAGCTCGATCCATAATTCGAGACTACGCACACAAAGAGCCGAAACACCATAATAGCATAGTATATAATATTAGGATTCATCAGCTCTATCATAGAATGTTTGGGTGACGCCATCCCAGGTTTCTTTAGCTAATGGAAAATCAATAAACAAGCTAAAAAGATATGTTTCATGGATTTTGATAACCATCCTTACACAATTGTATCCTCGGTACACCACTTCCATTAACCATGAATGTTCTCATCCACTATTGGGATCTAACTATTCAAATAGCAAGTTTGTTTAGTAATATGAACTTTGATCATTACAGACCTAATCTTAATGTATGTATCAATCCGAATTAAGTTGCTGAGATTGGGTGATTCAACTCAGCTTGGGGTTTGATTTATGTTGATAATATCGATATTAAATTCATGGTTGATCACTTGTTTCAATACCAATCTTGATAAAAGGTTTTGTTGGTTTAAGGCATCTACTAAAGCATTGTTTATGGGTTTATGAATGGAAAAAGAAAAAAAAAACAAGTAAATAAGGAATGCTACTATGATGCCATAATTAAAAATAAAGGGCATTTTGATTAGGGTCACAATGTTTCCCTTGTCAGGGTGAAGTTATCACACCCGATGCACATAAAACGGTTTGCCCAATAGAAAATGAGATTGACTTCTAGCGCATGTGTCACGTGTAAGCCCTCTTCAAATGTGTTACAGTCAATTCCATGGTTGAGACTTCTTCTACTGACAATGATTCCTTCATGTTATAAAGTCATTCTTCTTTATGTTTACATAGTTTTACAAGTTAATTATTGATTAATTACCCATTTTCCATTTAAAAGTATATGTTTCCGCTTAATTATTCCAGTTTTCTCTTAAAACTTATGTTTGCTTAGTTATCCCTATCCCTGTTTCCGCTTAAAATTATCTAGTTTTCATTTAAAATGTTATGTTTAATAATCTCTCTTTCTAACAGAGTACCTTATGTTTGCTTAGTTATCCCTATCCCTGTTTCCACTTAAAATTATCCAGTTTCAGTTTAAAATATTATGTTTCTATTTAAAATTATTGACTTTCCATTTAAAATTTCTTTCATTGTAAAGTTCTTTAATTTTAACAGGTATTCGGATTTTGCGAGCGTATCCATTCCACGTCAGGGTGACCCTGACGGTGTGGCAGGCTTTCCTTCCTCATCAGATCAATCTGAAGTTTTGTTATTGGGTATCAAACAACGTTTTCTAAGTGCTTACCATTTCAGAGACGCACTTCAAAATTTGACAATCAAGCTGAATTTTGACTTCAAATTCAGCTTGATTGTAAAATTTTGAAGTGCGTCTCTGAAATGGTAAGCACTTAGAAAACGTTGTTTGATATCCAATAAAGAATGAAAAACACCGGGTCACTGTAGAATGCAATGCCTTTGGTTGTGAATGGGGCACCTTCATGAATCAAAGGAATACAATAAAAATACTATCAAAATCAAGAAATACATTTGTCACACATCTGTGGTGGTGGAATTGGCTCGATGTCACATTTGAAAGCATCCAAAAAATATGTAAGCGCACTTGTGATTCAAAAGCTTAAGGACCAGTCCTTGTACATGACCATCGACATTCAGAAGGATATGTTATGGGAACATGGTTTCCACATTCCATACAAGTAAGCTTGGTTGGGTAAAGAGTATGCTTGGGTGAGCCTCGACAGTAGAAAGGTCTCCAACTATGATTTGTTGCTTTAGTACGTTGATAAGGTCATTGAGACAAACCTTGGCAGCATTGCGATTGTAAAAGGGACGGTAAACATTTTAAATGTCCATTCTTTTCATTCCATGCGTGTATCATGGGATTCAAGAGGGGTTGCAGGCCACTATTATTTCTTGACAGTACCCACCTTCTTGGAAAATATCGGGGTGCTTTATTATATGCTACAGGCAAAGATGAAAATAATGGTTTTACTACGCGGCCTTCGGTATTGTCGACAATGAGACCAATGCCAGTTGGACATGGTTCATTTCCAAATGAGGTGATGATTTATACGATGATAGAGGTTATGAAGAGATTATTGCATTTGAGTCAGACAGGTCTAAGGGCCATGTGAACGCCATTGCAAGGGTCGTCTTCCCTTCTTCCCCACATGCATACTGTCTTTGACACTTGGAGGCCAATTTTATGAAAAGCAATGTTATACTTGGGAAGGTATTGAAGGAGAAGTGTTGGTCCATATACTTTCATATTGCATATGCATCCACAGCTAAAGAATTTGATGATTCGGTAAATGAACTGTAGGCCACATCACTCAATGTCTATCACTGGTTATTTCATAAATCAGATATGTCACATTGGTCGAATTATTTATTAAGAGGTGAATGTTGGGGTGAGATATATTTAAATGTTGCAGAGTTGTTCAACGCGTTGATTAAAGAAGCTCGGCATTTACCGGTGATGAAAATGGTCGACTTTATATGGTATTTGATGTTGATTTTATTTAACGCTGAATATTGGTTGTCATCATTTAAATTTTAGAGTCTTCATTTAAATTGTTTTTGTTATCATTTAACATTTTTTTGTTTCTGTTTAAATTTAAGGGTCTTCGCTTAACTCTATTTATTCATCATTTAAACTTGTTTATTTCTGTTTACATTTAAGTTTCTTAACTTAACAATGACTTACAGGTTCAAGCTGATGCGCATGTTATGCACCCACCGTGAGCAAGCGAACAAATGGAAGATATACTTATGCCCTGACATACATAAGAAGACAGAGGAACTTGTTGTGAAAAGCCGAAATCTTCATGTTGGTCATTGTGTCGATGACTATTATGAAGTGATTGACCAATGTAGAAACTTTGTGGGCCTATCGGGTAAAACTTAAATAATTAATCAGAAACTGCATATATTTAAATGACAACATAAATACTTAATCAGAAACTACATATATTTAGATGAAAACGTACATATTTAAACGGAAACTAATACTGTTAAATGGTGATGTTGTTGACGGTTGTTGGTGTTTTGTGCTTGGTGCACAAGTTGTTTCCTGTTGGTCCAACAATGGTTCGCCGCTAGTAGTTGCTGCTTCGTATTGTTGTGGGATTGTATCTTCCTTCGATGCGGCATCGTCGTCTGCCAGTTCCACTGAGACAAGGATATCATTGACAAGAGATTCAATGATCTTGTTAATATCAGCCGTAATGACATCATCAACTAAAGACACATCCGTTGGAGGTTGGTCCACTACAGGTCGAGGTGGAGCTATTGTTGGTCAATTTCCTCATACGTTATTGTTGGGGCAATTTCCTTAGGTACATCCCTTGTATCCAGCCAATCAACCGCAGGTGGTGCTATTGTTGTTTCAACGTTAGCTGGTGGAGGAATAGATATTGTTGATCTTTTTGTCGTCATAAGCCTCTTCCAACACAAGCGTCTTTGGATGGCCATCCCAATTACATCGTAGTCGGCAAATGTCGGTAGCATCAGGGCTATACCTAGTAGCATCGGTGCCAGGTAATTTATTTATTGGTAGGGACGTAGTATTCGACTGTGAACATCCTTCCACCACCTCAACACGAGCAACAAGTAAGGGGAACTCTTTCATCAGTATTTCGCATGCCTGCAATAGCCGTGGAGTGACATCATCGGCTGTCACCCTCGGAGGTGTAGGGGGACTTGTTCGACGCCGAGAAATGCGTGCGTAGATTGGGCTGGGAGAAGGGGAACGGCGTCGAACGCGCCTTGAAGATGTTGACCTCTCATCTTTCATTCAAGGAAGTGCGGAGCAATATCAACTCTGTGGTGGGTGGCCAGAACAAATACTTCTTCATCCGTATTCATGGTGATCAATTCAGGAAACTAACATTTTCAAACAACACAATATCAGTGAAACCCCTTAATTTAAACAATAACCAATGTTGTTAAACACTAAAAGAATGGTAACCAGTAAACTTAAACAATAACCAACATTATTAAACAATAAAACAATTTTTTAAATAGAACATAATACTGTTAAACGATAACAAGTAGACTTATAAAGAAACAAAGTTTTCTACACAAAAATGTCACTCCAGACAATTGTTAATGTAAAATTTGAAATTATAACACACATTGTTAATAATTTATTACCTCCTTTCCTTCCAGAGATGGCAACATGGGCTCAATCGACGCTTGCTTCTGATAACTATTTTCACCATAACACAGTATCCTTGGGGTCTTACAAAAACGTAGCTTTTTGTTGCTGCCGGTGAGCTCATAAAACCATATGTTTAGTGCAACCTTGCAACTTTTAAGGTACACTATGTTGGTCTCCTTCCCAGCGCATCTTGCTTGCACTCGAGTGGCCGTTTGTGGAATATCCTCTGTAAGCCACTTGTGCGTCGCCTGCGTCTATGCATATCGTCCCATACCAAGTATGTCATCTATGTAATCAATGATCCAATTCAGAACCGAACATGAGTTGTTTGGGAAGAGGATCATACCCATAAGGTATACCATAAGGAGTTTTACAAAATTTTCTTCTTCTCCCATCTACCAAACAATTTGGTCAAGTGTTCTATTGATGGAGCCTCTGTGTCTTTCGTAGGCTTTCTATAAATACTTATCTTCAAAAGATAAGTGTATTTTCTTCTTCTGAAATACGACTGCGTCTCCATCACATAGTAAACCAAGAATGAGAGCCACATCTTCAGGCCAAAAGCTCAGGAAGCTTGCCCCGATCCTGAATTTATTGGTGCGGTCATCATATCTTTGCAACAAAGAATCTAAAAGGGCCTTCTCTTGGAATACAAGTTCCAGTTCGGTGAATGATGCAAACAGTGTGCTTCAGATGATCTCCCAGTGTTTTCCACTAATATAAACTTTCGATTCACCCTTAGTCTCCACTACCGTGTCAAGTAGCACCACCCATTAACTAGGTTGACCACCATAATCACAATCTTATGACAATAACAATACATTAAGCAGTATTCTGACCTCTTTAATAGAAAGCTATGTTTTAAACAAAAAACTGACAACTTAAATGGAAAACTCATTTCTTAAACTTAACCACTCCATAATATAACTGATAAGTGCTTGAGTAGGCATATTTTTATATATGTTTTACATGCATTGAGCATCATTTTTACCATGGTTTATGTCTCATATTGTGTATTTGGTGTTCTTTTATGCATATAGGTTGTGAATGCCTTGAAGAGTAAAAAGGAAGCAAAGATAGGCTATAAAGACACAATCTTGGGAGTTCTTGTTCAATTCAATGACCAAGACACGAGAGGAGTTCATTAATGTGGAGATGTGTGCCAACTTCCAGGAGGATTCAAGTCAATTCACTAGTTGGAAGGGCACAAAGGCAGCCACATCTTCATGTTCCTTCTCTTTGTGAAGATTGCAAGACCTTTCAAAGATGCGTCGATGAAGAAAAGTCTTATAGCCTACCACATGGATGTGTGCCCGGACATGTCAACTTTTTATTTTTTGCAACGTTGTGGCAAAATACTGTAGCAGCACTGTTCACAGCCGGCCGAGAATACAGAAAGGAGAATCCATACGGGCGTGTGGAAATTATCCACGCCCGTGTGGAAATTCCACAGGGGCGTGTGACATTATGCACGCCCGTGGAGTGGCCCCATTTCAGCCCTATTTAAAGCCGATTTAGCCCCGATTTTTCTATTCTTTTCTCCATCTTTTCCTCAACTTACTAGAGGGCTTCGGCTAGGGTTTTGAGGGGTATTGGCTAAGGTTTTGGAGAGGTTCTACGGCTCCGACATCGTCATTCCTTAGGAAGAAAGTTGGTAGGGGAGCTTCCGTCGAGGCGTATCCTCTACTGGACGAGGGAATCCTTGGACGACGAGTAGAGGACTTTCCACAAGACCATTGACACGACCATCGAGGGGGTTTTTCTATGGATTCATTGCTTTTACATTCTATTTCTTTGATTGTATTTAGCTCCATGGAGAACTAAACCCCTAGTGGGTACTTGGGTATTTGTGAACCCTAGGATGTATTTATTTCATTGAATCTCTTTATTATGCTTTCAATTAATTGATGTTTATTGTGAGTTCTAACCTTGAATGCTTGATTGTATGAACATTTCCCCTAGGGTGACACTAGGGTTGAAAGTTCTTATTGGTAACCTTGTGAGTGAGTGACACACCACGAGCGTTAGACAAAGCTAGGTTGGAGAGGGTTGAGAGGGTGAGTCGAGAGGTACAGGAGCGTCCCCTTTCCCCTCCGACGTGATAGATTCTACTTCCGTTCCTCGAGTTCTTTGCGGCCATAATAGAGTGAATGGTCTAAGGGATGAACCTCCGTTGAGCTTAGTTGCGCGTGCAACGGAGTGAAGCGTTGAGGCGATCTTAGTATCTAGGGCTTAATTGTGGCTAGGGACCTTCTGTCTGGACCAAAGGGTTAGGTCTATAATTAGGAAGAGATTTATCACTTGGAATCCCTAGAGCTCATTGCAACTTTATTCGAGTGAGAGGTTGAGAGGTTATCTAATCTCTCCTCCGGGACATGAATAGAGTTAGGCATAGTTGACCTTAGATTTGGGACTATGTATGTAAGGATTTCCATGACTCACTATTGCATTGATTAGGAAGCATAATAGAGGGTTCTTGCACTTGAAGCGATTATCCTAGGTGGAGCATTATCCGAGTACCCCATCTTTATCGATTGCCTTACCTCCTTCTCTACTTTTGCTCTCTTACTTGTTGCTCTTATTGTTGAGAGTTGAATCATTGTCACACTTATCACTATTGATCTTTCACATAGCTAAGAATCGAATTAAGTGTTTTTACTCTCTACTCCCTGTGGATTCGATACCCGCTCACCCGGGATTATTACTTCGACAAACCCGTGTACTTGCGGGATATACGCAAGGGGACCTTGTCAGTGCCGATGAAAGCTCTCCCACTAACCTTCTTCCAAACAGCGCGCGATGTCAGAGCCGTAGAACCTCTCCAAAGCCATGGCCAATACCTCTTAAAACCCTAGCTGCAGCCCTCTCTCAAGTTGGGGAAAAGATGGAGAAAAGAATACTGAAATCGGAGCTGAAATCGGCTTTTAAAGAGCTGGAATCGGGAATCCACACTCCCGTGTGAGCGCCCCTGTGTATTTTTCAGACGGGCGTGTGGATTTTCCACACGCCCGTGTGGATTCTCTTTTTTCCTGTTTTCTCGGCCGGCTGTGAACAGTGCTGGTAGAGTATTCTTGCTACAATACTCTACTACAGTATCGGCCTGAAATACTCCCGAATCTATGCTTTCATCGAGGTAACCCAAACGGGCACACGTTTACGCCGTGGATCGCTTTGCTTCTTCAATAACAGACATGTTGGTGGAGATCTTGCTCTATATGCACAAGTCAGAATGCTTGAATGTGACTACCCTTGTGCCCCTCCAAATAGTTTTTCTAACTTAAATACGAGGAGTTTGGCACACATTCCCGCATCTCAAACCTGACCTACGTCTTCACGTTTAAACCTTAGTAACATTTCCTCCAAATTGGTGCATATGACCCACATTGGCTTCTTTATCTCATAATCGGTCTCACAACCCTACCTCCATGAAAGTAACATAAATACACACATATTAGCGTTAAAACCCAAGAAAACTAATGCTCAACACAAGGAAAGAACACTTCATATTCTTATCGCACAAGCACTTATCAGTTTGCATAACAATCGAAAATCTATTCCGAACTCTTAAACGGAAAGCTATGTTTTTAAACGGAAAACTCAATTCTTAAACGGAAACCTCAGTTTTTACATTGATACTATTAAACACTACATGCTGCAACTATATCAAATTAAAGGAGAAACATACATTATAAACATTACACAGCACAATGAGATTTGAAAAGAATCGAAAAATCTCCTTCAGCACAACATTTTCGCTTTCGATTGTGTACACAGACGAAAGTGAAAAAATAAAAAAAAACCCTAGCCAAAAAATCTCCCTACAAACTACAAGATTATCCAATAATCACACCATAAAACTAAAAACCTTTCTTTCTAACTAAATACTTTACAAATCAAACCGGAAAAAAAACCCATAGAATGTAAAAACAAAAGGAAACTGCACAACATCTTCAACGGCGCCCACTCACCTCAATACCTTAGAGCGCAAACTAATGACATTCCAAAGAGTTGAGCGGGAGTTCTCCTTCGAGACAGTGGTCTGGTTCTACAGGAGATGTCCTGGCAATGACAACTTTGGAAAGGGAAAAACGGAAAAGGCAAAGAGAGAAAATAACCGGTACCAGTAATGGTGTTCTCTTAGGATTACCCAAGAAAAAAGAAACCACTTCCACTCAAAGAGGAAAAATCATTGTAGCCATGGGCAATATGGTCAAACCATGTCTCACTTAGAAGGACAATTTGTGCATATTGCAAACTTAGAAGGTGTTTTGGGCAATTTCCTGTTTAGAAAATGGAGGAAAGTATATAAATATAAAAATTAATACATTACATTTAACTAATTGTATTTTTAAATTATGGAAATATAGATTGTATTATTTTCATATCATTATTAACAATTATAATATTTTTAAATATTTTATTATTGATTCTAGTTCAACCCCGGTTTGACTCGGTCAATTCCATCAACCTCTCACCCATAGGCTTGGATGAGTCAATGGCCCGCCCGAGTCTGACTACCTTAATTTAGGATTAATTTTTTGATAGGTTACTAAGATTTGAACTTATTTCTTTTCGATTACCAAGTTTTAATTTGTATCATAAAGGTTACTAAATTTCAATTTTGTTTCACCGGGAGGTTACCCGCGAGTGACCACATCCATGATACTGACGTGGATGCCAGAAAAAACACAATCAACATGCCCAACCACATCGTCAATCTGAGTTGGAGCCTGCACGTCAATCGGCCTGTCCACGTCAGCAGACTTGTCCACGTTAGCCTGTCCACATCATCCTGTGAATAAAAGCCACGTGTTCAGTCGAACCCTAACCCTAAACCCCATCGTCTTCTCCCATAGAGCGGCGGCCACTCATCTCTCAAGCCAAACCTTAACGAGACCCTAAGCCTAACCCTACCATCTTCTCCCATAGAGCGGCGACCACTCATCTCGCAAGCCAAACCCTAACGAAACCCTAACCCTAACTTCACCGTCTTCTCCCATAGAGTGGCAGCCACTCATCTCCCTAGCCAAACCCTAATGAGACCCTAACCCTAACCCCACAGTCTTCTCCCACAGAGCGGTGACCAGTCATCTCCCAAGCCAAACCCTAACGAAACCTTAACCCTAACCTCACAGTCTTCTCCCATAGAGCGGCGACCCATGCTCATCCTTCTTCCTCTTATCATGTTAAAATCCTAGTAGTATTCCTCTAACTGAATACTTCTTCTCCCTTGCAGGTCCCCCATACTCATCTCCCAAGCTGAGCAACCACCTACTCAGCCAACACTTCTTCTCCCTTGAACGTCCAGTTAGGTTTGTCTTCCTTCAACAATCATTAGTTTGGTGAGTTGTTTCCCCTGTATCCTTCGTGCAAACACTAACATCCTTCTTTTAATCTTTGCAGTTCTGGGAAGCATCTTGTATACCAAGAAAGAAGTTCAAGGATAAGCTCGGAGTGATGTCGATTGACTGGGAGAATCGGGCTGCGGGAGAAGAAGCATTAGAATATTGTAAGTATGATGTTTAAGTATTTATTTATTTTATTTTGGATGTAGTGTTTGATTTTTTGAAAGGCTTCAATCAGTGTGAGTTTTATGTTTTAAAATCTCTTTTGTTTTATCTGGGATCTAATTAGAATTTGGAGTTCAGAGTTTGATTTTTCCACAGTTTTGTTTGTTAAATAATAAGTTTTGTATTGAATTTGGGGATGAAGGTTTCCGTTTTCCACTGTTTTGTCTGTTATTTGTTAAATAATCAGTTATGTACTGAATTTGGCATTAAAGGTCTCTATTTTTCATCCATCTATAATGATTTGTCTATTTTCCTTGTGATGTCTTTGGTTTTATTTTATGAAGCGTGTTAAATTATAATTATGTCAATTGATTTTTAATATGTCTTTAATTGAATAGAATGTGCAGTTTAAGCTTAAGCAATGTCTTTGCTGAATTTGTCTTTTCATGCCATTGTATATGTTCTTTTCATCTGTTTGTTATTTAAAAGTTTAAGTTATGTATTGAATTTGAACTTGAAAGTTTCTGTTTTTCTATTGGTTTCTCTGTTTCCTCTCTTTACATCTTGATAATTTGTAATGGTTTGTCTATTTTCCTTGTGATGTTTTGCTAATGGTTTGTCTATTTTATAAAGTGGGTGGTGTGTGCAGTGTTTTATGTTGTCTTTAATTAAATAGATTGTGCAGTTTAAGCAATGTGTTTGCTTAATTTTGTTTTCATGCCCATTGTATATGACATTTTTATTAAGTGTGTGTGCCAACCTTTGAATGTGTTAGGATGGTACCTTCCCATTTGTTGCTTAAGAGCAACCTAAGCTACGGGCTAATCAGGCTTTTGAACCCTAAAGCCTGTCCTCAAACTGCTCGGCTTCTAATGTGTTGGTGGCATTCATAACACATTCAAAGAGAATTTTTAGTTGCAGGGGTTTTAAATTTTTTTTTTGTGACCTATCAATGTTGATATGCACTTGGGATGGTTTAAATTTAATTTATAAAGTGTGTGGTGTGTGCAGTGTTTTATGTTGTCTTTAATTAAATAGATTGTGCAGTTTAAGCAATGTGTTTGCTTAATTTTGGTTTCATGCCCATTGTATATGCCTTTCTTATTAAGTGTGTGTGCTAACCTTTGAATGTGTTAGGATGGTACTTTCCCATTTGTTGCTTAAGAGCAACCTGAGCTACGGGCTAATGAGGCTTTTGAGCCCTAAAGCCTGTCCTTAAACCGTTCGGCTTCTAATGGGTTGGTGTCATTTATAACACATTCAAAGAGAATTTTTAGTTGCAAGGGTTTTAAATTTTTTTTTGTGACCTATCAATGTTGATATGCACTTGGGATGGTTTAAATTTAATTTATAAAGTGTGTGGTGTGTGCAGTGTTTTATGTTGTCTTTAATTGAATATATTGTGCAGTTTAAGCAATGTGTTTGCTTAATTTTGTTTTCATGCCCATTGTATATGCCTTTTTTATTAAGTGTGCGTGTGCTAACCTTTGAATGTGCTAGGATGGTACCTTCCCATTTGTTGCTTAAGAGCAACCTAAGCTACGAGCTAATAAGGCTTTTGAGCCCTAAAGCATGTCCTCAAACCGTTCGGCTTCTAATGGGTTGGTGGCATTCATAACACATTCAAAGAAAATTTTTATTTGCAGGGGTTTTAAAATTTTTTGTGACCTATCAATGTTGATATGCACTTGGGGCTGTTTAAATTTAATTGTGTAAGTAAAGAAGAGGGTAAGACAATCGATAAAGATGGGGTACTCGGATAATGTGATAAGTGCTTGTGCGATATGAATGCGAAGTGTTCATTCCTTATGTTGAGCATTACTTTTCTAAGGTTTTTACATTAATATGTGTGTTTTTATGTTACTTTTATGCAGGTATGGTTGTGAGGCTGAGTATGAAGGAAATAGGCCAATGTAGATCATAATGCACCTATTTTGGAGGAGATATTGCTAAGGTTCAAATGCGAAAACATAGGACAGGTATGAGATGCTAGAGTGTGTGCCAACCTCCTCGCATTCGAGTGAGCACATCCATTTGGAGGGACACAAAGGCAGTCACACTCGAGCATTCCATCTTATGCATATAAGAACAAGAGCTCCACCAACATATATATCATTAAAGAAGCAAGTGATTCACGACGTGAACGTGTGCCCATTTGCGTTACCCCGATGAAAGTATGGAATTGGGACGTTATTCAGGTCGAAGACTAGAGCAGAGCACTACATCAACACTATAGTAAGTACTGTAGCAGCACTGTTTACAGCTGGCCGAGAAATCAGAGAAACCGAGAATCCACACGGGCGTGTGGAAATTATCCACGGCCGAGTGGAAATTCCGCACGGGCGCGTGTAGCGTCCACGCCCGTGGAGTCGCCCGATTCCAGCCCTATTTAAAGCTGATTCAGCCCCGATTTTGGTATTCTTTTCTCCATCTTTTCCCCAACTTGAGAGAGGGCTTCGGCTAGGGTTTCGCGGGGTATTGGCTAGGGTTTTGGAGACATTCTATGTCTCCGACATCGCGCGTCGTTTGGAAGAAGGTTATTGGGAGAGCTTTCGTCGGCATCGATCCGGCGAGATGTATCCTAGGCCGGACAAAGGATCCCTTGCGACGAGTAAAAGACTCTCCACAAGACCATCGACACGACCATCGAGGGGGTTTCTTTATGGATTCATTGCTTTTACATTAGATTTCTTTGATTGTACTTAGCTCCATGGAGAGCTAAACCCCTAGTGGGTACTTGGATGATTGTGAACCCTAGGATGTATTCGTTTCTTTGAACTTCTTTATTATGCTTTCAATAAATTGATGTTTATTGTGAGTTCCAATTTTGAATGCTTAATTATATGAACATTTCCCCTAGAGTGACACTAGGGTTGAGAGTTCTTGTTGGTAACCTTGTGAGTGAGTGACACACCACGAGCGTTAGACAAAGCTAGGTTGGAGAGGGTTGAGAGGGTGAGTCGAGAGGTACAGGAGCGTCCCCTTTCCCCTCCGACGTGATAGATTGTACCTCCATTCCTTGAGTTCTTTGTGGCCATAATAGAGTGAATGGTCTAAGGGATGAACCTCTGCTGGGGCCTAGTTGCGCGTGCAATGGAGTGAAGCATTAAGGGGATCTTAGTATCTAGATCTTAATTGTGGCTAGGGACCTTCCGCCTGGACCAAAGGGTTAGGTCTATAATTAGGAAGCAATTTATCACTTGGAATCCCTAGAGCTCATTGCAACTTTATTCGAGTGCGAGGTTGTGAGGTTATTTAATCTCTCCTCCGGGACATGAATAGAGTTAGGCATAGTTGACCTTAGATTTGGGACTATGTATGTAAGGATTTCCATGACTCACCATTGCATTGATTAGGAAGCATAATAGAGAGTTCTTGCACTTGAAGCGATTATCCTAGGTGAAGCATCATCCGAGTACCCCATCTTTATCGATTGCCTTACCTCCTCCTTACTTTTGTTCTTTTACTTGTTGCTTTTAATTGTTGAGAATTGAATCATTATCACACTTATCATTGTTGATACTCCACATAGCTAAGAATCGAATTAAGTGTCTTTACTCCCTACTCCCTGTAGATTCGACCCTGCTCACCCGGGATTATTACTTTGACAAACCCGTGCACTTGCGGGATATACGCAAGGGGACCTTGTCATAATGCTTCACCTAGGATAATCGCTTCAAGTGCAAGAACCCTCTATTATGCTTCCTAATCAATGCAATGGTGAGTCATGGAAATCCTTACATACATAGTCCCAAATCTAAAGTCAACTATGCCTAACTCTATACATGTCCCGGAGGAGAAATCGAACAATCTCAACTCCTCGCACTCGCATAGAGTTGCAATGAGCTCTAGGGATTCCAAGTGATAAATCTCTTCCTAAATATAGATCTAACCCTTTGGTCCAGTCAAAAGGTCCCTAGCCACAATTAAGCCCTAGATACTAAGATCATCTCAACGCTTCACTCCATTGCACGCGCAACTAGGCCCCAGCGGAGGTTCATTCCTTAAACCATTCACTCTATTATGGCCACAAAGAACTAGAGGAACGGAGGTAGAATCTATCACGTCGGAGGGGAAAAGGGATGCTCCTGTACCTCTCGACTCACCCTCTCAACCCTCTCCAACCTAGCTTTGTCCAACGCTCGTGGTGTGTCACTCACTCAAAAGGTTACCAACAAGAACTCTCAACCCTAGTGTCACTCTAGGGGAAATGTTCATTCAGTCAAGCATTCAAGGTTGGAACTCACAATAAACATCGATTTATTGAAAGCATAATAAAGAAGTTCAATGAAACGAATACATCCTAGGGTTCACAATCATCCAAGTACCCACTAGGGATTTAGCTCTCCATGGAGCTAAGTACAATCAAAGAAATAGAATGTAAAAGCAATGAATCCATAAAGAAACCCCCTCGATAGTCATGTTGATGGTTTTGTGGAAAGTCCTCTACTCGTCGTCCAAGGATTCCCTCGTACGGTATAGGATACGCCTCGACGGAAACTCCCTTACCAACCTTCTTCCTCAGGAATGACGATGTCGGAGCTGTAGAACCTCTCCAAAACCTTGGCCAATACCCCTCAAAACCCTAGCCAAAGCCCTTTCGCAAGTTGGGGAAAAGATGGAGAAAAGAATACCAAAATCGGGGCTGAATCGGCTTTCAATAGGGCTGGAATCGGGCAACTACACGGGCGTGGATGCTCCACGCGCCGGTGCGGAATTTCCACACGGTCGTGGATAATTTCCACATGCCTGTTTGGATTCTCTGTTTCTCTGATTTCTCGGACGGCTGTGAACAGTGCTGCTACAGTGCATGCTACATTGCTCTGCTGCAGTATTCGACCTGAATAGCTTCCAATTCCACACTTTCATCGGGGTAACGCAAACGGGCACACGTTTACGTCGTGGATCACTTGCTTCTTCAATGGTGTACACGTTGGTGGATCTCTTATTCTATGTGCATAAGTCGGAATGCTCGAATGTGACTGCCTTTGTGCCCCTCCAAATGGATGTGCCCACTCGAATATGAGGAGGTTGGCACACACTCTAGCATCTCACACCTGACCTATGTCTTCGCGTTTGAACCTTAGCAAGGTTTCCTCCAAAATAGGTGCATTATGATCCACATTGGCCTATTTCCTTCATACTCGGCCTTACAACCCTTCCTGCATAAAAGTAACATAAAAACACACATATTAGTGTATAAACCCAAGAAAAGTAATGCTCAACATAAGGAATGAACGCTTCACATTCATATCGCACAAGCACTTATCAACTGCAATCGAGTAGTTGAGTGGCTCTTGTGGGTAACCAACATGTGCACTCTCTAGGAAGATTTTTTTGTGCAGTCTACGTTAGTCAGACTCTAAAAAAAGAAAAAAATTAAAAAAAATGAATGAATTAAATGAAAATAAAAACCCTAGTGATCTTTTTGACTACCTATTAGGGTTCTGAGAAAGAAAAGGGAGTTAGTTCAAGTTTAAGAGTTAGAAGGATCTTACTTGTTCATTGAAGTAGCACTTAGCATTTCAAGACTCAGTACTCTTGTATGTGGAGTGATTAGCATCTAGAGCTATACTGATTAAAGTGAGTAGGCTAGACCAGATCAGGGCAAATGAGATAGAAGATTCACACACATGGCACAGATATATAAGAGGTGAGACAGGAACTTTTTGTTGCGCTTACTGTTTGTAACTCCTCATCTGTATATCATTTTCCATTGCTTGTAGATTTTTGTATCTATTTAAGCCGGAGGTAATACATTTAGCCACTTATCATTCTCTTTGTTCTTCATGATTTGTTTGCTTGGGGACAAGCAAACGCTTAGGTGTGGGGATATTTGATAAGTATCTAAATATTTGTATTATAGTGTATGTATTTGATACTTCTCACATGTATTTTTATATGAATGGATGCCTGTTTTCTGCTTAATCGACTATTATTTACTTTGTAGGCATGAAAATGGCATGAAAGACACGAAGATACAATTTGGGCGGAAAAAGGGAAGAAAACCAGGTCACGGTATCGAAACATATTTACTGCAGCATATCGATGTAGCTGGAGTACTGTAGCAACAAGCTGTAGCAAGATTGTTGTAGCAACCACTGTATCACCTAGACGATTTTTGAATCAGGAATTGATCCAAGCTATACGGCCTCATTTCTGCTCGGGATTGACCCCGAGATGAACACTATAACAAGAGAAGAATGGATTTTGCTTGGTTTATACGGCCTCAATGAGGCCATCATTGACCCCCTAATTGACCCCAGGATACATTATTTTGGGGCATGATAAAAGGGGTCTTCTAGGGCAAAGCAAGGGAGACTTCTTCTTGGCCTCTTGGGCCGCCACCACCACACTTTCTTGAGGCCTTCCGGCCATCTTCCGGTGACGTTCCTTATGGGAAATGAGCACACATCATCACCAAGAGTGAGAGGAGCATAGGAGAAGGAGTTGGCGTGAAGATCTAAGCCACCATTGCATCACTATTTGAAGCTTCATCTATTCAAGGAGATCACGACCTAGAGGGGGTTTTCATCACTTCTTTTATGTTTTTATCTTCCTTGTATATTGCATAAGTCTCCCTTATCATGAGGGATTAACTTATTATTGTGTTTGGATTTGGAAAACTCCTAGGGTTAATCTTGTGTATAAGCTTGGGATGTTGTTCTTCATTTAATTTGATGGTTATTTGAGATTCAATCTTTCATACTTTGATTCATAGAATTACATTTATGGAGAAATCCATGATTCTATTATGCGTTGTATGCGTAGATGTGACCTACTCATGTGCACTAGATCTAGAAGAGATTAAGAGGGGATACTTGTGCTTATACGCTGAGAGGTCGGGTGTTGGTAGCCCTTCATTGCTAGGTTTAAGCTAAAGGATAATAGGTTTACTCCTATTAGAGAACTCCTAGAACTTAATGCGATCATAGGTGTGTTAATCTGGAAGAGATTCTGATTGACATTCGTATGGGATCAGGGATTAGTCCCCGAGAGATTGGGGCTAATCTACTCACGAGGTCTCTAGGTCTCAACTATCGTCAATACACTTTAAACCATCCAACTTTAGGACTTAATGATAGCCCTAGAAGGATTCCTTATCTGAACATTACCTTTTCTTGCTTGACAATCCCTTGTTTATTTTTTTATGTGTGTTAGTTACACGGCCATAGGATTAGCTTAGGTTAGTTTATTTTGTTTTATTTGTTCTTCTTACTAAGGATTGTAGGCTATATAATAGATGAAGAGTGAGTAATAAAACTTCCTTGGCCCCATGGAATACGACCTCTGTGTCACTCACAGGGTATTACTTGGCGATCCTGTACACTTGTCGACAAGCAATCAGACATGAGTTCCTTTGGAGGACAACTATTGGGGGAGCTTTCGTCGGCATCGATTTGGCAAGGTGTGCCCTAAGTTTAACAAGGGAACTTTTGCAGAAGACAAGGCGGCTCGACAAGACCATCGATACGGACTACAAGGGGGTTTTCTCTATGGATTACTTGTACTTATCCTTGATTTTAGATTTGCTTTTGTATTGCTCCATGGAGAGCTAAACGCCTAGTGGGTGCATGGACTTGTAAACCCTAAGATGATTTTGTTTCATTGACTCTTATTATGCTTCTTTAATTGATGTTTTAAGTGAGTTTAAAATTTGAATGCTTATTGATTTGATTTTCTCTTAGAGTGACACTAAGGTTGAGAATCATCTTGGTAATCCTTGTGAATGAGCGACACTTCATTAGGATTAGATAGAGCAAGGTTGAAGAGGGTGAGTCGAGAGGTAGCAGAATGTCCCCTTTCACTTCCGATGTGATTTATACTACCTCCACATTCCAAAAGTTCTTTGTGGTCATGATAGAGTCAAGTGCTAAAAGACAAACTCCACTAGGGCTTAATTGCATGAGCAATAGAGTGAATTATTGAAATAATCCTTAGTTCTGGCGCTTAATTGTGACTAGGGGTCTTTTGCCTGGACCAAAGGGTTAGATCTATATTAGGGAATAGGATTTATCAATTGGAATCCCTAGAGCTTCAATTAACCTTGCAGAGTGTGAGGCGTTGAGAGTATCCCTTTCAGAAGGGCATAGTGTACGGGTTAGTCACATTTAACCTTAGGTTTGGGACGATATGTCTTTGGATTTTCATGACTCATTAACTTCAATTAGGAGGTATAATACTAGACTTGCACTTGAAACAATAGTCCTAAAGTGAGCATTATCCGGGCACCCCATTTTGCTATCGATTGCCTCTCGTTATTCCTTTTGCTTGTGCTCTTTTCTCTTTGTTTTTATTTGCATTTACATTTTGAATAAACATCACAACTTCATTTTTACTATAGTTAAGTAGCAATACCTATGTTTCTGAGCAACTATTCCTTGTGGATTTGACTTCTACTCACTGGGGTATTTTATTACTTCAGTGACCTGTGCACTTACGGTACACACACATAATTGGTGTGTCAAGTTTTTGGCACTGTTGCAGGGGAATAGGTGTTTGGGAAATATTTTCACTTTGCTATTTTAGCTATTCATCACTTGTTCTATTCCACACTTTTTTATTCTTCCATCGTTGTGATTTTTTTTTTCTTTGGTTGCAGCTCCAAGTTATGACCCGAGGTAACCCTTCGACATTTGTTGAAGATGATCCAAAAATTGGAAGAAAAACTTATAGATGGGGAAAGGAACCTGTACAAGAACAGTCAAATAAAGCTGAGATAGAAGTTAAGGGGTATGATAATATGGCAGAATAATATAAGCAGCAAAGGACACTCTCAGATTATGCAAGACCAGCAATTCTTAGCATGCGGTCTAGTATTGTGTAGCCACCTATTACAGCCCAGAGTTTTGAGCTCAAGCAAGGCTTCATCCAGATGTTACAGCAGTTAGCATAATATAATGGGTTGGCTGATGAGGATCCGAACAACCACTTTGAGAATTTCTTGGAAGTGTGCGACATGCTCAAGATTAGTGGAGTCACGGATGATGCTATCAAGTTAAGGGCCTTCCCATTTTCCTTGAAGGGGATAACAAAGCAATGGTTACGCTCATTACCTAGAGCATCGATCACTACTTGGGAGGAGATGGTTGAAGCTTTCCTTCCCCGATATTTTCCTCCTGTAAAATCTGCAAAGCTCACGAATGAAATATCCTCTTTTGTGCAAATGGAATTGGAGTCTCTTTTTGAGATATGGGATAGGTTCAAGGATCTCCTGTGGAAATGTCCTCAGCATGGGTTCCCTGAGTATATGATCATTCAAACTTTTTACGATGGTTTGAAACCAAGCATAAAGCAATTACTTAAAGCTGTAGAAGGAGGTACATTAGGTAGTAAAACCCCCAAAGAAGGCCGACAGCTCATTGAAGAAATGACTACGAACAGTTATCAGTGGAACACATGCGACAAAAAGAAGATATCTAGACTTTATGAGATTGATGCGGTCACATCATTGGCAACCCAGGTTGAGTCCTTGAGCAAGAAATTGGGCACTGTAATTTCTCCTAGATTGGAGACAGTGATGAGTTGTACAGGATTAGGGGGAGGACATGCTTTATCTGATTGCCCGATTGGTATTGGTGGTATAACTTTAGCGGAACAAGTGGATTTTGTAGGAAATATAATCAGGGGTCAAGGAAATCCATATAGCAATACCTACAATTCTGGGTGGAAGAGCCATCCAAACCTTTCTTGGAGTAATCAAGGGCAAAAAAAAGCTATGGAACCATTGGATTTCCAACAACAACAAAGCCCCGAATATGGAGAATAGAGTTTCAGGGTTGGAGAATCGGATGACTGATTTGGACAAAGCTTTGACCAAGTTCATTTAATCCTTGAATACGAGATTTCAGTCGGTTGAAGCCACATCTTTTAACCACACTGCATCATTGCACAACTTGAAAAACCAAGTGGGACAAATTGTGAAGTCACTTTCAGAAAGACCTCAAGGGAGTTTGCCTTGCAACACGTAGACCAATCCAAGAGAACATGTGAAGGCGATTACTTTGAGAAGTGGTCATAAAGTTGAGAATAGGCTTCCTACTGAGAAGACAATGGTTGAGTCACCCAAGGAAGTGGAGGTTGACGAGGAGGTGGCACCGCCACCCTACAAGCCAAGAATTCCTTATTCTTTAAGGCTGAAGAACGACCAAAATGATGAGCAATACAAGAAATTTTTGGGTCTATTTAAATCGTTACACATCAACATCCAATTTGTGGAGGTGTTGTCTCAAATTTCACTCTATGCAAGGTTTCTTAAAGAGTTCTTGACCAACATGAGGAAGTTAGAGGAGAGTGCATCTGTGGTCTTAGATGCTTCATGCTCGGCAGTATTACAAAAGTATATGCTGGACAAGAAGAAAGACCCTGGTAGCTTCATCATTCCATGCAACATTGGTAACTTAGGTGAACAAAAGGCATTGGTAGATTCAGGGGCCAGCATTAATGCCATGCCTTATACATTCTTTCAGAAGCTAGGCTTGGGAGAGCCTAGGCCCGCTCGGATGACACTTCAATTGGCCGATCGATCAGTTAGACATCCGAGGGATATCATTGAGGATGTACTTGTGAAAGTTGATAAGTACATCTTTCCTGCAGATTTTGTGGTATTAGATGTTGATGAGGATGTCAAGGTTCCAATAATACTTGGGAGACCATTCTTGTGGATTTCCAAAGCTCTCATTTACATGGACGGTAGCAAATTACATTAAGAGTTGGAGATGACAAGTTGACATATCGCCTTACCGAAGACATGCGACATTCTCTTGATTTTGGTGATACTTTGTATTTTCTCAACATAACTTATGAGTTAATTGATGACTATGTGCCCTCATTATGTTTTAGTGTCTTGATCTTTACATGCTATTGCTATGTTTTGCTCGTGGATTATTGGTGTTTTAGTGTGCTTCATTGTGATTGCCAAAGTTTTTCGGTCGTTTGAGCATGTTTCATGTTTCTCTGGTCAGTTCTTCAACATTTATGAGGTCTCTGTATATTATGTTAGTGTTGCAGAAGTGTTTTGTAGAGTCTATAATTTTTCTATGTCATCCAGAGAAGACACACGGGCATGTGGAATTTCCACACTGGCGTGTGTTTCCTCTTAAAGCTCAACTTCTTCATCTCGAGAAGACAAAGGGGCATGTGTATGCCCCTTTAGATGACTCTGTGAATGGCACACGGGCATGGGTAATTTCCACACGCCCATGTGAAACTCTGCAAACTTCTTCTCTATCTGAAGAGCACATAGGAACCTGTGAGTGCCCCTGTGAGTCCCTCTATGAGTATCCACATGCCATTGTGGAATTTCTACAAGGGCGTGTGGAACATTTAGCCAAATTTCTCGGGAGAACAGAGAAGTATAGGGGCGTGTGGGTACCCCTGTGGGTCCGGCACACAGCCGTGGGGAATTTTCACACACCCATGCGGATGCGTTCCGAGGCAAAAAGAGCCATCTTGAGAGCATACAGGGGCGTGTGGATACCCCTATGAGGCTCTCCTGTGGAATCACACGAGGGTGGGTAATTTCCACACGCCCGTGTGGATGTGCAGATCTCTAAGAGCCATGACTTTCTTTAAAACCCACTAGTGACTCTTCATTATGAAACTCCCAAATGCTAAAAAAACGCCTCCATTCACTTTCCCGACCTTCTTCGCATCTATATAAGGGTTTTGTGGGTTGTTTTCCAGCTATTCTCGAAGTTTTCGATCCCTAGTTTGTCAATAAGCCTCTTTACCCTTTTTTTCTTCGCCAATCTTATTTGGTTTGGTTTATTTTATCAATGATGCATCAATTTCATGTTTAAATAGTTAGTGAATGATTTTAGAATGGTTTTACAATGATTTTATGATGTATTTGGAGGATTTTTGTGACTTGGCCGTGCGGTTTTCATGCCCCGAAGATAAACATGGGCGTGTGGAATTGCCACACGACTGTGTGGATTTCTGCAGAATTGGTTTTTCAAGTTTGATTTGATCATTTTATTTTCAATTCTCACAAGAATGGCTCCTAGATCGAAGAAAGCAACTAGCAAACACCCTTGCGAGCTGTCACCAAGGCAACTTAAGTTTGCCATACTAGAACATCAAGCAAGATTTGAGCATTTGGAGAAGCTCAAGTTTGGACAGTTGATATTCCTAGACTTGAGTGCATTGAGAAAGACACAGCTTGGTGATCAGATGGTCGATGAGGTGGATGAGCTTCTCTTAGTTGGTAGCTGGCGCAGACTGTTATCTATCAAAGAGACGGCTATTCGTATGATGACTTTGGAGGTGTTGGCATCATTTGAGTTTGATCGTTCGTACATCAACTTTTTGAGTATTAATTCGATTCAGTTTCGTATATTCTGTTAGTACCACAGTATGAGTGTTACACAATTTTTAGTCACACTTGGTTTATACAACGAGGCCTATACCGATACTGAGGAGTACGAGCAGCTACCGACTGATTATCCAGGCAATTTCATTCCTCATCATGCTTACAGGATATTGTGTGGCCAGGACAGTATGAGCTAGGGATCTCGAAGGTGGCATGCCTTTTCATCCTTCTTACCGTTACATCCATGTCGTTATGAGCAGATTAGTGAACAGACATGGTGATAGCACTATAGTCCTCAGTTGACAGGAGCTACTTTACTTGTATTCCATTGTACAGAGTGAGCCGATCCATTTAGGCATATTTTGGCCGAATACCTACACCACCAGGGCCAGTACGGCAGAGTGGGAGTGATATTCTTAGGCCCCTACATCACCAGACTCATCAAGGTTATGGGTCTACTGGACGCCATTAGAGGGGCCAAGAAGACCATTATTCCATCTCCCCTCGGCATGGAGACCATGCTATTGATGGGGATGATCCGGAGGTATAGAGATGATGTCTATGTGATGATCTTGCCCCCACTAGAGACAACAAAGGGAGAGGGTTATACAGCAGAGGGGTCTCAGTCTGTTCCTGAGCACAACCAAAGTAGATGGAGACAGAGGCACCCCATGCAGCACAAGAGCAACATCCAGTATGGATCTCTTCTCCTTCTCGAGCCCATGATCCCTTTGAGACGCTCAAGAGTGCTGTAGGGGTACTATAGAATGGTTTGGCTGAGGTTCGCATGACATAGGCCACGAACCACGTCGAGGTTATGGCGCGTCTCAACACTTTAAGGCATTTACTCGAGCGAGACCTGGTTTTACCATTTGTTATGTGACCCCATGTTCCGCCGACACCTCCGGTATCACTAGCAGCACCAGTATCATCTCCACCATCAGCAGCAGTAGTTAATGCACCAGCAGCTGATGATACCGACACTTGAGGTGTCTTTATCTTTATTTGTTTTTATGTTTTTTGTGTTTTATTTCTGTATTTTATTTGGACTTGTATTACTCAGAAAGGATTTTCCTTCTGAGCTTATCTTTATATTTTCTATTGTTTTGAGTTGTATTTCATTTCCATATCTTTATAGACTCAATTTTATTTTGTTTTTTGTTGAGCTTTACTGAACCCACTTGTGTATATGTGTAGATAATCTTGTGAGTCTTGGAATTGAGGAATTGTCATTGGCATAGTCATGTGGCATTTTACATGGCCGTGTGTGCTCCACAACCCGTTGGAACTTAACTTTCAATGAACATAGCTCCATTAAATATACCATTAGGAGTTCAGGGGAATATTATTTCAATTGTCCATCTCCACACACATATTCTGATTGCTTTATACTTTATTGTGCTTGCATGCGTACATAGAGGGTAATGTACATCTTAAGTGTGGGGGGAGTTCATATTATATGCATTCTATACTTATGCTTTCATTGTTCATGCTCATGTAGCCAATGGCGGTTCACCTTAGTTGCAAAGGTCATATTTTTAAATTTAGAAGAATTTTTTAACATTGAATATTATCGTGCTCTAGTTTTACTTGAATTTTTAGGAATTTTTGTCCGATTTACACTTGTTCAACTACTCATTCATTAAACCTTGTTGAAACTCAAGTTCGACGTTTCAGGGACTGTTTTAGCATCTTTCTTGTTTTAATTTCTTTGAAAAAAAATAGTTGTTTGTTTTATTTGTGCATTAGGAGTGGAAAGAGCTACCACCTATGAAGTATGAAGTTACTCTCATAAGTCGGATACTAGTTATGCTCTAATGAGAGAAAGAGCTATCTCATAGGATGAGTGAAAGCTACTATCCCAGTAGAAATAGCTACTACCTCGAAAGTGTGAAAGCCACCTTAGCGGCTGCTTAGGAAAAGGCTACCTTAGAGGATGTGTGAAGCTACTACCTTTTCCTTTTGTATATATATATATAAGTCCCGGTTAATAAGAACTTTGAGGAGTATACGTTGGGTTGACTTGAGTGAGTTTTCACACACTACATAATATCGAGTTGTCATCCTTTTTTATTTAAGTTTTTAGCTAGAGCAATGATTCTTCTTATTTGGTGTTTGAATTTTTCCTTGCTTGTAGAATGCTTCTTTTGCATGCTTTTGGTGAACCTAAGGCCAAGCATTTCCAATTTTCCTTCTTATATGCTTGAATGTTTTATTTTTGCTTGAGGACAAGCAAAAGCTTAAGTGTGGAGGAGTTTGATAAATGTTTGTGTATAAGTAATATGAAGTATACTTTTCTTACATTAAGCATTATTTTTATCATATTTTATCACTCATTCGTGTGTATTTGTGTTTTTTGTGCATTTAGGGTTATGGAGACAAGTTTTGAAGAAAAAAGCAAAAGTAGATCATGGACACAATTGTTGATAAAGTTCTTAGATTGAACAAACGTGAAGGCATAAGTTGTGCTCAAAGACATGTGGGTGTGTGCCAACCTCTATTGTGATCAAGTGAATACACATAATGGATTGGCACAAAGGCAGTCACACTCATATGTTCTGACCTGTGCAACATTGTCAAGAGCTTTGTCAATGCAGTTTCATTGAAGACGTGATGTGAACTACCGCATGAATGTGTACCCAATCATGTGGCCTCAATGAAAAGAGTGGATTCAGGAGCATCCCGGTGAAGTACTATAGTAGTTTACTGCAGAAAAATTATTGTAACAAAATCACTGTAGGAGTTACCGCTCATAGCGCACAGTAAATGGAGTTCTTGAAATCAACACGGCCATGTGAAAATTCCACATTCCCATGTGGATGCCCGATTCCAGCCCTATAAATACCGCTTTGAGAGTTTTATTGGGGGATCTTTTTCCAATCTTTTACCCAACTTCTGGGGAGAGGCGGTTAGGGTTTGGAGAAGCTTTTGCTAATTTTTTTAAGCGGTTCTATGGCATTCGACATCGAGTTCCTTTGGAAAAAAAACTATAAGGGGAGCTTTCATCGGTATTGATTTGGCGAGGTGTGGCCTTGGTTTGACAAGGGAACCTTTGGAGTAGACGAGGCGGATCCCCAAGACCATCGATACGAACTATAAGGGGGTTTTCTCTATGGATTGCTTGCACTTATCCTTGATTTCATATTTGCTTTTGTATTGCTCCATGGAGAGCTAAACGCCTACTGGGTGCTTAGACTTGTAAACCCTAGGATGATTTTGATTCATTGACTCTTATTTTGCTTCTTTAATTGATGTTTTTAGTAAGTTTAAACTTTGAATGTTTATTAATTTTATTTTCCTTTGGAGTGACACTAAGGTTGAGAATCTATCTTACTAATCCTTGTGAATGAGTGACACTTCATTAGGATTAGACAATGCAAGGTTGAAGAGAGTCGAGAGGTAGCAGAACCTCCCCTTTCCCTTATCTCAGATTTTATTGCTAATACATGTGTATTTGTGTTCTTTTTTGCATGCATGATTGTGGAGACAAATATAGAAGAAAGAAGCCAAAGTAGATTGCAAGTGCACTTGGTTGATGAAATCTTGGAGTAAACAAACGTGAAGATACAGTTTGTGCTCAAAGACATGTGAGTGTGTGCCAACCTTCGTTATATTCAAGGAAATATGCAAATTGGAGGAGCACAACGGCAGTCACGCTCGTGTGTTCCGACTTGTGAAAAGCTAGAAAAAGAGTCGTTAAATATACTTTTTGTTGAAGATACAAAGTGATCTACAGCATAGACGTGTGTCCGTTTATGTTGTCTTGATGAAAAATGTGGATTCAGGAGTATTTTGGCGGAGTACTTTAGCAGATACTGTAGCACTTTACTGTAGCAGAAAACTGATATTCCAAAAATTTACACAGGCATGTGGAAATTCCACATACCCATGTGGATGCCCGATTCCAGTACTATTTAAGCCGCAATTTCAGCCCGATTTCAAAATCCATCTTTCCATCTTTTGGCTATCTTTTCTCCACCTTTGGAGGTGCCCGTGGTTGGGGTTTGAAGAGGCTTTGGCTAGGTTTTTGGAGTGGTTTACTGCCTTTGACATCGTGTTTCCTTCAGAAGAGAGTTATTGGGGGAGCTTTCATCTACACCAATCCAGCGAGGTGTGCGCTAGGCTTGATGAGGGGACCTTTGGAGAAGACGCGGTGACTCCACAAGACCATCGATACGAATACCAAGGGGGTTTTATTTATGAATTGGATATTTTTACTTTTTATTTCATTATTGATTGTATTTTCTCTATGGAGAGCTAAACCCTCAGTGGGTAATTGGACTTGTAAACCCTAGGATGATGTTTTTTCTTTGGCCTTTTATAATGCTTTCTTTAACTGATGTTTTAACTAAGTTCCAATCTTGAATTCTTGTTGAGTTGATTTTCACATAGAGTGACACTAGGGTTGAGAATCCATTTTGGTAATCCTTATGAATGAGCGACACACCATGAGGGTTAGACAATACTAGATTTGAGAGAATCGAGAGGGTGAGTTGAGAGATAGCGGAGGGTCCTCTTTTCCTTCTGGTGTGATTTATCCTACCTCCACTTTCCAAGAGTTCTTTGTAGTCATAATAGAGAGAAATGCTAAGAGACAAACTACGCTTTGGCTTAGTTGTGCAAGCAACAGGGTGAAGCGTTGAAGTAATCCTTAGTATCTGGGGCTTAATTGTGACTAGGGGTCTTTCACCTGGATCAAAGGGTTAGATCTATTTTAGGGAATAGGGTTTATCACTTGGAATTCTTACAGCCTAAAGCAACCTAACACAGTGTGAGGTGTCGAGACTAAGAGATTTCTCCAATAGGGCATAGTGTAGGGTTAGTCACGGTTGACCTTAAGTTTGGGACATTGTACTTTAGGTTTTTGCACTACTCATTAAGCATCAGTCAGGAGCTTAATAGTTGGTCTTGCACTTGAACCAATAGTCCTAGTTGGTTCAAGTGCAAGACCAACTATTAAGCTCCTGACTGATACTTAATGAGTAGTGCAAAAACCTAAAGTATAATGTCCTAAACCTAAGGTCAACCGTGACTAACTCTACACTATGCCCCGACGGAGAAATCACTCAGTCTCAACACCTGACACTGTGTACAGTTTCAAGAAGCTCTAGGGATTCCAAGTGATAAACCTTATTCCCTAATATAGGTATAACCCTTTGGTCTAAGTGAAAGATCCCTAGTCACAATCAAGCCTCAGCACTAAGGATTACTTAAATCCTTCACTTTGTTGCTTGTGCAACAAAGCCCAAACGGAGTTCCTCTCTTAGCACTTCACTCTATTGTGAGCGCAAAGAACCCTTGGAACATGGAAGTAGGATAAATCACACCGATAGGGAAGGGGACGTTCCGCTACCTCTTGACTCACCCTCTTGACCCTCTCTAATCTTGCTTTGTCTAACCCTCATGGTGTATCACTCACTCACAAGGACTACCGATGTAGACTCTCAACCCTAGTGTCACTCTAAGGGAGAAATCATTTAACAAGCATTCAAGATTGGAACTCAATTAAAGACATCAATCAAAGAATTATAATAAAAGGTCAATGAAACAATAACATCCTAGGGTTCACAAGTCCAAGTACCCTCTAGGGGTTTAGCTCTTCATAGAGCAGGATATAATCAATAATGGAATCAAAAGTAAAAACATACAATCCATAAGTAAAACCCCATTGGTATTCGTGTCGATGGTCTTGTAGAGTAGCCTCATCCTCTTCAAAGGTTCCCTTGTCAAGCCTAGGGCACACCTCGCCTGATCGGTGTTGATTAAAGCTTCCCTAATAACTCTCTTCCAAAGGGACACACTGTCGGAGGCCGTAAAACCACTCCCAAAACCTTCCCAAAGCCCGTCTAAACCGTAGCCTCAAGCCTCTCAAAATTTAGGGAAAAGATGGAGAAAAATGGAAAAGAGGATTTGAGAATCGGGCTGAATCACGGCTTTATATAGGGCTGAAATCGGGAATCCACACGGGCATGTGGAATTTCTACACAGCCATTTGAATCTACAGAACTTGGTTTTTCAGCGGCCTGTGAACAGTAGCTTCTACAGTAAATTGCTACAATGATTTACTACATTAATCTGCTATAGTACTCCACCAAAAACACTCCCGAATCCACATTTTTTATCGAGGCAACATAAACGGGCACACGTCTATGCCGTAGATCGTGTTGCCTCTTCAATAAGGAATAACATTGACGAAGATCTTGCTAACATTACACAAGTCAGAATATGCAAATGCGACTGCCTTTTTGCCCCTCCAAATTATGTAATTGCTTGAGGGCATGGAGGTTGGCCCACATTCATGTATCTTCAAGCACAACTTGTGTCTTCACATTTGTTCACTCCAAAATTCCATCAACAAAGTATAATTGCAATCTACTTTCCTTCCTTCCTCTACATTTGGCTCCACAACCCTACATGCACAAAAGTAACACAAATACACATATATTAGCGCTAAAATTTGATAAAAGCAATACTCATCATATGAAAAGAATACTTCATATTACTAATACACAAACATTTATCAAATCCCCCCACACTTAAGCTTTTGCTTATCCTCAAGAAAAAATAAAACATTGAAGCATAGAAGAAGGAAATATTGAAAGTGCTTGGCCTTAGGTTCACCAAAGCATGAAAGAAGAGCATTCTACAAGTAAGGTAAGTTTAAACACTAAATATGAAAAATTAAATGCTCTAGCTAAAAACTCAGATGAAAAAGGACAACAAACCCGAAATCGTGTAAGTATGTGTAAACTCACTCAAGTTAACATAACATATAATTCTCAAAGTTCTAAGTATAAAGGACTTATTTATATACAAAATAACATAAAACAAAGAGATGGTAGTAGCTTCACACATCATCTAAGGTAGCCCTTTTCCGAAGAGTCGCTAAGGTGGCTTTCACACTTTTGAGATAGTAGCTCTTTCTACAGGGTGGTAGCTTTCACTCATTCCATGAGATAGCTCTTTCTTTCATTAGGGCATAACTAGTATCCGACTTATGAGAATAGCTACATACTTCGTAGGTGGCATCTCTTTCCACCCTAAATGCACAACTAAAACATGTATTTCTCTCTTTTCATTTTCTTTCAGTAAAATTAACACGAGAAAACAAAACTAACTAGTCCCTTAAACATCGAAGTTGAGTTTCCAAAATGGTTTAATGATCGAGTAGTGCAACAATTGTCAATCAGGCAGAAATACCTAGAAATTCAAGTAAAAAATAGAGCTTGAGAAAATTCAATGTTAAAAATTCATCTAAACTTAAGAATACAATCATTGCAACTAAGGTGAACCGCCATTGGCTATATGAGCATGTATTTCAGTCAAAACTTGTGTAATGAACATGTGTAATGTGAACTCGCCTCCACACTTAAGATGTACATTGCCTCAATGTACGCAAGCAAGCACAATAGGATATAAATCAATCAAAAGCATATGTGGAAGTAGGCAATTGAAACAATACTCCCCTGAACTCCGAATGGTATATTTGATGGAGTGATAAGTGCTTGTGAGATATGAATGCGAAGCGTTTATTCCTTATGTTGAGCATTACTTTTCTCCGGTTTTTACACTAATATGTGTGTTTTTATGTTACTTTTATGCAGGTAGGGTTGTGAGGCCGAGTATGAAGAAAAGAAGCCAATGTGGATCATAATGCACCGATTCTGGAGGAAATCTAGCTAAGGTTCAAACGCGAAGACATAGGTCAGGTGTGAGATGCTAGAGTGTGTGCCAACCTCCTCGTATTTAATTGAGCACAACCATTTGAAGGGGTACAAAGGCAGTCACACTCGAGCGATCTGACGTATACACATAAAACAAGAGCTCCACCAACTTACCTATCATTAAAGAAGCAAATGATCCACGACATGAACGTGTGCCCGTTTGCGTTACCCAGATGAAAGTATGGATTCGGGAAGTATTTCAAGCCGGATACTGTTGTAGAGCACTGTAGCAACATTATGGCAAAATATTGTAGCAGCACTGTTCACAGCCGGCCGAGAAAACAGAAAACCAGAGAATCCACACAGGCGTGTGGAACTTATCCACGCCCGTGTGGAAATTCCACAGGGGCGTGTGACATTATGCACGCCCGTGGAGTCGCCCGATTCCAGCCCTATTTAAAGCCGATTTCAGCCCCGATTTTTTAATTCTTTTCTCCATCTTTTCCCCAACTTGCGAGAGGGCTTCGGCTAGGGTTTTGAGCGGTATTGGCCAAGGTTTTGGAGAGGTTCTACGGCTCTGACATCATCATTCCTTAGGAAGAAGGTTGGTAGGGTAGCTTCCATCGAGGCGTATCCTATACCAGACGAAGGAATCCTTGGACGACGAGTAGAGGAATTTCTAGAAGACCATCGACACGACCATCAAGGGGGGTTATTCTATGGATTCATTGCTTTTACATTCTATTTCTTTGATTGTATTTAGCTCCATGGAGAGCTAAACCCCTAGTAGGTACTTGGGTATTTGTGAACCCTATGATGTATTCATTTCATTGAATCTCTTTATTATGCTTTCAATTAATTGATGTTTATTGTGAGTTCCAACCTTGAATACTTGATTGTATGAACATTTCCCCTAGAGTGACACTAGGGTTGAGAGTTCTTGTTGGTAACCTTCTGAGTGAGTGACACACCACGAGCGTTAGACAAAGCTAGGTTGGAGAGGGTTGAGAGGGTGAGTCGAGAGGTACAGGAGCGTCCCCTTTCTCCTCCGACGTGATAGATTCTATCTCCGTTTCTCGAGTTCTTTGCGACCATAATAGAGTAAATGGTCTAAGGGATGAACCTCCACTGGGGCTTAGTTCCGCGTACAACGGAGTGAAGCGTTGAGGTGATCTTAGCATCTAGGGCTTAATCGTGGTTAGGGACCTTCCACCTGGACCAAAGGGTTAGGTCTATAATTAGGAAGAGATTTATCACTTGGAATCCCTAGAGCTCATTGCAACTCTATGCGAGTGCGAGGTGTTGAGATTGTTCGATTTCTCCTTCGGGACATGTGTAGAGTTAGGCATAGTTGACCTTAGATCTGGGACTATGTAATTAAGGATTTCTACGACTCACTATTGCATTGATTAGAAAGCATAATAGAGGGTTCTTGTACTTGAAATGATTATCCTAGGCGGAGCATTATCCGGGTACCCCATTTTTATCGATTGACTTACCTCCTTTTTTACTTTTCCTCTCTTACTTGTTGTTTTTATTGTTGAGAATTGAATCATTTCCACACTTATCAATATTGATCTTTCGCATAGCTAAGAATCGAATTAAGTGTTTTTATTCCCTATTCCCTGTGGATTCGATACCCGCTCATCCGGGATTATTACTTCGACAAACCTGTGCACTTGCGGGATATACGCAAGGGGACCTTGTCATGGAGCTATATTCATTGAGAGTTGAGTCCCAATGGGTTGTAGAGCATACACGGCCATAAGACCGTGTCCATGACTATTTCTCAAATTCCATACTCACAAGACCATCTGCACATATAC
The DNA here is from genome assembly GCF_009730915.1 of Dioscorea cayenensis subsp. rotundata. Taxonomy (NCBI): domain Eukaryota; kingdom Viridiplantae; phylum Streptophyta; class Magnoliopsida; order Dioscoreales; family Dioscoreaceae; genus Dioscorea; species Dioscorea cayenensis. The sequence goes on from NC_052482.1 coordinate 5,298,573, forward strand.
ACAAGGGGGTTCAGTGAAGCTCAATAAAAACAAAAAATAGCTCGAGTAAATAAAGATAAGGCAATGAAATACATCGTAAGACAAAAATAAAAGTTAAACTCAGAAGGAAGATCCTTTTTGAGTGATACAAGTCCAAAATAAAATATGGAAATAAAATACAAAAAATAAGAATCTAAAAGAAAAGTAAAGACGCATCAAGCATCGGTGTCTGGCCAGGGCTACTCTGCTGCTGTTGTTGGTTGATAAGTGCTTGTGCGATATGAATGCGAAGCATTCTTTCCTTATGTTGAGCATTATTTTTCTTGGGTTTTTACACTAATATGTGTGTTTTTATTTTACTTTTATGCATGTAGGCTTGTGAAACCAATTATGAAGGAAAAAAGCTAGTATGGATCATAATGCACCTATTTTGGAGGAAATCTTGCTAAGGTTCAAACGCGAAGAGATAGGTCGGGTGTGAGATGCTAGAGTGTGCGCCAACCTCCTCATATTTGAGTTAGCACAACCATTTGGAGGGGCACAATGGCAGTCACACTCAAGCATTCCGACTTATGCACATAGAACAAGATCTCCATCAACTTATCTGTCATTGAAGAAGCAAATCGATCCACGACGTGAACATGTGCCCGTTTGCATTATCTCGATGAAAGTATGGATTCGGGAAGTATTTCAGGCCGGATACTGTAGCAGAGCATTGTATCAAGACTGTAGCGAAGTACTGTAGAAGCATTGTTCACAGCCGGCTGAGAAAACTGCAGAACAGAGAATCTACACGGGCGTGTGGAAATTTCACACGCCTGTGTGAAAATTCCACAGGGGCGTGTGAAGAATCCACAGGACCGTGTGGATGCCCGATTCCAGCCCTATTTAAAGCCGATTCAGCCCCGATTTCATTATTCTTTTCTCCATCTTTTCCCCAACTTGAGAGAGGGCTTCGGCTAGTGTTTTGAGAGGTATTGGCTATGGTTTTGGAGAGGTTCTACGGCTCTGACATCATCATTCCTTTGGACGAAGGTTGGTAGGGGAGCTTCCATCGAGGTGTATCCTATACCGGACAAGGGAATCTTTGGACGACGAGTAGAGAACTTTCTACAAGACCATCGACACGACTATCGAGGGGATTTCTCTATGGATTCATTGCTTTTACATTCTATTTCTTTGATTATACTTAGCTCCATGGAGAACTAAATCCCTAGTGGGTACTTGGGTATTTGTGAACCTAGGATGTATTTGTTTCATTGAATCTCTTTATTATGCTTTCAATTAATTGATGTTTTGTTGTGAGTTCTAACCTGGAATGCTTGATTGTATGAACATTTCCCCTAGAGTGACACTAGGGTTGAGAGTTCTTGTTGGTAACCTTGTGAGTGAGTGACACACCACGAGCGTTAGACAAAGCTAGGTTGGAGAGGGTTGAGAGGGTGAGTGGAGAGGTACAAGAGCGTCCCCTTTCCCCTCCGACGTGATAGATTCTACCTCCGTTGCTCGAGTTCTTTGCGGCCATAATAGAGTGAATGGTCTTAGGGATGACCCTCCGCTGGGGCTTACTTGCGCGTGTACCAAAGTGTTAGGTCTATAATTAGGAAGAGATTTATCACTTGGAATCCCTAGAGCTCATTGCAACTCTATTCGAGTGTGAAGTTGAGAGGTTATCTAATCTTTCCTCTGGGACATGTATAGAGTTAGGTATAGTTGACCTTAGATTTGGGACTATGTATTTAAGGATTTCCATGACTCACAATTGCATTGATTAGGAAGCATAATAGAGGGTTCTTCCACTTGAACAATTGTCCTAGTCGGAGCATTACCTGAGTACCCCATCTTTATCGATTGCCTTACCTTCTCCTTTACGGGTGCTCTCTTACTTGTTGTTTTTACTCTTAAGAATTGAATCACTGTCACACTTATCACTACTAATATTTCACATAGCTAAGAAGCGGATTAAGTGTTTTTAATCCCTACTCCTTGTGGATTCGATACTTCGACAAACCCATACACTTGCAGGATATACGAAAGGGGACCTTTTCAAGTTTTTGGAGTCGTTGCCGGGGAGTAGGCGTTTAGAGATACTTTGCACTTTGTTTTCTTAGCTATTTCACCATACATTCTATTTCATATCTTCTTATTCTATCATCGTTCTGACTTTTTTTTCTTTCTTTTTGGGTGCATCTCCAAGTTATGACCCAAGGAAATCCCTCAATATTGATTAAAGGAGATCCTGAGCTTGAACGTACAATTAGAAGAAAAGAGAAAGAGCCTGTGCAAGAACAGTCTAATTCAGCTAATTTGGAAGTGGAAGAATATGAAAACATGGCATAACATAATGAGCAACAGCGAACATTATCCGATTATGCCAGACCTTCAGTGTTGGGGACACAGTCGAGTATTGTGCATCCCACGATTATAGCTTAGAACTTTGAACTGAAGCCTACATTCATCTACATGTTGCAGCAATCTGCACAATTCAATGGTTTGGCCGATGAAGATCCAAACAGTCATATAGAGAGTTTTCTTGAGGTGTGTGATATGCTGAAGATAAATGGGGTGACGGATGATGCAATCAAGTTGCGAGCCTTCCCATTTTCCCTAAAGGGGAGAGCAAAGCAGTGGCTACACTCATTACCTAGAGCATCAATTACCACATGGGAAGAGATGGTGGAAGCTTTTCTGGCCCGTTATTTCCCTCCTGGAAAATCAGCAAAGCTTAGGAATGAGATCTCATCCTTTGTTCAGTTAGAATTGGAGTCTCTATTCGAGACATGGGAATGGTTCAAGGAGCTCCTGAGAAAGTGTCTTCAATACTGATTTTCGGAGTGGATGATTGTTCAGACCTTTTATAATGGTTTGAACCCGAGTACAAGGCAACTCTTGGATGCGGCAGTAGGAGGTACCTTAGGTAGTAAGACCCCCGATGAGGCCCGTCGGTTAATTGAAGAAATGGGGTTAAATAGCTACCAATGAAATGCTAGGGAGAAGAAGAAAATGGCCGAGCTCAATGAAATAGATTCGATAACTTCATTGGCGGCTCAAGTGGAAAATTTGAGTAAGAAGTTAGATCTTCTAACTTCAAATAGAGTGGCGGCCATGACTAATTGCACCGGGTGTGGTGGAGGACATGCTCCCTCCGATTGCTCGATCTCTATTGGTGATGATTCTTCGGTGGAGAATGTTGATTTTGTAGGTAATGGCATGAGCCCTCAAGGAAACCCATATAGCAATACCTACAATCCAAGTTGGAAGAATCATCCCAATTTCTCATGGAGTAATCAGGTTCCACAGAAGGCCATGGGGCCACCGTGTTTCCAACAACAACAACAAGCCCCACAGAAACCCGATTAAGTGACTTAGAGAAGCACTTGACTAGATTTGTGCAATCAGCAAATACAAGGTTTGAATCAGTCGATGCTACACTTCGCAACCATACCGCCTCTTTGCAGAACATTGAAAATCAGGTAGGGCAAATTGCAAAGTCTCTCTCTAAAAGGCCACATGGAAGCTTGCCGAGCAATACAGAGACCAACCCTAGAGAGCATGTGAAGGTGATCACTTTGAGAAGTGGTCGTGAGGTTGAAGGTAGGCTTCCTAGTGAGAAGCCAAAAGAACACGCACCCAAGGTTATAGAGGTAGAAGAGGGAACAAGCAAAGAGAAAGAGGTGGCACCCCCACCTTTCAAGCCAAGAATCCTTTATCCCTCTAGATTGAAAAATGACCAAGGGGATGAACAGTACAAGAAGTTCCTAAGTTTATTCAAGCAACTCCACGTCAATATTCCTTTTGTTGAGGCATTAGCCCAAATGCCTAAGTATGCGAAGTTCTTGAAAGACTTGTTGACTAACAAGAGGAAGTTGGAGGAAAGTGCTTCAGTGATTTTAGATGCTTCATGCTCGGCGGTATTGCAAAAGAACATGCCAAACAAGAAGAAAGGCCCGGGAAGCTTCATCATTCCGTGTAATATTGGCAATCTAGGTGAGGAAATGGCATTGGCGGACTCAGGAGCCAGTATCAACATTATGCCATACACCTTCTTTCAAAAGCTAGGCTTGGGTGAGCCTAGGCCTACTCGGATGACTTTGCAACTAGTGGACTGAACAGTGCGACATCCGAGAGGCATCATTGAAGATGTGCTTGTCAAGGTGGACAAGTACATTTTTTCGGTTAACTTTGTAGTGCTAGACGTCGATGAGGATGCGGATGTACCTTTGATACTTGGGAGACCATTCTTGCGGACTTCCAAGGCATTGATTGACATGGACGGCGGAGAGCTAACTTTGAGGGTTGGAGATGACAAGCTCACATACCGCCTTGCTGAAGCCATGCGGATTCTCTTGATTTCGATGATACTTTATACTTTTTAGACACTACTGATGAGATTGTTGATGAATACATGTAGGAAATGTTCAATCCGGACCTATACGAGGGTTTGTTTGACCAAGAGGAGAATTATGAAGAAGTAATGAGGCTTGGTTCGACGGAAGAAGTACCATCTACCCGGGGGATCTTGAAGAAGGTGCTCCCGAAAATGAATAGGGCTAGGAGACGCTACTAGAAACACTCCAAGGCTATTGGAGACGTCCGTAAACCGAAGGAGTTGGATGAACCATCGCTAGGTGGTCCGAACATCGATAATTCACTATCTATCCTCAAGAGAATTTGCACATCATGCTTTCAAGTCATGGGTAAGAGGGCAAACTTCATCTATGACAAGGTACGTCAAGCTTAGTGACGTTAAACATGCGCTTCTTGGGAGGAAACCCAAGTGTTTATTATTTTCTTATATTCTAGTTTAGTGTGTTTGCATGAATAATTTGTTAAGTGTTGGTGTCTTGATTTTTAGATGCTTATGCTGAGATTTTCTTGTGGGCTTTGAGTATTCATCGTGTGTTTTCATGTGGAATTGGCGAAGTGATGTCGTTTGAGCTTCATTCCATATTTTTCACTGGTAAAACTTGCATAATAGGGCAGGCTCTGAGTGTGTAAACATGTTCAAAAACTTTCTGCAGAGCCTGCAGGTTTTTCTAAGGCATCCAGTGAAAACGCACGGGCGTGTGGAATTTCCGCACGCCCGTGGATTTGTATTGCGAGCTCATCTAGAGAAGGCACAGGGGCGTGCGGCTGCCCCTGTGGACGACCATGCGAATATCGCATGCCCGTGGGTAATTTCCACACGGGCATGTGATGTCATGTAGAGTTTGTCAAATTATCCCGAGAGCGCACAGGGGCGTGAACTCGCTCCTATGGGCGACCTTGTGAAAACCGTACTGGCGTGGGTAATTTCCACACGGTCGTGCGAATATCTGCAGAGGAGCTCTCACCATCCCGAGAAGACACAGGGGCGTGCGCTTGCCACTGTGAGTTGAGCTTGTGAATGTCCACGCCCGTGCATAATTGCCGCACGGGCGTGTGAAACACTTAGTAGATTATACGGAGGTCCAGTGCAGTCACAGTGGCGTGCATCTGCCCCTGTTGGTTAGCCGTGCGAGTTTCCCCTGAGAGCACACAGGGGCGTGCATCTGTCCCTGTGGAGCTCTCTTAATGAGGCACACGGGCGTGGTTAATTTCCGTACGCCCGTGTGGATGCGCAGAACGCCAAGGGGCACGACTTCTTTTTAAAGAGAAGTCGTTTCTTTCCTTGTTCACATCTTCTATTCCTCTGAGAACTCCCTTACATTATTCCTTGACTTCCTTGTGTCAATTTGGTGAAGTTATTGCGAGGTTTTCCGGCCGAATCTTAAGTTCATTATCTCAAATCATCGGTGAGCCCTCTTTTTCTGTTTTCTTGATTTCTTCGTAAATTCATGATTTAATTCGATGAATCCTGTCAGATACTCCTCGCTTCTTTAATTAGGGGGATTAGTCATGTTTAGAACAAAGTTAGAAGTAGTTCTAAGATTTATTTTTGGATTTTGAAGGCACGGCCATGCGGGTTTTTCACGCCCCGTGGATCCACACGGGCGTGCAAAAATTCCGCATGACCGTGTGGAATTCTGCAGTAATGTTTTATCATCTTGTTTGACCGATTTCTTCTCAAATTTTGCAGATTATGGCACCCCGGTCGAAGAAGGAAGCTGATAAGAGGCCGCGTGAGTCATCTTCCGAGTCTGAGGACATGAGTTTCACCATTCCAGAGCACAGGGTTTGTTTTGATCTGCTGTCGAGAGTTTATTTTGGACAGACTCGATTCCTTGATACGAGTATACTGAGAGATCTGCAGCAGGGAGACGAGTTGACAACCGAGGTCGAGGATCTTGTATCGGTAGGTGGTTGGATGCAGTTATTGACTATTAGAGAGCCAGCCATACGAGAGCTCGCACTGGAGGTCTTATCATCATTTGATTTCGACATATCCTATTCGAGCTTTGACAGTATTAATGCCATTCAATTCAGAGTATTTGGACACCACCATAGCTTGAGCATTACTCAGTTTTTAGTTCTACTTGGCTTGTATGAGGAGGCATTCACAGACACTGAGGAGTACTCTCAGTTACCGACTGATTATCCTGGAGCCTTGACCCCGTAGAGAGCTTACAGAGTGCTATGTGGTCAGGGTCAGTATGAGTCGGGGGTGTCTAAGGCCACGTGCCTTTCCCGACCTGCATACAGATATTTACATGCCATCATGAGTAGGTCAGTGAATGACCGTGGTGATAGCACTGGTGTTCTGAGCTGACAGGAACTTCTGTAATTGTACTCGATGGTGCAGCGCATACCGATTCACTTAGGACACATCATGGCAAAGTATATCAGACATCAGGGGTATTATCTAGACTGGGAGCGATCTTCTCGGGCTCCTACATTACGAGATTAGTGATGGGCATGGGTCTCTTGTATGCGATTCGTGGGGCAGAGAAGACGAGTATACCTACCCTCCTGAGTTTAGAGATACTGAGATTGATGGGCATGGTCCATAGAGTTCAGACAGGGGTTTATGCGTTGGTGCTACCAGCTCCAGAGATAGCTGAGGGTAAGGGTGATCATGCCGAGGCTTCGCATCCTGCTCCCCAGCCTCAGTTAGCACCGATGGAGACCGATGCACCTTCGGCGGCAGAGGACGCTCCCCCATACATATATTTTCACCATCTCGAGCCCATGATGGCTTCGAGAGGCTCGAGAGTGCGGTGGGAGTGATACAAACAGATGTGCCTGAGGCTCGAGCAGAGATTACCGAGATTAGGGCTATGCAGGCCACTCAGTACACAGAGTTCATGGCACGTTTCGACGTATTACAGCAGATCTTAGAGCAAGACGTCACCTCTTCATTTGTCTTGCGACCGAGGACTCCTCAGCCTCCCTCGACATCTCCTGCACCCCCATCTCCTATACCACCACCGGTGGATCCACCTTGTGTTTCTCCACCACCAGCAGTAGCAGAGGAGCCTACAGAGCGTGACACCAACATTTGACTTTATTTTTTCTGCATTTTCTTTATTTTGCATTTTATTTTAGAATTGTTCACTCAGAAAGGATTCTCCTTCTGAGTTTATTTTCATTTTCCATCTCGAGTTGTATTCATTGTCTATCCTTTATATATACTCGAGTTGTTTTTGTTTTCTTGAGCTTCACTGAACCCCCTCGTGTATGCGTGTAGATGGTCTTGTCATCATAGGAATTGAGACTTTGTCATGGGCAAGGCCAGGTGCTTCGGTACTTGCCCATGTGAGCTTCACAACCTGTTGGAACATTACTCCCAAGGACTTAGCTCCATCAAACGCGACACTAGGAGTCAGGGGAGTATTGTTTTGATTGCTTCTCCCACATATATTTTTCATTGATATACATTATGAGTGAGCTTGCATGTGTACATTGGGGACAATGTACAACTTAAGTGTGGGGGGAGTTTCATAGTGCACACATCCTTTTTATCGTTCTTGATTGTTATACATGCTCACATAGCCAATGGTGGTCCACTTAGTTACAATGATTGTATTCTTGAGTTTAGGAGAATTTTTTTTAACATTAATGTTTTCATGCTCTAGTTCTTGCTTGAATTTCTAGGAATTTTTTGCCTGAATTACACTCAGTGCACTACTTACTCTTTAAACTCTATTGGAAACTCATGTTCGATGTTAAAGGGACTAGTTATAGTTGTTTCTTGTGTTAAAAAAAAAAAAGAAAGAACAAAATAGTTTTATTGTTTATTTGTGCTTGTTCGGTGGAAAGAGTTACCACCTATGAAGTATGAAGCTACTCTCATAAGTCGGATACTAGCAATGCCCTAATGAGAGAAATTGCTATCTCATAGGATGAGTGAAAGCTACCACTCCGGTAGAAAGAGCTACCACCTCGAAAGTGTGAAAGCCACCTTAGTGGCCGCTTTGGAAAGGGCTACCTTAGAGGATGTGTGAAGCTACTACCATCTTTGAAATTGTTGTTACTTTTGTAGATAAATAAGTCCCTTGTACTTAGAACTTTGAGGAGTATACCTTGGGTTGTTTTGAGTGAGTTCACATACGTACACAATTTCGGGTTTGTTGTCCTTTTTATTCAAGTTTTTAGCTAGAGCTTTGATTTTTTTTGTATTTAATGTTGAAATTTCCCTTACTTGTAGAATGCTCTCTCTGTACACTTTGGTGAACCTAAGGCCAAGAACTTCTGACAAGGTCCCCTTGCTTATATCCCGCAAGTGCACGGGTTTGTTGAAGTAATAATCCCGGGTGAGCGGGGTCGAATCCACAGGGAGTATGGAGTTAATTCGATTCTTAGCTATGTGGAGTATCAACAATGATAAGTGTGATAATGATTCAATTCTCAGGAATTAAAACCAACAAGTAAGAGAGCAAAAGTAAGGAGGAGGCAAGGCAATCGATAAAGATGGGGTACTCGGATAATGCTTCACCTAGGATAATCGTTCCAAGTGCAAGAACCCTCTATTATGCTTCCTAATCGATGCAATGGTGAGTCGTGGAAATCCTTACATACATAGTCCCAAATCTAAGGTTAACTATGCCTAACTCTATACATGTCCCGAAGGAGAAATCGAACAATCTCAACATCTCGCATTCGCATAGAGTTGCAATGAGCTCTAGGGATTCCAAGTGATAAATCTCTTCTTAGATTTAGACCTAACCCTTTGGTCCAGGCGGAAGGTCCCTAGCCACAATTAAGCCCTAGATACTAAAATCACCTCAACGCTTCACTCCATTGCACGCGCAACTAGGCCCCAACGGAGGTTCATCCCTTAGACCATTCACTCTATTATGGCCGCAAAGAACTCGAGGAACGGAGGTAGAATCTATCACGTCGGAGGGGAAAGGGGACGCTCATGTACCTCTCGACTCACCCTCTTAACCCTCTCCAACCTAGCTTTGTCTAACGCTCGTGGTGTGTCACTCACTCACAAGGTTACCAACAAGAACTCTCAACCCTAGTGTCACTCTAGGAGAAATGTTCATACAATCAAGCATTCAAGGTTGGAACTCACAATAAACATCGATTTATTGAAAGCATAATAAAGAAGTTCAATGAAACGAATACATCCTAGGGTTCACAATCATCCAAGTACCCACTAGGGGTTTAATTCTCCATGGAGCTAAGTACAATCAAAGAAATAGAATATAAAAGCAATGAATCCATAAATAAACCACCTCGATGGTCGTGTCAATGGTCTTGTGTAAAGTCCTCTACTCGTCATCCAAGGATTCCTTCGTCCGGTATAGGATAGGCCTCGATCAAAGCTCCCCTACCAACCTTCTTCCTAATGGAATCATGATGTCAGAGCCGTAGAACCTCTCCAAAACCTTGGCCAATACCCCTCGAAATCCTAGCCGAAGTCCTCTCGCAAGTTGGGGAAAAGATGGAGAAAAAAATACCAAAATCGGGGCTGAATCAGCTTTAAATAGGGCTGGAATTCGGCAACTCCACGGGCGTGGACGATACACGCGCCCGTGCGGAATTTCCACACGGGCGTGGATAATTTCCACACGCCCATGTGAATTCTCTGTTTCTCTGGTTTCTCGGCCGGCTGTGAATAGTTCTGCTATAGTCTTCGACCTGAATAGCTTCTGAATTCCATATTTTCATCAGGGTAACGCAAACGGCAACACGTTCACGTCGTGGATCACTTGCTTCTTCAATGATGTATTGGTGGAGCTCCTATTCTTATATGCATAAGACGGAATGCTCGAGTGTGACTACCTTTGTGCCCCTCCAAATGGATGTACTCACTCGAATGCGAGGAGGTTGGCACACACTCTAGTATCTCACACCTGTCCTATGTCTTCGCATTTGAACCTGAGCAAGATCTTCTCCAAAATAGGTGCATTATGATCCAAATTGGCCTATTTCCTTCATACTCAGCCTCACAACCATACCTGCATAAAAGTAACATAAAAACACACATATTAATGTAAAAACCTGAGAAAAGTAATACTCAACATAAGGAAAGAATGCTTCGCATTCATATCACACAAACACTTATCAACTTCCAATATTTCATTCATCTATGCACAGAATGTTTAATTTTTGCATGAGGACAAGCAAAAGCTTAAGTGTGGGGGGGGGGGGTTTGATAAGTGCTTGTGTGATATGAATGCAAAGCATTCTTTCTTTATGTTGAGCACAACCATTTGGAGGGGCACAAGGGTAGTCACACTCAAGCATTCTGACTTATACACATAGAACAAGATCTCCATCAACTTATCCGTCATTGAAGAAGCAAAGCGATCCACGATGTGAACGTGTGCCCGTTTGCATTACCTCGATGAAAGTATGGATTCGGGAAGTTTTTAAGGCCGGATACTGTAGCAGAGCATTGTAGCAGCACTGTAGCGAAGTACTGTAGAAGCACTGTTCACAGCAGGCTAAAAAAACTGCAGAACAAAGAATCCACACGAGTGTGTGGAAATTTCACACGCCCGTGTGGAAATTCCACAGGGGCGTGTGAAGAATCCACATGACTGTGTGGATGCCCGATTCCAGCCCTATTTAAAGCCGATTCAGCCACGATTTCATTATTCTTTTCTCCATCTTTTCGCAAACTTGAGAGAGGGCTTCGACTAGGGTTTTGAGAGGTATTGGCTAGGGTTTTGGAGAGGTTTTATGGCTCTGACATCATCATTCCTTTGGAAGAAGGTTGGTAGGGGAGCTTCCGTCGAGACGTATCCTATACTAGACAAGGGAATCCTTGGACGACGAGTAGAGGACTTTCCATAAGACCATCGACACGACTATCGAGGCAGTTTCTCTATGGATTCATTGCTTTTACTTTCTATTTCTTTGATTGTCCTTAGCTCCATGGAGAGCTAAACCCCTACTGGGTACGTGGGTATTTGTGAACCCTAGGATGTATTTGTTTCATTGAATCTCTTTATTATGCTTTCAATTAATTGATGTTTTGTTGTGAGTTCCAACCTCGAATGCTTGATTGTATGAACATTTCCCCTAGAGTGACACTAGGGTTGAGAGTTCTTGTTGGTAACCTTGTGAGTGAGTGACACACCACGAGCGTTAGACAAAGCTAGGTTGGAGAGGGTTGAGAGGGTAAGTCGAGAGGTACAGGAGCGTCCCCTTTCCCCTCTAACGTAATAGATTCTACCTCCGTTCCTCGAGTTCTTTGCGACCATAATAGAGTAAATGGTCTAAGGGATGACCCTCCGCTGGGGCTTAGTTGCGAGTACAACGGAGTGAAGAGTTTAGGTGATCTTAGTATCTAGGGCTTAATTGTGGTTAGGGACCTTCCACCTGGACCAAAGGGTTAGGTCTATAATTAGGAAGAGATTTATCACTTGGAATCCCTAGAGCTCATTGCAACTCTATTCGAGTGCGAGGTTGACAGGTTATCTAATCTTTCCTCCGGGACATGTATAGAGTTAGGCATAGTTGACCTTAGATTTGGGACTATGTATTTAAGGATTTCCACGACTCACCTTGCATTGATTAGGAAGCATAATAGAGGGTTCTTGCACTTGAACAATTATCCTAGTCGGAGCATTACCCGAGTACCCCATCTTTATCAATTGCCTTATCTTCTCCTTTACGCGTGCTCTCTTACCTATTTTTACTCTTGAGAATTGAATCACTGTCACACTTATCACTACTAATATTTCTCATAGCTAAGAAGTGAATTAAGTGTTTTTAATCCCTACTTCCTGTGGATTCGATACCCGCTCATCCGGGATTATTACTTCGATAAATTTGTGCACTTACAGGATATACGCAAGGGGACCTTATCATTGGTGCAGGTAATGATGCCGATGTTGGTGGATCAATCGGTGTCAGAACTGCTCATGGTGGTGTTATAGATGCTTGAGGGGTTCTCGGTCTCATGATGAATGGTGAGGCCGCATTTCTCCCAAGAAGCTGTTGTAGGATATCTAGACGTGTCATCACCTCAGTATGGTGGTAAGTGCTTGTGCGATAAGAATACAAAATGTTCTTTCCTTGTGTTGAGCATTACTTTTCTCAGGTTTTAACGCTAATATGTGTGTATTTATGTTACTTTCATGCAGGTAGGGTTGTGACACCGATTATGAGAGAAAGAAGCCAATGTGGGTCATAATGCACCAATTTGGAGGAAATCTTACTAAAGTTCAAACGCGAAGACATACTTCGGGTTCGAGATGCGGGAATATGTGCTAACCTCCTCATATTCGAGTTAGCATAACTATTTGGAGGGGCACAAGGGCAGTCACATTCAAGCATTCTGACTTGAGCATATACAATAAGATCTCCATCAACATGTCCGTTATTAAAGAAGCAAAGCGATCCATGACGTAAACATGTGCCCGTTTGCGTTACCTCGATGAAAGCATGGAGTTGGGAGTATTTCTGGCCTTTACTGTAGTATGGTACTATAGCAAAAACTGTAGTAAGAATAATATACTAGCACTGTTTACAGCCGGCTGAGAAAATAGAAAAAAAAAGAATCCACAAGGGCATGCGGAAATTCCACATGCCCGTGTGAAAAATACACAGGGGCGCTCACACGGGCGTGTGGATTCTCGATTCCAACAATTTAAAAGCTGATTTCAGCCCCGATTTTAGCATTCTTTTCTCCATCCTTTCCCCAACTTGAGAGAGGGTGGCTAGGGCTTTGAAGAGGTTCTACAGCTCTGACATCGCGCGCCATTTGAAAGAAGGATAGTGGGAGAGCTTTTGTCGGCACTGATCCGTGAGGTGTATCCTAGGCCGAACAAAAGGACCCTTGCGATGAGTAGAGGACTCTCCACAAGACCATCGCCACGACTAATGAGGGGGTTTTCTATGGATGCTTTGTTTTTACATTCGATTTCATTGATTGTATCAAGCTTCATGGAGAGCTAAACCCACTAGTGGGTACTTGGGTATTTGTGAACCCTAGGATGCATTCATTTCATTGAATCTCTTTATTTTGCTTTCAATTAATTGATGTTTATTATGAGTTCCAATCTTGTATGCTAGATTGTATGAATACTCCCCTAGAGTGACACTAGGATTGAGAGTTTTTGTTGGTAGCTCTTTTGAGTGAGTGACACTACATGAGAATTAGACAAAGCTAGATTGGAGAGGGTTGAGAGGGTGAGTTGAGAGGTAGCGGAGCGTTCTCTTTCCCCTCCGGTGTGATCTATCCTACCTCCACGTTCCAAGAGTTCTTTGCGGTGATAGTAGAGCGAATGGGCTAAGGGATGACCTTCCGCTGGGGCTTAGTTGCGAGTGCAATGGAGTGAAGCATTGAGGTGATTTTAGCACCTAGGGCTTAATTGTGACTAGGGATCTTCCACCTGGACCAAAGGGTTAGGTCTATACATAGGAATAGGGTTTATCACTTAGAATCTCTAGAGCTCATTGCAATTCTATGCGAGTGTGAGGTTGAGAGGTTATTTAATCTCTCCTCCAAGACATGTATAGAATTAGGCATGGTTGACCTTAGATTTGGGATCATGTAATTAAGGATTTCCACGACTCATAGTTACATCCATTAGGAAGTACAATAGAGGGTTCTTGCACTTGAAATGATTGTCCTAGGGGGATCAATGTCCGGGTACCCCATCTTTATCGATTGCCTTGCCTTCTCCTTTACTTGTGCTCTCTATCCTGTTCTTTTATTTTCGTTATTTCATATTTTGTCACACTTATCACTATTTATCTTTCACATTAGTTAAGAAACAATTTAAGTGTCTTTATTCCCTACTCTCTGTGCATATGATACCCACTCATCTGGTATTATTACTTCGACACCCGTGTACTTGCGATTACACCTCATATCGCCAATTTGGAAGGATTTTGCTTGGTTTTTCGGCCGTTTTCAAAGCTTTCTCATCTCAACTAGACGGTAAGCCCTATCTTTGATTTCCTTCGCAAATTCATGATTTTCATCGTTGAAACTAGTCAATAATGCTTTGTTTCTTCAATTAAAATGATTATTTATATTTATAACGAAGTAAAAGCGTTGTAATGGTGCATTTGTGGAGTTTGAAGTGTGGCCGTGATTTTGTTCAAAGCCCCTGGATCCACACGGGCGTGCAGAAATTCCGCATGACCGCTGAGTACATTCAACATTAGGGCCAGTATTCGTTTTGTTGAATCTCTTTATTATGCTTTCAATTAATTTATATTATTATGAGTTCCAATCTTGTAGGCTTGATTATTTGAATACTCCTCTAGAGTGACACTAGGGTTGAGAGTTCTTGTTGTTAACTCTTGTGAGTGAGTGACACACCACGAAAGTTAGACAAAGCTAGATTGGAGAGGGTTGAGAGGGTGAGTCGAGAGGTAACAGAGCGTCTCCTTTCCCCTCCGGTGTGATCTATCCTACCTCCATGTTCCAAGAGTTCTTTGCGGCCATAGTAGAGTGAATGGGCTAAGGGATGACCTTCCGCTGGGGCTTAGTTACGAGTGCAACGGAGTGAAGCGTTGAAGTGATTTTAGCACCTAGGACTTAATTGTGGTTAGGGACCTTCCACTTGGACCAAAAGGTTATTTCTATACATAGGAATAGGGTTTATCACTTGCAATCCCTAGAACTCATTGCAATTCTATACGAGTGTGAGGTTAAGAGGTTATTCAATTTCTCCTCCGGGACATGTATAGAGTTAGGCATGGTTGACCATAGATTTGCGACCATGTATTAAAAGATCTCCATGACTCATTAATGCATTAGTTAGAAAGCATAATAGGGGGTTTTGTACTTGAAACGATTGTCCTAGGCGGAACAATATCCGGGTTCCCCATTTATCGTCGATTGCCTCCCCTATCTTTTACTAGCACCTCTTTTATCTTTTCTTATTTTCATTTGCATTGAGTTTGTTTTCACATATTTTCATTTGCGTGCGGCTGCCCTGTGGGTCGGGCGCAAGGGCGTGGGTATTTTCCGCACGCCCGTGCGGATACATTCAGAGGCAGTGAGGGTTTCCTGAGAGCGCACAGGGGCATGCATCTGCCCCTGTGAAGCTCTCTTGTGGAAGTGCACGGGCATGGGTAATTTTTGCACGCCCGTACGGATGTACAGAACGCCAAGGGACGCGATTCCTTTTAAAAGGATCATCGTTTCTTCTCATTTTCACACTTCCCATTCATCTGTAAGCGCACTCACACTTTCTCCCGACTTCGTATTGCCAATTTGGAGGGATTTTTAATTGGTGTTCTGGCTAATTCAAAGCTTTTCATCTTAACTCGTCAGTAAACCCTTATCTTTATTTTTCTTCGCCAATTCTTGATTTTAATCGATGAAACCTGTCAATCATGCTTAGTTTCTGCAATTAGAATGCTTATACATGTTTAGAACAAAATTATAAAGAAGTTAAAAGTGTATTGTTAGATTTTTATGACGCGGCCATACGTTTGTTCACGCCCCGTAGATCCACACGAGCGCGCGGAAATTCCACACGACCGTGCGAATTTCAGCAGCATTACTCAATTAACTTGTTTGATTGAGTTTCTTTCAAATTTTGCAGGTTATGGCAACTCAGTCAAAGAAGAAAGCTGATAAATGGCCGTGTGAGCCATCCCCCGAGCTCGAGAGCATGAGTTTTACCATTCCCGAGCATCAGGCGAGGTTTTAGAGGCTGACTAGTCTCAAGTTTGGTCAGACCAAATTTCCCGACGTGAGCATACTTAGGGCGATTCAATCAACAGAGGGTATGGCAGACGAGTTCGAGGACATGCTTGTAGTTGGTAGCTGGGATGGTTTACTATCGATCAGAGATCCTGCCATCCACGCACTGACACTCGAGGGGCTAGCCTCGTTCGAGTTTGATCGCTCGTACTCCAATTTCGACAGTATCAGTGTCATTCAGTTCAGAGCCCTCGGACAGCATCATAGCTTAAGCGTGACTCAGTTTGCGATCTTGATGGAGTTATATGATGCAGCTTATATAGAGACAGAGGAGTATGAGCAGTTATCCACAGATTATCCTGGGAGTCTGACTCCGCGCGTGCATATGCAGTATTATGTGGACAGGGGCAGTATGAGCATAGGGTTTCGAAGGCCACTTGCCTCTCCCGCCCGAGTTACAGATACATTCACTTTGTTTGAGCAGGTCAGTGAGCTGGCGAGGTGACAGTACTGGTGTACTTAGCCGACAGGAGCTTTTATATTTGTACTCTATGGTGAGGCGCACACCAATATATTTAGGGCATATCCTGGCAGAGTATATTCGACATCAGGGGCAGTATGGCAGACTTAGAGTGATTTTCTCGGGCCCCTATATCACGAGACTAGTCGTCGGTATGGGTTTACTCGATGCGATCAGAGGGGCCGAGAAGGTGATTATACCTGCTCCCCTGGGCATGGAGACACTGAGGTTGAGGAGAGTTTAGTCAGGAGTGTATGCTTTGATTATTCCTACCCCAGATATAGTTGAGGTAGAGGGAGACGATGCCGGGGCTTCTCAGCCTGCTTCCAAGCCTCAGCCGACGCCGATGGAGACCGACGCACCTCCTCGGCAGAGGACCCACCCCCAGTGCGCATGTTTTCATCATCTCGAGCGCATGATCGTTTTGAGAGGCTCGAGAGTGTTGTGGGGGTGATACGGACTGAAATTTTTTAGGCACGAGCAGAGATAGCAGAGGTTCGTGCGACGCAGGCCACACAGTTCACAGAGTTCATGGCGCGTTTCGACGTTCTACAGCAGATCCTCCAGAGATACGTTGCCTCACCATTTGTGCTGCGACTCCGCACCTCTCAAGCACCTCCTGCATTATCTTCACTGGATCTACCAGTGTCGTTCGACTATCTAGCAGAGGAGCCAGAGCGCGGTATCGACACTTGATTTCATTTTCATTTCTTTACTTTTTATATTTCATTTTGGACTTGTATACTCAGAAAGGACTTTCCTTCTGAGTTTATTTTCATTTTGTTGTCTCGAGTTGTATTCATTGCCTTATCTTTTATATATACTCAAGTTATTTTTGTTTTATTGAGCTTCACTGAACCCCACTCGTGTATGCGTGCATATGGTCTTGTCAACATGGGAATTGAGAACTAGTTATGGACATGGCTAAGGTACTTCAGCATTTGGTCGTGTATGCTTCACAACCTGTTCGAACACCACTCCCAACGAATTAGCTCCATCAAATGAAACACTAGGAGTCAGGGGAGTATTGTTTTGATTACTTCTCCCAGATTTATTCTTGATTGCTATACATTTTGAGTGAGCTTACATGTGTACATTGGGGACACTGTACAACTTAAGTGTGGGGGGAGTTTCATAGTGCACATATCTTTTATATTAGTCTTGATTGTTATACATGATGGCTATACATTTTGAGTGAGCTTACATGTGTACATTGGGGACACTATACAACTTAAGTGTGGGGGGAGTTTCATAGTGCACATATCTTTTATATTAGTCTTGATTGTTATACATGCTCACATAGCCAATGGCGGTTCACCTTAGTTGCAATGATTGTATTCTTGAGTATGGCTGAATTTTTTACATTGAATGTTCTTATGCTCTAGTTCTTGCTTGACTTTTAGGAATTTTTGCCCGATTGACAATTGTTCACTACTCACTCTTTAAACTCTTCTGGAAACTCAAGTTTGATGTTAAAGGGACTAGTTTTAGTTTTGTTTCTTATGTTATTTTGCTAAAAAAAAGAAGAAAAAAATGGAAAAATGAAAAGAAAGAACAAAATAGTTTTGTTGTTTAGTTGTGCTTGTTGGGTGGAAAGAGCTACCATTTATGATGTATGAAGCTACTCTCATAAGTCGGATACTAGTTATGCCCTAATGAGAGAAAGAGCTATCTCATGGGATGTGTGAAGCTACCACCTCGAAAATGTGAAAGCCACCTAGGAGGCCGCTTTGGAAAGGGCTACCTTAGAGGATGTGTGAAGCTACTACCCTTTTTGAATTTTTGTTACCTTTTGTAGATAAATAAGTCCCTTATACGTTGAACTTTGAGGAGTAAACTTTGGGTTTACTTGAGTGAGTTCACACATTTACACGATTTCGGGTTTGTTGTCCTTTTTTATTCAAGTTTTTAGCTAGAGCATTGATTTTTCGTATTTAGTGTTGAAATCTCCCGTACTTGTAGAATTCTCTCTTTGCATGCTTTGGTGAACCTAAGGCCAAGCACTTCCACTATTTCTTTCATCTATGCATATAATGTTTTAATTTTTGCTTGAGAATAAGCAAAAGCTTAAGTGTGGGGAGTTTGATAAGTGCTTGTGTGATAAGAATGTGAACTGTTGTTTCCTTATGATGAGCATTACTTTTATCAGGTTTTAACACTAATATGTGTGTATTTATGTTACTTTCATGCATATAGGGTCGTGAAGCTGAATCTTAGAGAATGAAGCTAATGTAGATTGTGAGTGCACCATTTAGAGAAAATCTTGAGAAAGTTCAAACGTGAAGACATAAGTCGAGTTCAAGATGCTAGAATGTATGCCGACCTCCATGTATTCAAGCTAGCATAATGATTTGAAGGCACACAAAGGCAGTCACATTCTAAGTATTCCGGCTTGTGTATGTGTAACAAGATCTCCACCAACGCGGCCGTTCATTGAAGAAGCAAAGTGATCTATGAAGTAAACGTGTGCCCGTTTACGTTACCTCGATGAAAGCATGGTTTCAAAGTGTTTCGGACAGACACTGTAGCAGGTACTGTAGCAACACTATAGTAGATACTACTTACAGCCCGCTGAAGAAAGAGTTGTCCGAAGAAGCCACACGGGCGTATGGAAATTCCACACGCCCGTGCGTTAATTCAATACGGGCCGTGTGAAATATTCAAAGGGGCATGTGAATTCCCGATTCCATCCGTTTAAAAGCCGATTTTAGCTCTAATTTCAGCATTCTTTTCTCCATCTTTTCCCCAACTTAAGAGAGGGTTGAGGCTAGGGTTTTGAGAGATATTGGCTAGGGATTGGGAGAGGTTCTACGGCTCTGACATCGCGCTCCGTTTAGAAGAAAGTTAGTAGGAGAGCTTTTGTCGGCACCGATCCGGCGAGATGTATCCTACACCGGACAAAGGGACCTTTGGACAGGTAGAGGACTCTCCACACGACCATCGTCATGACTATCGAGGGGGTTTTCTATGGATTTATTGCTTTTACATTTGATTTCATTGATTGTAATTAGCTCCATTGAGAGCTAAACCCCATAGTGGGTACTTGGATTGTGAACCCTAGGATGTATTCATTTTATTGAAACTTGTTATTATGCTTTCATTAATTGATGTTTTTATTGAGTTCCAATCTTGAATGCATTAATTGTATGAATACTCCCTTAGAATGACTCTAGGGTTGAGAGTTCTTATTGGTAATCCTTGTGAGTGAGTGACACACCATGAGAGTTAGACAAAGCTAGATTGGAGAGGGTTGAGAGGGTGAGTCGAGAGGTAGCAGAGCATCCCCTTTCCCCTCCGGTGTGATTTATTCTACCTCCAATTCCTCAAGTTCTTTGCGATCATAGTAGAGTGAATGGGCTAAGGAATGACCTACCGTTGGGACTTAGTTGCGAGTGCAGTGGAGTGAAGCGCTGAAGTGATTTTAGCATCTAGGGCTTAATTGTGACTAGGGACCTTCCGCCTGAACCAAAGAATTAGGTCGACATATAGGAAGAGGATTTATCACTTGGAATCCCTAGAACTCATTGCAATTCTATACGAGTGCGAGGTTGAGAGATTGTTCAGTTTCTCCTCCGGGACATGTATAGGGTTAGGCATGGTTGACCTTAGATTTAGGGCCATGTATTAAAGGATCTCTACGACTCATTAATGCCTTAGTTATGAAGCATAATAGAGGGTTTTTGCAATTGAAATGATTGTCCTAGGAGGATTAATATCCGAGTACCCCATTTATATCGATTTCCTTACCTCTCCTTTACTTGTGCTCTCTCTCTTGTCTCTTTTACTTTTGTTTGCATTACATATTGTAACACAAATCACAATTTATATTTTGCTTAGTTAAGAAACAGTTTAAGTATTTTTACTCCCTACTCCCTGTGGATACAATACCCACTCATCTGGGATTTTATTACTTCTACAAACCCGTGCACTTGCGGGACATACGCAAGGGGCGTTGTCAAAGTGTTAACCTTTGAAGGCATTGCACTTACTTGTTGGAGTTTCTTTTGTCTAGGGACATGATATGTTAGATTAGCATTATGTTTTCTTTGCTTCTCAAGAGTTTGACTGCTTTGCTAGTTTTTGCTCTATCTTACGTCCCTCTTAAGTATACCTTACAACTTACTCCTAGAAAGTGATGTTTTATAGTAGGGGTATCATTAGTGTTAGTTATTTTCTTATTTTAGTTAAAATAAGTTGACAGCCAAAAGAGCTACCTTCTTTCTAGTTCTTAGTCACTCACAATAAATCGAATACAAAGTATACTCTAGTGGGAGAGAGGGTTGCCTCCTTGGAAGTGTAAAAGCTACTAACTGTATGAAAATTAAGAGAAGAAAAAAATGTGCGTTTGTGTATAAAGAGTTATGAAAAGTAAAGAGTTTGTTTGAATAAAACCCTGAAAAGATTTTACAACATAATCTAGACTATCAGATAGCAGACCAAGAGACTGACACATGGGAGAGTATTTTTTGTAGTTGAGTGGACTACTCTTTGTAGAGCATGTCCATGTTATCTAGTATTTGATTATATCCTTGTGCTATTAAAACTCCATCTCTTGTTGCCTGAGGTCAAGCACTTATCATGTCTTTCATTTTTATTTTTTCTATTTGCTTGAGGACAAGCAAACGCTTAAGTGTAGGGATATTTGATAAGTGCTAGAAAGTTCATATTTTTTTATATCATTTACACTGCATTCGATATGGAATTTGACATGTTTAGCACCTGACTAGTACAAAATATCATTCTTTGTTCACTGCAACCTTTATTTTTGTTTTTTTTTGTTTGTGTGTGTGTGTGTGTGTGTGGGGGGGGTAAAAAGCAAATTCGTAGGCTTTTGAAGCAAAATATGTTAAGTTACAGAATCAAAGCTTCAGCACAGCTTACAACGGTCGTGACAACATCTCACCCTGGCCGTTGTATACACTCACCACTGCGGTTATCAAGCAGTGGCAGCATCAAACAACTGGAAGCAACACATAAACTGCAACAACCTTACAATGGTCATTGTAAAAACCCATTATGCCCGTGATCTCACCAGATAACACGCAGAGAGCTTTGCTAGGACGCGACTTGGAGCCCAAGTAATAACTTACTCATCATGGGCATCACCACTCCCATCAGTGGAGGAATCAATTCTATAAATACCCTAGTTTTGTCTGAATTCGGGGAGATTCTTTTGCCAAATAAGGTAGGGCAGCCGGAGTTCTAGAGATTTGAGCAACTAGAGACAACTTTGAAGCATATTTCAGCAGATTCTAGTGAGTTTCTCAAAGGCAATTCAACGATCATTGTTAGAGGAGAGCGTGTGAAAAGATTCAGCCGCATCTTATCAATCTTGGGATCCTCTCAACCTCAACCTTTGGGGACCTATTACAGGGATTTAGTCTAAGATTTCTTTTGATATATTTTCCTGTGGATGATTGCTATTAATTGGTTTATATTATTTTACATCCATTAGAGGACCCCAATTTGAGAGGAATTGTATGTCTAGGTATTCTAATTATTGTTTGTGAACCTTGATTGATATATTCAATAAATCTTTCTTATTTCTATAAATCATTGCATACTTGCTTAATGATAATTTGTTGATGTGGATGAGGAAAATATGCCCCACATTAGAAGACCTATGCCATGTTAGATCTATGTATGCTCTAAGAGTTTAGGTTTTGCTAGATTTCTTGATTATGGATTGATTGCTCTTAGGCTTAGGGTTTGATTTGTTTATTCTAGAGGAATTCTCGTACTTAAGGAAAACATAAGAGGTTGGGATGGGAAGATATTTCACCTTAAGTTCTTAGTGATTTAGACCTAGTTGCAAGAGATTGGGACTAGTAGATCTTCAAATTCTTTCGGCCCAATTCTCGAATACGAATGTCGTACTCAATGCCTATCATAAATATTAATCAAGAAAACTATCATACGACCACCCACGATCCTTCCAATTATGCTTAACAATTTTCCAATTGTATTGTGCAATAAATTGTAGAAGTAACTACACAAAGAACATCCCTCCGATTGCAGATATCCCTTCAATTGAGAGCTTTAATCATTCTGTAAACCATGTCGTCTCTTCCAGATTGCAGATATCCCTCCGATTGAGAGACATACACTTCTTCTTGGAGATCGTCTTTGAGAAACGGCGACTTCACATCAAATTACAAAATAGCCCATCTATTCTCTGCAGCTATATAGCCAGAAACAATTTATGCAATAATTTTGATATATATCTTTTGAGCTAATTAATATGATGTATATATTTTTGTTATGAAAGGAAATATTACAATTTTGTTGATAGAAGATTTAAGTTGACTAGCAGAGAGACCATTAAAGCGCTAAACATTATCAAAGAACCATTACCTTATCTAAAATGATGTGGCACATAAATCCCCATGGTATTCTCACTCGTCATGTGGCCAGATCTTTCCGAACATCATGAACGTGCCATGTCAGTCATGTACTTAACTCAGGGACCCGATCGAATAAATCAATGTTTTTTGTTGCCTTGAAACTTATCTCAACTTTGTTCCCAGAACAATAAAAATTAGACCAATAATATCTAGCATGCATAGGGAATCTCATACATTTAATGGGAGCAAAAGTAAACATGTATCCATCTAACTCATGGGATCTTTATGTTTGATAAAAATCAACAAACTACACCTTCGGCTACTTCCAGAATGATACTTTCGAGAAGCATTTAATAAAAACAATTTGAAAACTTTTGCTTCTTATGTTTCTTTCAGATTGACCTTATCAAAATTCTCACTTTAAGTAGACTAATATATCTTCAAATAACAAAAACTTGGAGACGTTGGATTACCAAAAACTTGAGCTCAGAATCAGAAACAACTGCTGTCGAATTTCCTTATTAGTACGAAGAAAAACTGAGAGAGAGAGAGAGAGAGAGAGAAGAAACAAAAGGTGGGGAAACAGCAGTTGCAACTACCAAAACACTAAAACGAAGTAGTACCACAAAGGGTACTCAAAGATCACTTGCAGAGGCTTTCTTCTTGGAATCCAAGGTTGTGGGACGGCGAGGGAGAGCCTCAGGAGTGCCCATTTTAGTCTTTGGAGTAACATCTTTAGCAACAACTCCAACTTTGGAGTTGTGAGCTTGGTTGGTCAGTCCGGTGAACTCATGAGTTGAAGTAGCTCCGCTTGTCGGCACGTCTTCCGTGACGTCTAAGTTGGCGGGAAGAGCTTGGGAAGCTTGACGACGGTGACGAGACATTGGTGAGGATTAGAGAAGACGGGGTTGAGGTGGTGGGAGTTTATTTAGAGGAAGATGTTGGTAGGTTAAGTACAATGTTTGCTGCAATGTAGTAATGGGGCGCATGGTAATTAAGTGCCTTTTTGCGGACACCATTTTGTAGGAGGAAGTTTTATGTATTTTACTAAATGGTGTCCGCAAAGAGGCACATAAATTAGTAGGTATGTGTCCAGTGACAATTAAATGAATTGGAGAGCATGTACTGTTTTTTTCTTTTTAGTTAATAACATGTACAAACTACCATATACATGTGTCACACCTCAATATGTATGGAACGTAAATTCTAAACTTTTTTTATCTTTTGCGTGAGAATTAAATATTTTACTGTTTGTTTTTATAAAAAATATTTCAATTTAAAAAATGATATTTTTTATTTATAAAATAATTTTTTTTCAAAAAATCACCAAATTACATTCATTATCTAAAAAAACATTATTTAAAATTTGAAAGTTTTGCTACTTGTTTATTTTGGCAGGAAATAGCAATTGTTACTGCCTCAGAGATGGGGCAATCACTATATAATAATTTTATAAAAATTTAATAATTAATTTTTTTAAAATTTAATAATTAATTTTTTAAAATTAATTAAAATTAATAAAAATAAATATGATTTATTTTTATTTTTAGTTTTTGAACCTTCGATTTCTTAAGACGAGATATGGTACTTGATATGACATAAGTTTTTGCGACTCGGACTAACTTTTATTGATAAGTTTTAAGTTTTATTAGTATTAACTAAGTATTAGTAGAAAAAAATTTTGTTTTAGATTTCTCTAACCCCACACATTTATCCTTCTAACCAAATATTTTCTCAAGTTGTTTTTCAAACCATTGAAATTGAATGAGAAAATGTGGATATATAATAAGTTGTGGATCGAACTCTCAACCTCATATTTGGGAATGAAAAATGAAATGAGTAAATTTTTGAGGTCACTGTGTTTTAGCCAATTTTCACTTTAGTCACTATTTTTCAATTTGTATCAAAGAGTTCACCAGAATTCGGTTTCATTTCACCGAGCGGGCACTCTTGTTTTTCCAGCCAAATTTATCTGTTGTGGCAACTGGAGATGCCACATCACATTAAATTAATCATTTCTTCACCCAGCTAGATTGGACACGTCAGCTTAGTTCCAAGTCATTTTAACTAATGTACGTAGCATACACAGTCAGGGTACAGTCATCGTCTTCATTTTTCCCCTCTTTCCCTTATTTCGTGAGAGGGTCTTGTACCCGACCCCACAATCCCTTAACTTACAACCGATCATCTAAGAAGCGAAACCCCGTTGTGATCACCGGAGAGTTATTGGGAAACAGGGAGAAGGAGAGGGAGGGGTCTAACTTCTGCATTTGCAGACGATTGGAGTTAGGGCACGGAGGTGACAGCCATCTCTGTACACCATGGTGAGAGGTTGGCGGGTAAGAGGTGCGTAAGATGAAGCTCCAGTATATTGTAAGTCACATTACCTCCTTGTTTTGTACATTGATTTGCGCAAGATGAAGCGCTAGTGGGAATGTGTTAAATCTTTGAAAGATGTTCAAATTTTTTTAAGAAGATTATCGACGAACATGTTAAACTTGGTTTTTGTGGAACTTATTACATACATAGTTGTTTTTGTTACACTTGTGAACATTTTTAAAAAGTATGGCATAGATGATTTTTTAGGGGTGTTGTCTCTTGTGATTAAACACTACTTTACAAATTACCTAATCCTTAATGGGTTGTGAATTGAAAATTATCAGTGATATTGTATTTTATTGATAGTTGATAATTGATAGTTGATAGTTGTGTAGCCCTTTGAATTGATGAGGCAAAATAATTTTTTAGGGTTATTATTATATGATTAATTTTTTTAACACACTTTGCTTTGATGTTGTCAGTACCAATTGCTAAATATTTCTCAATACATATGTTCTATAGGATGGGTGACATTCAAAATAGGAGTAAGTATAGGATGACAGGTGTTGTGGACTTTTGTGATGGTGATTACTTATCCAGATAGAGCTTGAACATATGGCCCTTGAGTTGAGAATTTACACAGAGGGATGCAATTTTTGGTTCTGTGAAAGCAGCGGTGGCATGAGAGAAATAAAAAGTGATTCAGATGTCATTAGAATGACTTCGAATGTGGGCCAGAGTAGGCATATAAGTATTTATGTAAAGATATTGAAGGAGGTCCAAGTACAACAATCTGATCATTTACATGAAGATATTGAAGAAGAGGAAGGCAATGAAGATGTGCAGGAGGTCCAAGTACAACAATCTGGTCATTTAGATGAAGATACTGGAAGAAGAAGAAGAAGAAGAAGAAGAAGAAGAAGAAGAAGAAGAAGTGAATGAAGTTGTGCAAGAACATGAATCAGAAGACATTGATCCAGTTGATAAAGTTCCGGAAGAACATGTGCAGGAACATGAATCACATCATGTTAATCATTTGAATAAAGATCCTGAAGAACATGTGCAAGAACATGAATCACATCATGTTAATCATTTGAATAAAGACCCTGAAGAAGATGTAGGCAATGAAGGTGGACAGGGCCATGTAGATGAAGATCCTAAAGATGAGAAAGCCAATGGGAGTGATATTCATGACTCTGACTATAGTTTAAATAGTGAAGAGGATGATGGTGGGGTTGATAGTAATGAAGACTGTGCTGATGGGCCTAAGGAAACTATCCAAGAGGAAACTAGTAGAGAAGAAGATGTTGATGAGGAAGAGGTGCTCACTAACTATGCTGCATCTGATGATCTACAGTCATGTTCCACAATTGACAAGGATGAGAGATTAACCCAAGGCCAGATATCCTGAATTCAGAGAGGTAGATATGAAGGATCCTTATTTTCACATAGGGATAAAGTTTAGGAGTTTTTCTAAATTCCAGCAAGTAGTGAAAAATTATAGGTAGAAAATAGGGTTATGATGAATTTCAAGTCTAATAATAAGGTCTGATGTAAGGCATATTGCAGAAAGGGATGTCCATTTTACCTGTGGGCTTCTCCAATGCTAAAGGACAAGAACACTATCCAAATCAAAACTGGATATCTTAAACATGAATGCATAAGGGACCATAATATAAGATATGTTAGTGCTCGATGGGTAGTAGAGCATTATCTGGAACAGTTTAGAGCTGACCCATCTTGGAAACTTGGATGTATAATACAGGCTGTCAGAACAAATGAAGAGGTTAAAATATCCAAATTAAAAGCATGGAGGGCCAAAAGTATTGCCTTAAGGTATAATAATGAGTTTTTCCCCCTTTTTATTAAGTTATCTTGAGTCTTTAATTTGCATGCAAACTGAATGCAGTATGGTGTTTATAATAGTGAGTTTATTTTCCTATTTTGATCTTGCTAGGAATTAGACCGCTTGATAGGGATGAGCACACCTAGATGAGTAGGCTATATGACTACAGGTTGGAATTTCTCAAGACACACCCACAATCGACAATAAAATTTAAATGCAATGAGGGTGTGTTCTCATCAATGTATGTGTGCTTATCCCTACTCAGAGCAGGATTCCTGGCAGGCTATAAACAGGTAATATCAGCGAATCGTTGTTTCTTAAAGGGGCTGTATGGTGGTCAGCTCCTTACAGCTATTGGCATTGATGCAAACGACTGCATCTATCCAGCAGCATGGGCAGTAGTAGACAAGGAGAACTACCACAATTGGGTCTAGTTTCTAGAAATTTTGGCTAAAGACTTAGAGATATGCAACTCACATAATTGGTCATTCATGAGTGACAGGTAGAAGGTAAGTGTTTAATTTCAATGTCATTATGTGTCATTTCATAACTATCCTTAAATTTTTCCTTAATATCTTGTTTTTCTTTGGTGTTTTTTACTTTTTCTTGTGTTTGTTTGCTGGTTATTGGATCTTTTTTACAAAATATAAATTACCCCATAGGGCCTTCTAAATCCAATCAAGGAAATATTTCCTCACAGTGGACACAGGTTTTGCGTAAGGCATATACATACAAATTTTAGAAGAAGATTTAGAGGCAAAAGGCTAAAAGATCAGTTATGGGCCTGTGCTAGGAGTAGTTATATTCCTGCATTTTATTTGACAATGGAAGCACTCAAGGATGAGTCAAAGAAGGCATACACTTTCATGAAAAATATTGCCCATGTACACTTGAGCAAGTCACATTTCAAATCCAAATTAAAATGTGACATGCTGCTTAATAATTTATGTGAATGCTTTAACAAGCAGATCTTGGAAGCTAGGACTGAAAGCATAATTATTCTTAATGAGATGATTAGGACACAACTCATGATTAGGATAAAAAAAAAATATAATGAAAAAATTCACCACAAGACACTCTACTAAGATTGTTAACAAATTAGAGAAAGCCAAATTGCTTAGTTGGTCCTGCAGGACAACCTGGTCGGTGGTGACAAGTACTGGGTTGTTTGTTTTGATGGGCAGTTTATTGTTGACACTAAAGCTGTAGGAAGTGGCAATTGACAGCTATACCATGTTCTCACGCAATATCAGCACTTTATTACAACAAAAAAACCTAAAGATTACATAGATGAGTGCTATACAGTTAGAACTTTCCTGTCAACCTATAACCATATACTGAACCCAACCTAAGACTCAAATTGTTGGCTCAAGAGTCCACATGGTCCAATGATACCCCCAGAACCAGCAAACAGAAATAGGGGCAGGAAACCCTTGATGAGGAGGAATGATCCACTTGATGAGTAGGAAGGATACACAAAAGGGAAGGTCAGTAGGAAAGGCCACAACAAGAGGGACAGTGTTTGTGGGACTATTGGACACAACAAGAGATTTCATGGCTCGCAAGTGAGTACATGTTCATATTTTTAGAAGCATTGTTTGTTTATAATTTCTTAATTTCTTACATAACACCTATTTAAACAGAAACACATAACAACTAGAGAGCAACAAAATGAAGAAGTATAATGCTAACCACTTATAAGTTAATGTTTTTCCTTTCTTTGGTGGTAGATGATAAGAGCATTGTTTGGTTTGTAACAGGATGCTGGACAGCATATGGACCCCATGGACACAATTGATCCTGAAGTGCTTTAGGAGCATTTCATCCACACTGTAGAGGTATTTGTCTTTAAATTGTAATGATATGTTGCTATGGCAATGTTATTTAGTCGTTTCTTTTTTTTAGTGAAATTTAATGCTGATGAGGGGCATACCTAGGATGCAAGTGGTGCGGGACATGGCGGGGAATGGGATCCATGTCCCCATCCCGGTTCCCACGGGGCGGGGATTCCATGTCTCCAAATTCCCCACGGGGGAGAAATTCTCCCCACTCACTCCTCCGCGGGGATTCCCACGGGGTCGGGGAATCCCCACCCTCCGCCAATTTTTTCTTTTATTACATAAAATTCCAATAATAGTATGTATCAATATATATATATATATATGTATATTAAAGTACAAAACCTATTTCACACTTGTCAATTTTTCATAAAACTTTTACCAATATTTTTTTAATAATATTAAAATATTTATAACATAACACTAAATTATATTGTTTTAAACTAAATTTTATTATTTTATCTCATAATATACAATAAAATTAATTTTTTAAAATATTATATTTTTAAAGTTGATAAATAGCTTATTTTATCTAATCTTTTACCTTAACTTTTATAGTAAATAAAAAATGTTCATATAATTATATTCGTACATCACACTGGAGTAACACTAGTATTACAAGTCTAAA
This sequence comes from Dioscorea cayenensis subsp. rotundata, assembly GCF_009730915.1. Classification (NCBI taxonomy): domain Eukaryota; kingdom Viridiplantae; phylum Streptophyta; class Magnoliopsida; order Dioscoreales; family Dioscoreaceae; genus Dioscorea; species Dioscorea cayenensis. The sequence goes on from NC_052482.1 coordinate 5,328,035, forward strand.
CCATTATTAATAATTACAAAAAATATTTTTTTTTTTAAAACCCTAATATTTGGTCCTTATAATCTTATATTCATATTGATTTTTTTAAAAAAAAATAGACAAATAATAATATGAGTTACTTTCAATATATATATATATATATATATTATTAAAAATTTGTGAATCCCTGTGGGGATCCTCGTGGGGAGCGGGGCGGGGATCCCCGGGGGGTGGGGAATGTTCTCCCTGCCCCCGCCCCCGCCCCGCGTGGCGGGGAGGGATTTCCCTCATTCCTCGCCCCACGGGGGAGTTATTTCGGGGAATCCCCGCCCCATTTTGCATCCCTACATACCTGCTCACACAAACTTTCCTGTGAGTTCTGCACCATCAGTAGAGGCCCATGACAATCCTGCAAAACAAGCACCCCCATTACAAACCATGGATATTGTGATAGAGGAGGGCATTTGTATATTGCCAACTACCTACCTCATCTAGTTGGTGTACTATTTTTTAATTTACTCCTGCCATACAAAAACCTCCCTAGGACATACCCAATCCAACACATGATATCCATATACCAGCTGGAAGTGGAAATCAGGCAGCTACACCGCTGACATAGATAATAGATGAAATCTTTCATCCTTAAAAATAGTTTTGCAGATTTGTGAGGCAAATTGATTATCTGAAAATTGTAGGGGAGTCAAATCAGTCATGAAACAATCCCCACAATAGCAGCTGGTGATGGAAGATCAAAGCTGGAAAAGCTTGTGACAATGGGAGGAAAAAAACAACTCATCTCCAAAAGGCAAGCAAGGAAGCAAATACCTGCAAGACCACCTCCTCAGGTCATTCACAACACAACACATGATAGCCAGATTCCTACAGCAACTGGTAGTCACGCAGTTGCACAAGTAACACAAGTTTTGATGTTGGAATACTTCAGTAATGTATAACATTTTTTAATCTTGGAACATTTATTTTTTCCTCATGAAACACAGGTAGTTCAGAATCAGAACACCCATAAAACAACCCCCCACAACAACAACTGGAGATGGAAGATCAAAGATGGAAAAACTTGTCACAATGATAAGGAAAAATCAGGTCCTCTCCAAAAGCCAAGCAAGGAAGCATATACCTGCAAGACCACCTACTCAGGTCATACACAACCCAACACATGATCTGTAGAGTCCTACTGCAACTGGGAGTTAAGCAGCTGTACAAGTAGCACAGGTATATCTGTTGGAATACTTCATTGATACTTAACATTTTCCTAAGGACACACTTAACTTTTCTGATGGGAAACATATTTTTTTTTCCGATGAAATATAGGTAGATTGGAATCAGCAGACTCACCAAACCACATTGAGATAAAAAAATCAACCCCTATCTAAGAGTCAGGCAAGGAAGCATTTCCCATCAAGACCACCTGTGCTCAACAATGAAGGAGTGCTGAGAAATTTAGAAGATAGAAGAAAACTAAGTGAGCAGGGGAAAAAAGAAAATTTTGGCTTCTACTAGGTAGCAGTGCATCTGGGAAACCATAAAGATGACTTTATTAAAGTGGGTGATGCTGCATTGTGCTTCATGTTTTTGTTTTAAAATTGTGTATGGTCAACTACAGTGGGGACCTGGCAGTTTTAACTTAGGTTTTGAAAAACAGTGTCCTCTTCTCTTTGTTACCTATCTCAATTGATTTAAAATTGTCCAGGTTACCTAATTGTTAACTTTGTCAAACTAGCATTCTAAACCGAAGAAACTACTTGTATGCATCTTCCCCATTATAATGTGATTGGTATTATGGATTCTAAATAAAAAAAAAAAACTATTTGTCCAGGTTATGGTATTAATGGATTCAAATTATAATGTGATCTTCCCCATTATGATGGTTAAGTTATGTTACTTTTTTTTTCATCTTTAGAATAGCAATAATAGTTGTATAAACTTACAATATTCAGGACTTTTATTTAAATTCTTTTCGAGACTTTGAATCCACAACAACTCATCCATGGATTTTTCTTATACAATATGTATAATTACACACTATTCTCATAGCTCAATCTCGTGCACAAAAAAAAAATAATTATGATTGCTCAGAACATCATCTCACTGCACATTCACTGGCCATTGTGTTCCACCTTCCTATATAGACCAGATGGGTCATACAGTTATGAAAAAAAACTCAAAAACCACTTATACAAGCATTCACTATGAACTCCCTATAACCATGCCCTATCTTCCAACTCCATCTGACAATGCCCTAGGTACAAAGGTCTAGGTTCTTTCCAATCTATCGCTTCGCTCACTTCATTTCCCCTCGACCTGTGGAAAAGCCCTGACATGTCCAGTATTGCTGGGTGTCACAAAATGATTAATTTAATGTGATGTGGCATCTCTAGTTGCCACATCAGATAAATTTGACCGGAAAAACAAGAGTGACTGCTCGGTAAATTGAAATCGATTTTTCATGACCTCTTTGATATAAATTGAAAAATAGTGACCAAAGTGAAAATTCAGCAATACACAATGACCTCCTCAAAAATTTAAATGAAATGAAATACTATCTCCTGTTATAGGTACTGTAGAGATAAAAATAAATATAAGTTTGTCCCATTTCCTCAACATTTGAATTGGTTTACTCATGTGGTTCAAATTTTAATGTTTCTATGTGACAAGATCCCCTTGCTTATATCCCGCAAGTGCACGGGTTTGTTGAAGTAATAATCCCGGGTGAGCGGGGTCGAATCCACAGGGAGTAGGGAGTAAAGACACTTAATTCGATTCTTAGATATGTGGAGTATCAACAATGATAAGTGTTGTAATGATTAAATTCTCAGAAATTAAAAGCAACAAGTAAGAGAGCAAAAGTAAGGAGGAGGCAAGGCAATCGATAAAGATGGGGTACTCGGATAATGCTTCACCTAGGATAATCGCTTCAAGTGCAAGAACTCTCTATTATGCTTCCTAATCAATGCAATGGTGAGTCGTGGAAATCCTTACATACATAGTCCCAAATCTAAGGTTAACTATGCCTAACTCTATACATGTCCCGAAGGAGAAATAGAACAATCTCAACACCTCGCACTCGCATAGAGTTACAATGAGCTCTAGGGATTCCAAGTGATAAATCTCTTCCTAGATTTAGACTTAATCCTTTGGTCCAGGCGGAAGGTCCCTAGCCACAATTAAGTCCTAGATACTAAGATCACCTCAACGCTTCACTCCATTGTACGCGCAACTAGGCCCCAGCGGAGGTTCATCCCTTAGACCATTCACTCTATTATGGCCGCAAAGAACTCGAGGAACGGAGATAGAATCTATCACGTCGGAGGGAAAAAGGGGACGCTCCCTGCACTCTCGACTCACCCTCTCAACCCTCTCCAACCTAGCTTTGTCTAACGCTCGTGGTGTGTCATTCACTCACAAGGTTACCAACAAGAACTCTCAACCCTAGTGTCACTCTGGGGAAATGTTCATACAATCAAGCATTCAAGGTTGGAACTCACAATAAACATCAATTTATTGAAAGCATAATAAAGAAGTTCAAAGAAAGCGAATACATCCTAGGGTTCACAATCACCCAAGTACCCACTAGGGGTTTAGCTCTCCATGGAGCTAAGTACAATCAAAGAAATCGAATGTAAAAAGCAATTAATCCATAAAGAAACCCCCTCGATGGTCATGTCGATGGTCTTGTGGAAAGTCCTCTACTCGTCGTCCAAGGATTCCTTCGTCCGGTATAGGATACGCCTCGATCGAAGCTCCCCTACTAACCTTCTTCCTAATGGAATCACGATATTGGAGCCGTAGAACCTCTCCAAAACCTTGGCCAATACCCCTCGAAACCCCTAGCCGAAAACCCTCTGCAAGTTGGGGAAAAGATGGAGAAAAAGAATACCAAAAATCGGGGCTTAATCGGGACTTTTAAATAGGGATCGGAATCGGGCAACTCCACGGGCGTGGGACGATACACGCCCGTCATGGAATTTCCACACGGGCGTGGATAATTTCCACACGCCCGTGTGGATTCTCTGTTTCTCTATTTTTTTTTAATTGTATAAGCAAATTTGAAGGCAAAAAAGTTAAGGTTTTTTAGACCTCAACCTTTGATGAAGAAGTGGGTGCAATATTAATTTTCCCACATGAAAATGTTTGTTTATTTATATTTTGTTAAAAAAACATTTACATTTTAATATGATAGTAATGATAATAAAGCGTAGGGCGCTTTTTTCTTTTAGTGGCACTTCCTAGTATTCATTTTAATCCCTATAATTTCAAAAGAGTTAATATTTTGCTCACTTGATATATAATATATAAAACATACTATTATTCTATTAATTTTTCTCTAATCAAAATGAAATTAAATGAAATTAAAAGTAAAAGTAGCCAATAATATAAGATGCTAAACTTCTTAAAAAAATTTAAATTATACCTCATAAATTATTTAAAAAATAAATAAAAATATTTGTATTAAAAAGTTAAAATAATTATTAAATTTAAGTCCTGCGTCAATTGGTGACCATATTAAATATTTCAAAACTACAATAATCAAAATAAAAAATAAAATACAAGAACTATTTTATACATTTTAAAAATACATAGTTAAAAATCGAATATTAAGTTTGGAATAACGCAACACAATAATAATAATAATAATGATAATAATAAGACAGTGGTCTGGCGCTTATTTAAATTAGATTTTGTTTTTAAGGGGAAAGAAAACAAGTACATATTTCGATGGGAAGTGGAGCCCACTAGCACGTGGCAGAGAATGCAGAGCCGGGCCTGAGGTGGGTGATAATGAATGCTGCCGTGCCACGATTGGTCCCCGTCTGGGAACAACCAACTCGTATTATTTACGGGGCCCACATCAATCAAGTTATTATTATCGACAATGGCTACTACGACCCTCGTCGCTTGCATCTTGATTGATCATCACAGTCACAGACACGGATGAAAAAGATGTCAGAGTCCTTTTGGAGATTCAGATGAATCTCTCCTCACTATCCCCTCTACGCCATCAAACTTTTATATATATATATATAAATAATTACAAGTACCGTATCAACGGACACATTAAAAACAATAAACTCCACAAGTCTAGAGGTGGGCACGGACCGTCCAGAAAATCGGCCCGGCCCGTGCCCGGCCTGTCGGTTCAATGACCCGGCGGGTTGACCCGTAACCGGCCCGTACTGTAGACGGGCAGTTACTGATTGGGGTTTTCCCAACGAGTGACCCGGCGGGTTGATCCGCCGGGTCAAACCCGGTTCCAAACAGGGTTAATGTTATTGCTTGTTTTTTAATACCAAGTACATGTTGGTCATGGGATTTAAACCCATGATCTTGAACTTGGATAGCAAAACCCAACCACTTAAGCTACAAATTATTTCTAATATTTATTGGAAAGAATTATATATACATAGATGTAGGATATGGATCAAAATATTTTACATATATATTTAATTTATAAAAAATTAAGAAACCATATAATAAATTAAAAAATTATGCAAATCAATTAGTAAAATATCAAAGTATCAAACAATAAATTTTCATAAATATTTTTTTAAAAAATAATCATTTTGTTAATCTTCTTTTGGCTCATAAGCACCAAGTCCCTACATATGCACTCTTAAATTCTCTTAAATAGCGCACTCTTATTTGCCACATATATATTAGATTATTTTGTTTCAATTTATAAAATAAAAAATAAAATTACAAAAATTTGTTTTTAAATTATGTATATCAATTTATAAAAAAATATATTAGTAAAAAAAAATATCTTTAAATAATGGTTCACACCATATTATTTTAATTTGTAACTTTTTTTCAATGACAAAATGATAAGCACAATAATAACCCTATTGTTAGAGACCAAAGTAAAATCTAGAGCCTACCCTAATTATAATAAATAAATAAGTTGATGATAACTTCAATTTAAAATAAGATTACTAGTTGATATATACATTTTGTTACACTTAAAAGAGTGCTAATAATTTAATTTGATAGATAAATAAATTAAAAATGTAGCTTTTTTTATCCTTTTTTAAAAATTATTTTGATATGTCTTAAAATTTTTTAAGTTATTATAAATTATTTTAAATTTTTTGTTGTTTTGAATTAAATTTAAAAATTATTTTGCAACTTATTTATATTTATTTATATTATACACTAAAACAAAAAAATTTATAGGTCAATTGGTTAATGTTATTCTCCCATGTGAGAGGTCCTAGGGTCAACCCCAACCATTACAATTGGTTTTTGTTATTTACAAAAATCCGCCGGGTCAAACGGGCCTGTCCCGGACCCGGCGAGCCTGCAGGGTCAACCCTGCCTGGAGGGTCTCCTATGTAGCACGGGCCGGTTCCGGGTCCAGCTTCTAGTGAACCGGACCCGGTGGGATGGGCCCAGTTAACTGGCCCGTGCCCACCTCTATCCACAACATCTGTACTCCATCTTTGTGAGTGAGACTTTAAAGATATTTTTTTAACAGCTCTAATATTAATAAATCAAACAATCATTGATATATAATTATTATATAAATATTTTAAAATATTGCCTTTTAAAGAAAAAAATTTAACATCCTTCTAATGTGAAAATAGTATTATTACATATGATTTATATAATTGTTTAAAATTTGATATATATATATATATATATATTTCTGGTCCATGTTCATAAATATATATTATTCTGCCCTACATATACTATTTAAATGATAAATTATGTAAATACTAAGTTTATAACAATAAAAATATAAATTTATTTAAACTTCTGATCTCCTGTTGAATATGTTAATGTTTTCTCATAAATATAATAAATATAGAGTAATGCATGCATAAATGTTAACTTATACATCATTAGTAATTTTTAGAATTTAAAAATAATGAATTAAATGAATTAAACTTTTTAGAAGTATATACAAAATTTTTAATTTAATGGTCCTTAGAATTTTTTTAAAATATATACGCACATGTTCTTTAATTCATTTAGTTTATAATAATATATGTTAATAGAGTATGTGCGTGAGAAGAGCACATGCAAACCAAAAAAATGAAAATTAAAATTTTAAGAATATACATTATATCTAGTTTTATCATAAGATAAGCAACAAGGTAGAGGTATTAAGAAAAACACACATTTATTTATTTATTTATTTATTTTTATTATTATTAAATTTTCTCTTGGTTGAGGGTGGTAATAAGCTCTAACTGCCGTCTATTGTTCTATAACTTTAGGCTTTGTATATAATTAAGGCCTTTTTTGGATTGGCTTATAAAAAAAGTGTTTTTTAGTTTAGTAGAAGTGCTTCTGAAAAAAAGTGCTTCTCCAGAGTAAGTTAAGCACTTTTTGTATTTTCTGTTTGGATTAGCTTTTATATAGAAGCAGAAGCTGCAAAAATAAACTAAAAAACAACTTTTTCTCATAAGCTGGTCATGACCAGCTTATGAAAAAATGACTAGCTTTTGAAAAAAAGTTGTTTTTCAGCTTTTTTTACAGTTTCTGCTTTTTCACAAAAACCAATACAAACAACATTTTTGGAACCCAGAAGTGCTTAATTTATAAAAAAATACTTTTGGGTTTTCCAAAAGCCAATCCAAACAAGGTCTAAGAACACTCTATCATCTTTTTAGGCTGCCTAACCATTAAGTATGGTTGTGATTTTGATTAATCCTTTCTAAGGGCAATTTTGTTTGCAAGAGTGGTTTATTCTTTTTCGTACTCTAGATAAAAGATGTACATTAGTAGGGTTGTGTTTAAACTAAATTAATTGATGGGACTAAGGTTTTTCTATGTGTACTACTTGGTTCAAAATTATATTTTATTTGATTCAATTTTATTTGATTCTTTTATAATTTCAATTTACTTTTTTTATAGAATTAGCTAAATAAAAAATCAATCGAATTTATTAATATGATTTTTCATAAAATATTTTAACTCTAATCTCATGTGAAAATATAAAATATATTTTTTAAATATATATATATATTTATATATATTTGAATTATGATATTAACTTGTTATTTATAGAGATACAAATTGGCTAAATTATATTGAATTATATATAATTTTAAAAAGAAATAAATAAATTAAAACTTTTGATTAAATTAAATAGATTTAAACTGAATTTTTTGATGATTTAGCTTGTACGATCGAGCTCGTTGGCTGGATAAGGTAAATTGGGTGGTGGTAGTTCTTTCTAGACTATGACCAATTTTAGAACACTATTTAATATCATAATATATGGCTAACAATTGATTGATTCCCCACAAGTGTACGGGATGGGCAAGTAATACCTCGTGTGAAGACACGAGGATCGTATTCCACGGGGCTAAGGATCTCCTATTATTCCTTCTTGAGCTATTATCTAGCCTAAGATCTCAAGCGATGGATTTTACTCTACTAAATGTAATTAAAGCTAAAAGCGATATTTTGCCAACAAATTAGAGAGAACAAGCAATGAGCAAGCAAGAGAATCAATGAAAATGCAAAGGCCTATGGATGTGGATCCCCTTGAGAGGTTATCATGCAACATGGATGATGATCTAAAAGATGCAAGGGTAAAAATGGACCATGCGATTCCAAGATTAGAACAACCCCAATTTCTCGGCGATTGAACCCTAATCCCATATGAACATAGATAGGAATTTCTCCCAAATCCATATCCCTACGATTACATTAAATACTGAGGAAATTTCACTCGGGAGTAAACCTACTCTTCTTCGGATTAAACCTACATGGAGGGCTACCAAACACCCGATTTCTGCGTGATGATACAAGTATCCCCTTCTAATCCATTCATAATCTAATACATGCGAGCAAGTCACATCTACATGCATCACTCATAAAAAGAGCTACGGATTTCTCCTTAGTGTAGCACTTAGCATGAAAACAATGGATTAAATCTCAAAATTACCCAAACATGGAATTAACAAGTTGTCATCCAACATACATGATAAAACCCCCCAAGGTTCACCAACACACGGTGGCCTTGGGGATCTAGTGTGTCATCATCCCACAACAAGCAATACAAACAAGCAAAACATGAAACAAAAACATAAATGACACTCCCTAGATGAAATGGTGGAGGAGGAGGTGAAGAATATGCCGAATGACGCTTTCCCCCCCAAAGGAGTGCCCAATGACGCTTCCTCTAGCCGCAGGTCTCCTTCCATCAAATCGTGGTAGATCTCCCCTTGAATGAAGTTGCCTTCTTGCCTTGAGAGTCTTGGACCTTGGGCTTGGATGATCTTCTAGCTTCCTTGCCCTTATTCTCCTCCCCAAGGTCGCCACAAGCCTCTCAAGTGTCTCCCCAAAATATGGCCAGCAAAAAGTCTAGCCAAAAAGTCCCTTTTTTGCCCTAAAAGTCAGTATATATACCCCCCGGGTTATACGGGTCGTATTGGGGTCGTATAGCACTCAAAAACCCTAGATTCGTGTTCCATACGGGGTGCATATGGTCTCCATACGGCCCCGTATACTGGGTAGTATGGAAATCAGGGCATACACTCTGATTCATTATGTTGCTACAGTGCATACGGCCCTCATACTGGGTAGTATGGGGGCTCTTTTCGCCCAAATGATATCTTCTTGTTCTTCATGGCTTCCTTATGCCCTACAAAGCAAATAGTAGAGGATTAAGCATAAAACGGGCATCAAACCTCACAAAATACATGTAAAGTGAATACGATATATATATGAAAACACCTGCATTTAGGCACTTAAAAAATATCCCCACACCAAAGCGTTGCTTGTCCCCCAAGCAAACAACTCATGAAAAATAAAGAGACTGAAAAGTGGCTAAATGCATTACCTCTGGCATCAAGCAAATATAAGATTCCAAAAGCAATGGACAATGATACATAGATGTTGAGTCATGGTCAATAAGCATAATAAAAATATCCTGTCTCACCCCTTATATTTCTGTGTCGTGAAAGTGAATCTTATATCTCATTTGCCCTGATCTGGTCTAGCCTAAGGACTTCAATCAGTACAGCTCTAGATGCTAATCACTCCACGTACAAAGAATACTATGTCTTAAACTACTAAGTGCTACTTCAATGGCCAAATAAGATCCTTCTAATTCTATACCTTGAAACTAAGTCCACTTTCTACTCAAAACCTTTGGTAGGTACTCAAAAACATCACTAGGTTTTATTTTCATTTCATCATTCATTTCATCATTCATTTCATTTTTTTTTTGGAGTCCGACTAACGTAGACTGCAAGAAAATCATTTTGAAATCTTTCTGGAGGGTGCACATGCTGGCTAGGCACAAGAGCCACCCAACTACTTGATTACAGTCCACATAGACGCATTCATGCTTCAATAGCAGAGGAATACTGATATAGACTCTTTTTTTTTTCACATTCACCCTAGATCACATCTTCAGAGTACACTACATGCCACAAAACTAAGATTAGCTCAACAAGACTTAGAAGTTCTTAAGAGTCCATTGAAGGAAAGAACTTAGTGTTCTAAGGACAAGTACTCAAAGTAGTGTGTTACGCATACAAGAGAGTTAGAGAGTAGTCACATTGGCTATTCCTAGGGCATCGACAAAAAAATTCAGTGCACATGACAATACTAGGGGTAAAACAGGATTCAGTAAAGCATAGAAACAAGTAACTCACATCAATCATTAGTCCAAGCTAAAAGAATCTTACAAGAATGAACAAAGCCATCATAGGTAACACCAACATGTAGCAAATGATCCTAATACATGAAATACACCCATCCCCACACTTAGTGTTGTACATTGCCCTTAATGTACACTAATCATGATAAGCATGCTAGATGAAGCAATGAAAATAATAGAGGAGGGTGAAAACGAACTCCCCAGTTCAACTTGTACTCGTCGTGAGGTAGGACTCAAGAAAATGTGTGGTTAGCAATACATGCCTCGTTCGACCTCCATTAAAACTAGGAAAGCTCACCAAATTCCCTCAATGCCCTGCGAGGCAAAAAGGGGATATCACCATTCCACAAATATTTAAGAATACAAGCGCAAGGGAAAAACTAGGGAGTAGTCAACAAAACACAAAGATGTAAATAACAAAGAGTTTGACAATCACAAGTCGGTAGGGTAAGAACCATGCCAACTCAACAAAATACAAAAATATGAAATAAAGCAAGCAAAAGGAAATGATAGGTGTCCATGCTCATCCTCGTCCTTAGAATTAATTCTCTCATCACAAAATGACATCTTGTTCCATGTGGTCACCCTGTGTGGTGTAAATATCACTCCATGGTTGCTTGCCAATTTCTTTATTCCCAAAATTCCTACAAACCATGAAAACCCAATAAAACATAGAGGAATCCAATATGATTCAAAGGTAGTGTAAGAGATGAAGAAACAATGAAAAATATGAAGTATAGTGTCCATACGGGCGTATGGCGTATGGGTACTGTTCATTTCGACAGAACCTCCCAAAAAACATGAAAATCGAAAAAGTTATTACATAAATTCAAGGGAGACTTCATCCATAACAATCACACCATCCAAACCATGCAAAATGCTAAATAAATTCCACACAAAAGCTCAAAGAATGCCCAAGAAATGAATAAGATAAAACTAGGGCATTGAAAAAGCATACCGATGAAATCTTGAGAAAACTAGCGTTAAATATGAGGAAAACTACTAGATCGACGTCTCAAATGGATGAGGAGAAGATTTAGGAAAAAAAATTAGGAGATTTGGCCAAAAAATGAGTGAGAAAGAAGAGAAAAAGTCGGTGGAAAAAGAGAGAAAAGAAGAGAATGGAAGAAAGAGAAGAGAGAGAAGAGAGAGGAGGGTTAAATGGGGTAGAACCGGGCCATACGACCCCCATACGGCCCCCATACGGCCCCGTATGGCCTGGGAAGGCTACTCGGGCATTCTGGATGGCATCCCAGACAGCCTAGTATGGGGAGCCGTATGGGGGGCCATCTGAGACGCCACAAAGCCATTGGATTGGCTCTATGCTCATCTCAGACGGGCTCCATACGCCCTAGGATGGCCGTATAACTTTTAAACTCACTCAAATCTTCGAAATCCTGCTTTAAATGATGTAAAAAATGAAATGGAAAGCTCGAAGACTTCTCCAAAAATGATGAGAACAAAGTGTGTGAAAATGAACTTATTCAAAAACAAACAAACCTAAGAAATATGAAAATTGAAATGAACTAAGAACTAAAAAACGATAAATGCAAGCAAACACCACCGAACGCTTGGGTTGCCTCCCAAAAAATGCTTGTTTAACATTACGAGCCTGACGTACCTTTTTCTTATCTAAGGAGGCTTGAAAATGGTGTGTTCATCCCGACTAGAATTTGCATAAGAACCACCAAGAAATACGAAACATATCTTCCGGGATGGTGTTAAATTGAAGGCCAAGAATGAGTTACCTTTTGGCCTCCACGGTAAGAGCTTGGGCCGGGAATTGTGCGATTGAAACTTGGGTGGATCCTTAGATGGTTTGAACCTCCTCCCCGCTTCTTCTTTGGTCCCAACAAGAATTCCTTTTAGTACCCCACCACAAAGTTGCTTGGGCCTCCAAGGAAAAAGCTTTGGTCGAGAGTTGTTTAAGCTCGGCATGGGTGGGTCATTGGACGACCCCAACCTCCTACCCACATTTTCTTCCTCGACTCTTGGAAAGTTGCCTTGGATCATCAAAAAGAGTTGCTTGGGCTTCCAAGGGAACAAGTTTGGTTGAGAACTCGTGAAGCTTTGCATAGGTGGAACAATTGGTGGCTTTAACATCCTATCCACAATTTTTTTCTCAACCATGGTGTGATGAACTTCAAGTGCCCATAACAATTGCTTGGGCCGCCAAGGAAAATGTTTTGGTTGGGAATTGTCCAAGCCCGGCATTGGTGGGTTCAAGGATGACATTGGTTTCCTCCCCACATCTTCAAATACAATTCCCGGAATTTTGTTTTTGCACTTGACTAAAATTTATGGATGGATGGAAAAATCTATGTTAAGGCAAGTAGCATCTTCACATGTGGTTGATTGAGTTTCTTCTACTTCCTTACATGTTTTCATGACCATCATGCCATCCTCTCCTCCTTTTCTTCTTCAATTTCCCATTGAGGTGAAACCTCTACCATTTGCTCAAAAGGTATTGATGCTACATCATTTGCTTCTTCCATCTCCAACACCTCAATATGAGCATCGACCACAATCTCATTGATTTTCTCTTCATCTTTTGTGCCATTTTTAGTTAGGGCTTATATAGATGGTGGCAATTTGACTGATTCTTTGGAATACTCTCCCATCTTGTTTTCCACACTTTGAAGAGATTGTTGAGCATTAAAATTTTTGGCATTCATAGCTTCAAGTTCGGCATCCACATACCTCATGAAACTTGCAAAAACATCTTATGTATTGAATCCCAACGATTAAGTTGCTTACTACGGTCGACTGGAGGTTGGTAATGCCACGGTTTTTGAAAAGAGGGTTCCTGTAGCAATCCTTGGTGAGGGCAATGCCATTGTTGAGTATGATGATGTGTTGAAGAACTTTGGTGCCCTTCCCAATGTGGATTGTAACCTTGGCTTTCTTGTATAACAAGAAATTTTTTTATCTTTTCTTGAAGTGCAAAAATTTTGGCGGCCAACAATCGTTCTTGAAAATCCATGGCCTTGTGTCAACATGTAAAACTAAAATCAATAAGCTAACAAAGAAAACAATTAAGAAGAAAAAAAATAAATAAATATGGACAAAAGGTGTAAAAGAAACATAGAAAGACAAATATTTACAAAAGAAAAGATAAATGGCTAGAGTAATAATCTGAAAGTTTCCTAGAATTCCTTAAGGCTCCCCGGCAACGACGCCAAAAAAAAAACTTGATTGATTCCCCGCAAGTGTACAAGATCGGCAAGTAATACCTCGTGTGAAGACACGAGGATCGTATTCCACGGGGCTAAGGATCTCCTATTATTCCTTCTTGAGCTATTATCTAGCCTAAGATCTCAAGCGATGGATTTTACTCTACTAAATGTAATTAAAGCTAAAACGATATTTGCCAACAAATTAGAGAGAACAAGCAATGAGCAAGCAAGAGAATCAATGAAAATGCAAAGGCCTATGGATGTGGATCCCCTTGAGAGGTTATCATGCAACATGGATGATGATCTAAAGATGCAAGGGTAAAATGGACCATGCGATTCCAAGATTAGAACAACCCCAATTTCTCGGCGATTGAACCCTAATCCCATATGAACATAGATAGGAATTTCTCCCAAATCCATATCCCTACGATTACATTAAATACGAGGAAATCTCACTCAGGAGTAAACCTACTCTTCTTCGGATTAAACCTACATGGAGGGCTACCAAACACCCGATTTCTCAGCGTGATGATACAAGTATCCCCTTCTAATCCATTCATAATCTAATACATGCGAGCAAGTCACATCTACATGCATCACTCATAAAAGAGCTACGGATTTCTCTTTAGTGTAGCACTTAGCATGAAAACAATGGATTAAATCTCAAAATTACCCAAACATGGAATTAACAAGTTGTTATCCAACATACATGATAAAACCCCCCAAGGTTCACCAACACACGGTGGCCTTGGGGATCTAGTGTGTCATTATCCCACAACAAGCAATACAAACAAGCAAAACATGAAACAAAAGCATAAATGACACTCCCTAGATGAAATGGTGGAGGAGGAGGTGAAGAATATGCCGAATGATGCTTTCCCCGCCAAAGAAGTGCCCAATGACGCTTTCTCTAGCCACGGGTCTCCTTCCTTCAAATCGTGGTAGATCTCCCCTTGAATGAAGTTGCCTTCTTGCCTTGAGAGTCTTGGACCTTGGGCTTGGATGATCTTCTAGCTTCCTTGCCCTTCTTCTCCTCCCCAAGGTCGCCACAAGCCTCTCAAGTGTCTCCCCAAAATATGCCCAGCAAAAAGTCTAGCCAAAAAGTCCCTTTTCTGCAGTAAAAGTCAGTATATATACCCACCGGGTCAACGGGTCATATGGAGGTCGTATAACACTCAAAAACCCTAGATTCGCGTTCCATACGGGGTGCATACGGCCTCCATATGGCCCCGTATACTGGGTAGTATGGAAATCTGGGCAGACACTCTGAATCATTCCCCTGCTACAGTGCATACGGCCCTCATACTAGGTAGTATGGGGGTAGTATGAAATTCCTGTTTTCTTCTCTTTTCGCCCAAATGATATCTTCTTGTTCTCCATGGCTTCCTTATACCCTACAAAACAAATAGTAGACGATTAAGTATAAAACAGGCATTTTAATAAGTTAGATTTTATAATTTAAAGGACAATTAAAATTTCTAAAATTATAATTATGTGGATATGATCATAATAGTAAATACAAGGTTTAAATATAATTTTTTTAAAAAAGAATTAATTATGAGGACTTAGAAAATTGTGGGACCCTAAGACCAAATTTAACATTGATATTATCATAAATTAATTTTTATAGATAAAAAAATTACAATTTACAAGATGATGCTTATGTGCATGGGATCATAGTAAATAAAAATTTTAAATATAATTTTGTTTAATAAAAGATGAATTGCAAATCCCTTGATATTTGTGGGTTCCAATTATAAGGTCAATTCATTGCAAATTGATATTATCATCATAAATTAAGTCTCATATTTTTAAAAATAAAAATAAAATTTTCAAGATAATTATGTGGATACGATCGTAGGATAATAATCTAGTAAATTAAAATTTTAAATATTATTTTTCAAAAATATGAATTGTGAAACCTTAGAAAATTGTGGGGCTCTATTGTTACATAAATTTTATTAAGATAAATTAAAATTTATAGTTTCAAAAAACAAAAAGTTAAAAATTTGCAAGATTATAATTATCTAAATTGAATAATACTAAATAAAAATTTTAAATATAACTTTTTTTTAAAAAAGAATTATATAAATCTAGGGGGTATGGAAATTGTGGAGCTAATCCTATTTTGGGGTAAAGACACAGTTTTGTTGAGATAATAACTTCATGTTTATGGTCGCCTTTAATATAATATGCCCACTTACGGTAAAAACAAATTATAATATATGAATTGTTGAGTGTTTAAGTAAGAAAAAAGAAAGGTCAACATGTTATAAAAATGGGCAAATCATGTTTCTTGTGTGGAGCCGCAAATGCCACTTGTTAGGTGTTGCATCTCATGATAGAATAATGTTTTGTTATTAAAAGTTCAATGTACCAATAAGCCAAAAAAAGAAAACAGCCAGCAATCACCGGATGAATTCAACAATACTATAGAAATTTAATCGGTTTGGTAATCTTGTCTAGTCTATGGTGTATGATTTGAATCTTGCCCCACTATTTTAAAATAAAATAAAAAAATAAGAAGATTTATTTGTCATAATAAACTCCCTCACAAATATCTCACTGTAGTAAGTAAATTTTTACAGTTTATTACACGAGAAAAGAATTAAGCTATTGGGACACTAATAATACAACTCTGTTGAAAGTGATACACTTTGTTATTATAATGCAATCTTGATAAGATTGACTGTAAATCAAGCCCCATTGTAAAATATAGAACCCCACACTAATCAATTGCAGTTGCTACATTAAAATTAATCTAGTACACTGGAACAAACATACATGCATCAAATAATTAGAAGTAATAGTGGAAAAGATCCTAGTTCATTAAAAGTCAAAACCTAGCTCATAGAAGATTTTTCACTATAGTTAATTTTTTTTTAAAATTGACATGACAGTAAAACATGACATTGATGATTGATGCATAGATGTTGTTTATTTTTATATTCTAAAAAAATTATAAAACTTAAAACCAAAAACATATCATTTCTTCTGTCAATATGTGGCAAATCTCAAAATGTCTGTTCATGAAGACAGCTGATGGAGTGATTGATATGGCGAATAATCAGAAGCTCACTGCATATGAAAGAAAGCTAAAGGAAATAAGCAAGTGGATAATTATTGAGAGAATACTTGCACTGGGAACCTCTCAAGCATCAGTTGGTGGATGGTCTTTATATGAGAGGCAAGTTGACATATCCTTGCAATGTGGACACCTTTGGCTACCTTTGAATGCACCTTCATGCTTCATGCACATGCATTATTTTTTTTAACATAATTTATTACTTAAATTGGAACTCAGCACTTTATTATTTTTTTCCTTTCTTGATTCCTTTATATTGGACGAGTATAGAGCAGTGACTTTTTTCTTGCGACATAAGATTATGTTGATGCGCCTCATTCTCTGTGCATGTCTTCTTTAGATTATTAAGGAGTTTTCCATGCTTTATGGTCTTATTTTTTTAATGCATGTGATGTATAAACTAACACAATATTGAATAACACAAGCTAGAAATAAAAACATTTAAGTAATCATTAGAAAACAAGGTTTATTACAACCCTAGAATAAGGTGTTTAGCTCAAGATGAATTAAAGGAAACCAAACCAAGAAAGGGGGGCATCATATTAAAAATAAACTGATAAGTGCCAGATTCTATATATTTGTTTTATCAAATTTCTTAGTATTTCACTTATTCTTTTGACTAAACTTATTGAATTTGGTACTTAAATGATTCGTTCTGCCTGACTAGGTACTAAATAGTCTCAAGAAACTCTCTAGAAGTTATTTCAAGTTGTCTTGACAACAAATCAGAGAAAAGTTCAAAGTATGTAGAAACCATGATTTGAATCACGGCTGTAACATGAACACCATGGCCTTTTCCAAACATATGTTCAATCGATGACTGAGCTAAGAACTCACCACAGCCATGGTGTGACGAATACTAAGCGGTGGTGGGGACACTTTGAGGCCATTGTCAGTTGGTTCATTAAAAATTTTGGTTATCCTTTATCAAAAGACCATGGTTGTGCTTGGCATAATAAGGGTCGTAGTAAGGTTTTAAAAAAGATTTTTGAGATAATTTTTTATGGAGAACCACGGTTATAATCGTGGTTGTGGTTGAGGCTGCTGTTAGAATCAAAACTGAAGCTTGTAAGTACTAGATTTTTTACTCATTCTTCTTCAAACTTGGATAAGTTTTTCCCTTCCTTTTTTTTTGGGTTTTCATAGTCAAAATGATGTCAATTCCAAGTCTTGTAAGGGCAATGAATGTATAAATGAGATACTTGAGTTGAGAGGTGTAACACATGGTGCCAATGCATGAGTTGGGTCATTTATTACCCAACTTGTCATTCTCCGTCCTGTAGGACCGACACTTGACAACCACAGTGACAACCTGAGGAGGGACTCTCACTCCACTCAACTCTTGAGTCACTACAAGACTAATAATTCCCTGGATTACACAAAACTGAACATAATATCACAAGTACGGAATAGAAAAGTATTGAGTACGATGATAACACAGGGGAAGCATTAAATTCAACAACTAGATAAAAGGGTTCTAAGTATCATACAAGTCACAATATATCAAGGTTTTTCCAAAGGTATAAATATGCGACAATACAAGTTTCAAGAACCCAATGATACTAATGGATTCATGTCCTTTACACAATGCAAACATGATCAAAGATAAACATACATGATAAGTGCTTGAATATGCATGCATGTTTTATATATCATTTGCACTACATCTAGCATATAATATGATATGTTTAGTGCCAAACTAGTATAGAATTTCATTCTTTTGTTCACCATGAGATCTAATTGCATTTTAGGGCCGAAGAAGCGAATATGGAGGCAATTTGTGGTAGATCAGACTGACACACCCCTTGCGCTTGTGTTTACCATAAGTGCATGGGTTATCAAAATAATAAAATACCCTTGTGAGTGGGTAGTCATATCCACATGGAAAAATGCTCAGAAACACAAGTATTGCTATTTAACTATAGTGAAGATGAATTAAGAGTGGTGTGAACAATATCAATGCAAATAGAAATAAAGTAAAGAAGAAAGAGATGCAATAGAATAATAGGAGAGGCAATCAATAGAAAATGGGGCACCCGGACATTGCTCACCCTAGGACTATTGTTTCAAGTGCAAGACCAATCATTATGTCTCACAACTGATGTCTAATGAGTCATGGAAATCCTAAGACACACGGTTCCAAACCTAAGGTCAACCGTGACTAACGCTCACATTATGTCCCGGCGAAAAGGGATACTCTCAACGCCTCACACTGTGTGAGGCTGCATGAAGATTTGGGGACTCCAAGTGATAAACCCTGTTCCTTAATATAGATCTAACCCTTTGGTCCAGGCGAAAGACCCATAGTCACAATTAAGCCCCAACACTAAAGATTACTTCAACACTTCACTTTATTGCTCACACAAATAATCCCCAGTGGAGTTTGTCTCTTAGCACTTTAGTTTATTGTGACCGCAAAGAACTCTTGGAACTTGGAGGTAGGATAAATCACATCGGAAGGGAAATGAGATGTTCCACTACCTCTCAACTCACCCTTTCGACCCTCTCCATCTAGCTTTGTCTAACACTACAAAAAAACAGGAGCATTAGAGACGGAATATTTCCAACAGAATTTTTCCGTGGGTGAAAGTTAATATCACTAACGGATTTTGTAACGGAAAGGATTTTGAACCGACGAAGACATTAGTGACGAAATATTATATTATCACCAACGGAATATTCCGTCATTGATATATTCCGTCGAAATTCCATTGGTGAACATTATTAATTTTTCCTAAGCTTTAAAATATTTTTTTAATATATTTGTAATAAAATTTTGAATTATCACCAACGGAATTTGGTACTATCACCAACAGAATGTTGTATTATCGCCAACGGAATTTATCACTTTTACCAACGAAATTTTGTATTATAACTAATGAAATATTTAGACTATCACCAATGGAATTTAGTATTTTCACCAACGGAATTGAGCATTTTTACCAACGGAATTGTTTATTATCATTGATGGAATTCTTAGATGATCACCAACAGAATTTAATATTATTACCAACGGAATTTGGTGCTATCACCAACGGAATTTGGTACTATTACCAACGAAATGTTGTATTATCACCAACAGCATTTATCACTTTTACTAACAGAATTTTGTATTATCACCAACGGAATATTAAGATTATTAACAATGGAATGTTGAATTATCACCAACGGAATTTCGTATTATTACCAACAGAATTATTTACTATTATCGACGCAATTCTTTTATTTTTACCAATAGAATTTCTCATTATCATCCACGAAATTTAATATTATCACCAATGGATTTTTTGGATTATTAACAACAGAATATATATACATATATAATATGTATATGTGTGTATATGTTTGTATGAAGCAAGAGAGACCAAGACTAACATATATAAATAAATAAAATGGTTTACTACTAAATAACTGATCCGGATATAATAATTCCCAAATCGGATCCTAGTTAAACCCGTTAACATAGTATTCCATTATCCAATATCCATAGAGAGAGACCAAGACTAACATCATCATCTCCATCACTGTGAGCCTCGCAACGATGATAAGCATTTGTTTATCATGCCCGATCCCCAACCCCCACCACCACTCCCTCCTCTTCAAATCCTTCCCTCATTCCATTCACTTCTTTTTTTCTTTTTCTCCTTCTTCTCCTTCTTCTTCTTCTTCTTCTTCTTCTTCTTCTTCTTCTTCTTCACGGATCTCTCATTGATTGATTGATTTGGGCTTTGCTCCAGAAGAGTACCAATTTCTCGCCGATTTTGGCCTCGGTCTTCGGAACCCTGACGCCTTTGTTAATGGAGTGTGGTGCTGCGCTAGCACTTCTGTCACCTCCACCAATCTTGCCAACAATCAGGCTTGCTTTCGATCCCTAATTTTTTTTTCTTTTCAATATGATTTTAGGGGGTCTATGTGGGTATGATTCGTTTATTGTGGTGGTTTAGGCGATTTTGGATGTGATGGAGATGTCGATGCAGGATTATGAGGATGGGATGAAGTCTTGTGAAGGAGCTTCCAAGTTATGGATGCAGGTGTTGATTATTTTGATTTATTGTCGATCGTGGTTATTAGGCTTGTTTTGAAACTAGAGGTTCTATTTTATTATATATTCGTTTTGATTGTAAAGAATTCAATTGTTCACTTTATTGAACTGTTCACATTAGTGCTTTAAAATGTATAAGGAGATAGTGTGAATTTTCAATTCTTTTACTGTCAGCCTTCTGCTTGCTTCACATGAGGAAGGGGTTACCGGGAGTTGGAAACACTAAACAAACTGCATTCATATAGTTAGCAAGCTTAGGATTCATTGATCCTTAAATGATTTACATTTTGCTAATTAGAGGCTCATTATTCATCTGTCATGGATGTCAATTGGTCAACTTACTGAAGATTCAATACCCTGTTAATGCCATAATCTTGGTTATTCTTTTGTTTGTAGCTAGTGATATAGCACTTCCTGTTCACAGCTGTGCCATATAGAATAGATTATATTCAAACATGCTGATATGTCTACGTAGAAATTAACGATATTAGAATCATTGAGTAACTTCTCAATTCTTGATTGTGATGTGTTTTATATGCAATGCTCAGTTGAAGTATCATTGATACTGTAGGTTTTCTAATATAACCTACCTCATTATCTCTATACTTTTAATAAATCGTGTTGTTCCCTTTATTCTGGTCTTATGATGGCCAGGATGCTTTTTGAATTGGGCCCCCGATGCATGTACACACTGACAGATGGCATTATTGTAAAGTCCTATAATGTAAGTTATATGAGTATATTTACTCCAAAAGTTTTGATTTCACTATTATTTGTGCATTATTCCTATATAAAAAGTTTAATATTTGTGGAGGCTATATCCTTGTGGGCAACTTCTTTTTTTCTTTTATTATATTATGTTTTCCCGGATGGTCTTCAGAAGTGCAATCTATGTTTAAAGTTACATGTATATATATATATATATATGGTTTAACCTCACCTTCTTATGATGTATTTGCTGGAGATAGCATTATCACAGGAAGTTGCAGTGCCATCAAAGACATGATCATTATTTGTGTAAGCCTCTATTGTTATTTTAGTTGGCATGGCATGATCATATACCATATAACTAAATATCAATCACTCCCAAAAGGAATTATAGTTTTTGTTTCTATTGTATATGAGGGGAAGCTACTAGAGGTCACATTCCTTTTAGTTCACCAAATATTATATGTATTTTGTTTCTATTGTCTGTTTGCATTAAAAATTTAAATTGCATCAGCAAGTTGGAAAGAGACTCTTCAGCACAAAGGGTCTGATTAGTTGGGGAAAGCTTGAATATGTCTTGGGAAAAGTAAAAATAATCATGCACTACTTCCCTTGCTAATTAATATTAGCCTTTAGATATCAAATGTTGGAAATTGGCCTCTAAATATGAGAATACTTGAATGTTGAACATAGAAAATTATTAAGGTATATACATATATATTGTTTGTCTTAGAGAAAGTATTTTTTTTTTGTACAACTTCTAGGTCATTCCCTGTTGTCTATATGAAGCATTATCGTAAAAGAGATTTGTATTCAGATTACTTTGTATTGTTTTTTTTAGTATTGCACAACAGTCACTATGGAAATCCTATAACGGTTGCTCGGAATGCTAACTTTCTCAACTTGGGGCAAGTGATAGAGGCCAAGAAGAAGATACGACTGATGATGATGATTGAATGATGAGAGAGTGATTCACAGAACTTAGGTGCTTCATAACTAGAGTTTAATTGACATATTACATTTCTTATTCATGTTTTGATTATGTATGAACATGTTTTAAAATATGATGAAAGATTGAACTTATTTAGTTTGAATATTATTGAACTTGTTTATTGTTATGAATAAATGATTTTGTTTACTATATAGAGTTTGTGAAATGGTTTGATTACATGTAATACGGGAAATGAAAATAATAATAATAATAATAATATGATAAATACTATCAGAGACGGAATTCTTTTAGTAATAAACACTTTTAGTGATGAAATTTTGTTGGTAATGAAACTTTCAAGGACGGAATTCTGTTGGTGATAAAGATTATTAGAGACGGAATTTTGTTGGTTATAAAAACTTTTAGGGATGGAATTTCGTTGGTGATAAAGACTATCAAAGACGGAATTCTGTTGGTAATGAAACTTTCAGGGACGGAATTCTGTTGGTGATAAAGACTATCAAAGAAGGAATTCTATTGGTAATAAAAGCTTTTAGAGACAGAATTCCGTTGGTAATAAAAACTTTTAGTGATGGAATTCCGTTGGTAATAAAGACTATCAGAGACAGAATTCTGTTGGTAATAAATAGTTTTAGTGATGGAAAATTCTGTTGGTGATACTTCACCATCACCAACGGAATAGCATTAGCCACTTGTTTTTCAGCAACAAAAATTTCCAACGGAATTGTCCGTCACTGAAAGTTATCACCAACAGAATTTTACCTATCAGTGATGGAATTTTCCATCTCTAATACTCTTATTTTCTTGTAGTATAACCCTCATGGTGTGTCACTCATCCATAAAGATTACCAAGATAGATTCTCAACCCTAGTGTCACTCTAAGGCAAAATCAATTTAACAAGCATTCAAGGTTGGAACTCAATTAAAAACATCAATTAAAGGAAAATAATGAAAGGTCAATGAAACAAAATCAGCCTAGGGTTTACAAGTCCAAGCACCCACTAGGGGTTTAGCTCTCCATAGCGCAAGATACAATCAATAATGAAATACAATATAAAAGCATGCAATCCATAGGTAAAATTCCCTCGTAGTCCGTATCGATGGTCTTGTAGAGTTGCCTCATCTTCTGCAAGGGTTCCCTCGTGAAGTCTAGGGTACACCTCGTGAATCGATGCCGATGAAAGCTCCCCCCATAACTATTTTCCAAAGGAACGAGGTATCGAAGGTTGTAGAACCTCTCCAAAGACCTAGCTAAAGCCTCTCCAAACCCTAGCTGCGAGCGCCTCCAAAGATGAGGAAAAGATGAGAAAAAAATCACGGCTTTTATAGGGGATGGAATCGGCCATCCACACGGGCGTGTGGATTTCTATAGTGATTTGCTATAGTACTTCACCGTAATGCTCCCGAATTCACACTTTTCATCGAGGCCACTGATAAGTGCTTGTGTGATATGAATACGAAGCATTATTTCCTTATGTTGAGCATTACTTTCCTCGGGTTTTTACATTAATATGTGTGTTTTTATGTTACTTTTATGCAGGTATGGTTGTGAAACCAATTATGAAGGAAAGAAACCAATGTGGATCACAATGCACCGATTTTGGAGAAAA
This sequence comes from Dioscorea cayenensis subsp. rotundata, assembly GCF_009730915.1. Lineage (NCBI taxonomy): Eukaryota > Viridiplantae > Streptophyta > Magnoliopsida > Dioscoreales > Dioscoreaceae > Dioscorea > Dioscorea cayenensis. Next base: position 5,352,223 of record NC_052482.1, read on the forward strand.
TCTTGCTAAGGTTCAAACGCGAAGATATAAGTTCGGTGCGAGATACTAGAGTGTGTGCCAACCTCCCCGTATTTGAGTTTGCACAACCATTTGGAGGGGCACAAGGGCAGTCACACAAAAGCATTCCGACTTATACACATAGAACAAGATCTCCATCAACTTATCCGTCATTGAAGAAGCAAAGCGATCCACGGCATAAACGTGTGCCCGTTTATGTTACCTCGATGAAAAGTGGATTCGGGAGTATTTTTGGCATAGTACCGTTCACATCCGCCCGAAAATGACAGTTTCAGAGAATCTACACGGGCGTGGGTAATTTCCCACGCCTGTGTGGAAATTTCGCACGGGCGCATGTACCGTCCACGCCCGTGGAGTCGCCCGATTCCTGCCCTATTTAAAGCCAATTCAGCCCCGATTTTGGTATTCTTTTCTCCATCTTTTACCCAACTTGCGAGAGCGCTTCGGCTAGGGTTTCGAGGGGTATTGGCCAAGGTTTTGGAGAGGTTCTATGGCTCTGACATCGTGATTCCATTAGGAAGAAGGTTGGTAGGGGAGCTTTGATCGAGGTGTATCCTATGCCGGATGAAGGAATCCTTGGACGACGAGTAGAGGACTTTCCACAAGACCATCGACACAACCATCGAGGGGTTTCTTTATGGATTCATTGCTTTTACATTCGATTTCTTTGATTGTACTTAGCTCCATGGAGAGCTAAACCCCTAGTGGGTACTTGGGTGATTGTGAACCCTAGGATGTATTCGTTTCATTGAACTTCTTTATTATGCTTCCAATAAATTAATGTTTATTGTGAGTTCCAACCTTGAATGCTTGATTGTATGAACATTTGCCTTAGAGTGACACTAGGGTTGAGAGTTCTTGTTGGTAACCTTTTGAGTGAGTGACACACCACGAGCGTTAGATAAAGCTAGGTTGGAGAGGGTTGAGAGGGTGAGTTGAGAGGTACAGGAGCGTCCCCTTTCCCTTTCGACGTGATAGATTCTACCTCCGTTCCTAGAGTTCTTTGCGGCCATAATAGAGTGAATGGTCTAAGGGATGAACCTCCGCTGGGGCCTAGATGCTAGAGTGTGTGCCAACCTGCTCACATTCAAGTGAGTACATCCATTTGGAGGTGCACAAAGGCAGTCACACTCGAGCATTCCGTCTTATGCATACAAGAACAGGAGCTCCACCAACATATATATCATTGAAGAAGCAAGTGATTCATGACGTGAACGTGTGCCCGTTTGCGTTGTCCCGATGAAAGTATGGAATTGGGAAGTTATTCAGGTCGAAGAGCGTAGCGAGCAATCGTAACAACACTATAGCAAAGTCATGTAGCGAGCATTGTTCACAGTCGGCCGATAAACCCGGAGAACGAGAGAATCCACACGGGTGTGTGGAAATTATCCACGCCCGTGTGGAAATTCCTCACGGGCGTGTATCGCTCTGCCCGTGGAGTTGCCCGATTCCGACTCTATTTAAAAGCCGATTCAGCTACGATTTTTGGTATTCTTTTCTCCATCTTTTCCCCAACTTGTGAGAGGGCTTCGGCTAGGGTTTCGAGGGGTATTGGCCAAGGTTTTGGAGAGGTTCTATAGCTCTGACATCGTGATTCCATTAGGAAGAAGGTTGGTAGGGGAGGTTCAATCGAGGCGTATCCTATGCCAGACGAAGGAATCCTTGGACGACGAGTAGAGGATTTTCCACAAGACCATCGACACGACTATCGAGGGTGTTTCTTTATGGATTCATTGCTTTTACATTTGATTTCTTTGATTGTACTTAGCTCCATGGAGAGCTAAACCCCTAGTGGGTACTTGGGTGATTGTGAACCCTAGGATGTATTCGTTTCATTGAACTTTTTTATTATGCTTCTAATAAATTGATGTTTATTGTGAGTTCCAACCTTGAATGCTTGATTGTATGAACATTTCCCCTAGAGTGACACTAGGGTTGAGAGTTCTTGATGGTAACCTTGTGAGTGAGTAACACACCACGAGCGTTAGACAAAGCTAGGTTGGAGAGGGTTGAGAGGGTGAGTCGAGAGGTACAGGAGCGTCCCCTTTCCTCTCCGACGTGATAGATTCTACCTCCGTTCCACTAGTTTTTTGCGGCCATAATAGAGTGAATGGTCTAAGGGATGAACCTCCGCTGGGGCCTAGTTGCACATGCAATGGAGTGAAGTGTTGAGGTGATCTTAGTATCTAGGGCTTAATTGTGGCTAGGGACCTTCCTCCTGGACCAAAGGGTTAGGTCTATATCTAGGAAGAGATTTATCACTTGGAATCCCTAGAGCTCATTGCAACTCTATGCGAGTGCGAGGTGTTGTGATTGGTCGATTTCTCCTCCGGTACATGCATAGAGTTAGGCATAGTTGACCTTAGATTTGGGACTATGTATGTAAGGATTTCCACGACTCACCATTGCATCAATTAGGAAGTATAATAGAGGGTTCTTGCACTTGAAATGACTATCCTAGGTGAAGCATTATCCGAGTACCCCATCTTTATCGATTGCCTTGCCTCCTCCTTATTTTTGCTCTCTTACTTGTTGCTTTTAATTGTTGAGAATTGAATCATTATCACACTTATCATTGTTGATACTCCACATAGCTAAGAATCGAATTAAGTGTCTTTACAACCTACTCCCTGTGGATTTGACCCCGCTCACCAGGGATTATTACTTCGACAAACCCGTGCACTTGCGGGATATACGCAAGGGGAACTTGTCAAGTTTTTTTCGCCGTTGCCGGGAAGCTAGGCGTTTAGAGATACTTTGCACTTTGGTTTCTTAGCTATTTATCCTTCATTCTATTTCACATCTCTTCTCTATCACCGTTCGATTTGTTCTATTATTTCACACTTTCTTATTCTTCCATCATTCTCATTTGTTTTCTTTTTGTCATGTCTTACTTTTTCTTGCAAGGACTTTAAATGATGATTGACCCAGTCGTTGCTCTATATTTGCAGGTCGAAGCTCTCAGTAAAAAGGTTGATAGAATTGTTACTTCAAGACAACAAAACATTCCATGTTACAACGCTTATCATCCAATTGAAGTGGCTACCCAAACTTATTATGGAATAATGGTGAACAACATTGGGAGACACCTCAAGAAGAATGTCAAAGTGGTGAGATACTCGGCGAGGATGCACTTCAATTACAAAGAGTATTAGCTAACTTTATTGAAGCATCCGATGTCTGTGCCCAAAATATGGAGACCACACAAAGATGTCATGAAGCCTCCTATAAAAACCTTGAGCATCAATTAGGAGGGATACTTGACATACTCTCCAAGGATCAACAAGTATTTGAGCAAGCAAGTCAAGTTCCTTGTAGAGAAGATGTGGTAGTGAATGACAATGAAGAAGTGGGATGGAATGAGCATGATGTTGTCGAGATCAAGAGGATACAAGAAGAACCGTTCACTCAATATGATGATTGTTTTAGTGGACAGTATGTTTATGAGCAAGAAATGATGCTAGGAGAGTTGGCGAAGACAGATTGTTTTCAAGTTGAAATTGAAGAAGAAGCAACTACTAAGGTAATGTAACATGCAAGGAGAGTAAGCTTAAACGTACACTTCGAAGGAAAGGGAAAGAACCTGTACAAGAACAGCCTAATCCAGCTGATTTGTAAGTAGGAGGATCTGACAACATGGCAGAACAAAATGAGCAACAACAAACACTATCCGATTATGCCAGACCTTCAGTGTTGGGGACACAATCGAGTATTATGCGTCCCCCAATTACAGCTCAGAACTTCGAGCTAAAGCCGGCATTCATCCATATGCTGCAGCAGTCTGCACAATTCAACAGTTTGGCTGATGAGGATCTAAACAGTCACATAGAGAGCTTCCTCGAGGTGTGCGACATGCTGAAGATAAATGGTGTGACGGATGATGCCATCAAGTTTAGAGCCTTCCCATTTTCCTTAAAGGGGAAAACGAAGCAGTGGCTACACTCATTACCTAGAGCATCAATCACTACATGGGAGGAGATGGTAGAAGCTTTTCTAGCCCATTACTTCCCTCCCGGAAAATCAGCAAAGCTTAGGAATGAGATCTCATCCTTTACGCAGTTGGAATTGGAGTCTCTATTTAAGACATGGGAAAGGTTCAAGGAACTCTTGCGCAAGTGTCCGCAACACGGATTCCCGGAGTGGATGATTGTTCAAACCTTCTACAATGGTTTGAACCCGAGTACAAGGCAACTCTTGGATGCGGCGGCAGGAGGTACCTTAGGTAGCAAGACCCCCGATGAGGCTCGTCAATTGATTGAGGAAATGGGGTTAAATAGCTACCAGTGGAACGCTAGGGAGAAGAAAAAGGTGGCCGGTCTACATGAAATTGATGCGGTAACTTCATTGGCGGCCCAAGTGGAGAGTTTGAGTAAGAAGCTGGATCTTATAGCTTCGAATAGAGTTGCGGCCGTGACCAATTGCACCGGTTGTGGTGGAGGACATGCTCCCTCCGATTGCCCAATCGTCATTGGTGATGTTTCTTCAGTTGAGAATGTTGACTTTGTAGGTAATGGAATGAGACCTCAAGGGAATCCATACAGCAACACCTACAATTCAGGTTGGAAGAATCATCCCAACTTTTCATGGAGTAATCAAGGACCACAGAAGACCATGGGGCCATCGGGGTTCCAACAACAACAACAAGCCCCTCAAGTGGAAAAAGCAATTTCGAGGCTTGGATACCCGAATGACGGATTTGGAGAAGCACTTGGCTAGATTTGTTCAATCGGCAAATACAAGGTTTGAATCAGTCGAGGCTACACTTCGCAATCACACCGCCTCCTTGCACAACGTTGAAAATCAAGTGGGGCAAATTGCGAAATCTTTTTCCGAAAGGCCATATGGGAGTTTACCAAGCAACACGGAAACCAACCCGAGAGAACATGTGAAGGCGATCGCTTTGAGAAGCGGTCGTGAGGTTGAAGGGAGGCTTCCGAGTGAGAAGCCGAAAAAACACGCACCCGAGGTTGTAGAGGTTGAGAAGGGAGCAAACAAAGAGAAAGAGGTGGCACCCCCACCTTTCAAGCTAAGAATCCCTTATCCCTCTAGATTGAAGAATGACGAAGGGGATGAACATTATAAGAAGTTCCTAAGTTTGTTCAAGCAACTCCATATCAACATTCCTTTTGTTGAGGCTTTGGCTCAAATGCCTAAGTATGCGAATTTCCTGAAAGACCTATTGACCAAGAAGAGGAAATTGGAGGAGAGTGCTTCAGTGGTGCTTGATGCTTCATGCTCGGCAGTGTTGCAAAAGAACATGCCGAACAAGAAAAAGGACCCAGGAAGCTTCATTATTCCGTGTAACATCGGTAACTTAGGTGAGGAAATGGCATTGGCGGATTCAGGGGCAAGTATCAACGTCATGCCATATACTTTCTTCCAAAAGCTAGGCTTGGGTGAGCCTAGGCCTACTCAGATGACTTTACAATTGGCGGACCGAACAGTACGACATCCGAGAGGCATCATTGAAGACGTGCTTGTCAAGGTGGACAAGTATATTTTTCTGGTTGACTTCGTAGTGGTAGATGTCGATGAGGATGCTGATGTACCCTTGATACTTGGAAGACCATTTTTGCTGACTTCCAAAGCATTGATTGACATGGACGGCGGAGAGCTCACATTGAGAGTCAGAGACGATAAGCTCCCTTACCGCCTTGCTGAAGCCATGCAGCATTCTCTCGATTTTGATGACACTTTGTATTTTCTAGACACTACTGATGAGATTGTTGATAAATATATACAGGAAATGTTAAACCTGGATCCGTATAAAGGTTTGTTCGACCAAGAGGAGAGCAATGAAGAAGTAATGATGCTTGGTTCGAATGGAGAGGAAACATTTACCCCGGGGATCTTGAAGAAGGTGCTCCGGAAAATGAAGAGGGCTAGGAGACGCCACCGAAAACGCCCCAAGACTATTGGAGACGTACATGAGCCAAGGAAGTTGGACGAACGATTGCTAGGTGGTCCGAAGCCCGATAGTACACCCTCTACCCTCAAGAGACTTTGCTCATCATGCTTTCAAGTTATGGGTAAGAGGCCAACCTTCATTCATAAACCCCCGCGAGGTAAGAAAGATACGTCAAGCTTAGTGACATTAAACAAGCGCTTCTTGGGAAGCAACCCAAGTGTTTACTATTTTCGTACCTTTTAGTTTAGTTTGTTTGCATGAATAAATTGTTAAGTGTTGGTGTTACAATTTTTGAATGCTTGTGCTGAGATTTTATTGTGGGGTTTTAAAAGAATTCATTGTGTGTTTTGTTGCGAATTGGCGAAGTTTGGTCATTTGAGTTCTATTTTGTGTTTTTATCTAGTAAATTTTGCATAATAGGGCAGGCTATGAGTGTGTCAACATGTTCAGAATATTTCTGTAGAGCCTGCAGGTTTTTCTAAGTCATCCGGAGAAAACACACGGGCGTGGGGAATTTCCGCATGCCCGTGGATGTGTACTGTAAACTCATCCAGAGAGGGCACTGGGGCGTGCGGCTGCCCCTGTGGACGACCATGCGACAGGCGCACGCCCGTGCGTAATTTTCGCATGGGCGTGTGAATTCCTGCAGAGTTGGGCAGATTTTCCCGAGAACGCACAGGGGCGTGGACTCGCCCCTGTGGGTGACCTTGTGAACCACACACGGGCGTGGGTAATTTCCACACGCCCGTGCCAAACTTTGCAGGTTGCTCCCCCCATCCCTAGAACACACAGGGGCGTGCGGCTGCCCCTGTGACTTGGGCTTGTGAATGTCCACGCCCGTGGGGAATTTCCGCACAGGCGTGTGGAAGACTTGATATCTTTCTCGGATGTCCAGGGAAGCTACAGTGGCGTGCATATGCCCCTGTGGGTCTGGCGCACGGGCGTGGATATCTTCCGCACGCCCGTGGGAGGTCATTCTAAGTCAGTGAGAGTTTTTCCCGAGAGCGCACAGGGGCGTGCATACGCCCCTGTGGAGCTTTTGAAGTGAGGCGCACGGGCGTGTGGAATTTCCACACACCCGTGTGGATGCACAGAACGTCAAAAGTCGCGAGTTCTGTTTAAAAGAGGATGATTTCTCTCCCTCCTCACAACTCCTTTTCACTTGAAAACACTCTCACACTATTCTCCGAGTGCATAGCGTCAGTTTAGTGGGATTATAGCGAAGTTTTCCGGCCGGCTCTTCATTTTCTTACTCCTCCTCGTCGGTAAATCCTTTTTCATCATCTTCTTCGTCAATTCATGATTTCTATTGATTAATCTGGTTAATAATGCTTCGTTTCTTAAATTAGAACAATGATTTATGTGTAGAACGAAGTTAGAGATATTATTGAGTTGTATTTTTGGATTGTTGATGCCTGGCCGTGCGGTTCTCATGGCCCGTGAATCTACACGGGCGTGCATAAATTCCACACGACAGTGTGGATTTCTACAGTATTGTTTTATCAACTTGGTTGACTAATTTTTGTTTAAATTTGGCAGATCATGGCACCTAGGACAAAGAAGCAAGCTGATAAGAGGCCACGTGAGTCATCCTCTGAGCTCAAGGGTATGAGATTTGCGATTCCCGAACATCAGGTCCGTTATGAGCGCTTATCGAGACTCCACTTCGGACAGACTCGATTCCTGGACACGACTATACTATGAGATCTTCAGCAGGGAGATGAGTTCGCTGATGAGGTTGAGGACCTTGTTTCATATGGTGGTTGGCGGCAGTTGTTGACTATTAGAGAGCCAGCAATCGGAGAGTTTACACTGGAGGTGCTCTCCTCGTTCGAGTTTGATAGAGCGTATGCGAGCTTCGACAGTTTGGGCACCATTCAGTTCAGAGTGTTTGGACGCCACCATAGCTTGAGCATTACGCAGTTTTCCGTACTACTTGGCTTATATGAGGAGGCATTCATAGCTACAGAGGAGTATGCACAGTTGCCTACTGATTATCCTGGAACCTTGACCCCGCAAAGAGCTTACAGAGTGCTATGTGGTCAAGGTCAGTATGAGCCGGGGGTGTCCAAGGCCACGTGTGTTTCCAACCTGCCTACAGATATTTGCACGCCATCATGAGTAGGTCGGTGAATGGCCGTGGCGACAGTACTGGTGTCTTGAGCCGTCAGGAGTTGCTATACTTGTACTCGATTGTAGAGCGCGTACCGATCCACTTAGGGCACATCCTGGATGATTACATCAGACATCAGGGATAGTATGCTAGACTGGGAGCGATCTTCTCAGGCCCTTACATTACGAGATTAGTGCTGGGCATGGGTCTCTTGGATTCGATTCGCGGGGCCGAGAAGATGAGTGTACCCGCTACCCTGGGTCTAGAAACTATGCGGTTGATGGGCATGGTCGGCAGGGTTCGGACAGGGGTTTTTGCGTTAGTCCTACCAGACCCAGAGATAGCTGATGATGAAGGTGATGACGCCGGGGCATCTCAGTCCGCCCCCGAGCCTCAGCCCGCATCGATGGAGACCGAGGCACCTCCAGCAGCCGAGGAACCACCCCAGTGCGTATGTTTTCACCTTCTCGAGCCAATGATCGCTTTGAGAGGCTCGAGAATGCTATAGGAGTGGTCCGACCCGAGGTTGCCGAGATTAGGGCTACGCAGGCCACTCAGTACACAGAGTTCATGGCATGTTTCAACATATTACAGCAGATCCTAGAGCGAGACATTGCCTCATCATTTGTCCTGCAGCCGAGGGCTCTTCAGGTCCCGCTAGTACCTCCAACACCTCCATCCTCGACCCCAGCACCGGAGGACCCACTATATGCTTCCACTTCAGCAGCAGCAGCAGCAACGGAGCCCGAGAGCGACTCCGACACTTGACCTTTCTTTTACTTTCATGCATTTTACTTTATCTTATTTTCTTGTTTTTAGACTTGTTCATTCAGAAAGGATTTTCCTTCTGAGTTTATGTTATTTTGCATTATCGGGTTGTATTCATTGTTTCATCTTTTATACACTCGAGTTATTTTTGTTTTTCTTGAGCTTCACTGAACCCCCTCGTGTATGCGTGCAGATGGTCTTGTCTTCCTGGAAATTGAGACTTAGTCATGGGCACGGTCAAGGTGCTTCGGCACTTGGCCGTACGAGCTTCACAACCCGTTGGAACAATACTCCCAATGAATTAGCTTCATCAAACGAAACACTAGGAGTCAGGGGACTATTGTTTTGATTGCTTTCTCCCACATCTATTTTTGAATGATATATTTTGAGTGAGCTTGCATGTGTACATTGAGGACAATGTACAACTTAAGTGTGGGGGGTAGTTTCATAATGCGCACATCTTTTCTATTGTTCTTGATTGATATATGCTCACATAGCCGATGGCGGTTCACCTTAGTTGCAATGTTTGTATTCTTAAGTCTAGGAGAATTGTTAACATTGAATGTTTTCATGCTCTAGTTCTTGCTTAAAATTTTAGGAATTTTTGCCCGATTTACACTTAGGACTCACTCTTTGAACTCTACTGGAAACTCATGTTTGATGTTAAAGGGACTAGTTATGTTTAATTTTTGTGTTAAACTCTGAAAAAAAAAATGGAAAATGAAAAGAAGGAATAAAATAGTTTTATTGTTTATTTGTGTTCGTTGGGTGGAAAGAGCTACCACCTATGAAGTATGAAGCTACTCTCACAAGTCGGATACTAGTTATGCCCTAATGAGAGAAAGAGATATCTCATAGGATGAGTGAAAGCTACAACTTGGGTGGAAAGAGCTACCACCTCGAAAGTGTGAATGCCACCTTAGCGGCCGCTTTGGAAAGGGCTACCTTAGAGGATGTGTGAAGCTACTACTATTGTTTAAAATTTTTATCACTTTTGTAGATAAATAAGTCCCTTGTACTTACAACTTTGAGGAGTATAACTTGGGTTGTTTTGAGTGAGTTCACACACTTACACGAAATTCGGGTTTGTTGTCCTTTTTGATTCAAGTTTTTAGCTAGAGCATTGATTTTTTCGTATTTAGTGTTTAAATTTTCCTTACTTGTAAAATGCTATCTTTGTATACTTTGGTGAACCTAAGGCCAAGCACTTTCAATATTTTCTTCATTGATGCACAGAATGTTTAATTTTTGCTTGAGGACAAGCAAAAGCTTAAGTGTGGGGGAGTTTGATAAGTGCTTGTGTGATATGAATGCGAAGCATTCTTTCTTTATGTTGAGCATTACTTTTCTCAGGTTTTTACATTAATATGTGTGTTTTTATGTTACTTTTATGCAGGTATGGTTGTGAGGCTGAGTATGAAGGAAATAGGCCAATGTGGATCATAATGCACCTATTTTGGAGGAGATCTTGCTAAGGTTCAAACGCAAAGACATAGGACAGGTGTGAGATGCTAGAGTGTGTGCCAATCTCCTCACATGCAAGTGAGTACATCCATTTGGAGGGGCATAAAGGCAGTCACACTCGAGCATTCCGTCTTATGCATACAAGAACAGGAGCTCCACCAACATATATATCATTGAAGAAGCAAGTGATTCACGACGTGAACGTGTGCCCGTTTGCGTTATACCGATGAAAGTATGGAATTGGGAAGTTATTCAGGTCGAAGACGTAGCGAAAGCAATCGCTCACGACCGGCCGAGAAACCAGAGAAACAGAGAATCCACACGGGCGTGTGGAAATTATCCACGCCCGTGTGGAAATTCCGTACGGGCACGTGTATCATCCACGCCCGTGGAGTTGCCCGATTCGAGCCCTATTTAAAGCTGATTCAGCCCCGATTTTGGTATTCTTTTCTCCATCTTTTTCCCAACTTGCGAGAGGGCTTTGGCTAGGGTTTCGAGGGGTATTGGCCAAGGTTTTGGAGAGGTTCTACGGCTTCGACATCGTGATTCCATTAGGAAGAAGGTTGGTAGGGTAGCTTCGATCGAGGCGTATCCTATACCGGACGAAGGAATCCTTTGATGACGAGTAGAGGACTTTCCACAAGACCATCGACACGACCATCGAGGGGGTTTCTTTATGGATTCATTGCTTTTACATTTGATTTCTTTGATTGTACTTAGCTCTATGGAGAGCTAAACCCCTAGTGGGTACTTGGGTGATTGTGAACCCTAGAATGTATTCATTTCATTGAACTTCTTTATTATGCTTCTAATAAATTGATGTTTATTGTGAGTTCCAACCTTGAATGCTTGATTGTATGAATATTTCCCCTAGAGTGACACTAGGGTTGAGAGTTCTTGTTGGTAACCTTGTGAGTGAGTGACACACCACGAGCGTTAGACAAAGCTAGGTTGGAGAGGGTTGAGAGGGTGAGTCGAGAGGTACAGGAGCGTCCCCTTTCACCTCTGACGTGATAGATTCTACCTTCGTTCCATGAGTTCTTTGCGGCCACAATAGAGTGAATGGTCTAAGGGATGAACCTTCGCTGGGGCCTAGTTGCGCGTGCAATGGAGTGAAGCGTTGAGGTGATCTTAGTATCTAGGGGCTTAATTGTGGCTAGGGACCTTACGCTCGGACCAAAGGGTTAGGGTCTAAATCTAGGAAGAGATTTATCACTTGGAATCCCTAGAGCTCATTGCAACTCTATCGACGAGTCGAGGTGTTGAGAATGTTCGATTTCTCCTCCGGGACATGTATAGAGTTAGGCATAGTTGACCTTAGATTTGGGACTATGTATGTAAGGATTTCCATGACACACCATTGCATCAATTAGGAAGTATAATAGAGGGTTCTTGCACTTGAAATGACTATCCTAGGTGAAGCATTATCCGAGTACCGCATCTTTATCGACTGCCTTGCCTCCTCCTTACTTTTGCTCTCTTACTTGTTTCTTTTAATTCCTGAGAATTGAATCATTATCACACTTATCATTGTTTATACTCCACATAGCTAAGAATCGAATTAAGTGTCTTTACACCCTACTCCCTGTGGATTCAACCCCGCACACTCGGGATTATTACTTCGACAAACCTGTGCACTTGCGGGATATAAGCAAGGGGACCTTGTCACGCGTGCAATGGAGTGAAGCGTTGAGGAGATCTTAGTATCTAAGGCTTAATTGTGGCTAGGGACCTTCCGCCTGGACCAAAGGGTTAGGTCTATAATTAGGAAGCGATTTATCACTTGGAATCACTAGAGCTCATTGCAACTTTATTCGAGTGCGAGGTTGAGAGGTTATTTAATCTCTCCTCCGGGACATGTATAGAGTTAGGCATAGTTGACCTTAGATTTGGGAATATGTATGTAAGGATTTCCACGACTCACCATTGCATTGATTAGGAAGCATAATAGAGAGTTCTTGCACTTGAAACGATTTTTCTAGGTGAAGCATCATCCGAGTACCCCATCTTTATCAATTGCCTTGCCTCCTCCTTACTTTTGTTCTCTTACTTGTTGCTTTTAATTGTTGATAATTGAATCATTATCACACTTATCATTGTTGATACTCCACATAGCTAAGAATCGAATTAAGTGTCTTTACTCCCTACTCCCTGTGGATTCGACCCCGCTCACTCGGGATTATTACTTCGACAAACCTGTGCACTTGCGGGATATACGCAAGGGGAACTTGTCAAGTTTTTGGCACCGTTGCCGGGGAGCTAGGCGTTTAGAGATACTTTGCACTTTGTTTTCTTAGCTATTTACCCTTCATTCTATTTCACATCTCTTCTCTATCACCGTTTTGATTTGTTCTAAAAAAAAAAAAAAAAATTATTTCACACTTTCTTATTCTTCCATCATTCTCATTTGTTTTCTTTTGTCATGTCTTACTTTTTCTTGCAAGGATTTTAAATGATGATTAACCCAGTCGTTGCTCTATATTTGCAGGTCGAAGCTCTCAGTAAAAAGGTTGATAGAATTGTTACTTCACGACAACAAAACATTCCATGTTACAACACTTATCATCCAATTGAAGTGGGCTACCCAAACTTATTATGGAATAATGGTGAACAACATTGGGAGACACCTCAAGAGGAATGTCAAAGGGGTGAGATACTCGGCGAGGATGCACTTCAGTTACAAAGAGTATTAGCTAACTTTATTGAAGCATCCGATGTCTGTGTCCAAAATATGGAGACCACACGAAGATGCCATGAAGCCTCCTATAAAAACCTTGAGCATCAATTAGGAGGGATACTTGACACACTCTCCAAGGAACAACAAGTATTTGAGCAAGCAAGTCAAGTTCCTTGTAGAGAAGATGTGGTAGTGAATGACAATGAAGAAGTGGGACGGAACGAGCATAATGTTGTCGAGATCGAGAGGATACATGAAGAACCGTTCACTCAATATGATGATTGTTTGAGTGGACCGTATGTTTGTGAGCAAGAAATGATGCAAGGAGAGTTGGCGAAGACAAATTGTTTTCAAGTTGAAATTGAAGAAGAAGCAACTACTAAGGTAATGGAACACGCATCTCTCTTTGGGATTCATCAATTCATAAATTGCAAGAAAGAGATTTTGGGTTTGGAAGAAGATGTGGGTAGGAGATTGAAGCCATCCAATGACCCACCTGTGCTAAGCTTGGACAATTCCCAACCCAAATTGTTTCCTTTGAGGCCAAAGGTAAGATGGTTGGACTATCCAACAAATATTCCACCCCGGCAAGCAAATTTTTGGTTTAAGGGAAGTAGCTATGCAATATCTAGTCGGGAGGAACATACTCTTTTCAAGCCTCCATAAGGTAAAGAAGAGGTACGTCAAGCTTAGTGACGAAAAACAAGTGCTTCTTTGGGAGGCAACCCAAGCAATTACTGTTTTCCTAGTTTTTAGTTTAGTGTTTGCATGAATAAGAGCTTGAGTGTTGGTGTTTTGATTCTTATAGGCCATTGCTATGCTTTTCTTGTGGACCGTTGGTGTTATCTTGTGCTTTCATGTGTTTTGGTGAAGTTTTGGTAGTTTGAGCTATTTCACATGTTTTTCACTAGTAAAACTTACATATTAGGGCAGGCTCTAAGTGTGTAAACATGTTAAAAAAAATATTTTCTGCAGAGCTTGCAGAATTTTCTAAGGCATCCAGAGAAAACATACGGGCGTGTGGAATTTTCGCACACCCATGGATTTGCACTGCGAGCTCATCCAGAGAAGGCACAGGGGCGTGCGGCTGCCCCTGTGAAGGACCATGCGACTGTCACACGCCCGTGGGTAATTTCCGCACGGGCGTGTGGATTCCTGCAGAGTTGGGTTGTTTATCCCGAGAGCACACAGGGGCGTGGACTCGCCCCTGTGGGTGACCTTGTGAACCACACACGGGCGTGGATAATTTTCGTACGCTCATGCGAATCTCTGCAGAGAACCTCTCCATCCCGAGAAGACACAGGGGCGTGCGTTTGCCCCTATGAGTTGGGCTTGTGAATATCCACGCCCGTGTGGAATTTTCGCACGGGCGTAGGTCTTAGAGAATTTTCTCGGTTGCATGTAGAGTCCACAGGGGCTTGCGTCTACCCCTGTGGGTCGGGCACACGGGCGTGGGTAATTTCCACACGCCCGTGTGGATTTACAGATATGCTAGAACCGCAGGTTTTTTTTAAAATCTTTTCGGGTTTCTTCATCTTTTCACCCTTATAAGTTTTGAGAACACATCCTTGCTCTCTCCTGACCTCTCACCGTCGTTTTAGAGGGTTGTTAATTGAGTTTTCTGGCCGTTTTCTAGTCTTTCATTCTCATTTTGTCGGTAAGCTTCTCTTTCTCTTTTCTTTGCCAATCTTCATTTAGTTTGCAGCACCAGCGTCATCTTCACCAGCAGCGGAAACAGATGTAGTAGCTATTGACACCAACACTTGAGGCGTCTTTACCTTCTTTGTTCTTATTTTTCGCATTTTATTTTCTGCATTTTATTTTGGATTTGTATACTCAAAAAGGATTTTCCTTCTGAGTTTATTTTCATTTTGTTGTCTTGAGTTGTATTCATTGCTCTATCTTTTGTATACTCGAGTTGTTTTTGTTTTATTGAGCTTCACTGAACCCCCTCGTGTATGTGTGCAGATGGTCTTGTCATCATGGGAATTGAGACTTTGTCATGGGCACGGCCAAGTTGCTTCGGCACTTGCCCGTGTGAGCTTCACAACCCGTCGGAACATTACGCCGAAGGACTTAGCTCCATCAAACGCAACTCTAGGAGTCAGGGGAGTATTGTTTTGATTGCTTCCCCAACATATATTCTTCATTGATATACATTATGAGTGGGTTTGCATGTGTACATTGAGGACAATGTACAACTTAAGTGTGGGGGGGAGTTTCATAGTGCACACATCTTTTCTATTGTTCTTGATTGTTATATGCTCACATAGCCAATGGCGGTTCACCTTAGTTGCAAGCATTGTATTCTTGAGTTTAGGAGAATTTCTAACATTGAATGTTTTCATGCTCTAGTTCTTGCTTGAAGTTTTAGGAATTTTTGTCCGATTTACACTTAGTGCACTACTCACTCTCTGAACTCTATTGGAAACTCATGTTCGATGTTAAAGGGACTAGTTAGGTTTACTTCTTTTGCTAAATTCAAAAAAAAAAAAGGAAAATGAAAAGAAAGAAAAAAATAGTTTTATTGTTTAGTTGTGCTATTGGGTGGAAAGAGCTACCACCTATGAAGTATGAAGCTACTCTCATAAGTCGGATACTAGTTATGCCCTAATGAGAGAAAGAGCTATCTCATGGGATGAGTGAAAGCTACCACCCCGGTAGAAAGAGCTACCACCTCGAAAGTGTGAAAGCCACCTTAGGGGCCGCTTGGGAAAGGGCTACCTTAGAGGATGTGTGAAGCTATTATCGTTTTTGAAATGTTTGTTGTTTTCTTGTTGTAGATAAATAAGTCCCTTATACTTAGAGCTTTGAGGAGTATACTTTGGGTTGACTTGAGTGAGTTTACACACTTACACGATTTCGGGTTTGTTGTCCTTTTTTATTCAAGTTTTTAGCTAGAGCATTGATTTTTCGTATTTAGTGTTGAAATTTCCCTTTCTTGTAGAATGCTCTCTTTGTATGCTTTGGTGAACCTAAGGCCAAGCACTTCCAATATTTCCTTCATCCATGCGCATAACATTTTAATTTTTGCTTGAGGATAAGCAAAAGCTTAAGTGTGGGGGAGTTTGATAAGTGTTTGTGCAATATGAATGTGAAGCATTATTTCCTTATGTTGAGCATTACTTTCCTCAGATTTTTACATTAATATGTGTGTTTTTATGTTACTTTTATGCAGGTAGGGTTGTGAAACCAATTATGAAGGAAAGAAGCCAATGTGGATCACAATGCACCGATTTTGGAAGAAATCTTGCTAAGGTTCAAACGCGAAGATATAAGTTCGGTGCGAGATGCTAGAGTGTGTGCCAACCTCCCCGTATTTGAGTTTGCACAACCATTTGGAGGGGCACAAGGGCAGTCACACTCAAGCATTCTGACTTATGCACATAGAACAAGATCTCCATCAACTTATCCGTCATTGAAGAAGCAAAGCGATCCACGGCATAAACGTGTGCCCATTTATGTTACCTCGATGAAAAGTGGATTCGGGAGTATTTTTGGCATAGTACTGTAGCAGGTTTCTGTATCAAATAACTGTAGCAAACACTATAGCAGTGACTATTCACAGCCGCCTGAAAATGACAGTTTCAGAGAATCCACACGGGCGTGGGTAATTTCCTACGAACGTGTGGAAATTCCGCACGGGCGCGTGTACCGTCCACGCCCGTGGAGTCGCCCGATTCCAGCCCTATTTAAAGCCGATTCAACCCCGATTTTGGTATTCTTTTCTCCATCTTTTCCCCAACTTGAGAGAGGGCTTCGGCTAGGGTTTTGAGGGGTATTGGCTAAGGTTTTGGAGAGGTTCTACGGCTCCGACATCATCATTCCTGAGGAAGAAGGTTGGTAGGGGAGCTTCCGTCGAGGCGTATCCTATACCGGACGAGGGAATCCTTGGACGACGAGTAGAGGACTCTCCGCAAGACCATCGACACGACCATCGAGGGGGTTTCTTTATGGATTCATTGCTTTTACATTCAATTTCTTTGATTGTACTTAGCTCCATGGAGAGCTAAACCCCTAGTGGGTACTTGGGTGATTGTGAACCCTAGGATGTATTCGTTTCTTTAAACTTCTTTATTATGCTTTCAATAAATTGATGTTTATTGTGAGTTCCAACCTTGAATGCTTGATTGTAAGAACATTTCCCCTAGAGTGACACTAGGGTTGAGAGTTCTTGTTGGTAACCTTGTGAGTGAGTGACACACCACGAGCGTTAGACAAAGCTAGGTTGGAGAGGGTTGAGAGGGTGAGTCGAGAGGTACAGGAGCGTCCCCTTTCACCTCCGACGTGATAGATTCTACCTTCGTTCCACGAGTTCTTTGTGGCCACAATAGAGTGAATGGTCTAAGGGATGAACCTTCGCTGGGGCCTAGTTGCGCGTGCAATATAGTAAAGCGTTGAGGTGATCTTAGTATCTAGGGCTTAATTGTGGCTAGGGACCTTCCGCCTGGACCAAAGGGTTAGGTCTAAATCTAGGAAGAGATTTATCACTTGGAATCCCTAGAGCTCATTGCAACTCTATGCGAGTGCGAGGTTGAGAGGTTATTTAATCTCTCCTCCCGAACATGAATAGAGGTAGGCATAGTTGACCTTAGATTTGGGACTATGTATGTAAGGATTTCCACGACTCACCATTGCATTGATTAGGAAGCATAATAGAAAGTTCTTGCACTTGAAACGATTTTCCTAGGTGAAGCATCATCCGAGTACCCCATCTTTATCGATTGCCTTGCCTCCTCCTTACTTTTGCTCTCTTATTTGTTGCTTTTAATTGTTAAGAATTGAATCATTATCACACTTATCATTGTTGATACTCCACATAGCTAAGAATCGAATTAAGTGTCTTTACACCCTACTCCCTGTGGATTCGACCCCGCTCACCCGGGATTATTACTTCGACAAACCCGTGCACTTGCGGGATATACGCAAGGGGAACTTGTCACCCACATGAATGGGTACACATCCATGCGTTAGATCGTGTTGCGTTTTCAATGAAATCACATTGACTAAGATCTTGCTAGTATTGCACAAGTCAGAACACGTGAGTGTGAATGCCTTTGTGCCGCTCCAATTTGTATATATTCTCTTGAGTACAATGGAGGTTGGCACACACCCAAATGTCTTTGAGTACAACTTGTGTCTTCACAATTGTTCAATCCAAGAACTTCATCAAAAATTGCATCCAAGATCTACTTTTGGTCCCTTTCTTCCACAGTTGTCTTCACAACCCTAGATGCACAAAAGAACACATATACACACAAATAAGAGATAAAATCTGAGAAAATTAATGATCAATGTAAGAAAAGAATACTTCATATTACTAATACACAAGCACTTATAAAACTCCCCCACACTTGAGCTTTTGCTTATCCTCAAGCAAAAATTAAAAGATTCAAGCATATAAGAAGGAAAATTGGAAGTGCTTGGTGTTAGGTTCACCAAAAATTTGCAAGGAAAGCATTCTACAAGTATGGAAAAAATTTCAACACCGAATAAGAAAAATCAATGCTCTAGCTAAAAACTTGAATAAAAAAGGACAACAACCCGAAATAATGTAAGTGTGTGTAAACTCACTCATGTCAACCCAACGTATACTCCTCAAAGCTCTAAGTGAGAAGGACTTATTTATGTACAACAAGAAAAAAGAAGGTAGTAGCTTCACACATCCTCTTAGGTAGCCCTTTCCTAAGCGGCCGCTAAGGTTGCTTTCACATTTTTGAGGTGGTAGCTCTTTCTACCGAGGTAGTAGGTTTCACTCATCCCTTGAGATAGCTCTTTCTCTCACTAGGACATAACTAGTATCTGACTTGTAAGAGTAGCTTCATACTTTATAGGTGGTAGCTCTTTCCATCCCCAATGCACAAACAAAACAAACATAATTTTTTTTCTTTTATTTTTCCTTCATTTCCATTTTTTTTCAACGAAATTAAAATAAGAAACAAACTAAAATAGTCCCTTAAATGTTGAATTTGAGTTTCTACAAGGTTTAATGAGTGAGTAGTGCAACTAGTGTAAATCGGGCAAAAATTCCTAAGAATTCAAGTAAAACTAGAGCATGAGAAAATTCAATGTTAAAAGTTCTCCAAAACTCAACAATACAAACATTGCAACTAAGGTAAACTGCCATTGGCTATATGAGCATGAACAATGAATCATAAGTATAGAACATGCGTAATGTGAACTCCCCTCACCCCCAAACTTAAGATGTACATTGCCCTCAATGTACGCATAGAAGCATAATAAAGTATAAAGCAATCAAAAACATGTGTGAAGATGGGCAATTGAAACAATACTCCCTTGAACTCCTAATGGTACGTTCAATGAAGCTATATTCAATAAGAGTTGAGTTCCAATGGGTTGTGGAGCACACTCGGCCATGTGAATGTCATATTGACTGTGCCAATGACTATTCCTCAAATTCCAGACTCACAAAACCATCTTCACGTATACACAAGGGGGTTCAGTGAAGCTCAACAAAAATAAAATAAACTTGAGTGTATAAAGAAATGAAAATGAAATACAACTCGAAGTAACTGAAAATAAAAGATAAACTCAGAAAGAAGATCCTTTCGGAGTAGTACAAGTCTAAAATAAATGCATAAGTAAAATACGAAAAAATATAAAATTAAAGAAAGAAAAGATGCCTCAAGCGTTGGTGTCAATTGTGGGCTCTGCTGCTGCTGGATCAACTGATGCTAGTGGTGGTGGTGATGGTGGTACTAGTGATGTCGGAGGAGTCGGTGGAGCTCTGGGTCTCATCACAAAAGGTGAGGTTACATCTCGCTCGAGTAACAACTGTAGAATATTGAGACGCGCAATTACCTCTATGTGGTTCGCAGCCTGTGTAGCACGAACCTCAACTAGCTCTGTCTACAGCACCCCTACAGCACTCTCAAGCCTCTCAAAACAATCATAGGCTTGAGATGGAGAAAACATACACACTAGAGGTGGCTCCTGTGTTTCAAGTGGTGCCTCGGTCTCTATCTGCTCGGGCAGTGGCTCGGGAGTAGGCTGTGACCCCTCTGCTTCCTCACCCTTGCCCTCGACTGGCTCTGGCGGGGCATGATCATGACATAGACTCCATCTCTGTATCTCCGGATCATGCCCATAAGTCTCATCATCTCCAAACCGAAGCAAGATAATAATATCATCTACTCGACCCCATGTTCGGGTCTAGCAAACCCATCCCAATGATGAGTCTGGTGATGTACGGGCTTGAGAAGATCACTCCCACCTTGGTATACTAACCCTGATACCTCAGGTACTCTACTACAATGTGTCCAAGTTGGAGTGGCTCGCTCTATACCAAAAAATATAAATAAAGTAGCTTCTAGAGACTCAACACCCCTGTACTATCACCATAGTCGTTCACGGATCGGCTAAGAACGGCGTGGATGTATCGGTAAGCTGGCTGAGAAAGACATGTCACCTTGGAGACTCCCGGTTCGTACTGTACCTGGCCTCATAATGCTCTATATTCACGCTGGGGTGTCAAACTGCCAGGGTAAACTGTTCGGAGCTTTTCGTACTCCTCTGTGTCCGTAAATACCTCATTGTATAATCTGAGTCAAACTAAAAATTGTGTGACACTCATACTGTGGTACTATCCAAACATTCTGAACTATATAGTGTTAATGCTATCGAAACTACGATAAGAATGGTCGAACTTGAACAAGGCGAGCACCTCTAGTGTCAACATACGGATAGCCGGCTCTCTGATGGAATGTAATTGATTGATCGCCCGCAAGTGTACGGCATCGCCAAGTACTACCCTGTGAGTGACATAGGGGTCGTAGTATTCCACGGGGCCAAGGAAGTATTATTACTCACTCTTCATCTATTATCTAGCCTACAATTCTTAGTATGAATAACAAATGAAATTAAATAAAATAAATTAACTAATCTATGGCCGGGTAACTAGCACATGGATGTAAACAAACAAGGGAGTATCAAGCATGAGAAGCGAGTATTTGGACAAGGAATCCACCTAGGGTTGTCATTAAGTCCCTAACTAGGATGAGTTAAAGGTGCATTGATGATAATTGAGGCCTAGAGACCTCGTGATTAAATTAACACCAATCTTTCGGTGACTAACCCCTGATCCCATACGAATGTCAATCGGAATCTCTTCTGGATTAACACACCTATGATCGCATTAAGTTCTTTGAGTTCTCTAATAGGAGTAAATCTACTATCCTTCGGCTTAAACCTAGCAATGGAGGGCTGCCAACACCCGATCACTCGGCGTGTAGGTATATGTATCCCCTTTCAATCTCTCCTAGATCTATTACACATGAGTAGGTCACATCTACGCATACAACTCACAGTAGAATTACGGATCTCTCCATATATGTAATTCTAGGCATGAAAGCATGAAAGATCGAATCTCAAACAACCATCCAATTCAATGAAGAACAACATTCCAAGTTCATACACAAGATTAAGCCTAGGGTTCATCCAAATCCAAACACCAAAATAAGTTAATCTCTCATGACAAGGGATACTTATACAACATACAAGGAAAAGAAAGACAATAAAGAAGCAAGAAAACTCCCTCTACGGTTTTGATCTCCTTGGATCGATGAAGCCTTGAATGGTGATGCAATGGTGGCTTAAAACTTCACTCCAACTCCTTCTCCTATGCTCCTCTCTCTCTTGGTGATGATGTGTGCTCATTTCCCACAAGGCCTCAAGGATGTATGATGGCGGCGGCCCAAGAGGCCAAGAAGAAGTCTCCTCAAAAGTTCTCCAAAACGTCCGCATATGCCCCCAGAATCACTCTCCAAAATGGGCTCAATGAGGACCTCATTGGGGTGGTATACTGGCTCAATGAGGACCTCATTGAGGTGGTATACTGGTTCAATGAGGACCTCATTGAGCCCCTCATTGACACTGTTTGGGGTAGGCAAACTCCACAAATGCTCTCGGAACAGATCCATACTGGCTCAATGAGCACCTCATTGAGCCAGTATGCCTTCAAATAAACATCTTCTTTTATAGCTACAGTGATTATCCCGGGCTCCATACCGGGTAGCATTGAGGCCGTATGCCATGATTCAATTCTTGACTTGAAAACTCTCCCGGTGCTATAGTTGAAGCTACAGTGATCTTGCTACACTGTTGATGCTACAGTACCACTTCTACAGTCGCCAGCTACTTATCTTCTCTTTTTCACCCAAATCATATCTTTGTGTCCTCCATGGCGTTCCCGTGCCCTACAAAACAAATAACACATGATTAAGCACAAAATGGGCATCAATTCTAATAAAAATACATGCTAGAGGTAACAAATACATATACTAAAATATGTACATTTAGACACTTATCAAATATCCCCACACCTAAGCATTTTTTTGTCCCCAAGCAAACACATCATGAAAAACAAAGATAATGATAAGTGGCTAAATGTATTACCTCTGGCTCAAATAAATACAAGACTCTAGAAGTATTGGAAAATGATAACTAGATAATGAGTTACAAAACATTAAGCACAACAAAGAGATCCTGTCTAACCTCCTATATGTCTGTGCCATGTGAGTGAACCTTTTATTTCATCTGTCCTTCCTGGTCTAGCCTACTGACTTCAATCAGTACAGCTCTAGATGCTAATCACTCCACAAGCAAGAGTACTAAGTCTTAAAATGCTAAGTACTGCTTCAATGAGCAAGTAGGATCCTTCTAAGCCTTAAACTTGAACTAACTTCCTTTTCTTTCTCAAAATCTCTAGTAGGTAGTCAACAAGATCACTAGGGTTTTTATTTTTAGTTCATTTTATTTTTTTCTTTTTCGAGTCTAACTAACACAGACTGCACCAAAAAAAAACTTTCTGGAGGGTGCACATGCTGGTTAGGCACAAGAGCCACCCAACTACTCGATTACAGTCTACATAGACACATTCATGCTTCACTAGTAGAGCAATACTGACATAGACTCATTTTTTCTTTTTCTCTTTTTTTTCACTTATTTTCACTCATTTTTTTTTCAGACTACTCTACATGCCACAAAACTAGGGCTAGCTCAACAAGACTTAAAATTTCTTAAGAGTTCATTGAAAGAAATAACTTAGAATCCTAAGGCAGAGTACTCAAAGTTGTGTGTTAAGCAATCAAGAGAGATAGGGTAGTCATGTTGGCTATTCCCAGGGCATCAACATAAGATTCAGTGCACAAGACAATACTAGAGGTGAAACATGATTCAATAGAGTACAACAACAAATATGTAACTCAAATCAATCATTAATCCATGCTATAAGAGTCTTACAATAATGAACAAGCCATCATGGGTAACACTAGCATGCAAAAAATAACCCTAATACATACAATATACCCATCCCCCACCTAGTGTTGTACATTGTCTCCAATGTACACTAATCATGAAAAGCATGGTAATATATGCAATGAAAACAATAGAGAAGGGTGGAACGAACTTCCCCGGTTATTCTTGTACACACGGAGAGATGTGACCCGAACAAAAGGTGTTGTATACTTTTCATATCGGGTCCGGCTTTCACCAAATGGAAGGAGGGCTCACCAAGCTCCCTTAATGCCCTGCAAGGCATAAAAAGGACATCATCATTCCACAAAAATTTACAAAAATGAGATGGGGAGTAATCATGCAAACACTAACATAAAAACTAGAAAATAAAAGCTAAAAAATAAAACAAAGTGTCCATGCTAGCCCTTGTCTTTAGAATTAGGTTTCTCATCACAAAATGACATCTTGTTCTATGGTATTCTTGTCCAAAAATGTGGTGACTCATGTGGTGTAAACATAATTCCATGGTTGCTTGCCAATTTCTTCATCCTCATCATTCCTACAAACCATGGAAAACCCAATCAAGCATAGAGGAATCCAATATAATTCAAAATGTAGTGTATGAGATGAAGAAACAATGACAAATATGATGCATAGTGTCCATATGGCCGTATGGGGGCCGTATGGGTACTGTTCACTCTGAAAGAACCTCCCCAAAAACATGAAAATCAAAAACGTTTTACATAAATTCAAGGGAGACATCATCCACAACAATCACACTACAAAAACAAAGCCAAATACTTGATAAAATCCATAAATAAGCTCCAAGAATGCAAGAAGAATGAAGAAGATAAAACTAGGGCATCAAAGAGCTTACTGACAAAACCTTGAGAAAACTCGAGTTAAAACTTTGGTAAACAATTAGATCGAAGTCTCAAAGAGTTTAGGAGGTGATCTAGGAGAAGATATGAGAGTCTTTTGCCAAGGGATGAGTGGAGAAAGAAGAGAGAAAATCGGGTGAAGAAGGTGGAGAAAGAAGAGTGAGAAAATGTGGCCAAAAAGCTAAGACATAGCTCTTGCTACAGTGCATTCGGCCTCAAAGAGGACCTCATTGAGGCCGTATGGGCTAGTTAAAACATTCTGGATGGGGCAGACGGACTCAATGAGATCCTCATTGAGGCTGTATGCACCCAGGAAACATTTTTGACCCAAAATTTGCTTCTCCAAGTGAATAAGAAAGGCTTTAAAGGGATTTAGAACACCTCCACCATTGAAAGAAAGTTTAAAAACTCGATCTAATGCATGAAATAACATTAAAAACATGAGTTTCTCAAAAACATAAATGATTAAACCACAAGAAGGACGATGAGAAAAATGCACAAGGCATGTGAGCATGGACTTATTCACACAACAAAAACATAAAAGAAACACAAATACACTTTACTAAAACACAATCTACACTTAACTAAAAATACGAAAAGAAGAAAATGAAGAAAATAAAACTTGGGTTGCCTCCGAAGGAGCACTTGTTTAACGTCATTAGCTCGACGTACCTCTTCCTTACCTTAAGGAGGCTTAAAGAGGGTATGTTTCTCCTGGCTAGAAGTTGCATAAGAACTACCAAGAAATGCGAAGCATACCTTCCGGGATGGTGTCAATTTGAAGGCTAACCGTGAGTTACCTTTTGGCCTCCACAAAAAGAGCTTGGGCCAGGAATTGTGCATTTTAAACTTGGGTGGATCCTTAGATGGTTTGAACATCCTCCCAGCTTCTTCTTTGCTCCCGACAAAAATTCTTTTGAGTATCCCATCATAACGTTGCTTGGGCCTCCATGGAAAAAGATTCGGTCAAGAATTATTTAAGCTCGGCATGGGTGGGTCATTGGACGACCTCAACCTCCTACCCACATTTTCTTCCTCGACTCTTAGGAAGTTGCCTTGGATTATCCAAAAGAGTTGCTTGGGCTTTCAAAGAAACAAGTTTGGTTGAGAACTTGTCAAGCTATGCATTGGTGGATCAATTGGTGGCTTTAACATCCTATGCATAATTTTTTTCTCAACCATGGTGTGATGAACTTCAAGTTCCCATAACATTTGCTTGGGTCGCCAAGGAAAAATTTTTGGTTAGGAATTGTCCAAGCCCGGCATTGGTGGGTTCAAGGATGACTTTGGTTTCCTCCACACATCTTCAAATACAATTCCCGGAAATTTATCTCTACACTTGAAAATCATTGATTGCTTGATGGAATGGTCGATCTTGAGGCAAGTAGTGTCTTCAAATATGGTCGATGGAGTTTCTTCAACTTCCTCAAATTTTTCCATGGCCATGATCTCTTCCTCCCCCATATCTTCTTCAATTTCATCTTAAGATGGAACATCTATTTATTTGCTGAAAAGGTGTTGATGCCACATCAATTGCTTCTCTTTCCTCCAACACCTCAATACCATCTTCCACCTCGCATTCCCCTTTGTCCTCTTCACTTCTAGTACCATTCTTGTATAGAACTTCTATAAGTTGCGCAATAAAAATTGTGGTATTCATGGCTTCAAGTTCAGCATCTGCATTCACCATGAATCTTGAAAACACCTCCTGTGTATTGAATCCCCATTGATTAATGACTGGAGGATGATAATGCCCCGATTGTTGAAAGGAGGGTTCTTGTAGCAATCTTTGGTGAGGGAATTCCCATTGTTGAGTACGATGATGTGCTGAAGAACTTTGGTGCCCTCTCCAATGTGGATTGTAAGCATTATGGTGCGGATTGCTTTGGCTTTCTTTCATGGCAAGAAATTCTTCCAAATGATTCTCAAGTGCACAGATTTTGGCGACCAACAATTTTTCTTGAAAATCCATGGCCCTGTATAAACAAAGAAAACTAAAATCAAAAGCTATACAAGAAAACAAGAAAGAAATGAAACAAGTAAGTATACACAAAGGGTAAAATACAAATAACACAACAAAAATTTACAAAAGGGAAAAAAATGGCTAGAGCAATAGATTACAAGCTTTCCTAATATTCCTTGAATTCCCCGGCAAAAGCGCAAATAACTTGGTCGATCGCCCGTAAGTGTACGAGGTCGTCAAGTAATACCTTGTGCAAAAAGCACAAGGATCGTATTCCACGGGGCTAAGGAGCTCCTATTACTCCTCCATCACTTACTTTCTAACCTTACAACTTAAGCATTGTATACTACTCTAATACATGCAAGAATATAAATAAAACACAAGTATAATAATTTCAAGGTGAGCGAGAAAATCACAAGAGCAATGATGATAAGAATAGGCCTAGGGATGAGGATTCCCAAGAGGGGTCATCAAGATGTATGGATGCATAAGAATAAAATAGCAAGGGTGATTTAGACCGACGGATCTCAACAATAGTTCAACCCCAATTTCTCGGCAGTTAAACCCTAATCCCGTACAAATTATGACAAGGATCTCTCCTTAATCATATTTCTACGATTGCATTAAGTAAATGGAGATCACACAACAAGGATAAACTAAACCTAAGTTTATCCTCATGGTTCGGAGGGGCTACCTACACCCAATTTCTCGGTATGTTGGTCAACAAATACCCCTATTAGCTCATTAACGATCTAGTACACATGAGTAGGTCACGTCTACATGTACAACTCAAACAAGAACTAAGGATTTCTCCACATAATAGTTCTACACATGAAACACAATGAGCCAAACCATAAATCACACCAACGCATTCCGGTGGCCTTGGGGGTCTAGTGTGCCATCATACAAACAAGCATCTCAAACTCAACAAAAACAAGAAGTAAATGCATAAATGACACTCCCTAGTCCGAATGATGATGGGGATGGAGAACGCCGGCCGAATGACGATCTCTCTAACCCAAGGAAGGCCGAATGCTCCTCCTTCTTTGATGATGAAGCTCTCCCCTTGAAGTTCAAGCCCTAGATTTCTCCAAGCCTCAAGCCAAAAACACTCTCCAAAATGATGTCTTCCTTTATTCTCTTCTTCCCAAGGGTTGGCTGCCAAGAAGTCCCCCAAAAAGTCCTCCAAAAGTCCCTCATATACTCCCAAAATCACCCTCCAAAATGGGCTCAATGAAGACTTCATTGGGGTGGTATACAGGCTCAATGAGGACCTCATTGAGCCCCTCATTGACACTGTTTGGGGTAGGCAAACTCCATAAATGCTCTCGGAATAGTATCCATACTAGCTCAATGAGCACCTCATTGAGCTAGTTTGCCTTCAAACAAACATCTTCTTTTATAGCTATAGTGATCATCCCGGGCAGCATTGAGGCCGTATGCCATGATTAGATTCCTGACTCGAAAACCAACCATGTGCTACAGTGCAGCTACAGTGATCTTGGTGCAGTGTCGATACTACAGTGCCACTGCTACAGTACTCCAGCTACAATATCTTACTACAGTAAATGCGCTACAGCCATGACCTGATTTTCTTCTCTTTTTCGCGCAAATCATATCTTCGTGTCCTCCATGGCGTATCCGTGCTCTACAAAACAAATAACACATGATTAAGCATAAAACGGGCATCAATTCTTATACAAATACATGCTAAAGGTAACAAATACATATACTAAAATATGTATATTTAGACACTTATCAGTAATCTACGGCAACTGCCCATAGCAAGTAACTCCTCCACCTCATCTGCCATATCATCCCCTATATGAATCTCCCTAAGTGCGCTCAAGTCAGGAAATCGTGTCTGACCGAACTTGAGCTTCGATAGTTGCTTGAACCGAGCCTGGTGCTTGGGGATGCCAAACTCCATGTGTTCTGGCTTAGGGGAGGGCTTTCTTGGGCACTTGCCAGCCGCTTTCTTCAATCTTGGGGCCATATCTACAAGAATTGACAAAGAAATCAATCAATCAAACAAACTTCACAAATCAATATTGCAGAATCCACACGGTCGTGTGGATCTTTAGGGCGTGAAGGCCACAATGCCACTATGTGAAAATCTCAAAAATACATCAAAAATTTGTTCTAAAATTACTCTAAAAGCATACACTAACCATATAAACATGAAATCGAAGCAACATTCACCAATTTAAGTAAAATAAATCAAAATTGGCGAAGAAAGAGGGAAAGAGGGCTTACCCACGAAATGGAAGTGAAAATCTTTGAATACGGCCGGAAAACTCACTCAAACCTCTATAAATCAACAGTGAGTGGTCAGGAGAGAGAAGAGATGCATTCTCTGAGTGTTTGGGAGTGAAAAGGTGAAGAGACGTGAGTGAGTTTTAAAGAAAAGCCGCGCCTCTTGGTGTTCTGTGCATCCACACGGACGTGTGGAAATTCCACACGGCCATGTGACTCCAGAAGGCAGCATCACAGGGGCATTCACACGCCCTTGTGTGCTCTCAGGATAGCTCAAATTACCTTTGAACGCATCCACACGAGCATGTGGAAATTCCCTAGGTCTGTGTGCCCGATCCACAAGGCCCACACACCCTTGTGGCTTCTCTGTCCTTTGAAAAATCGACCAAGTGTTCCACATGCCCCTGTGGAAATTCCACATGGGCATGTGGATGCTCACAGGGGTACTCACAGGGGTAATCACACGTCCTTGTGTGTTCTTGGGATGGAGGAGAAGTCTCTGTAGAGTCTCACATAGGTGTGTGGAAATTACCCACATCCGTGTGTTTTTCATAGGGTCATCCACAGGGGAATTCACATTCTTATGTATCTTCTCAGGATAGAGTCTGAGAATTCTGCAGGGGTCCACACGCCCCTTTGGAAATTCCACACGGTCTTGTGACCGTTACAAGGTCACTCACAGGGGCAAACACACACCCCTGTTTCTTCTCGGGATGGAGAAGTTGAGCTCTGAATGGAAACACACGCCCATGTGCAAATTTTACACGGCTGAGTGTTTTCTTTGGATTACAGACTGCAAAAGAATTTCTACACACTCATACACACACAGAGCCTGCATATACTATGAATAACTAACCAGAGAATCATGGGAAACTTGCTTAAACGACCTACAAACTTCGCCCATCACAATTAAACACACTAAAACATGAACAATTCACAAGAAAACACAACAATAGAAATTAACAATCAAGACACCAACACTAAAGCTCTTATTCATGCAAGTACTAAACTAAAACCTAGAAAAACAGTAAAGACTTGGGTTGCCTCCCAAGAAGTACTTGTTTAACGTCACTAAGCTTGACGTACCTGACCTTACCTTAAGGGGGCTCATAAAGAAAGAATACTTCCTTATCATCATTATTAACTTTTTTACCAAAGTATGGTTTTAGCCAGTGTCCGTTTACCTTAAACATACCCTTCTCTGGGTGAGTTATTTTAATGGCACCATGGGGTGAGACTTCAGTTGCAGTATATTACCCAAACCATCAAGACTTGAGCTTCCCTGGAAATAGCCATAGATGAGAATTGAATAATAAAACCTGATCATCACCTTTGAATTCCTTCAGATTCTTGATATGCTTATCAGGCCACTTCTGGATTCTTTCCTTGTAAATCTGAGCGTTCTCATATGCTATCAATCTCCATTAATCCAACTCATTGAGATGAAGCATTCGTTGTTCCTCCACCTTACTTAAGTCAAAGTTCATTTCCTTGATAACCCAATAGGCTTTATTCTCAAGCTCCATAGGCAAATGACATGACTTACCATACACCAAGTTATAGGGAGTGGTCCCTATCGGAGTCTTATATGTTGTTCTATGAGCCTAATACAAATCTAAGCGTTCTGACCAAAATCGCTTTCCTTATTCCACTGACTTTGTCAAGATTCTCTTAAGCTCTCTATTCGTGACTTCCACTTAACCACTCCTCTGTGGATGGTAGGTGATCACTTCCCCGTAAGTGTACGGGATCGCAAAGTAATATCCCTCGTGTGAGCACGAGGGGGTCGTATTCCCAAGGGCCTGAGAAGCTACTCTTACTTCCTCTTCGCTATGTTGTTTAACCTCCAAGTTTGAATGTGATAGTGATAAAACAAATAAACAAGTAAAATGCAAATAAAATGCTAACAATGAAGGCAAGATACGGGGGATAATCAAGGGAAGAAAATGGTCACGGATGTGGATCCTCTCAGGGGCTACTAAAGTGTGCAGGATGCCAGAACTAACATGCAAATGGCTAGTTGGACCGAGAAAACCCTAGATTAGGTCAACCCGATGGT
The DNA here is from genome assembly GCF_009730915.1 of Dioscorea cayenensis subsp. rotundata. Classification (NCBI taxonomy): domain Eukaryota; kingdom Viridiplantae; phylum Streptophyta; class Magnoliopsida; order Dioscoreales; family Dioscoreaceae; genus Dioscorea; species Dioscorea cayenensis. The sequence continues at coordinate 5,382,584 of NC_052482.1, forward strand.
CACGATAATTGACCACTAATCCAGTACGAGTATTGGATACGGAATCTCTTCCGCCCAAATCCTCCTACGATTGTAATGGGAAAGGTGGTTTTCTCAAGTTAGGGTTATAATACAAGCTAATACTTAACCCAAGAATTAGAGGGGTATAAATACCCGATGGTCACGGCGTATTTATACGTGTTCCCCTTCCAAGCTTGGTTAGTCTAACACTAGGGCAATGGTCATGCAACCTAGCATTACCTAAGAATTGATACACCGAGTTCTCATGCATACCAAAGCATTCAAATACACCAAGGAATGATCACAAACAAGCCAAAATACAATAGAAAGAACCAAGCATCCATACAAGCACAAGTTTACCCCCAAGGTTCACCTACATCCGGTGACCTTGGGGTTTAGTTGTTCATAGTCATCAAATACAACAAGAAATCCATGCAAACAACCAAACAAAATATAAGAAATACTCCCTCAAAGAATGAAGGCCGGAGAAGCTTCCAAAGACGCCACACAAGAGGTGGCTTCCCTTGTCTTCAACCTCCTCTACACAAGCCCTAGGAGTAGATCTCACCCAAAATCGCGCTCTCCTTGTCGAATCCTCCGTGGAAATGCCCTCAAAACCTTACTTCTAGCTCCGATTTGGTGTGGTGGTGGTGAGCTCCAAGAAGAAGGCTTCCTCCCCTCAAAAGAAACCCTAACAATGTTTATAAAGGGATGAACTAGGGCTTCCTTGTGAGTGGCCTCACACTCACAATACTGCCTGCAAGGATGGTCATAATACTGCCTGTAAGGAAATCCAGACTTAGACTTTTTACTGAAATATTCATGTTCCGGGCTGCTACAATGCATGTACAGTGCCCGGGGTCCAAAAATGACGTTTTTGATGTCGATTTCTTCTTGCATTTCATCGTTGAGCTCACCTAGGCTTCTTTTGTGCCTGAAACATGAAATAAAATGATTAAACCATAAAAAAGGCATCAAGTTCTCAATAAAATACAGTAAACATATGTATTGGTACGTACAAAATATGTAGATTTAGATGTTTATAAGTAGGGGGTAGCAAGATGATGATGTACTCTATAAAACTTCAACAATTTTTCAAGCTGAGCGTTGAAAAAATAAGTTCATCATCCACTGATGATAATTCGTGGGGTTCTAAATCAAGTGAACAATCTCTTCAAAAATTTAACCATGGTCTGAGCATCATTAGTAGGCAGAGCTTGAGCGTCCACCTATTTGGAAACATAATCAACAGCCACCAAAATATATTGATTACCATTGGATTTTGGAAATGGTCCCATGAAATCAATACCCCACACATCAAACACCTTGCAAAATTGCATTGGATTTTGAGGCATTTCATCCCGTCGCGATAAATTTCCGGCTCATTGACAACTGTCACATCGAAGAACAAACTGATGTGCATCCTGGAACAAAGTCGGCCAATAGAATCCGACATCCAAGGCTTTTTTAGTAGTTCTACTTGAAGCATAATGCCCCCCAACCAGTCCGGAGTGGCAATGCATAAGGATGCCCGAACCTTCTTCCCTTGATACACATCTTCGAACCACATGATCTGCGCAAATGTGAAACAAGAATGGATCATCCCAAAAGTAATTCTTTAAATTACCGAAGAACTTCATCTTTTGGTGGAAGGTGAGGCCCTGCTTAAGAACTTTCCCCGATAAGTAGTTTGCAAAATCAGCGAACCATGGAGTGTCCTTTGATGCCGAATTCTGGACTGAATACAAGTGCTCCTTGGGAAAGAAATTGTTAATTTCCTTGTTTGATGGCTCTTGACCATCACAATCCTCCAATCGAGACAAATGGTCTGCAACCACATTTTTGGTCTGTCTCTTATCTTTTATCTCCATATCAAACTCTTGCAAAAGTAGAATCCAACGAATCAACCTTGGTTTAGCATCAGCCTTGTTAATGAGATAACGACGTGCCAAATGATCGGTCAATACAGTAACCCTAGATAAGATGAGGTATGGCCTAAACTTATCGAAAGCAAACAACACTACTAATAACTCTTTTTCTATAGTTATATTGTTCTCTTGAGCACTCGTAAGAGTCTTGCTAGCATAATAAATCAATTGGAACTGTTTACCTTTCCTCTGACCCAAAACTACTCCAATAGCATAATCACTCACGTCACACATGAGCTCAAAGGATTTGTTCCAATATGGAGTGATTAGAATAGGTGTTTGCACTAATTTCTCCTTCAACAAATTGAAAGCAACCAAGCAATCATCTCCAAAATCAAAGGGCGCATCCTGTAGAAATTCGCATGCCCCAAGAAACTACAAACTCCTTTCACATTTGTTGGTGAGGGAAGCTTGTCTATGACTTCAATCTTTGCCTTATCTATTTCCATTCCTAATTGAGAAATCTTGTGACCGAGGACAATGCCCTCTTGGACCAAAATGTGACACTTTTCCTGAACAAGGTTTGTTTCCTTGCATCTCACCAACAGTCTCTCCAAATTCTTTAAGTAAATGTCAAAGGAGTCTCTAAATACTGAGAAAGAATCCATGAACATGTCCATGATATCTTCTAAGAGATCATCAAAAATAGCGATCATACAACGTTGGAATGTCATCGGCACATTGCATAACCCGAAAGACATTCTTCTATAAACAAACGTCCGGTAGGGGCAAGTAAATGTTGTCTTCTCTTGGTCTTCTAGTGCAATAGGGATCTGAAAGTATCCTTACATACCATCAAGGAAACAATAGTACTGATGCCCGGCCAATCGCTCCAACATCTGATCAATAAATAGCAATGGAAAATGATCCTTCTGAGTTGCGTCATTTAACCTCCTGTAATCAATGCATACACGCCACCCTGTGTCTGTTCTGGTTGGGATTAACTCATTTCTTTCATTTCTAACCACTGTCATTCCTGCTTTATTCGGAACTATTTGAGTGGGGCTCACCCAAACACTATCGGAGATGGGATATATAATTCCTGCATCCAATAGCTTCACCACCTTTACCTTCAAAACTTCCTTCATATTTGGGTTCAATCTTCTCTAGGATTGAATCACAGACTTGTAATTATTCTCCATTAAGATTTTATGAGTGCAAAATGAAGGGTTGATGCCTTTTATATCAGAAATCTTCCAAATAATGGCAAAGTTTTAAGCTCTAACTCAGGTGGTTCCTCAATGGATGATCGCAATCTACTCTCCTTCAATCTATCAATTTCCTCGAACTGTGCTGAATCTTGTTTGATAACATTCTCTAAACTGTCCACTTGTACATGTGATTTTGAATGATCTTCAATAAGATCCACATTTCCTATCTCACAAGTTTCCTGGATTTTATTTGAAATTCCCACTGAGAAAATTTCATGCCTTTGTTCTTGATGAAAAGAATCAAACTGAGCGAGGACCCTTTCTAAACTTTCTTCAAAGTGATAGCTCATAGATGACAGTGCAGACTTTTCAAACTGATCCAGCATACTATTGAGCTAGCAACTTGTATTCAGAATCTCATTAATGTGATTAACAACTTATTCTTCCACAGGGTGGTTTCTTATGGGTTGTTCTTACATAAAACATCATGAAGTTGACTGTATTGCAAACAACTGTATCTTCTGTTCTATGTCTTCAACCATTCCCGTGATTGTGTTAAATATGTTAGTTATGTTGATCATCTTCTCTGAAATTAAAGAAGAAAAAAAACTAATCAGAATGATGGAAGAATAAGGAAGTGTGAAATAGAACAAGTGATGAATAGCTAAAATAGCAAAGTCCCTTCCAAAACACCTATTCCCGACAACGGCGCCAAAAACATGACACACCCCTTGCGTGTGTGTGTGTGTGTTATAAGTGCAAGTGTTGTCGAAGTAATAAAGTACCCTAGCGAGTGGGTAGTTATATTTACAGGGAATAGTGCTTAGAAACACAAGTATTGCTATTTAACTATAGTGAAGATAAATTAAGAGTGGTGTGAACAATATCAATGCAAAGGGATACTCTCGATCCGATGAAAAGGGATACTATGCCCCATAACTAACACTATGTGCGGTTGCATGAAGATTTGGGAACTCCAAGTGATAAACCCTATTCCCTAATATAGATCTAACCCTTTGGTCCTGGCGAAAGACCCTTTGGTCAACCGTGACTAACCCTTACACTTTGTCCCGGTGGAAAGGGATACTCTCGACGCCTCACATTATGTGGGGCTGCATGAAGATTTGTGGACTCCAAGTGATAAACCCTATTCCCTAATATAGATCTAACCCTTTGGGCTAGGCGAAAGACCCGTTGGTCAACCGTGACTAATCCTCACACTATGTCCCGGCGAAAAGGGATACTCTTAACGCCTTACATTATGTGGGGTTGCATGAAGATTTGGGGACTCCAAGTGATAAACCCTATTCCCTAATATAAATCTAACCCTTTGGTCGAAGTGAAAGACCCCTAGTCAAAATTAAGCCCCAACACTAAGGATTACTTCAACACTTCACTTTGTTGCTCGCGTAACTAAGCCTAAGTGGAGTTTGTCTCTTAGCACTTTAATCTATTATGACCGTAAAGAACTCTTGGAACTTGGAGGTAGGATAAATCACATCGGAAGGGAAATGGCACATTCCGCTACCTCTCGACTCACACTTTTGACCCTCTCCAGCCTAGCTTTATCAAACCCTCATGGTGTGTCACTCATCCACAAGGATTACCAAGATAGATTCTAAACACTAGTGTTACTCTAAGGAAAAATCAAATCACCAAGTATTCAAGGTTGGGCCTCAAATAAAAACATCAATTTAAGAAACAAAATGAAAGATCAATGAAACAAAATCATCCTAGGGTTTACATGTCCAAGCACCCACTAGAGGTTTAGCTCTCCATGGAGTAAGATAAAATCAATTATGAAATCGAATGTAAAAGTATGCAATCGATAAGTAAACCTCCCTCGTAGTCCGTATCGATGGTCTTGTGAAGATGCCTCATTTTCTCCAAGGGTTCCTTCATCAAGCTTAGGGCACACCTCGCTGAATCGTTGCTGATAAAAGCTCCCCCTATAACTATCTTCCAAAGGAACGCAGTGTGGAAGGCTATAGAACCACTCCAAAGACCTAGCGAAAGCCTCTCGAAACCCTAGCCACAAGCGCCTCCAAAGATGTGAAAAAGATGAGAAAAAGATTGGGAAATGATTTTTAAAACGTCTGAAATCGTGCCTTTTATTTGGGCTGGAATCAGGCATCCACACAGGCGTGTGGAATTTCCACACTCCTATGTGAATTTTCAGAAGTTGATTTTCTGCGATATGTGAATAGTAACTACTACAATGATTTTCCTATAGTGCTTTTCTGTAGTAAACTACTACAGTACTTCACCAAAATACTCATGAATTCACAGTTTTCATTGACGCCACATGAATGGCCACACATCCATCTGGTAGATCACATTGCGTCTTCAATGAAATCACATTGACGAAGATCTTGCTAGTATTGCACAAGTCAGGACACATGAGTGTGTCTACCTTTGTGCCCCTCTAATTTGTATATTCGCTTGAGCACAATGGAGGTTAGCACACACCCAAATATCTTTTAGCACAACTTGTGTTTTCACGTTTGCTCAGTCCAAGAACTTCATCAACAAATGCATCCACGATCTACTTTTGGATCATTTCATCCACAATTGTCTTTATAACCCTAGATGTACAAAAGAACACATATACACATGAATAAGTGATAAATCTTAGAAAAGTAATGCTTAATGTAAGAAAAGTATACTTTGTATTACTAATACACAAGCGCTTATCAAACTCCCCCACACTTAAGCTTTTTCTTGTCCTCAAGCAAAAATAAAATATTAAAGCATATAAGAAGGAAAATTTAAAGTTCTTGGCCTTTGGTTCACCAAAAGTGTGCAAAAGAGGTATTCTACAAGTAAAGAAAAATTCTAACACCGAACAAGAAAAATCAACGCTCTAGCTAAAAACTTGAAGAAAAAAGGACAACAACCCGATATCGTGTAAGTGTGTGTAAACTCATTCAAGTCAACCCAACATTTACTCCTCAAAGCTCTAAGTGAGAGGGACTTATTTATGTACAAAAAGAAAAGGAGAGGGCAGTAGCTTCACACATCCTCTAAGGTAGCCCTTTCCTAAGTGGCCGCTAAGGTGGCTTTCACACTTTCGAGGCCGTAGCTCTTTCTACCGGAGTATAGGTTTCACTCATCCATGAGATAGCTCTTTCTCTCATTAGGGCATAACTATTATCTGACTTATGAGACTAGCTTCATAGTTCATAGGTGGTAGCTCTTTCTACCCCCCAATGCATAACCAAACACACATATACATACTTTTTTTTAAAGAAATTAAAACAAGAAACAAACTAAATTCGTCCCTTAAACATTGAACTTGAGTTTCCATATGGTTTAATGAGTCAGTAGTGAAACAAAGTTTCAATCGGGCAAAAATTCCTAAAAGTTCAAGTAAAAACTAGAGCATAAGAACATTCAATGTTAAAAATTCTCCTAAACTTAAGAATACAACTATTGCAACTAAGGTGATCCGCCATTGGCTACATGAGCATACACATTGAAAGTATAAGTATAGAACATGTGTAATGTGAACTCCCTCCAAACTTAAGATGTATATTGCCCTCAATGTACGCATGCGAGCACAATAAAGTATAAAGCAATAAAAAACATGTGTGAAGTTGGCAATTGAAACAATATTCCCCTGAACTCCTAATTGTACATTTGATGGAGCTATATTCAATGAGAGTTGACTTCCAATGTGTTGTGGAGAACATATGACCATGTGAATATCACATCGACTGTGCCAATAACTATTTATCAAATTCCAAACTCACAAGACCATCTACACGTATACACAATGGGGTTCAGTGAAACTCAATGAAAACAAAAATAAAATCGAGTAAATAAAGATATAGAAATGAAATACAACTCAAAAGACTAAAAAAAAAGAAGATAAACTCAGAAGGAAGATCCTTTCTGAGTAGTACAAGTCCAACATAAACGTAGAAATAAAATATGAAAAATAAGAACAAAGAAAGATGAAGATGCCTCAAACGTTAGTGTCGGGCTCTGCTGCCTCTGCTGGTGGTGAAGTAGGTGGTGCTACTAGTGGATCAGCTGATAATGGTGGTAGTGGTGATGCAACTAGTGGTGCTGGGGATGCTGGAGGAGTCAGGGGTAACAAATGGGGAGGTCGCATCTCGCTCTAACAGCTGTTGTAGAATGTTGAAACGCGCCATTACCTCTATGTGTTTCGCAGCATGTGTACCATGAACCTCAGCTATCTTTGTCCGTAGCACCCCTACATCACTCTCGAGCCTCTCAAAATGATCATAGGCTCTAGAGGGAGAAAACATACGCACTGGAGTTGGCTGCTATGTTGCAGGTGGTACCTTAGTCTCCATTTGCACCTGCTGGGGCTCCCATGCTGCGTTACCCTCGGCCTCAGCTGTCTCAGGTGGAGGCATGGTCATCATATAAACTACGTTCCTGTACCAGCGAATCATCCCCATTAACCACATAGTCTCCAAGCTGAGGGGGAATCGCACTATCAACTTCTCGACCCTCCTGATTGTGTCTAGTAAACCCATCCAATGATGAGTCTGGTAATGCATAGGCCTGAGAAGATCACTCCCACCCTGGCATACTGCCCTTAATGCCTCAGGTACTCTGCTAAAATGTGCCCAAGGTGGATCGGCTCACTCTGCATCATCGAATACAAGTACAAAAGCTCTGGACGTCTTAGAACTCCCATACTGTCATCACGCCCATTCACTAACCTACTGAGAACGGCATGGAGATATCGGTACACTGGCCAGGAGAGGCATATCACCTTGGAGACCCCGACTCGTACTGACCCTAGCCATATAATGTACTGTACATTCTCTAAGGAGTTAGGCTACTCAAATAATTGATTGGCAATCGATCGTACTCCTCAGTGTCATTAAAGGCCTCGTCATATCTGAGTCGGATCAAAAACTATGTGACGCTCATATTGTGGTATTGACCGAACACACGGAACTGAATAGCATATATTATATCGAAACTTCTGTATGATCGGTCGACGCCAATACCTCAAGCGTCAACATGCGAATGGTCGGCTCACGGATAGAAAGAAGTTTGTGCCAACTGCCCACAGTGAGGAGCTCCTCCATCTCGTTAGACATCTCATCCCCAACTGTATCTCTGTTAGTGCGCTCAAATCTGGGAAATGATATTGGCCGAACATCAGCTTCAACAAGTGCTCAAAATGAGCCTGATGCTCGGGGATCGCGAATTCCATATGTTTTGGCTCAGGAGAAGGCTCACGTGGACGCTTGCCGGCCGCTTTCTTTAATCTGGGGGCCATATTAGCAAGAATTAAAGAGAAACCGATCAACTTAACTTGAAACCCAATTCTACAGAAATCCACACGGTCGTATCGAAATTCTACATGCCCGTGTGGATCCACGGGGCGTAAAAATCGCAAGGCCAAGATGCAAAATCCCTAAAATACATAAAAAATTCATTAGAAATTCTTTTTAAAAGCATCCACCACTCATTTAAACATGAAATCTATTCACAATTAACATAACAATCAAAATATATGAAGATTTGGTTAAGAATAGAGAAAAAGAGGGCTTACTGACAAAATGGGAAAGAAAACCTTGAAAACGGGAGAAAAACACCCTAAAATCCCCTCAAATAGACGGCAACAAGGTCGGGAGAGCAAAAGAAGGCATTCTCTGAGTGTGGAGATGTTTGAAAATGAAAAGGCTAATGTAGTTTATAAAGAAAATCACGGCCTTTTGTGTTTTCTACATTCACACGGGCGTGTGGAAATTACCCACGCCCGTGTGTCTCAACAAGAGAGCTCACAAGGACAGACACACGCCCCTGTGTGCTCTCAGGATAGCCTCTGACTAACTCTGAACGCATCGACACGGCCATGTGGAAATTCCCCACGCCCATATGCCCGACCCACAGGGGCACCCACATGCCCTGTGTGTTCTTTGCCCTCTCGAGAATTTGGCTAAGTGTTCCACACGCCCCTGTGAAAATTCCACATGAGCGTGTGGATGCTCATAGGGGTACTCACAAGGGCACTCACACGCCCCTGTGTGCTTTTGGGATGGGGGGGGGGAAGTCTCTGCAGAGTTTCACACGGGCGTGTGGAAATTACCCACTCTCATGTGTAGTTCATAGGATCATCCATAGGGGCGTTTACACACCACTGTGTCTTCTCAGGATGGAGTATGAGAAATTTACAAAGATCGGCACGCCAGTGTGGAACTTACCCATTGGCACGTGTTCATCACAAGGCCGTTCGCAAGGGCATTCACACACCCATGTGTCCTCTAAGGATGAGCTCTGAATCGAAACAAACGTCTATGTGGAAATTCCATGCCCCCGTGTGTCTTCTCTGGATGGCTTAGAAAAAATTATAGACTCTACAAAAAAATTTCTACACAATTATACACACACAAAACCTGCGTATATCATGAAGAACTGACCAAAGAAACATGTAAAACACACTTAAATGACCAAGAAACTTCGCCAATCACAATTAAGCACACTAAAACACCAATAATTCATGAGAAAACACAACAATAGCATGTAAAAACTAAGACACCAACACTAAAGCTCTTGTTCATGCAAGTATTAAACTAAAACCTAGAAAAACAGTAAATGCTTGGGTTGGATCCGAAGAAGTGCTTGTTTAACGTCACTAAGCTTGATGTACTAAACTAAAACCTAGAAAAACAGTAAATGCTTGGGTTACATCCCAAGAAGTGCTTGTTTAACGTCACTAAGCTTGATGTACCCAACCTTACCTCATGGAGGTTCATAGAGAAAGAATACTTCCTTGTCATCGTTACTAACTTCTCCGCCAAAGTATGGCGTGTATGTTCACCTTAAACGTGCCCTTCTCTGGGTGAGTTATTTCAATGTCACCATGGGGTGAGACTTCAGTTATAGTATATGGCCCAAACCATCTACACTTGAGCTTCCCCAGAAATAGCCGTAGGCGAGAATTGAACAATAAAACCTGATCACCAACTTTGAACTCCTTCAAATTCTTGATATGCTTGTCATGCTACTTCCAAATTCTTTCCTTATAAATCTGAGCATTCTTATATCCTTTCAACCTCCATTTATCCAACTCATTGAAATGAAGCATTCTTTGTTCCTCCTCCTTGCTTAAGTCAAAGTTTATTGTCTTGATAGCTGATAAGTGTCTAAATGTATGTATTATAGTATATGTATTTGATACTTCTAGCATGTATTTTAATATGAATGGATGCCCATTTTGTGCTTAATCAAGTATTATTTACTTCAAAGGGTATGAAAACACCATGGAAGACACAGAGATACGATTTGGGCGGAAAAAGAGAAGAAAACCAGATCTCGGTAATATAGCATATTTACTGTAGAAATTGGATGTCGGTAGCCCCTCCGAATCTTAAGGATAGACTTAGGGTAAGTGTGTCCTTATTGCGGGATTTCCCTACACTTAATGCGATAGTAGGAATGTGATTACGAAGAGATCCTTATTGACATTCGTATGGGATTAGGGTTCAATCGCCGAGAAATTGAGATGGACTAGTCTTGAGATTCTTCGGTATAAATCACCCTTGTTTTGCTATTACTGTGCATCAGTATATCATGATGACCCCTCAAGGGGATCCTCATCCCTAGGCCTCTGTATTTCATTGTTGCTCTTATGATCTCCTGTGCTGCTTATAGTTTTTATTCTTGCAAGTTGTTTATATTACTGCACTTGTTAGAGTAGTAAATCATGCTTAAGTTGTAAGGTTAGATAATAGGTGATGAAGGAGTAATAGGATCTCCTTAGCCCCATGGAATATGACCCTAGTGTCACTCACAGGGTATTACTTGGTGACCACGTACATTGTGGGTAAGCATATCAAGTTTTTGGCGCTGTTGCCGGGGACTTAAGGAATTCTAGGAAACTTCTAGCTTATTGCTCTAACAATTTTTCTTTTCTTTTATTTCTTCTTTTCATTTGTCTTATTTCTTTTTGAGCTTAACTTTTTATATCTTTTTTGACTTTGCAAGGTACTATGCATGACACGAGCAAATCCATCAAACCTAGTTGCACAAGACAGTGAAATTGAAAGGACCTTGCATCGAAGACTAAGAGAATTGGGTGAAGACTCGAGTGAACGAAACATCGAGATTGAGGACAGAGAATCTATAATCATGGCCGAGGAAAGACACACCTTATCTGAATATGAAAGGCCGCACAGTTCAAGGGTGAAGAATTCTGTGTTCAAGCACCATCCATTGCCACAAACAATTTTTAAATCAAAGCTAGCACAATCGTCATGATCCTGAATTTAGTGTAATTTAATGGTCTTGCAAATGAGGATGCTCATGACCATCTTGCCCATTTTCTACAAATTTGTTCCACTTTCAAGATAAATGTAGTGTCGGATGATGTGATCCGGCTTCGACTATTCCCATTTAGTTTGAGAGATAAGGTATATCGATGGCTCACATCCTTACCACCGGGATCGATCAAAACATGGAAAGATATGGTTGAAAAATTCATGGGAAGGTACTTTCCTCCAAGCAAAGCAGCGAAGCTAAGGCAGGAAATTTTAGCATTTAAGCAAGAAGAGTCGGAAACATTATTTGAGGCATTTGAGAGATTCAAAGACCTCCTTTGAAGATGCCCCCATCATGGCTTTGCTTCTTGGATGCTGGTTTAGATCATCTACAATTGGTTAAACTATGCAACTCATCAATTAATTGATGTTGCAGTGGGTGGATCTCTTAGCAACAAGTACCCTGACAAAACTGAGCAAATCCTTGAATCAGTAGCAAGCAATGAGTCTCCAGAATTTATGAAATTAGTAACAATGATGCTCTTATGGCAAAGGTTGATGTGTTGTCTCAGAAGCTAGACATGCTCATGGGTAGTAGCTCAAAGTCAGAGTCAGTGATGAGTTACAGCACCTATGGTGGAGGGCATGGAGTCGCACAATGTCCTATTGCTAGCTCCTCCGTCGTCCCAATTGAGAATGTTGATTATATTGGGGGACAAAGGCCATGATAAGTGCTTGTGCGATATGAATGCGAAGCGTTCATTCCTTATGTTGAGCATTACTTTTCTCAGTTTTTTACATTAATATGTGTATTTTTTATGTTACTTTTATGCAGGTAGGGTTGTGAGGCCGAGTATGAAGGAAATGGGCCAATGTGGATCATAATACACCTATTTTGGAGGAGATCTTGCTAAGGTTCAGAGAAACAGAGAATCCACACGGGCGTATGGAAATTATCCATGCCCGTGTGGAAATTCTGCACGGGCGCGTGTACCGTCCACGCCCGTGGAGTTGCCCGATTCCAGCCCTATTTAAAGCCGATTCAGCCCCGATTTTGGTATTCTTTTCTCCATCTTTTCCCCAACTTGCGAGAGGGCTTCGGCTAGGGTTTCGAGGGGTATTGGCCAAGGTTTTGGAGAGGTTCTACGGCTCCGACATCGTGATTCCATTAGGAAGAAGGTTGGTAGGGGAGCTTCGATTGAGGCGTATCCTATACCGAATGAAGTAATCCTTGGACGACGAGTAGAGGACTTTCCACAAGACCATCGACACGACCATCGAGGGGGTTTCTTTATGGATTCATTGCTTTTACATTTGATTTCTTTGATTGTACTTAGCTCCATGGAGAGCTAAACCCCTAGTGGGTACTTGGGTGATTGTGAACCCTAGGATGTATTCGTTTCATTGAACTTCTTTATTATGCTTTCAATAAATTGATGCTTATTGTGAGTTCCAACCTTGAATGCTTGATTGTATGAACATTTCCCCTAGAGTGACACTAGGGTTGAGAGTTCTTGTTATTAACCTTGTGAGTGGGTGACACACCACGAGCGTTAGACAAAGCTAGGTTGGAGAGGGTTAAGAGGGTGAGTTGAGAGGTACAGGAGCGTCCCCTTTCCCCTCTGACGTGATAGATTCTACCTCCGTTCCTCGAGTTCTTTGCGGCCATAATAGAGTGAATGGTCTAAGAGATGAACTTCCGGTGGGGCCTAGTTGTGTGTGCAATGGAGTGAATCGTTGAGGTGATCTTAGTATCTAGGGCTTAATTGTGGCTAGGGACCTTTCGCCTGGACCAAAGGGTTAGGTCTAAATCTAGGAAGAGATTTATCACTTGGAATCCCTAGAGCTCATTGCAACTCTATGCGAGTGCGAGATGTTGAGATTGTTCGATTTCTCCCCCGGGACATGTATAGAGTTAGGCATAGTTGACCTTAGATTTGGGACTATGTATATAAGGATTTCCATGACTCACCATTGCATTGATTAGGAAGCATAATAGAGAGTTCTTGCACTTGAAGCGATTATACTAGGTGAAGCATCATCCGAGTACCCCATCTTTATCGATTGCCTTGCCTCCTCATTACTTTTGCTCTCTTACTTGTTGCTTTTAATTTATGAGAATTGAATCATTACCACACTTATCATTGTTGATACTTCACATAGCTAAGAATCGAATTAAGTGTCTTTACTCCCTACTCCCTGTGGATTCGACCCCGCTCACCCGGGATTATTAATTCGACAAACCCGTGCACTTGCGGGATATAAGCAAGGGGATCTTGTCAAGTTTTTGGCGCCGTTGCCGGGGAGTTAGGCGTTTAGAGATACTTTGCACTTTGTTTTCTTAGCTATTTCACTACACATTATATTTTATATCTTCTTATTCCATCATCGTTCTGATTTTCTTTTTCTTTACTTTTAGTGCAGCTCCAGGTTATGACCCGAGGGAATCCATCAATATTGATTGAAGGAGACCCTGAGCTTGAACGTACACGTAGAAGGAAAGGGAAAGAACCTGTACAAGAATAGCTTAATCCAGCTGATTTGGAAGTAGAAGGATCTGACAACATGGCAGAACAAAATGAGCAACAACGAAGACTATCCAATTATGCCAGACCGTCAGTGTTGGGGACACAATCGAGTATTGTGCGTCCCCCAATTAGAGCTTAGAGTTTTGAGCTAAAGCCGGCATTCATCCATATCTCTGCAGCCGATTCGCACAATTCAACGGTTTTTGCCGATGAGGGATCCAAAGCAGATCACATAGAGAGCTTCCTCGAGGGTGTGCGACATCTTTGAAGATAAATGGTGTGACGGATGATGCCATCAAGTTTAGAGCCTTCCCATTTTTCCTTAAAGGGGAAAAGCGAAGCGGTGGCTACACTCATTACCTAGAGCATCAATCACTACATGGGAGGAGATGGTAGAAGCTTTTCTAGCCCATTACTTCCCTCCCGGGAAAAATCGACAAAGCTTAGGAATGAGATCTCATCCTTTATGCGAGTTGGAATTGGAGTCTCTATTTGAGACATGGGAAAGGTTCAAGGAACTCTTGCGCAAGTGTCCGCAACACGGATTCCCGGAGTGGATGATTGTTCAAACCTTCTACAATGGTTTGAACCCGAGTACAAAGGCAACTCTTGGATCGCGGCGAGGGAGGTACCTTAGGTAGCAAGACCCCCGATGAGGCTCGTCAATTGATTGAGGAAATGGGGGTTAAATAGCTACCGATTGGAACGCTAGGGAGAAGAAAAAAAGGTGGCCGGTCTACATGAAATTGATCGCGGTAACTTCATTGGCGGCCCAAGTGGAGAGTTTGAGTAGAAGTCTGGATCTTATAGCTTCAAATAGAGTTGCGGCCGTGACCAATTGCACCGGTTGTGGTAGAGGACATACTCCCTCCGATTACCAAATCGTCATTGGTGATGTTTCTTCAGTTGAGAATGTTGACTTTGTAGGTAATGGAATGAGACCTCAAGGGAATCCATACAGCAACACCTACAATTCAGGTTGGAAGAATCATCCCAACTTTTCATGGAGTAATCAAGGACCACAGAAGACCATGGGGCCATCGGGGTTCCAACAACAACAACAAGCCCCTCAAGTGGAAAATAGAATTTCAGGTTTGGAAACCCGAATGACGGATTTGGAGAAGCACTTGGCTAGATTTGTTCAATCGGCAAATACAAGGTTTGAATCAGTCGAGGCTACACTTCGCAATCACACCGCCTCCTTGCGCAATCTTGAAAATCAAGTGGGGCAAATTGCGAAGTCTCTCTCCGAAAGGCCACATGGGAGTTTACCAAGTAACACGAAAACCAACCCGAGAGAACATGTGAAGGCAATCGCTTAGAGAAGCGGTCGTGAGGTTGAAGGGAGGCTTCCGAGTGAGAAGCCGAAAGAACACGCACCCGAGGTTATAGAGGTTGAGAAGGGAGCAAACAAAGAGAAAGAGGTGGCACCCCCACCTTTCAAGCCAAGAATCTCTTATCCCTCTAGATTGAAGAATGACCAAGGGGATGAGCAGTATAAGAAATTCCTATGTTTGTTCAAGCAACTCCACATCAACATTCCTTTTATTGAGGCTTTGGCTCAAATGCCTAAGTATGCGAAGTTCCTGAAAGACCTATTGACCAACAACAGGAAATTGGAGGAGAGTGCTTCAGTGGTGCTTGATGCTTCATGCTCGGCGGTGTTGCAAAAGAACATGCCAAACAAGAAGAAGGACCCGGGAAGCTTTATTATTCCGTGTAACATCGCCAACTTAGGTGAGGAAATGGCATTGGCGGATTCAGGGGCAAGTATCAACGTCATGCCATATACTTTCTTCGAAAAGCTAGGCTTGGGTGAGCCTAGGCCTACTCGGATGACTTTACAATTGGCGGACCGAATGGTACAACATCCGAGAGGCATCATTGAAGACGTGCTTGTCAAGGTGGACAAGTACATTTTTCTGGTTGACTTTGTAGTGGTAGATGTCGATGAGGATGCGGATGTACCCTTGATACTTGGGAGACCATTCTTGCGAACTTCCAAAGCATTGATTAACATGGACGGTGGAGAGCTTACATTGAGAGTCGGGGACGATAAGCTCACTTACCGCCTTGCTGAAACCATGCGGCATTCTCTCGATTTTGATGGCACTTTGTATTTTCTAGACACTACTGATGAGATTGTTGATGAATATATACAGGATATATTCAACTCGGATCCGTAAGAAGGTTTGTTCGACCAAGAGGATAGCAATGAAGAAGTAATGATGCTTGGTTTGAATGGAGAGGAAACATCTACCCTGGGGATCTTGAAGAATGTGCTCCGGAAAATGAAGAGGGCTAGGAGACGCCACCGAAAACGCCCCAAGACTATTGGAGATGTACATGAGCGAAGGAAGTTGGACGAAGGATTGCTAGGTGGTCCGAAGCCCGATAGTACACCCTCTACCATCAAGAGACTTTGCTCATCATGCTTTCAAGTTATGGGTAAGAGAGCAACCTTCATTCATGAACCCCCGTGAGGTAAGAAAGATACGTCAAGCTCAGTGACGTTAAACAAGCACTTCTTGGGAGGCAACCCAAGTGTTTACTGTTTTCGTACCTTTTAGTTTAGTTTGTTTGCATGAATAAATTGTTAAGTGTTGGTGTTGAAATTTTTGAGTGCTTGTGCTGCGATTTTATGTTGGGTTTTTAAAAAAAAAGTATTCATTGTGTGTTTTGTTGCGAATTGGCGAAGTTTGGTCCTTTGAGTTTTATTTTGTGTTTTTATCTAGTGAATTTTGCATAATAGGGCAGTCTCTGAGTGTGTAGACATGTTCAGACTAGTTCTGCAGAGCCTGCAGGTTTTTCTAAGTCATCCGGAGAAAACACATGGGCGTGGGGAATTTCCGCACGCCCGTAGATGTGTACTGTGAGCTCATCCAGAGAGGGCACAAGGGCGTGCGGTTGCCCCTGTGGACGACCATGCGATTGGCGCACGCCCGTGGGTATTTTCCGCACGGGCGTGTGCCTTCCTGCAAAGTTGGGCAGATTTTCCCGAGAACACACAGGGGCGTGGACTCGACCCTGTGGGTGACCTTGTGAACCCCACACGGGCGTGGGTAATTTCCGCACGCCCGTGCGAAACTCTGCAAGTTGCTCCCTCCATCCCGAGAAAACATAGGGGCGTGCGGCTGCCCCTGTGAATTGGGCTTGTGAATGTCCACGCCCGTGGGGAATTTCCGCACGGGCGTGTTGAAGACTTGATATCTTTCTCGGATGTCCAGGGAAGCCACAGGGGCGTGCATCAGCCCCTATGGGTCTGGCGCACGGGCGTGGATAATTTCCGCACACCCATGGGAGATCTTTCTAAGTTAGTGAGAGTTTTTCCCGAGAGCGCACGTGGGCGTGCATACGCCCCTGTGGAGGTTTTGAAGTGAGGCGCACGGGCGTGGGGAATTTCTACACGCCCGTGTGGATGCACAGAACGCCAAAAGTCGCGAGTTCTGTTTAAAAAGGGGATGATTTCTCTCCTTTTTCACGACTCCTTTTCACTTGAAAACACTCTCACAACATTCTCCGAGTCCATTGCACCAGTTTGGTGGGATTTTAGCAAGTTTTCCAGCCGGCTCTTTATTTTCTCACTTCTCCTCATCGGTAAATTCATTTTCTTCATCTTCTTTGTCAATTCATGATCTCTTTTGATTAATATGGTTAATAATGCTTCATTTCTTCAATTGGAACAATGATTTATGTTTAGAACGAAGTTAGAGATATTATTGAGTTATATTTTTGGTTTGTTGATGCCTGGCCGTGCGGTTCTCACACCCCGTGAATCAACAGGGGCGTGCGGAAATTCCACACGACCGTCCGGATTTCTGCAGTATTGTTTTATTAACATTGTTTGACTAATTTTGTTTAAATTTGGCAGATCATGGCACCTAGGACAAAGAAGCAAGCTGATAAGAGGCCACATGAGTCATCCTCTGAGCCCGGGGGCATGCGATTTGTGATTCCCGAAAATCAGGCCCGTTATGAGCGCTTATCGAGACTCCGCTTCGGACAGACTCGATTCCTGGACACGACTATATTACGAGATCTTCAGCAGGGAGATGAGTTCGCTGATGAGGTTGAGGACCTTATTTCAGATGGTGGTTGGCGGCAGTTGTTGATGATTAGAGAGCTAGCTATCCGAGAGTTTGCACTGGAGGTGCTCTCCTCGTTTGAGTTTGATAGAGCGTATGCGAGCTTCAACAGTTTGGGCACCATTCAGTTCAGAGTGTTTGGACACCACCATAGTTTGAGCATTACACAGTTTTCCATACTACTTGGTTTATACGAGGAGGCATTCACAGATTCAGAGGAGTATGCACAGTTGCCTACTGATTATCCTGGAACCTTGACCCCGCAGAGAGCTTATAGAGTGCTATGTGGTCAGGGTCAGTACGAGCCGGGTCTCCAAGGCCACGTGCCTTCCCCGACCTGCCTACAAATATTTGCACGCCATCATGAGTAGGTCAGTGAATGGTCGTGGTTATAGTACTGGTGTCTTGAGCCGCCAGGAGTTGCTGTACTTGTACTCGATGGTAGAGCGCATACCGATCCACTTAGGGCACATCTTGGCTGATTACATCAAACACCAGGGACAGTACACTAGACTGGGAGCGATCTTCTCGGGCCCTTACATTACGAGATTAGTACTGGGCATGGGTCTCTTGGATTCGATTCACGGGGCCGAGAAGACTAGTGTACCCGCTCCCCTGGGTCTAGAGATGATGCGGTTGATGGGCATGATCCGCAGGGTTTGGACAGGGGTTTTTGCGTTAGTTCTACCAGCCCTAGAGATAGTTGAGGATGAGGGTGATGACGCCGGAGCATCTCAGCCCACTCCCGAGCCTCAGCCCGCATCAATGAAGACCGAGGCACCTCCAGCGGCCGAGGAACCACCCTTAGTGCGTATGTTTTCACCTTCTCGAGCCAATGATCTCTTTGAGAGGCTCGAGAATGCTATAGGAGTGGTCCGAGCCGAGGTTGCCGAGATTAAGGCTACGCAGGCCACTCAGTACACAGAGTTCATGGCACATTTTGACATATTACAGCAGATCCTAGAGCGAGATGTTGCCTCATCATTAGTCCTGCAGCCTAGGACTCTTCAGGCACCGCCAGTACCTCCATCACCTCCATCCTCGACCCCAGCACCGGAGGATCCACTGTTTGCTTCCACTTCAGCAACAGCAGTAGCGGAGCCCGAGAGCGACTCCGACACTTGACGTTTCTTTTACTTTCATGCATTTTTCTTTATCTTATTTTCTTGTTTTTAGACTTGTTCACTAAGAAAGGATTTTCCTTCTGAGTTTATGTTATTTTGCATTATCGAATTGTATTCATTGCTTCATCTTTTATACACTCGAGTTATTTTTGTTTTTTTTGAGCTTCACAGAAACCTCTCGTGTATGCGTGCAGATGGTCTTGTCTTCTTGGAAATTGAGACTTAGTCATGGGCACGGTCAAGGTGCTTCGGCACTTGGCCGTGCGAGCTTCACAACCCGTTGGAACACTACTCCCAATGATTTAGCTTGATCAAACGCAACACTAGGAGTCAGGGGAGTATTGTTTTGATTGCTTCTCCCATATCTATTTTTGAATGATATATTTTGAGTGAGCTTGCATGTGTACATTGAGGACAATGTACAACTTAAGTGTGGGGGAGTTTCATAATGCGCACATCTTTTCTATTGTTCTTGATTGATATATGCTCACATAGCCAATGGCGGTTCACCTTAGTTGCAATGTTTGTATTCTTAAGTCTAGGAGAATTGTTAACATTGAATGTTTTCATGCTCTAGTTCTTGCTTGAATTTTTAGGAATTTTTGCCCGATTTACACTTAGTGCACTACTCACTCTTTGAACTCTACTGGAAACTCATGTTTGATGTTTAAGGGACTAGTTATGTATGATTTTTGTGTTAAACTCTGAAAAAAAAATGGAAAATGAAAAGAAGGAACAAAATAGTTTTTTGTTTATTTGTATTTATTGGGTGGAAAGAGCTACCACCTATGAAGTATGAAGCTACTCTCACAAGTCGGATACTAGTTATGCCCTAATGAGAGAAAGAGCTATCTCATAGGATGAGTGAAAGCTACCACCCGGGTAGAAAGAGCTACCACCTCGAAAGTGTGAAAGCCACCTTAGCGGCCGCTTTGGAAAGGGTTACCTTAGAGGATGTGTGAAGCTAAAACCATCTTTTAAAATTTTTATCACTTGTGTAGATAAATAAGTCCCTTGCACTTAGAACTTTGAGGAGTATAACTTGGGGTTTTTTGAGTGAGTTCACACACTTACACGAAATTCGGGTTTGTTATCCTTTTTTATTCAAGTTTTTAGCTAGTGCATTGATTTTTCGTATTAAGTGTTGAAATTTTCCTTACTTGTAGAATGCTATCTTTGTATACTTTGGTGAACCGAAGGCCAAGCACTTTCAATATTTTCTTCATTGATGCACAGAATGTTTTAATGTTTGCTTGAGGACAAGCAAAAGCTTAAGTGTGGGGGAGTTTGATAAGTGCTTGTGCGATATGAATGCGAAGTGTTCATTCCTTATGTTGAGCATTACTTTTCCTAGTTTTTTACATTAATATGTGTGTTTTTATGTTACTTTTATGCAGGTAGGGTTGTGAGGCCGAGTGTGAAGGAAATGGGCCAATGTGGATCATAATGCACCTATTTTGGAGATCTTGCTAAGGTTCAAACGCGATGACATAGAACAGGTGTGAGATGCTAGAGTGTGTGCCAACCTCCTCGCATTCGAGTGAGTACATCCATTTGGAGGGGCACAAAGGCAGGCACACTCAAGCATTCCATCTTATGCATACAAGAACAAGAACCCCACCAACATATATATATCATTGAAGAAGCAAGTGATTCACGACGTGAACGTGTGCCGGTTTGCGTTACCCCGATGAAAGTATGGAATTGGGAAGTTATTCAGGTCGAACTGTAGCAACATCGTAGCAATTACTGTAGCAGCAATATTCACAGCCGGCCGAGAAATCAGAGAAACAGAGAATCCACACGGGCGTATGGAAATTATCCACGCCCGTGCGGAAATTCCGCACGGGCACGTGTACCGTCCACTCCCGTGGAGTTGCTCGATTCCAGCCCTATTTAAAGCCGATTCAGCCCCGATTTTGGTATTGTTTTCTCCACCTTTTCCCCAACTTGCGAGAGGGCTTCGGCTAGGGTTTCGAGGGGTATTGGCCAAGGTTTTGGAGAGGTTCTATGGCTCTGACATCGTGATTCCATTAGGAAGAAGGTTGGTAGGGGAGCTTCGATCGAGCCGTATTCTATACCGGACGAAGGAATCCTTGGACGACGAGTAGAGGACTTTCCACAAGACCATCGACACGACCATCGAGGGGGTTCTTTATGGATTCATTGCTTTTATATTCGATTTCTTTGATTGTACTTAGCTCCATGGAGAGCTAAACCCCTAGTGGGTACTTGGGTATTTGTGAACCCTAGGATGTATTCGTTTCATTGAACTTCCTTATTATGCTTTCAATTAATTGATGCTTATTGTGAGTTCCAACCTTGAATGCTTGATTGTATGAACATTTCCCCTAGAGTGACACTAGGGTTGAGAGTTCTTGTTGGTAACCTTGTGAGTGAGTGACACACCACGAGCGTTAGACAAAGCTAGGTTGGAGAGGGTTGAGAGGTTGAATCGAGAGGTACAGGAGCGTCCCTTTTCCTCTCCGATGTGATAGATTCTACCTCCATTCCTCGAGTTCTTTGCGGCCATAATAGAGTGAATGGTCTAAGGGATGAACCTCCGCTGGGGCCTAGTTGCGCGTGCAATGGAGTGAAGCGTTGAGGTGATCTTAGTATCTAGGGCTTAATTGTGGCTAGGGACCTTCCGCCTGGACCAAAGGGTTAGGTGTAAATCTAGGAAGAGATTTATCACTTGGAATCCCTAGAGCTCATTGCAACTCTATGCGAGTGCGAGGTGTTGAGATTGTTTGATTTCTCCTCCGGGACATGTATAGAGTTAGGCATAGTTGACCTTAGATTTGGGACTATGTATGTAAGGATTTCCACGACTCACCATTGGATTGATTAGGAAGCATAATAGAGAGTTCTTGCACTTGAAGCGATTATCCTAGGTGAAGCATCATCCGAGTACCCCATCTTTATCGATTGCCTTGCCTCCTCCTTACTTTTGCTCTCTTACTTGATGCTTTCAATTTCTGAGAATTGAATCATTACCACACTGACAAGTTTCCCTTGCTTATATCCCGCAAGTGCACAGGCTTGTCGAAGTAATAATCCCAAGTGAGCGGGGTCGAATACACAGGGAGTAGGGATTGAAAATACTTAATTTGATTCTTAACTATGTGGAATATCAATAGTGATAAGTGTGAAATTGATTCAATTCTCAACAATAAAAAAACAACAAGTGAAAGAGCAAAAGTAAGAAGAGGGTAAGGCAATCTATAAAGAATGGGGTACTCGGGATAATGCTTCACCTAGGGATGATCACTTCAAGTGCAAGAACTCTATTATGCTTCCTAATCAATGCAATGGTGAGTCGTGGAAATCCTTACAAACATAGTCCCAAATCTAAGGTCAACTATGCCTAACTCTATACATGTCCCGGAGGAGAAATCGAACAATCTCAACACCTGCACCTCGATAGAGTTGCAATGAGCTCTAGGGATTCCAAGTGATAAATCTCTTCCTAAATATAGACCTACCCATTTGGTCCAGATGGAAGGTCCCTAGCAAGAATTAAGCCCTAGATACTAAGATCCTCTCAACGCTTCACTCCATTGCACGCGCAACTAGGCCCCAGCGGAGGTTCATCCCTTAGACCATTCACTCTATTATGGCCGCAAAGAACTCGAGGAATGGAGGTAGAATCTATCACATCGGAGAGGAAAAGGGACGCTCCTGTACCTCTCGATTCAACCTCTCAACCCTCTCCAACCTAGCTTTGTCTAACGCTAGTGGTGTGTCACTCACTCACAAGGTTACCAACAAGAACTCTCAACCCTAGTGTCACTCTAGGGGAAATGTTCATACAATCAAGCATTCAAGGTTGGAACTCACAATAAACATCAATTTATTGAAAGCATAATAAAGAAGTTCAATGAAACGAACACATCCTAGGGTTCACAATCATCCAAGTACCCACTAGGGGTTTAGCTCTCCATGGAGCTTAATACAATCAAAGAAATCGAATGTAAAAGCAATGAATCCATAAAGAAACCCCCTCGATGGTCGTGTCGATGGTCTTGTGGAGAGTCCTCTACTCGTCGTCCAAAGATTCCTTCGTCCGGTATAGGATACGCCTCGATCGAAGCTCCCCAACCAAAGATTCCTTCGTCCAGTATAGGAATCAAGTTGGGGAAAAGATGGAGAAAAGAATACCAAAATCGGGGCTGAATCGGCTTTAAATAGGGCTGGAATCGGGCAACTCCACGGGCGTGGACAATACACGCGCCCTTGCGGAATTTCCACACGGCCGTGGATAATTTCCACACGCCCGTGTGGATTCTCTGTTTCTGCGATTTTCGGCCAGCCGTGAACGAGAATCGCTACGGTGTTGCTCTGCATCGCTCTGCTACTGCTCTTCAACTCGATTAACTTCCCATTCCATACTTTCATCGGGGTAACACAACGGGCACACATTCACGTCGTGAATCACTTGCTTCTTCAATGATGTACATGTTGGGGGTTGGGGGCTCTTGTTCTTATATGCATAAGTCGGAATGCTCGAGCGTGATCGCCTTTTGTGCCCCTCCAAATAGATGTGCTCACTCGAATGCGAGGAGGTTGGCACACACTCTAGCATCTCACACCGACCTATGTCTTCGCGTTTGAACCTTAACAAGATCTCCTCCAAAATAGGTGCATTATGATCCACATTGGCCCATTTCCTTCATACTCGGCCTCACAACCCTACCTGCGTAAAAGTAGCATAAAAACACACATATTAATGTAAAAACCTGAGGAAAGTAATGCTCAACATAAGGAATGAACGCTTCGCATTCATATTGCACAAGCACTTATCACACACTTATCATTGTTGATACTTCACATAGCTAAGAATCGAATTAAGTGTCTTTACTCCCTACTCCCTGTGGATTCGACCCCGCTCACCCGGGATTATTACTTCGACAAACCCGTGCACTTGCAGGATATAAGCAAGGGGATCTTGTCAGGCCACAAGGGAATCCTTACAGCTCAACTCATAATCCGGGGTGGAAGTACCACCCAAACTTTTCATGGAATCAGGGGCAACAACAAAAAGCTGCACCACCTCCATAAGGTTCCCAAATACAACAACCAATATTGGAGAAGATATTCACTACTGAAGATATGCTCGCCAAGTTCATGATTAACACTAAATCAAGGTTCAATAACATAACCAGTAGTATGGATACTCAGTTCAGTAAGGTGAATGCTCAGCTTGCTCATCACGCTGGACAGTTCAATGAGATAGGCTCTATTTTGAAGAACCTTCAAGCTTCTGTATAGTCCCTTGAGCACCAAGTAGGGCAGCTTGCTAAGCAAATTTTGAGCTACCTTCAGGCAGTCTTCCTAGCAATACTGAGGAGAACCCAAGAAAGCACTTGAAGGCCATTGCCCTTAAAAGCGGGAGACAGGATGAGACAAGGGTCGGAGTTGACCCAACATAGCTGAAAAACTTAGTGACAAAATCAAGCAAGGTGAAAACAAAGAAATTCCACTAAGGGGTTCATCAAAGAGATCTGAATACAAACCCCCAATTCCCTATCCGGCCAGATTGAAGCAAGATAAGGAGGATGCTCAATTCAGAAAATTTATCAATATCTTCAAGCAACTCCACATAAACATCCCGATAGTGGAAGCTTTAACTCAAATGCCCAAGTATGCCAAGTTTTTAAAAGAATTTCTTACAAACAAGAGAAAATTGGAGGAAGAGGGCATAGATGCACTCATGGGAAATTGCTTGGCCATCTTGGAGAAGAAGCTCCCACAAAAATTGAAAGATCCGGGAGGTTTCATAATTCCATGTGTGCTTGAGGGTGGAGTTCAAGAAAATGCCTTAGTAGACTCAGGAGAGAGCATCAATGTTATGCCCTATAACATGTATTTGAAGCTTGGTCTGGATGAACTTAGACCCATGAGAATGATTTTACAATTGGCGGATCGATCAACAAAGAAGCCTAATGGGATTGTGGAGGATGTAATTGTCCGGGTGGACAAATTTGTGTTTCCTGTGGATTTTGTCATCATGGATATTCATGAAGATGTGGAGACACCATTGATTCTTGGTTAGCCATTCCTCACTACCTTCAATGCCCTAATTAACCTTAAAGGAGGAAAATTAACATTAAGGGTTGGAGAGGAAGAAGCAGTATACACTTTACCGGCGGCCATGAAACACTCATTGGACCATGATGACATGCTTTATTTTATTGATGAAACTGAAATTTTAATTTATGATTGTGTGAAGGAGGTGCTATCATTGAACCCACTAGATGAGTACTTGGGAGATCTAGGAGATGAAGATCAAGAAGAACCTCAACCTTCTCTTCCAAGTTCTAATTTGAAGAACCCAAAGGAGAAGGTTATGTGTACCAATGCCAAAGAAAATGAGAAAAAAGATTAATTGTTGAAAAAAATTTGGAGGGAGGTCTGTGGAAGGAAGAAGAAAGGTATCACTCATTCTCATCCAACACCTCAAGAAAAGAAGCTACAATCTTCACCTCGCTTTATTCACAAAAAATTTGAAATTCATTCATTGATGTCGTTGAATTTACCAGTGAACAACAACTATTCAAAGGCGACTGGGGGTAATCTCAAACTATTCGAACCCTTGTGAGGTAAGTAACAAGGTACATCAGGCTCATGACGTTAAACAATCGCTTCTTGGGAGGCAACCCAAGCATTCGGTGGTCTAATTTCATGTTTTTATGTTCTTTGTATTCATGTTAGCATGTTAGTGTTATTTTTGTATTTTCCTTAGAGTTTTGAATGTGAATAAGTCCATGCTCTAATAGCCTTGTATATTATTATCATTGTCCATGTGGCTGTTTAATTGTGTGCATCAGTGAGAAACACTTGTTTTGGCTATCATTTCATGCATTAGATCAAAATTTTGTACCATTATTTCATGTTGGAGATGTTTTTGAAACACTTTTTAGCGATGCCTATGTGTTTGGAGAAGTATTCAAAGCTTTAAAACATAATTCTAAGGGCATACGGCCTCAATAAGGAGCTCATTGAGGTCGTCTGCCTCACACAGAAGCTGGCTTAGGGCATACGGCCTCAATGAGCTCCTCATTGAGGCCGTCTGCCCCATTTAGAGGAAAGACCTAGGGCATACGGCCTCAATGAGGAGCTCATTGAGGCTGTCTATCCCATGCAGTGAAAAATAACAAGTTCATATGGCCTCAATGAGCTCCTCATTGAGGCCGTATGATGTTGGGTTTCTCCTTGAATTATTTCCATCTTTTTTCTCTCTTCATTCTTCTTCCTCTCCAACCAAACCCTAACCTTCCTCATCCACCAAACCATGGCCAGATATCATCATTTCTTGTTCTAATTCATCTCCTAAACTCTTTGAGAAGTCGATCTAGTGGTTTTCCTCAAGCTCCACTCAAGTTTTTCCAAGCTTTTGTTGGTAAGAACGTTGATGGCTTAAGTTTATGTTCTTCATTTCTTCTTGCTTTCTTGAGCTTATGTGTGGATTGTTTCAAGCTTTAAGCTTGTCTTGTGTGGTATGAGCATCATGGATTTGAATTTTTTTTGAATTTATGTACAAATTGTTTTCGAATTTCATATTGATGGGAACCTCTTGCAAATTGAATAGTATCCATATGCCCCATATGGATGTATGGATCCTATTCTATTGTGTTTCTTAATGTTTTTACCCATTTTCATGCCACATTTTGCATTATCTTGGATTCCTCGAAGTCTTACATGGTTTATTATTGATGTAGGAATGCCGCACGTCAAAAAACTAGCTTCTAAATGACCAAGGAACGAGTCTCACACCCCAAAGTACCCTGTTTCTCTAGTGCTCTTCACAAGGCTCGCAATGAAATTTAAAGACCAAGCCCTTTGGTACTTTTTGTCATATTGAATGGAGTATTCTTGGAGAACTCGGGTGGGATGAACAAGTGAATGACTTATTAGCTCATAATGGTAGGACTGAATTATTTTCAATCAATGAACCCACTTTTCGCTAACTTACATTGGAGGTGTTAAGCACATTTGAGGTGAAGCAAGATGAAAGGAATGTTATCACACGAAGACAAGGTGCTATCGATTCCAAGCTTTTGGAAGAACTCATGAAATGAACCACATGGAATTATCAAAGTACTTGGGGATTTATGATGATGAATTCATTAGCATGTCGCTGCTTAATCGGCCCCGCATTGATTATCCACTAGGCATGAGTGCAAACCAGTATTGGAATTCCTTACTGCCTAGTGACACCAAGAATACGTGGAAGGTAACTCATTTGGTGAACCCAATACAGAGATACATTCATGCTCTCATTTCACGTTCTATTGGGGGTCGTAAGGAAAGCACTGGGGTGGTTACACAGTCTGACTTGTTCACCATGTATGGCATCATTGAGCAACATCCTATCCATCTTTGGCACCTTATTACCAAAGCTTTCATTCATCATGGTCAATATGTTCATCTGGGATCCATCTTTATAGGACCCTACATCACCAGATTGATTCATGGTATGAATTTGTTGGACCGCATTCGAGGCATGACTATAGTCGGGGATGTGGCGCCTCTTGGAGCGCTATCTTGCGAGCAATTGGGATATTAGAGAAGAAAAGTGGCACATATAGACTTGCTCCACACTTGTCTATGGGAGAATCCAGTCACTGCGAACCAGATGAGTTAGGGTCTTAATCCAATGGTGCACCTGTTTATGCTACCCCTGACGCTTCTTTTCAATCTGACTTTAACTCTCGGTTCAATGTTATCGAGGATGACATTCAGGCTATCTGTCAGAGTAGCGTGAGATGCGAGGACAGATTTATGTGGTTTTAGAGGATCAGCGCCAGCTTACAGAGCCCTTCCATTAGTTCGTCATCTTCTTCTATAGATCATCCTCACAGGCCACTACTGCTTCCTACTCCATCGCCCCGCCATCTGTAGCACCATTTGATGATCTCTTTCATTTCTGAGCATGGATACTTGTTTTTATTTTTGCAGCTTGTTACTTTTTGCATGTGTGTTTTTTTGATTTTAATAAGTTGGGGAGGGGTGCCCTATCAACATTGTGTAAGACCTTCTTTACTTTATCTAGTTTGTGTATTTGAGTACTCCCTAGTATTTAAATTTTTGCAATCTTAAATTTTGTTTGGAATGATAATGCCCCTTTATGGCTTGTAGGGCATTAAGGGAGCTTGGTGAGTGATAAGTGCTTGAGTATTAGTAATATGAAGTACTTTTTTTCTTATGATGAGTTGATAAGTGCTTGTGCGACATGAATACGAAGCATTCATTCCTTATGTTTAGCATTACTTTTCTCGGGTTTTTACACTAATATGTGTGTTTTTATGTTACTTTTATGCAGGTAGGGTTGTGAGGCCGAGTATGAAGGAAAGAAGCCAACGTGGATCATAATGCACCGATTTTGGAGGAAATTTTGCTAAGGTTCAAATGCGAAGATATAGGTCAGGTGTGAGATGCTAGAGTGTGTGCCAACCTCCTCATATTCGAGTGGGCACATCCATTTGGAGGGGCACAAGGGCAGTCACACTCGAGCATTCGGACTTATGCACATAGAACAAGAGCTCCACCAACTTGTATATCATTGAAGAAGAAAGTGATCCACGACGTGAACGTGTGCCCGTTTGCGTTACCCCGATGAAAGTATGGATTTGGAAAGCTATTCAGGCTGGACACTGTAGCAAAGGACTGTAGCAGCAATGTTCACAGCCGTCTGAGAAAATAGGAATTCAGAGAATCCACATGGGTGTGTGGAAATTCCACAGGGGCGTGTGAAGCATCCACGCCTGTGTGGTCACCCGATTCCAGCCCTATTTAAAGCGGATTCAGCCCCGATTTTGATATTCTTTTCTCCATCTTTTCCCCAACTTGAGAGAGGGCTTAGGCTAGGGTTTTGAGGGGTATTGGCTAGGGCTTTGGAGAGGTTCTACAGCTCTGATATCGCACGTCATTTGGAAGAAGGTTATTGGGAGAGCTTTCGTCGGCATCGATCCGGCGAGGTGTATCCTAGGCCGGACAAAGGATTCCTTGCGATGAATAGAGGACTCTCCACAAGACCATCTACACGACCATCGAGGGGGTTTCTTTATGGATTCATTGCTTTTACATTCTATTTTTTTGATTGTACTTAGCTCCATAGAGAGCTAAACCCCTAGTGGGTACTTGGGTGATTGTGAACCATAGGATGTATTCGTTTCTTCGAACTTCTTTATTATGCTTTCAATAAATTGATGTTTATTGTGAGTTCCAACCTTGAATGCTTGATTGTATGAACATTTCCCCTAGAGTGACACTAGGGTTGAGAGTTCTTGTTGGTAACCTTGTGAGTGAGTGACACACCATGAGCGTTAGACAAAGCTAGGTTGGAGAGGGTTGAGAGGGTGAGTCGAGAGGTACAGGAGCGTCCCCTTTCCCCTCCGATGTGATAGATTCTACCTCCGTTCCTCGAGTTTTTTGCGGCCATAATAGAGTGAATGATCTAAGGGATGAACCTCCGTTGGGGCTTAGTTGCGTGTGCAATGGAGTGAAGTGTTGAGGTGATCTTAGTATCTAGGGCTTAATTGTGGTTAGGGACCTTCCACCTGTACCAAAGGGTTAGGTCTATAATTAGGAAGAGATTTATCACTTGGAATCCCTAGAGCTCATTGCAACTCTGTGCCAGTGCGAGGTGTTGAGATTGTTCGATTTCTCCTCCGGGACATGTATAGAGTTGGGCATAGTTGACCTTAGATTTGGGACTATGTATTTAAGGATTTCCACGACTCACTATTGCATTGATTAGGAAGCATATTAGAGGGTTCTTGCACTTGTAGCGATTATCCTAGGCGGAGCATTATCCGAGTACCCCATCTTTATCGATTGCCTTACCTCCTACTTTACTTTTGCTCTCTTACTTGTTGCTTTTATTGTTGAGAATTGAATCATTGTCACACTTATCACTATTGATCTTCCACATAGCTAAGAATCGAACTAAGTGTTTTTATCCCTTACTCCCTGTGGATTTGATACCGACTCACCCGGGATTATTACTTCGACAAACCCGTGCACTTGCTGGATATACGCAAGGGACCTTGTCAATTTTTTGGCGCCGTTGCCGGGGAGTAGGCATTTATAGATAATTTGCACTTTGTTTTCTTAGCTATTTATCCTTCATTCTATTTCACATCTCTTCTCTATCACCGTTATGATTTGTTCTAAAAAAAAAAAAATTTATTTCACACTTTCTTTTTCTTCCATCATTCTCATTTGTTTTCTTTTGTCATGTCTTACTTTTTCTTTCAAGGATTTTAAATGATGATTGACCCAGTCGTTGCTCTATATTTGCAAGTTGAAGCTCTCAGTAAAAAGTTGATAGAATTGTTACTTAATGACAACAAAACATTCCATGTTACAACGCATATCATCCAATTAAAGTGGGCTACCCAAACGTATTATGGGATAATGGTGAACAACATTGGGAGGCACCGCAAGAGGAATGTCAAACTGGTGAGATACTCGGAGAGGATGCATTTCAGTTACAAAAAGTATTAGGTAACTTTATTGAAGTATCCGATGTCTGCGTCCAAAATATGGAGACCACACAAAGATGTCATGAACCCTCCTATAAAAACCTTGAGCATCAACTAGGAGGGATACTTGACACATTCTCCAGGGAACAACAAGTATTTGAGCAAGCAAGTTAAGTTCCTTATAGAGAAAATGTGGTAGTGAATGACAATGAAGAAGTGGGGCAGAACGAGAGTGATGTCGTCGAGATTGAGAGGATACAAGAAGAACCGTTCATTCAATGTGATAATTGTTTGAGTGGACAGTATGTTTGTGAGCAAGAAATGGTGCAAGGAGAGTTGGTGAAGACATATCGCTTTCAAGTTGAAATGGAAGAAGACGCAAATCCTAAGGTAATGGAGCAAGCATCTCTCTTTGGGATTAATCAACTCATAAATTACAAGAAAGAGATTTTGGGTTTGGAAGAAGACGTGGGTAGGAGATTGAAGCCATCCAATGACCAACCTGTGCTAATACATGTGTATTTGTGTTCTTTTGTCAGGTTTTAGCTCTAATACATGTGTATTTGTGTTCTTTTGCTCATGAAGGTTGTGAAGCTATGTTTCGAGAGAAGAATCCAAAAGTAGATCATAAATGCACTATTTAGGGTAATCTTGGAAGGAACAAACGCGAAGACACAAGTGGGGCTCTAAGATACGTGAATGTGTGCCAATCTCAATGTATTCAAGTCATTACAATGAGTTAGATGGGCATGAAGGCAGTCATATTTGTGTATCCCGACTTGCGCATTGATAGCAAGATCTTCACCAATGAGGCTTTTGATTGAAGAAGAGTTGCGATCTACGGAATAAACATGTGCCCATTTATATTGCCTCGATGAAAAGTCTGGAACTGAGAGTGTTTCAGTGGAGTAATGTAGTACGTACTATAATAAATCACTATAGCGAGATAATGTTGCAGTTACTGTTCACAGCTGGCCGAAAATCATATTTCTAGAGAATCCACATGGGTGTGTGGAAAGTCGCCACACCCGTGTGGAAATTCCACAGGCCCGTGTGGAAGATCCACGCACGCGATTTAGCCCAATTTTGGGAATCTTCTTTCTCCTTTTCTCCAATTTTCTCCATCTTTTGAGAGGCCATCGGCTAGGGTTTTGAGAGGCTTTTGGCACGTCTTTAAATTGGTTCTCCGGATTTGACACCACACTTTGCTTGGAAGAAGGTTATTAAGGAAATGTTTGTCGGCACCGATCCAGCTAGGTGTGCCCTAGGCCGGACAAGGGGATCTTTGGAGAGGACGAGGCTACTCCACAAGACCATTGACACAAATAATGAGGGGGTTTTCCTATGGATTGATTATCTTTACTTTTGATTTCATTGTTGATTATATTGTGCTCCATGGAGAGCTAAACCGCCTAGTGGGTACTTGGATTCTGTAAACCTTAGGATGTTATTGTTTCTTTAACCTTCCATTATGCTTTCCTTAATTGATGTTTTTACTTAAGTTCCAATCTTGAATGCTTGTTGAATGATTTTTCCCCTAGAGTGACACTAGGGTTGAGAGTCAATATTGGTAAGCTTTGTGAGTGAGTGGCACACCATGAGGGTTAGGCATTGTAAGATTAGAGAGAGTTGAGAGGATGAGTCGAGAGATAGCGGAGCGTCCTCTTTCCCCTCCGATGTGATTTATCCTACCTCCACCTTCAAAGAGCTATTATCCGTCATATTAGAGTAAATGGGCTAAGGGATGACCTCTACTGGGGCTTAGTTGCACAGGCAGCGGAGTGAAGCGTTGAAGTAACTTTAGCACCTAGGGCTTAATTGTGACTATGGAGCTTTCAGCTGGACCACAGGGTTAGATCTACATATAAGAATAGGGTTTATCACTTGGAATCTCTAGAGATTCTTGTAACTTTACACAGTGTGAGGTGTTGAGACTGACCGATTTCTCCACCAAGACATAGTGTAGTGTTAGTCACGGTTGACCTTATGTTTAGGATCGTGTATTTTACGATTTCCATGACTCATTAAGCATTAATTAGGAAGTACAATGGTAGGTCTTGCACTTGAAGCATAAGTCTTAGGGGGAGCATTGTCTGAGTACCCCACTTCTATCGATTGCCTTACCTCTCACTTACTTGTGCCTCTTATTTTTGTTTCTTTTAGTTCTGTTTACATCACATCTTATCAACACAATCATTATCTATCTTCACTTGGTTAAGTAGAAATTTAGGTATTTTTATTCCCTACTCTCTGTGCATACGATACCCCACTCACTTGGGATTTATTACTTCGACAAACCCGTGCACTTGCAGGTTATACACAAGGGGCATTATTAGTGAGCCTCTCCACAATTCATGGAAGCCAGACCCGACATGAAAAGCTTGCAACACCTTTTGTTCGGGTCATATCTCGCCTTATGCACAAGATTAACCAGGGAAGTTCATTTCCACCCTCCACTTTTGTTTTCATTGCTTAGTCTACCATGAATTCATGCTTAGTGTACATTGGGTATAATATTCAACACTAGGTGTGGAGATGGGTGTACTTCATGTATTAGGGTCATTGTTTGCATGCTAGTGTTACCCATGATGGCTTGTTTATTCTTGTGAGATTCTTCTATGATGGATTAATGATTGATGTGAGTTACATATTTGTTGTTGTACTCTATTGAATCCTGTTTCATCTCTAGTATTATCTTGTGCACTGAATCTTGTGTTGATGCCCTAGGAATAGCCAACATGACTACTCTATATCTCTTGTATGCTTAACACACAACTTTGAGTAATTAGCCTTAGAATTCTAAGTTCTTTCTTTCAAAGAACTCTTAAGAACTTCTAAGTCTTGTTGAGCTAGCCCTTGTTTTGTGGCATGTAGAGAAGTCTGAAGACATGTTGTAGGGTGATTGTGAAAAAGGAAAATGTAAAAAAAAATTAAATGAAAATAAAAACCCTAGTGATCTTATTGACTACCTACTAGAGGTTCTAAGAAGAAAAGGGGATTTAGTTCAATTCTAAGAGTTAGAAGGATCTCACTTGTATGGCGAGCTATACATGTCGGGTTCGGCTTCTATGGGATGTGGAGAGGATCACAAAGTGCCCTTAATGCCTTGCAAGGCAAAAAAGGGGTATCATCATTCCAAAAAAAATTTAAATTGCAAAAATTAAATACTAGGGAGTAGTCAAACACACACAAACTAGATAAAACAATTAAGGTCTTACACAAGGTTGGTAGGCATCACCCTTCCCAACTTATTAGAATCAAACAAACACATGCAAAAAGTAAAGCAAAACAACAAACTATGGAAATAAAACAAGTGTCCATGCTCAAAAATGAAACAGATCATGAAAAGCTACAGAAGAGGGCTCCTTGTATTCGAGTAATGATGTTTCTCTTATCTTGCTTTGCTTCAAAAGTGCTCAACACCTCCAATGTAAGTTGCCATAAAGTAGGGTCTTCGATTGAGAATAAATTCACCCAACGATTATGTGATAATAATTCCTTTACTTGTTCATCCATCCCAAGTTCCCCTAAAACACTCCATTCAATATGACGAAAGGTGCCAAAAGGTTTGGTCGTCAAAATGTAATATCTTGCTTTATGAAGAGTGCTAGAGAAACGGGGTTCTTCGAGGATGTGAGTATCATTTCTTGACCATTTGGAGGTGAGTTTCTTGATGTTCAGCATTCCTATATGAAGAATAAATCATATAAGGCTTAAAGGAATCCAAAAGAATGCAAAATGTGGCATGAAAAAGGCAAGACAAATGAAAAATTCAAGTGAATAGGATCCATACGACTGTATGGGGGCTGTATGGAAACTATTCAACTTGTAAGAGTATCCCAACATGATGAAAATAAAAAATTTTGTACATAAAAGAAAGATAATCCACAACCATGCTGTTCATACCATGTACATAAAAGCTTGCAATCCATAAATAAAACTCCCTCATAGTCCGTATCGATGATCTTGTGGAGTTGCCTCATCTTCACCAAGGGTTCCCTCATTAATCCTAGGGCACACCTCGCCAAATCGATGCTGACAAAAGCTTCCCCAATAACTATCCTCCGAGGGAACACAGTGTGGAAGGCCGTAGAACCACTCTAAAGACCTAGCCAAAGCCTCTCCAAACCCTTACCGCGAGTGCCTCCAAACATGGGGAAAAGATGAGAAAACGATTGGGAAAAGATTTTTTAAAACGTCTGAAATCATGGCTTTTATAGGGGTTGGAATCGGGCATCCACAAAGGCGTGTGGAATTTCCACATGCCCATGTGAATTTCCAGAAGTTGATTTCCTGAGAGCTGTGAACAATAGCTTGTGTAGATCGCCAAGGGTTCAACTACCTTCGATGGTCTTGTGGAGTTGCCTCGTCTTCTCAAAGGGTTCCCTCGTTAAGCCTAGGGCACACCTTCCCAAATCGATGCCGACGAAAGTTCCCCCAATAACTATCCTCCGAAGGAACACGGTGTTAAAGGCCGTAGAACCACTCTAATGACCTAGCCAAAGCCTCACCAAACCCTAGCCATGAGTGCCTCCAAAGATGGGGAAAAGATGAGAAAAAGATTGGGAAAATATTTTTTAAAACATTTGAAATCGAGGCTTTTATAGGGGTTGGAATCGAGCATCCACATGGGTGTGTGGAATTTGCACATGCCTGTGTGAATTTCCAAAAGTCGTTTTTCTACGAGCTATAGAATTTCACCAAAATAATCCCAAATCCACACTTTTCAGAACATGTTGTGTCTTCCATGAAATTACATTGATGAAGATCTTGTTAGTATTGCACAAGTCAGAACATGTGAGTGTGACTGCCTTTGTACCCCTCCAAATTGTATATTCTCTTCAGCATAATGGAGTTTGGCACACACCCAATGTCTTTGAGCGCAACTTGTATCTTCATATTTGTTCAATATAAGAACTTCATCAAAAATTGCATCCACAATCTACTTTTGGTTCCTTTCTTCCACACTTGTCTCCATAACCCTAAATGCACAAAAGAACACATATACATGTGAATAAGCGATAAAATTTGAGAAAAGTAATGCTCAATGTAAGAAAAGAATACTTCATATTACTTATACACAAGCATTTATCAGTAAGCTCAACAACGTGATTCAACTAGAAATTAACCCCAAAATTGGCATTTTAGAGCCCTAGGCACTTTAGCAACTCTATAGCAGCTTGAAGCACAAAGACTTGAAGAAAAATGCTATGTATGGAATTCCTCATGGGAAACCTTAGAGGCGTTAAGAAGTAGTTTTACTGTAGCATTCATTGTAGCAAATTAATGAGAATCGATAGAAAGATTGAGGACCTCATGGCCTGTTAATGACCATATGCTAGACCACAAGCCATCCCAAGATTAGTTTTTAAAGGAGTTTTAGGGCATCTTTTGAGAGAAAGGAAGGCCCTTTTCTTGGAGCTCATCATCACCAGTCTTGTTCTGAGGGAGAAGAAGGCAAGAGAGGGCATCTCCGAGGTGAAAATCGATAGGGAGAGCATGATTTGGCAAGATCTACTCCTAGGGCATTTTTTTAGAAGGTTGAAGATAACAAGGGAAGCCACCCCTTGAATTGCGTTCTTGGAAGCCTTTCTATGGGGAATCCTAAGAATCCTTCGGCCTTATACTTTTGATGGAGTTTAATGTTGCTTTATTTAGTTGTTTTCATGGATTTTATCTTGTATGGTGCTAGTATGAACAACTAGACCCCAAGGTCACCGGGTGTAAGTGAACCTTGGTGGTGAACTTGTGTCGATTTGATGCTATGACTCATTTTATTGCATTTGGTGTGTTTGTGATCCATGCTTGGTGTACTTTATTTTATTGGTATGCATGAGAACTCTGTGTATCCATTTCTAGGTTATACTAGGTTGCGTGACCATCGTCCTTGTATTAGACACGCCTGGCTTGGAAGGGATATATGTACGAATACACCATAATCATTGGGAATTTTGTACCACTCCAATATTAGGGTTGAACCTAGTTCGTGTTTTGAGCCTAATTTGAGAAGTCCCTTAAGCTAGTTGTAATTATAGGACAATTTGATCAGAAGAAATTTCATATCAATACTCATACTAGATTAGGGTTTAATTACCGTGACCATCGGGTTGACCTATCTTAGGATTTTCTTTGTCCAAAGCACCATTTGTGTGATAGTTGTAGCATTCTTCGCACATTAGTAGCCCTAAGGGGATCCTCATTTGTGACCACTTCCCCTTCTTGATTCCTGCCCATGATTTGTCTTTACTGTAGACATCTAAGTAGAGTTTATCTTATTGTTTTGGTAGTTTCAACACATCACTCGAGTTTGTAGGTTAAACAACATGCAAATAGGAAGTAAGAGTAGCTTCTCAGGCCCTGGGAATATAACCCCTCCTACTCGCGTGAGGGGTATTACTTGACGACTCGTGCACTTGTGGGATCGAACGTACCAAGTTTTTGGCGCCATTGCCGAGGACCCACGAGGAATACTCAGACAACTTTGAGCTTGTTGATTTGACCATTGATAACGCCCCTTGCATGTGACCCACAAGTGCACGGGTTTGTCGAAGTAATAAATCCCAAGTGAGTGGGGTATCGTATCCACAGCGAGTAGGGAATAAAAATAACAACATTGCTACTTAACCAAGTGAAGATGAATAAAGATTGTGTTGATAAGATGTGATATAGACAGAAATAAAAGAAACAAGAATGAGAGCCACAAGTAAGTGAGAGGAAATGCAATCGATAGAAGTGGGGTACTCCGACAATGCTCCCACTAGGACTAATGTTTCAAGTGCAAGACCTACTATTATACTTCCTAACTAATGTTTAATGAGTCGTGGAAATCATAAAGCATACGGTCCCAAATCTAAGGTCAACTGTGACTAACTCTACACTATGTCCCAGCGGAGAAATCGCTTAGTCTCAACACCTCACACTGTGTAAAGTTGCATGAAATTATAAAAATTCCAAGTGATAAACCCTATTACTATGTGTAGATCTAACCTTTTGGTCCAGGCGAAAGACCCATGATCATAATTAAGCCCCAGATACTAAAATCACTTCAACGCTTCACTCTATTTCTCACGCAACTATGCCCCAGCGGAGTTCATCCTTTAGTACTTCACTCGATTGTGACCATAAAGAACTCTAGGAAATGGAGGTAGGATAAATCACACCGAAGGGGAAAGGGGACGCTCCGCTACATCTTGACTCACCCTCTCAACCCTCTCCAATCTAGTATTGTCTAACCATCATAGTCTGTCACTCATCCACAAAGGTTGCCAAGACGAACTCTCAAACCTAGTGTCACTCTAAGGGATAAATCATTCAATAGGTATTCAAGATTGGAACTCAATTAAAACA
The DNA here is from genome assembly GCF_009730915.1 of Dioscorea cayenensis subsp. rotundata. NCBI lineage: Eukaryota > Viridiplantae > Streptophyta > Magnoliopsida > Dioscoreales > Dioscoreaceae > Dioscorea > Dioscorea cayenensis. The sequence continues at coordinate 5,420,485 of NC_052482.1, forward strand.
TCAATTAAGGAAAGCATAATAAAAAACTCAAAGAAACAATAACATCTTAGGGTTTACAAAATCTAAGTCCCACTAGGAGGTTTAGCTCTCTATGGAGCAAGATACAATCAATAATGAACTCGAAAGTAAAAATAAGTAATCCATACGAAAACCCCCTCGGTATTCGTATTGATGGTCTTATGGAGCAGCCTCGTCTTATTCAAAGGTCCCTTTGTCCGGCCTAGGGCACAGCTCGCCAGATCAATGCTGATGAAAGCTCCCCCAATAACCTTCTTCCAAGTGGAGCGCCATGTGGATTCTCTGGAAACCTGATTTTCGGCCGGGTATAAACAGTAACTACTACAGTGTATTGCTGCAGTGCTCTGCTAAAACACTCCTAATTCCACACTTTTCATCAATGTAACATAAACGGGTACACATTTATGCTGTAGATCGCAACTCTTTTTCAATCAATAGCCTCATTGGTGAAGATCTTGCTATCAATGCACAAGTCGGAATACTCAAATATGACTGCCTTCGTGCCCATCCAACTCATTGTAATGGCTTAAATAGACAGAGATTGTCACACATTCACGTATATTGGAGCCTATTTGTGTCTTTGCGTTTATTCGTTCCAAGATTCCACCAAATAGTGCGTTCACGATCTAGTTTTGGCTTCTTTTCTTAATACTTAGCTTCACAACCCTACATGCACAAAAGAACACAAATACACATGTATTAGCACTTAAACCTGATAAAAGTAATGCTCGTCATAAGAAAAGAACACTTCGCATTCTTAACACACAAGCATTTATCAACCATTGTTTCATTTATTTGTTTATTTTATTTTTATTTATTGTTTGTGCACATATACCTTCATTTTCTTATTTGTATTCCCTTCTCTTACTCTTTTTTCAATTTTTAAGTGTTGACTCTTATCTTTGTAAATACTTCCTTTCTCTTCTTTTAATTATGGCTTTGACTAACGGTTCGGTTAACTGCTACTATTTACAAGATCCATACCACCATCGCCCATGAAAACCGTCAGGGTTAGATAGTAAATTTTTCTAAAATGAACGGTGGAAGAAACAGTATTGCGGTGACCAACTCTAGAGAATCAAAAGGTTCAGGATTTCTTCAAGTAGTATATGGAATAAGAAGGGATGAACCATATGGTGGAATCTTGCCCACCTATTTGTCAACCAGAATCTGTTAGTGAAGAACCAAGAAGTAATTTCTATAACCCCTCAAAGTGAAGGAAGTTGGTTGAGGGAGAGACTGATCAAACAAGGCCTAGTAGTTCAGAAGAGATAGATTATACGCTAGGGAGTGACTCAAATTTGGCTGAGAATAAGGTTCAGATTGTAGAAGAAGGTTCAAATAGTGGTAGCTCATTAAAAGTGGATGACAGAGAAGTTGAGAAGTTTGATCTCTGAAATTATAGGAGATTGAAGTCATCAATTGAAGAGCCCCAGAACTAGAGTTAAAACCTCTTCCTAAACACTTAGAGTATATCTTTCTTGAAGAGGGATCCAAGCTCCAAGTAATTGTTACATCTGACTTGACAGCTGAGTAGAAGGACTGATTTCTAAGTGTGCTGAAGAAGCATAAAAGGCCAATTTCTTGGAAAATCTCTGATATTAAGGGGATTGGTCCATCTTTCTGTATGCACAAGATTCTCATGGAAGACAATCACAAACCCATGGTGATACCACATTGGAGACTTAATCTAAACCTAAAAGAGGTAATGAAGAATGAGGTTATCAAGCTGCTTGATGCAGGCATTATCTACCCTATTTCCGACAGTGCATGGGTAAGTCTAGTGCGAGTGGTGCCAAAAAAAAAGGAGGGATAACGGTTATTACTAATAAAGAAAATGAACTTGTTCCTACCAGAATCGTCACAGGTTGAAGGGTTTTCATAGATTACAGGAAGCTCAATGATGCCACATGGAAAAATCATTTTCCCTTGCTCTTCATTGATCAGATGCTTGAACGACTTGTAGGACACTTATATTACTATTTCTTGAATGGTTTCTCCAGTTATTTTTACATTCCCATTGCTCCATAAGATCAAGAAAAGACCACATTTATTTATCCTTATGGCATGTTTGCCTATCGTCATATACCTTTTTGGCTTTACAATGTACTGACTACTTTTTAGAGATGTATGCTGCCCAATGGAGGTATTTATGAATGACTTCTCGGTCTTTTGTGTCTCATTCAATTTATGCCTTAGAAATTTAGAATGAGTTCTAGCTAGGTGTGAGGAAACCAATTTGGTTCTCAGTTGGGAATAATTTCACTTCATAGTTAAAGAAGGCATGTGCTCAGGTAAAAGATTTCATCAAAAGTAATTGAGGTAGACAAGGTGAAGGTCTCCACCATTGAAAAATTACCTTCCCCTACTTTAGTGAAGGATAACAGAAGCTTCTTGGGACATGCTAGGTTCTATAGGAGATTCGTCAAGAACTTCTTTTCAATTGCCCGAATGCTTTTGAGTTCAATAAAGATTGCATGAACGCTTTTCTCAGCCTGAAAAAAAATCTTATTGATTCACCGATAATAGTTTCCCCAGATTGGAACTTGCCATTTGAAGTAATGTGTGACGCAAGTGATTATGCAATTGGGGTAGTACTAAGGCAACGACATGATAACCATTTCCATTCTATTTACTATGCAAGCAAGACTTTAAATAATGCTAAGGAAAATTACACCACCACTGAGAAAAAACTACTTGCAATGTCTTTTCATTTGAGAAATTATGATCATACTAGGTGCTTTCCAAGGTGATTATTTTTATGGACCGCTCTGCACTAAAGTACTTGTTGAACAAAATAGATGCCAAGCCTCGACTGATCTGTTGGATCATGTTACTCCAAGAGTTCGATATGGAAATAAAAGACAAAAAAGGGGCAGAGAATTTATCTGTTAACCACTTATCGTGCCTTGAGGGGTCTCATGAAAATGTTTGAGAAAGAAGAGAGACCATTGACACATTCTCGGGAGAGTAGTTGTGTAGCATTCAAGTAGTTGAGGAAGAAAAAACACTGTGGTTCGCCGAATTTGCAAATTATCTGGCGGAAAAAAACTTCCCAAAGTGGCTCACATGTCTACAAAGAATTTTTTTTGCTAATTTGATGTATTATATCTGGGAAGATCCCTATCTTTTCAAAATTTGTTCTGATCAAGTTGTTAGAAGATGTGTTTCTCAAAAGATAGGACACAACATTATGAGACACTGCTATATTCTAGGACGTGCAGATATTTGTTTAACATTGTGATAGGTACCAGAGAGCTGGTAATATTTCAAAAAGGAAAGAGATGCCGCAAACCTGGAACCAAGCTTGCTGGGTATTTGATGTGTGGGGGATCGACTTCATGGGCCCATTTCCTAGCTCCCAAGGTAATAAATTATTTTGGTGGAAATTGACTATGTTTCCAAGTGTGTGGAAGCACAAGCATGTCCGTTGTGTGATGCAAGAGTGGTGGTGAAATTTCTATAAAAATTGTTTTCCCGATTTGGCACACCAAGGGTGATCATAAGTGACCAAGGCACTCATTTCTGTAACTATCAGTTCAAAAAAGTTTTGAAATGGTACGGGTGTTTCATTGAACTTCAACTCCATATCATCCCCAAATAAGCAGTCAAGTTGAAGTATCAAACCAGGAATTAAAGCGAATCTTGGAGAAAAAAATAAGTCATTACCAAAAAAAATTGGGCAGAACAGCTTGATGATGCACTCTGGGTGTATAGAATGGCTTACAAAACACCTATTGGAGCAACACCTTGCAGATTGGTCTGTGGAAAAGCATGTCACTTGCTCGTTGAATTGGAGCATAGGGCCTACTAGGCCCTAAAGTAGTTAAATTTTGATCCCTATCTGAGTGGCCATAAGAGAAAGTTTCAATTAAATGAGTTACATGAATGGTGAACTATGGCATATGAAACCTCAGTGCGCTACAAGGAGAAAGTGAAAGAGTACCATGATCGACACATTAAGCAAGCTAAACACTTCCAAAAAAGGGACAAGTGCTACTTTTCAATTTTAGACTTTGACTCTTTCTTGGAAAGTTGAAATCAAGGTGGCATTGACCCTATAAAGTCTCACAAGTGTTCCCTGATAAGTGCTTGTGCGATATGAATGCGAAGCGTTCATTCCTTATGTTGAGCATTACTTTTCCCGGGTTTTTACACTAATATGTGTGTTTTTATGTTACTTTTATGCAGGTAGGGTTGTGAGGTTGAGTATGAAGGAAAGAAGCCAATGTGGATCATAATGCACCGATTCTGGAGGAAATCTTGCTAAGGTTCAAACGCGAAGACATAGGTCGGGTGTGAGATGCTAGAGTGTGTGCCAACCTCCTCGTATTTAATTGAGCACAACCATTTGGAGGGGCATAAAGGCAGTCACACTCGAGCATTCCGACTTATGCACATAAAACAAGAGCTCCACCAACTTACCTATCATAGAAAAAGCAAATGATCCACGACGTGAACGTGTGCTCGTTTGCGTTACCCCGATGAAAGTATGGATTCGGGAAGTATTTCAAACCGGATACTGTTGCAGAGCACTGCAGCGACGTTGTGGCAAAATACTGTAGCAGCACTGTTCACAGCCGGCCGAGATAGCAGAAAACCAGAGAATCCACACGGCCGTGTGGAAATTACCCACGCCCATGTGGAAATTCCACAGGGCAGTGTGACATTATGCACGCCCGTGGAGTCGCCCGATTTCAGCCCTATTTAAAGCCGATTCAGTCCCGATTTTTCTATTATTTTCTCCATCTTTTCCCCAACTTGTGAGACGGCTTCGGCTAGGGTTTTGAGGGGTATTGGCTAAGGTTTTGGAGAGGTTCTACGGCTCCGACATCGTCATTCCTTAGGAAGAAGGTTGGTAGGGAAGCTTCCATCGAGCCGTATCCTATACCGGATGAAGGAATCCTTGGACGACGAGTAGAGGACTTTCCACAAGACCATCAACACGACCATCGAGGGGGTTTTTCTATGGATTTATTGCTTTTACATTCTATTTCTTTGATTGTACTTAGCTCCATGGAGAGCTAAACCCCTAGTGGGTACTTGGATGATTGTGAACCCTAGGATGTATTCATTTCATTGAACTTCTTTATTATGCTTTCAATAAATTGATGTTTATTGTGAGTTCCAACCTTGAATGCTTGATTGTATGAACATTTCCCCTAGAGTGACACTAGGGTTGAGAGTTCTTGTTGGTAATCTTGTGAGTGAGTGACACACCACGAGCGTTAGACAAAGCTAGGTTGGAGAGAGGATTGAGAGGGTGAGTCGAGAGGTACAGGAGCGTCCCCTTTCCCCTCTGACGTGATAGATTCTACCTCCGTTCCTCGAGTTCTTTGCAACCATAATAAAGTGAATGGTCTAAGAGATGAACCTCCGCTGGGGCTTAGTTGCGCGTGCAACGGAGTGAAGCGTTGAGGTGATGTTAGCATCTAGGGCTTAATCGTGGTTAGGGACCTTCCACCTGGACCAAAGGGTTAGGTCTATAATTAGGAAGAGATTTATCACTTGGAATCCCTAGAGCTCATTGCAACTCTATGCGAGTGCGAGGTGTTAAGATTGTTCGTTTTCTCCTCCGGGACATGTGTAAAGTTAGGCATAGTTGACCTTAGATGTGGGACTATGTAATTAAGGATTTCCCTAACTCACTATTGCATTGATTAGAAAGCATAATAGAGGGTTCTTGTACTTGAAATGATTATCCTAGGTGGAGCATTATCCGGGTACCCCATCTTTATCGATTGCCTTATCCCCTTCTTTACTTTTGCTCTCTTACTTGTTGTTTTTATTGTTGAGAATTGAATCACTTTCACACTTATCAATATTGGTTTTTCGCATAGCTAAGAATCGAATTAAGTGTTTTTATTCCCTATTCCCTATGGATTCTATACCCGCTCACCCGGGATTATTACTTCGACAAACCCGTGCACTTGCGGGATATATGTAAGGGGACCTTGTCATTCCCTCATGGTGACGTTGAGGTAAGTCATTCGAAGAAGGGGACATTCAAAGTCAAAGGTCACCGATTGAAACATTACTTCCTGTGTGGCAACACACCCCAAGTCAGAGATAACTCTCCTTCATTCATCCCATCTTGAAGGTAAGAGAAGGTACGTCAAGCTAATGATGTTAAGCAAGTGCTCCTTGGGAGGCAACCCAAGCTTTAAAATTCATTGCACTCTTGTTTTCATATTCTTTGTGTGTTTAGTTAGTAAGTTGTTTATTGGTTGTGATTGAGTTGTTGTAGTTCTCTTCATCATTTTCCTTAACTCTTTTGCCCGTGTTATTACATACACATTGTGAATTCTTTGAGTTATTCTTTGCCTTGGTGTATCATGGTTAGTTTCTTGATTGTTTATGGTGTGAAAACGGCTTTGTTTTTGCTCATTTTAAAGGTTGCTAGGAAGATAACTTTGCAAAAACTAGAAAATGCCCATTTACTGACCATATGTGAACCCGTATCAAAACCAGAGAATCCATGTGGGTGCATGCTTGCCCGTATGGTATCCATAAAAGCCATGCAGGCGCATGCTTGCCCGCATGGCTTGGGTACTTCTTTAAGTGGCTTGCCACTTTTCTTTTCTACTATTTATCCTTCTTATTCTTGTTTCTCCTCCATATCTCCACCAATTTCTCTCATTCTTTCTACTTTAAAACACTCTCCTCCTCCTATCAACCAATTTTGTGAAAAGGTTTTGAAGTTTTATCACTCTCTTGGCCGATTTCTCACTTGATCTACTTCATCAATCCTAGCCAAAGGTTTGTTTCTCTTTACTCTTTCCCCTTGTTTTTCTTGCTTGTATGGGGTGAAAACTTTGTGGTTTGTGGTTTATTTTCTTCTTGTGCAACTTATGGATCAATTCTAGAGCTTTGTAAATTTTGTTGGCCACCTACACAAAGAAAATCTTGTAAATTTTTCTTGAATTTACTGTAGTAATCTCTAGTTTTCACATTTTTCATTCTATTGAGCATTGCTTTATTGGAATTTTGGTTTGATAGTGCACACCTTGTCTTGTAGGGATGCTAACCAAGCACATTGCTTCAAAATGAGCAAGGAGGAACACTACGCCTTCCATTAGTGAACCATGATTCACGAATGAAGACCACAAGATGAGATTTTGATTGTTGTCCCGGAAAAGGTTTGGCACCATTCGAAAACTTGATCAGAATGTGTTACAAGTTTTGGGTTTGGACAATGTCATCTTGGAGCATATCTCTCATGACTTTTAGGATAAAATTTTTTTCCATCGAAGAACCCACTTATCGATAGCTTACCTTGGAGGTATTGAGCATGATCGAGGTTGCCAAACATTGTCCCTTCAGCCACCAAGAAAGTCCCATCTCCTTCCGGCATTTGGAAAGAAACATAAGATCCCTCAAGACCAAATGTTTGTATTTTTAGGAATTTACACGGAGGCACTCACACAAACACCCAAGTTTAAGAACATGCCACAAGACTTTCCGTATCCCATTTCAAATGACTCTTATTGGACATCTATTACCCGCACGAGGAAGAGGAAGGCATCTCAAATGTTAAACCCCGCTCACTATTACATCCATGCTTTATTATCTAGAGGAATTGCGGGTCGACTTGATTCAACGGGAGTAGTCACATGCTCCAATCTTTTGATGCTTTACAGTAGTGTTGAGTGCTACCGCCTACAAATGGCACACCTCTTCGCCGATCTCCTTGCTCATCAAGGAATGTCTATCAAGCTTGGGGCCATTTTTAGCGGACCTTACATCACACGCTTGATTAAAGACATAAGACTGATTGAGCACACCCCAGGCATGAAGATTGTGGGTGCCATTGCCCACTTGGGATGTAGACTCTAGCTTCCATTGGGATAGTTAAGAGACAGGTGGAACACTTACCACCATGCACAGTGGCATGGGATGAGTGCACAAGACCCTAGGCCCTCACATGAGATAGAGATAGAATCAGAGTCTGAGCCCAAGGAGTGTTAACCATCACTTGAGGCGAGTTTTAAGGAATTCTATATTGAGGTCCACCACCAGTTACATGTTCTTGAAGGAGGCAGAAGTATTTAGCTGCATTATAATGCCGCATTGAGAGCAACATGACCAAGATTTTGGCTTTTATTCACGGTTCATAATCATCTGTTAGCACCATCTCTGCCGCCACCACATACATGTCACCATCACTTCAACTAGACTCTTAGGCTCGTAGCATGCTTGAGCATCTGTTTACTTGTGTTGTCATGTTCTTGTAGTTTTTATTGTACTTTGAGTTGTTTCTTTTTTATCATGTACTCTTCAGTTAGTAATGGTTCGGTTAATACTAAACTTTATTTATTCATTTGCATGCTTGAATTACCTATGATAGTTATGATTTCCTTGTTAAGAACTTTCTAGCTTGAAAGAATGATGGATATGAGTTGTATTTCATTTATATGCTTAAATGAAGTCCGGTTTTATCTGTAATGTATCTTCATGCCTTTCCATGATTACTTCCATCTTATACACTCCAACCAACCCATCACAATGATATTGGCATTAGAATGTTAAATTATATGTTCAATACTCTTCTAAGAACTTTTGGTTCCTTCATTATTCTCTTTAGAATTAAGTAAAGTATTGTAGTAGGTTCTATACCAAGGGAAATGCGATACATTGTGCACATATGAAAAAAAAGGGGCTTCTATGACAGTATTCCTCGGATGATTTACCATGGATGCGTCTATGTAGACTGTATTCAAGTAAGTTGGGTGGCCCTTGTGCCTGATCAGTGATAAGTGCTTGTGTATTAGTAATACGAAGTATTCTTTTCTTATGATAAGCATTATTTTTCTCAGATTTTATCACTAATACATGTGTTTTTGTGTTCTTTAGGACATATAGGGTTGTGCAGCCAAATAGATAAGAAAGAAGCCAAAGTAGATTGCGAATGCATTATGCTGATGGAATCTTAAAGTGAACACACGAGAAGATACAAGGTGTGCCCAAAGACATATGAGTGTGTGACAACCTCCATTAAGTTTGATGGAATATGAAAATTGGATGGGTACTGTAGCAGGTTAATGTAGCAAATCAATGTAGCAATTTACTATAGCAGTTACTATTCATAGGCTGCTGAAAACTGAATTTCTGCAAATTCACACGAGCATGTGGAAATTCCACACGCCCGTGTGGATGCCCGATTCTAGCCCTATTTAAGTCGCAACTTCAGCTTGATTTGAGGATCCTCTTTTCCATCTTTTGGCTTTCTTTTCTCCACCTTTGGAGGCGGCTACGGCTAGTGTTTGGAGAGGCTTTGGCTAGATTTTGGAGGGGTTTATGACCTTCAACATCGTGTTTCATTCAGAAGAGAGTTATTGGGGGAGCTTTCATTAGCACTGATCCAACAAAGTGTGCACTAGGCTTGACGAGGGGACGTTTGGAGTAGATGCGGCCACTCTACAAGACCATCGACACAAATACCAACGGTGGTTTTATTCATGGATTGCATATTTTTACTTTCAATTTAATTATTAATTGTATTTTGCTATATGGAGAGTTAAACCCCTAGTGGGTACTTGGACTTGTAAAACCCTAGGATGATGTTGTTTCTTTGACCTTTTATTATGCTTCTTTTAATTAATGTTTTAATTGAGTTACAATATGAATGCTTGTTGAGTTGATTTTCCCTTAGCTGACACTAGTGTTGAGAATCCATTTTGGTAATCCTTATAGATGAGTGACACACCATGAGGGTTAGACAATACTAGATTGGAAAGGGTGAGTCGAGAGGTAGCGGATTATCCTCCTTCCTTTCTGGCGTGATTTATCCCAACTTCACGTTCAAAGAGTTCTTTGGGGTCACAATAGAGTGAAGTGCTAAGAGATGAACTCTGCTGGGCTTAGTTGCGCAAGCAACAGAGTGAAGCGTTGAAGCAATTCTTGGTATCTGGGGCTTAACTGTGACTAGGGGTGTTTGGCCTAGACCAAAGGATTAGATCTATTTTAGGGAATAAGGTTTATTACTTGGTATCCCTAGAGCCTTAAGATACCTAGCACAGTGTGAGGTGTCGAGACTAAGAGATTTCTCTAGTGGGGCATAGTGTAGGGTTAGTCATTGTTGATCTTAAGTTTTGGGACCTTGTGTTTAAGGATCTCCACGACTCATTAAGCATTAGTTAGGAAACATAATGATTGGTCTTGTACTTGAAACAATATTCCAAGGGTGAGCAATATCCGGGTGCCCCATTTATGGTCAATTGCCTCTACTATCTTTTATTTGTGCCTCCTTCTTCTTTTCTTATTTCTATTTATATTGTTTCTTATTCACGTCATTATCGATTCATCTTCATTCTAGTTAAATAGCAATCTTTGTGTTTCTAATCACTATTCCTTGTGGATTCGAATACCCACTCATCGGGGTATTATTACTTGGATAAAACCGTGCACTTACGGTACATATACAAAATGGCGTTTGTCAAGTTTTTAGCGCTGTTGCCAAGGAATAGAAGGTGAAGGAGCAGATAATATGGAAGAACAGAATGAGTAGCAAAGGACACTGTTCGATTATGCCAGACCCGCAGTTCTTGGCACATAATCTTGCATTGTGCGGCCACTGATCATAGTTCAGATTTTGAGCTCAAGCCAGCATTCATCCAAATGTTACAGTAGTCGACACAGTTTAATGGTTTGGCCAATGAGGATCCAAACAATCACATAGAGAACTTCTTGGAAGTGTGCAACATGCTTAAAATCAATGGTGTTACGGATGATGCTATTAAGTTGAGGGCCTTCCCATTTTCCTTGAAAGGGAGAGGGAAGCAATGGCTATATTCATTACCTAGAGCATCGATCATTACATGGGAGGAGATGGTAAAAGCTTTTTTTGCCCAATATTTCCCTCCCGAAAAATCTGCAAAGCTTGGGAATGAAATATCCTCTTTTGTGAAAATGGAATTGGAGTCTCTATTTGAAACATGGGATAGGTTCAAGGAGCTCCTGTGGAAATGTCCTCAACATGGGTTCCCCGAGTGGATGATCATTCAGACTTTCTATAATGGGTTGAATCCGAGCATAAGATAATTACTTGATGCTGCAGTAGGGGGTACCTTAGGGAGTAAGACCCCCGAAGAAGCCCGATAGCTCATTAAAGAAACAACTATGAAGAGTTATCAGTGGAACACTAGAGACAGAAAGAAGGTAGCCAGACTTCATGAGATTGACGTCGTTACTTCATTGGTGGCCCAAGTAGAGTCATTGAGCAAGAAGTTAGACACTCTAACTTCTAGTAGAGTGACGACCATGACTAGTTATAGGGTGTGGGGAAGAACATGCTTCATCTGATTGCCTACTTTCTATTGGTGTTACATCCTCGGTAGAACAAATGGACTTTGTGGGTAATGCAATGAGAAACCAAGGCAATCCATATAGCAACACCTACAATCTAGGTTGGAGGAGCCATCCGAATCTTTCATGGAATAATCAAGGGCAACAGAAGACAATGGCACTACCCAGTTTCCAATAACAACAACAACAAGCATCGAATATAAAGAAACGAGTTTCAGGTTGGAAAACCGGATGACCGATATGGAGAAAGCTTTGACCAGATTCGCCCAATCATCAGATACAAGATTTCAATCAGTTGAAGCCACACTTTACAACCACACCGCATCATTGCACAACTTAGAGAATCAAGTGGGGCAAATTACGAAGTCTCTATCTGAGAGACCTCAAGGGAGTTTACCTAGCAATACCGAAACTAATCTGAGAGAACTTGTGAAGGCGATCAGTTAGAAAAGTGGTCTTGAGGTTGAAGGTAGAACTCCTAGTAAGGAGACTAATAAAGAAGCACCTAAGGTTGTGGAGGCTGAGGAGAGAACTAAAGCAAAGGAGGTGGCACCCCCACCATATAAGCCAAGAATCCCTTATCCTTCAAGATTGAAGAATGACAAAAATGATGGGCAATACAAGAACTTCTTAGGTCTATTCAAGCAGTTGAACATCAACATTCCTTTTGTGGAGATGTTGTCTCAAATGCCTCGTTATGCAAAGTTTGTCAAGGACCTCTTGACCAACAAGATGAAGTTGAAGGAGAGTGCATCTGTGATTCTAGATGCTTCATATTCTACAGTATTGGACAGCGCCCCTTGTGTGTGACCCGCAAGTGCACATGTTTGTCGAACTAATAAATCCCAAGTGAGTGGGGTATCATATCCACAGAGAGTAGGGAATAAAAATACCTAAATTGCTACATAACCAAGTGAAGATGAATAATGATTGTGTTGATAAGATGTGATGTAAACAGAAATAAAAGGAATAAGAATGAGAGGCACAAGTAAGTGAGAGGTAAGGCAATCGATAGAAATGGGGTACTCGAACAATGCTCCCCCTAAGACTTATGCTTCAAGTGCAAGACCTACCAATATACTTCCTAATTAATGCTCAATGAGTCATGGAAATCCTAAAGCACATGGTCCCAAACATGGTCCCAAACCTAAGGTTAACCGTGACTAGCCCTACATTATGTCCCAGTAGAGAAATCATTCAGTCTCAACACCTCACACTGCACAAAGTTGCATGGTGTTCTAGGGATTCCAAGTGGTAAACCTTATTTCTATGTGTAGATCTAACCCTTTGGTCCATGTGAAAGACCCCTAGTCACAACTAAGCCCCAAATACTAAAGTCAATTTAATGCTTCACTCTGCTGCTCATGCAACTAAGCCCTAGCGGAGTTCATCCTTTAGTTCTTCACTCTATTGTAACCGCAAAGAACTCTAGTAATTGGAGGTAGGATAAATCACACGGGAGGGTAAAGGGGACGCTTGGCTACCTCTGGACTCACTCTCTCAACCCTCTCAAATCCAGCTTTGTCTAACCCTCATTGCATGCCACCCATCCACAAAGATTACCAATATTGACTCTCAACCCTAGTGTCACTCTAAGGGAGAAATCATTCAACAAGCATTCAAGATTGGAACTCAAACAAAAGCATCAATACAATCAACAATGAAATCAAAAGTAAAGATAAGCAATCCATAGGAAAACTCGCTCGGTATTCATGTCGATGGTCTTGTGGAGTAGTCTCATTTTCTCCAAAGGTCCCCTTGTCCGGCCTAGTTCACACCTCGCCGGATCGGTGCCAACGAAAGCTCCCCCAATGACCTTCTTCCAAGCGAAGCACGGTGTCAAATCCAGAGAACCACTCCAAAGACGTGCCAAAAGCCTCCCAAAACCCTAGCCGATGGCCTCTCAAAAGACGGAGAAAAGTTGGAGAGAAAGATAAAAGAAGATCCCCAAAATTGGGCTGAATCACGGCTTAAATAAGGATGGAATCTGGCATCCACACGGGGCTGTGGAATTTCCACACGGGCATGGATAATTTCCACACTTTTCATCAAGACAACATAAACGGGCACACGTTTATACCGTAGATCACAACTCTTCTTCAATCAAAGTCCTCATTGGTGAATATCTTGCTATCAATGCACATGTTGGGATATACAAATGTGACTACCTTCATGCCCCTAAAACTCATAGTAATGGCTTAAATTGATAGAAATTGTCACACATTCACGTATTTTGGAGCCTTATTTGTGTCTTCGCATTTGTTCGTTCCAAGATTCCACCAAATAGTGCATTCACGATCTAGTTTGTGCTTCATTTCTTAATACTTAGCTTTACAACCCTATATGCACAAAGAACACAAATACACATGTATTAGCACTTAAACCTGATAAAAGTAATGCTCATCATAAGGAAAGAACAATTCGCATTCTTAATACACGAGCACTTATCAGTGTTGTAAAAGAATACGGCGAACAAGAAGAAGGAACCTGGAAGCTTCATCATTCTGTACAACATTGGTAATTTAGGTAAAGAGAAGGCATTGGTGGACTTAGGGGCTAGGGTCAACGTCATGCCTTATGCTTTCTTCCAAAATGTAGGCTTGGGAGAGCCTAGGCCCACTTGTATGACATTACAATTGGGTGACCGAATGGTTAGACATCCGAGGGGCATCATCGAAGATGTATTTTTGAAGATGGACAGGTATATATTTCCTATGGATTTTATAGTATTGGATGTTATTGAGGATGTCGATGTTCAGCTGATACTTGGGAGGCCGTTCTTTCGTACTTCTAACGCTCTTATTGACATGGGCAGTGCAGAGTTGACTCTATGAGTTGGGGATGACAAGCTTACATACCGCCTTGCTGAAGCCATAAGACATTCTCTAGACTTTGATGATACTCTTTATTTTTTTGACACTACTGATGAACTAATAGATGAATGTGTATAGGAAATGATGAATCTGGACCCATATGAAGGGGTGTTAGATGAAGGAGTGGAGAATGAAGAAGTCTTGATGCTTGATCTAGAAGAGAAGATGCAACCTACCTCGGGGATGACGAAGAGTGTGCTTAAAAAGATGAAGCATGCAAGGAGACGTCACAAGAAACGCCCCAAGGCTAATGGGGATATGCAAGAATGGAGTAAGGTTGATGAACCCTTGGTAGTTTGAGTGTGTTTTCCATGTTTCTCTGGTTACTTGTGCATATATAAGCAGGCTCTGAGTGTATATAAATGTGTAGAATTTTTTTGTAGAGTCTGTAGTTTTTTCTATAATAAAGAGAAGATACATGGCCATGTGGAAATTCTACACTGGCATGTGTTTTCGTTCATAGCTCATTCCAAGAGGGCACAGGGGCGTGTGTCTGCCCCTATGAATAGCCTTGTAACAGTTACACGCCCGTGTGGAATTTCCACAAGGACGTGTGATTCTCTGTAGAGGTTCAGAACTCTATCCCAAGAAGACACAAGGGCGTGTGTCTACCCCTATGTCTGACCCTGTGCATTACACACGGGCATGGTAATGTCCACACACCCGTGTAATTTCCTGTAGAGATGACCTCAACATCCCGAGAAGACACAGGGGCATGAGTAACCCTGTGAAGATCCACGCCCATGTGGAATTTCCACACGGGCGTGTGAAACACTTAGACGAATTTCTTGTATGGACAGAGAAGCCACAAAGGTGTGTGGTGTACCTGTGGGTCGGACACACAGGCGTGTGTAATTTCCACATGCCCGTGTGGATGCGTTCAGAGACAAAGTGTGCTATCCTGATAGCACACAGGGGCATATTCTGCCCCTGTGAAGCTCCAGTGTGGAGTCACACGGGCATGTTTAATTTCCAAACACCCTTGTGGATGTACAAAACTCAAAAAGCCATGATCTCCTTTATATATCGTTTAAGCCTTTCTCATTTTCACACTCCCAAGCACTCGATGAACACTCTCTCTCACTCTCCCGACTTTGCACCATCGTTTTAGAGTGATTTTACTGAGTTTTTCTGGCCGATTTATAGACTTTTACCTCCATCTTGTCTGTAAACCCTTATTCTCTTTTTTCTTCGCCATACTTGATTTTATTTGATTAAAACTAGTGAATGTGCTTCATTTCAATGTAAAAGTGGCAATTGCATGTTTAGAACGAGTTTAGCAACGAATTTGAGGTATTTTTCATGGATTTTTGTATAGTGACCGTGCAGTTTTCACGCCCCGTGGATCCATACGGGCATGTGGAATTTCCACACGACCGTGTGGATTTCTGCAATATTGTTATTTTGAATGATTTTGATCGATTTCTTTTCAATACTTAAAGATATGCACCGAGGACTAAGAAAGCGGCCAACAAACACCCACGTGAGTCTTCCCTTGAGCCCAAACACGTAGAGTTTGCAATTCCTGAACACCAGGCTCAGTTTGGGTGATTGTCGAGACTCAAGTTCGGGCAGACACGCTTTCTCAACTTGAGCGCACTCTTGAGATGCAGTTGGCCAATGATATGGCAGATAAGGTGGAGGAGTTCCTCTCTTTTGGTAGCTGGAGGAGATTGTTGACTATTTATGAGACAACTATTTATTTGCTGACGCCGGAGGTATTAGCGTCATTTAAGTTTGACCGATCGTATTCTCGATTCAATAGTGCTGACACCATGTGGTTTCCATCATTTAGACACCATTATTGTATGAGTGTTATACAGTTTTTTATCCGGTTGGTGTTATATGATGAGGCTTTTACTGATATAGAGGAGTACAATTGATTATCTACTGACTATCTTGGTAGTTTGACCCTGCAGAGAGCGTACATGACATTATGTGGGCAGGGTCAGTATGAGCCGGGTGTGTCAAAGGCTACCTGCTTCTCCGGACTGAGTTACAAATACATTCATGCCATTCTAAGTAGATTAGTGAATGGCGGTAGTGACAGCACTAGAGTCCTGAGCAGGCAGGAGTTGTTATATTTGTACTCCATGGTGCAGAGCGAGCCGACTCACATAGGACATATTGTGGCAGAGTATTTCAGACATCAGGACAGTATGCCCGGATTGGCATCCTTTTCTCTAGTCCCCACATTACGAGAATCATCATGGGTATAGGTCTCCTAGATACGATCAGAGGGGGCGAGAAGATGATTATACTAGCTCCCCCCAGCTTGGAGACTATGCGCATGATGGGCATGATCATGAGGTATAGAGACGGATTCTATGTGATGAACATGCCTCCACCAGAGCCAGCCAAGATTGAGGGAGACACAACTGATGGGTCTTAGCCGGTTCCCGAGCCTCAGCCAGAGCCGATGGAGACTGACACACCACCTACAGCACATGAGCCACATCCAATGTGCATGTTTTATCCTTTTCGAAACTATGATCATTTTGAGAGGCTCGAGATTGCTGTAAGGGTACTCTGGACTGAGATAGTTGAGGTTCGTGTGACACAGGCCACATACCACATGAAGGTGATGGCGCGTCTTGATATCTTACAACAGTTACTCGAGTGAGATACCACCTCCCCATTCATTATGCGACCTCGGACCCCTCAAGCTTCAACAGCACTTGTCGATTCATTAGTTCCTGCATCATTACTGGTAGTAGTGGCACTAGAGGCGACCGAGCCAGACACCGACTCTTGATGCGTCTTTACTTTTCTTTGTTCTTTTATTTTTGTATTTCATTCTCGTATTTTATTTTGGACTTGCACTACTCAGAAAGGACTCTTCCTTCTGAGTATGTCTTTTATTTGTGTTGTCTCAGGTTGTATTTTGTTGCTTTATCTTTATATTCTTGAGTTTATTTTATTTTTGTTAAGCATCATTGAATCCCCCTTGTGTATACATGTAGATGGTCTTGTGAGTATGGAATTTGAGGATTAAGTCATAGACACGGTTAATGTGATTTTCACATGGCCGTGTGTGCTCCACAAGCCATTGGAACTCAACTCTCAGGGATTTAGCTCCATCAAACATACCATTAGGAGTTCAGGGGAGTATTGTTTCAATTGGCTACCTTCACATTTGATCTTGAATGTTATACTTTTTATTGTGCTTGCATGCGTACATTGAGGGCAATGTACATCTTAAGTGTGGGGGAGGGGTGGAGTTCACATTAGACATGTACATTACACAAGTTTTAACTAAAAAGATATGCTCACATAGCCGATAGCAGTTCACCATAGTTGCAATGATTGTATTCTTATGTTTAGGGGAATTTTCAACATTGAATGTTCTCATGCTCTAGTTTTTACTTGAATTTCTAGGAACTTTTGCCCGATTGACAATTGTTGCACTACTCGCTCATTAAAACTTTTGGAAACTCAAGTTCAACATTTAAGGGACTAGTTAATTTTGTTTTATTGTGTTAATTTTGCTAAAAAAAATGAAAAATGAAAAGAGAAAAAATACTTGTTTTAGTTGTGCATTTGGGGTGGAAAGAGCTACCACCTACGAAGTATGAAGCTATTCTCATAAGTCGGATACTAGTTATGCCCTAATGAGGGAAAGAGATATCTCATGGGATGAGTGAGAGCTACCACCCTGGTAGAAAGAGCTACCACCTTGAAAGTGTGAAAGCCACCTTAGCGGCCGCTACAGAAAGGCTACCTTAGAGGATGTGTGAAGCTACTACCAACTCTTTGTCTCGTTTATTTCATTTTTGTATATAAATAAGTCTCTTATACATAGAATCTTGAGGAGTAGATGTTGGGTTGACTTGAGTGAGTTTACACACAATTACACGATCTCGGGTTGTTGTCCTTTTTCATTCGAGTTTTAGCTAGAGCAATGATTTTTAATAATTAGTGTTGAAATTTCCCTTACTTGTAGAATGCTTCCCTTGCATGCTTTTGGTGAACCAAGGCCAAGAACTTTCAATTTTTTCCTTCTTCTATACTTCAATGTTTTATTTTTTGCTTGAGGACAAGCAAAAGCTTAAGTGTGGGGGAGTTTGATAAGTGCTTGTGTATTAGTAATATGAAGTATTTTTTTTTTACGATGAGCATTACTTTCCTCAAATTTTATCGCTAATACATGTGTTTTTGTGTTCTTTTGCGCATATAGTTATGGAGCCATATAGAGAAGAAAGAAGCCAAAGTAGATTGCGAATGCATTATGTTTATGGAATCTTAAAGTGAACACACGAGAAGACACAAGTTGTGCCCAAAGACATATGAGTGTGTGCCAACCTCCATTATGCTCGATGGAATATGCAAATTGGAGGGGGCACAAAGGTAGTCACACTCATGTGTTCCGACTCTTGCAAGGCTAGCAAGATTCCTGTCAAATGTGTTTTATTTGAAGATGTGACAACGCCCCGTGCATTACCCACAAAGTCAACTTGCTCAAAGGATGAAGTACCACCAACGGCTATTGGGCAATCAAATGTGGCATGTCCTCCACCACATCCATCACAATTCGTTACGGATGGCAATCTAGGAGAAGTTAGAGTGTCTAAATTCTTACTTAATACCTCTACTTGGGCCGCCAAAGATGTAACCGCATCAATTTTATGGAGTCCGGCCACTTTCTTTGTTTCCCTTACATTCCATTGGTAGTTATTCATGGCCATTTCTTCTACTAATTGTTGGGCTTTGACAAGATCCCCTTGCTTATATCCCGCAAGTGCACGGGTTTGTCGAACTAATAATCCCGGGTGAGCGGGGTCGAATCCACAGGGAATAGGGAGTAAAACCACTTAATTCGATTCTTAGCTATGTGAAGTACCAACAATGATAAGTGTGGTAATGATTCAATTCTCAGAAATTAAAAGCAACAAGTAAGAGAGCAAATAAGGAGGAGGCAAGGCAATCGATAAAGATGGGGTACTTGGATGATGCTTCACCTAGGATAATCGCTTCAAGTGCAAGAACTCTCTATTATGCTTCCTAATCAATGCAATGGTGAGTCGTGGAAATCCTTACATACATAGTACCAAATCTAAGGTCAACTATGCCTAACTCTATACATGTCCCGGAGGAGAAATCGAACAATCACAACACCTCGCACTCGCATAAAGTTGCAATAAGCTCTAGGGATTCCAAGTGATAAATCTCTTCCTAGATTTAGACCTAACCATTTGGTCCAGGCGGAAGGTCCCTAGCCATAATTAAGCCATAGATACTAAGATCACCTCAACGCTTCACTCCATTGCAAGCGCAACTAGGCCCCAGCGGAGGTTCATCCCTTAGACCATTCACTCTATTATGGCCGTAAAGAACTCAAGGAACGGAGGTAGAATCTATCACGTCAGAGGGGAAAGGGGACGCTCCTGTACCTCTCGACTCACCCTCTCAACCCTCTCCAACCTAGCTTTGTCTAACGCTCGTGGTGTGTCACTCACTCATAAGGTTACCAATAAGAACTCTCAACCCTAGTGTCACTCTAGGGGAAATGTTCATACAATCAAGCATTCAAGGTTGGAACTCACAATAAGCATCAATTTATTGAAAGCATAATAAAGAAGTTCAATGAAACAAATACATCCTAGGGTTCACAATCACCCAAGTAACCAGTAGGGGTTTAGCTCTCCATGGAGCTAAGTACAATCAAAAAAATCGAATGTAAAAGCAATGAATCCATAAAGAAACCCCCTCGATGGTCATGTCGATGGTCTTGTGGAAAGTCCTCTACTCGTCGTCCAAGGATTAATTCGTCCGGTATAGGATACGCCTCGACCGAAGCTCCCCTACCAACCTTCTTCCTAATGGAATCATGATGTCGGAGCCGTAGAACCTCTCCAAAACCTTGGTCAATAACCCTTGAAACCCTAGCCGAAGCCCTCTCGCAAGTTAGGGAAAAGATGGAGAAAAGAATACCAAAATCGGGGCTGAATCGGCTTTAAATAGGGCTGGAATCGGGCAACTTCACGGGCGTGTACGGTACACGCGCCCGTGTGGAATTTCCATACGCCCGTGTGGATTCTCTGTTTCTCTGATTTCTCGGCCGGCTGTGAACAGTGCTCTGCTATAGTAATTGCTACAGTGCTCTGCTACAGCCTTCGACCTGAATAACTTCCCAATTCCATACTTTTATCGGGGTAACGCAAACGAGCACACGTTCACATCGTGAATCACTTGCTTCTTCAATGATATATATGTTGGTGGGGTTCTTGTTCTTGTATGCATAAGACGGAATGCTCTAGTGTGCCTACCTTTGTGTCCCTCCAAATGGATGTACTCACTCGAATGCGAGGAGGTTGGCACACACTCTAGCATCTCACACCTGTCCTATGTCTTCGCGTTTGAACCTTAGCAAGATCTCCTCCAAAATAAGTGCATTGTGATCCACATTGGCCCATTTCCTTCATACTCGGCCTCACAACCCTACCTGCATAAAAGTAACATAAAAACACACATATTAATGTAAAAAACTAAGAAAAGTAATGCTCAACATAAGGAATGAACGCTTCGCATTCATATCGCACAAGCACTTATCAGGCTTCATCGGGGGTCTTATTCCCCATTGTTTCTCTTACGGCTGCATCTAAAACCTATCTTGTACTTTGATCCAACCTATTGTAAAGGGTCTGAATGATCATCCGCTCAGGGAATCCGTGTTGTGTACACTTCCGCAAAAGTTCTTTGAAATGCTCTCATGTCTCAAACAAGGACTCGAGCTCTATCTGAACAAACAACAAAATCTCATTGCGAAGCTTTGCCGACTTTTCCGATTTTCCCGAAGGGAAGTACCTAGCCAAGAAAGCTTTGACCATCTCATTCCAATTTGTGAGTGATGCTCGCGGTAAAGAATGTAACCACTGCTTTGCTCTTCCTTTTAGAGAAAATGGGAAAGCCCTCAATCTAATAGAATCATCACCGTTGATTTTCAACATGTCACAAACTTTCAAGAAGTTTTCAATGTGATTGTTTGGATCCTCATCGCCAAACCATTGAATTGTGCTGACTGCTGAATCATCTGGATGAATGCTGGCTTCAGCTCAAAGTTTGGAGCTGTAATCGGGGGTCGCAGAATGCTAGATTGTGTCTCCAATACTGACAGTCTGGCATAATTGGAAAGTGTTCTCTGTTATTCATTCTGTTCCGCATGTTTTCTAACCCTTCAATGTCTATTTAAGCTTGATTCAACGGTTCTTGCACAAGTTCTTTAACCTTTCTTCTGAGTGTACATTCAAGTTCAGGATC
This sequence comes from Dioscorea cayenensis subsp. rotundata, assembly GCF_009730915.1. Lineage (NCBI taxonomy): Eukaryota > Viridiplantae > Streptophyta > Magnoliopsida > Dioscoreales > Dioscoreaceae > Dioscorea > Dioscorea cayenensis. Next base: position 5,441,937 of record NC_052482.1, read on the forward strand.
ACCTTCAAGTAATGTCGAAGGTTCCCTCGGGTCATAACCTGGATCTGGATAAAAGAAAGAAAAAAAATCACAATGATGAAAGAATAAGAAAATGTGAAATAGAAAAATAAATGAATGAATAGCTAAGATAGCAAAGTTCAAAGTATCTCTAAACGCCTCTCCTCGGCAACGGCGCCAAAAACTTGACAATGCCCCTTGCGTGTGACCCACAAGTACATGGGTTTGTCGAGTAATAAATCCCAGGTGAGTGGGGTATTGTATCTATAGGGAGTAGGAAGTAAAGATACTTAAATTGCTACTTGACATGTCCGAATATGCGTGTACACCGCAAGTGCACGGTTGTCGAAGTAATAATCCTAGATGAGTGGGTATCATATCCACAGAGAGTAGGGAATAAAGACACTTAAATTGTTTCTTAACTAATGTGGAAGATGAATAGTGATATATGTGATGATTCAATTCTCAAGAGTAAAAACAACAAGAAAGAGAGCACAAGTAAAAGAGAAGGGAAGGCAATCGATAAAGATGGGGTACCTGGAATCAGGAATCCACACGCCCATGTGGATTCTCTGTTTTTCTGTTTTCTCGGGTAGTTGTGACCAGTGCTGTTACAGTATTCTTTCTACAGTACCCTACTACAATACCGGCCCGAAATACTATGTCTTCGCGTTTGAACCTTAGCAAGATTTCCTCCAAATTGGTGCATTTACGACCCGCATTGGCTTCTTTCTTTCATATTCGGCCTGACAATCCTACCTGTATGAAAGTAACATACCTACACACATATTAGTCTTAAAACCCGAGAAAAGTAATGCTCAACACAAGGAAAGAACACTTCGTATTCTTATAACACAAGCACTTATCAAACTACCCCACGCTTAAACTTTTGCTTGTCCTCAAGCAAAAATTAAAACATTAAAGCACATACAAAGGAAATATTGGAAGTTCTTGGTCTTAGGTTCACCAAAGCATACAAAGAGTGCATTCTATAAGTATGGGAAATTTCAACACTAAATACGAAAAATCAATGCTCTAGCTAAAAGCTTGAATCAAAAAGGTGACTAACAAGAAATCGTGTAAGTGTGTGAACTCACTCAAATTGACCCAAAGTATACTCCTCAAAGTTTTATGTATAAGGGGCTTATTTATCTACAAAAGGTAACAAAAATTAAAAAAGGGTAGTACCTTCACACATCCTCTAAGGTAGCCCTTTCAAAAGCAGCCGCTAAGGTGGCTTTCACACTTTCTAGGTTGTAGTTCTTTCTACTGAGGTGGTAGCTTTCACACATCCCGTGAGATAGCTCTTTCTCTCATTAGGGCATACCTAGTATCCGCCTTATGAGAGTAGCTTCATACATCATAGGTGGTAGCTCTTTCCACCCAACAAGCACAACTAAACAACAAAATTATTTTGTTCTTTCTTTTCATTTTTTCATCATTTTTTTTGAATTAACACAAGAAACAACTAAAATTAGTCCCTTATACATCAAACATGAGTTTCCAATAGTGTTCAAAGGGTGAGTAGTGCAACAAGTGTCAATCGGGCAAAAATTCCTAGAAATTCAAGCAAAATCTAGAGCATGAAAACATTCAATGTTAAAAATTTTCCCAAACTCAAGAATACAATCAGTGCAACTAAGGTGAACCTCCATTATCTATGTGAGCATGTATATCAATCAAAACTAGTACAAAAGAGATGCGTGCGCTATGAAACTCCCCCCACCCCCACACTTAAGTTGTACATTGTCACTAATGTACACATGCTAGCTCATTCATAATGTAACTCAATTAGATTCAGATGTGGGAGAATCAATCAAAATAATACTCCCCTGACTCCTAGTGTTGCATTTGATGGAGCTAAGCCCTTCGGAGTGTTGTTCCAACGGGCATAAAGCTTACACGGCCAAGTGCCGAAACACCTTGGCCGTGCCCATGACCAAGTCTCAATTTCCATGATGACAAGACCATCTGCACATATACACGAGGGGGTTCAGTGAAGCTCAATAAAAACAAAAATAACTCGAGTATATAAAAGATAACATAATGAATACATCTCGAGATACAAAATGAAAATAAACTCAGAAGGAGAGTCCGTTCGTCCAAAATAAAATGCAGAAATAAAAGAAGAGAAACATAAAATCAAGTGTCGATGTCACACACTGGATCCTATGCTACTAGTGGTGCTAGATCAAAGGGTGTTGGTGGAGGTGGTGAAGGAGATGCTAGCGGAGCTGAGGGGGCCGGAGGAGTCCTCGGCCTCAGGACAAATGACGAGCCAACTTCTCGCTCTAAGATCTGCTGTAAGGTGTCGAAACGAGCCATAAACTCCGTATACTGTGTGGCCTGCATAGTCCTAATATCAACAATCCCTACTTGGGCCTCCGCTACATCTGTCTGTATTACCACCACAGTGCCCTCGAGCCTCTCAAACCGATCCTGGGCTCGAGATGGTGAAAACATGCGCACGGGCGGTGGGTCCTCTATCACCAAAGGTGCCTCAGTCTCCATAGGTGCTAACTGAGGCTCGATGGCAGGCTGGGAAGCCTCGACATCATCACCCTCCTCCTCGGCTATCTCTGGGGTCGGTAGAACCAGAGCATAAACCCCTGTTTAAAACCTACAGACCATACCCATCAATCTCATCGTCTCCAGGCTCAGGGGCACAGGTATACTCATCGTCTCGGCCCAGTGAATCATGCCCAAGGGACCCATACCCAGAGCTAATCTCGTAATGTATGGACCCGAGAAGATCGCTCCCAATCTGGTATACTTGCCCTGATGTCGAATGTACTCAGCGACGATATGCCCTAGATGGATCGATGTGCGCTGCATCATTGAAAACAAGTATAAAAGCTCCTGTCGGCTCAGAACGCCAGTGCTATCACCACGACCATTCACTGTCCTACTCATGATGGCATGTAGATATCGGTACGCAGGTCGGGAAAGGCATGTGGCCTTGGACACCGTCGGCTTATACTGGCCCTGACCACATAATGCTCTCTAAGCTCTCTGTGCGGTCAGAGCTCCAGGATAATCCGTCGGTAACTAAGAGTACTCCTCAGTGTCTGTAAATTCAATGAAAATCATGAATTTGGGAAGGAAATCAAAGATATGGCTTACCGTCGAGTTGAGATTAGAATGCTTTGAAAATGGCCAGAAAACCAAGTAAAATCCTTCCAAATTGGCGATATGAGATCAGGAAATAATGTAGAAATGCTCTCAGACAACTGGAGGATATTAGGATGAAGAGGAGCAATAATTCTTTTAAAAGGACTCACGCCTCTTGGACTTCTGTACATCCGCACAGGCTTGTGGAAATTATACATCCCCGTGTATCTCCACAGGAAAGCTTCACATTGGCAGGTGAATGCCCCTGTGTGCTCTCAGGAAAACACTCACTACCTCTGAAGGTAAATACATGGGCGTCTGATAAATACCCACGCCCACGCGCCCGACTCACAGGGGCAGCCGCACACCCCTGTGGCTGCTCTGGACTTCCGAGAAAAATTGCTAAGTGTTCCGCACGCCCGTGTGGAAATTCCGCACGGGTGTGGGCATTCACAAGCCTAACTCACAGGGGCAGCCACACGCCCCTGTGTCTTCACGAGATCGGGAGAGCTTCTTTGCAAAGATTCGCACGGGCGTGTGGAAATTTCCCAGGCCTGTGCGATTTTCACAAGGTTGCCCACAGGGGCGAGTCCACGCCCGTGTGTTTTCTCTGGATACTTAGAAAACTCTACAGGCTCTGTAGAAAATTTCTGAACATGCTTACACACTCAGAGCCTGCCCCAATATGCAATTTATACCAGTGAAAAACATGAGAAATAACTCAAATGACCAAAACTTCGCCAGATTCACATGAAAACACATGATGAACTTGAGATCCCACGATAAAAATTGCAGCACAAGTATATAAAAATCAAGACACCAACACTCAACACTTTATTCATGCAAACACTAAACTAACAAATTAAGAAAATAGTAAACACTTGGGTTGCCTCCCAAGAAGCGCTTGTTTAACATCACTTAGCTTGACGTAACTTGTCTTATCTCACGGGGGCCCATAGATGAATGTTGCCCTCTTACCCATGGCTTGGAAACATGATGAGCAAAATCTCTTGAGGGTAGAGGGTGAATTGTCAGGCTTGAGATTGCCATGAAATGGTTCACCCAAAATGTTCGGTTCACGCACGTCTCCAACTGTCTTGGACCATTTCCGGTAACATCTCCTAGCCCTCTTCAATCTCCGGAGCACCTTCTTCAAGATCCCCGGTATAGATGGTACTTCTTCCGTCAAACCAAGCATCATGATCTCTTCATTGTCCTCCTCTTGGTCGAACAAGCCTTCATATGGATCCGGATTGAACATCTCTTGTATGTATTCATCAACAATCTCATCTGTAGCGTCTAGAAAATACAAAGTATCATCGAAATCAAGAGAATGCCGCATGGCTTCAGCAAGGCGGTATATGAGCTTGTCATCTCCAACTCTTAAAGTTAGCTCTCCGCCGTCCATGTCAATCAATGCCTTCGAAGTCCGTAAAAATGGCCTCCCAAGTATCAAGGGTACATCCACATCCTCATCGATGTCTTGCACTATGAAGTCAACCAGAAAAATGTACTTGTCCACTGTGACAAGCACATCCTCGATAATACCTCTGGAATGTCTCGTCGTTCGGTCCGCTAGTTACAAAGTCATCCGAGTAGTTCTAGGCTCGCCCAAGCCTAGCTTTTGAAAGAAGGTGTATGACATGACATTGATGGTAGCCCCTGAATCTGGCAATGGCATTTCTTCACCTAGATTGCTGATATTACACATAATGATGAAGCTTCCTGGGTCTTTCTTTTTTTTCGGCATGTTCTTTTGTAAGACCGCCGGGCAAGACGCATCTAAGATCACTGAAGCACTTTCCTCCAACTTCCTCTTGTTGTTCAACAAGTCCTTCAAGAATTTGGCATACTTAGGTATTTGGGCCAGTGCCTCAACAAAAGGAATATTGATGTGGAGTTGCTTGAACAAACTCAGGAATTTCTTGTACTGTTCATCCCCTTGGTCATTCTTCAATCTAGAGGGATAAGGGATCCTTGGCTTGAAAGGTGGAGGTGCCAAGTCCTTCTCTTTGCTTGTTCCCTCTTCAACCTCTATAACCTCGGGTGCGTGTTCATTTGGCTTCTCACCCGGAAACCTACCGTCGACCTCATGACCACTTCTCAAAGTGATCACCTTCACATGCTCTCTAGGGTTGGTCTCGGCATTGCTCGGCAAACTTCCATGTGGCCTTTCCTATAAGGATTTCGCAATTTGCCCCACTTAATTTTCAAGATTATGTAAGGAGGCAGTATGGTTGTCAAGTGTAGCCTCAACTGATTCAAACCTTGTGTTTGACGATTGCACAAACCTAGTTAAGGCCTTTTCCAAATCAGTCATTCGGGTCTCCAAACCTGAAACTTTGTTTTCCACATTTGGGCCTTGTTGTTGGAAACCCGGTGACCCCATCGCCTTTTGTGGACCTTGGTTGCTCCACTAGAAATTAGGATGATTCTTCCAACCCGTATTGTTGGTGTTGCTGTATGGGTTCCCTTGAGTCCTCATGCTATTACCTACAAAATCGACGTTCTCAACCGAAGATGTATCACCAATAGATATCGGGAAATCAGAGGGAGCATGTCCTCCACCACACCCGGTGCAAGTAATCATGGCCGCTACTCTGTTTGAAGTTATAAGATCTAACTTCTTACTCAATGATTCCACTTGAGCCGCCAACGAAGTCATTGCATCTATCCCATGAAGACCGGCCACCTTTTTCTTCTCCCTGGCATTCCATTGGTAGCTATTTAACCCTATTTCTTCAATTAATTGATGGACCTAATCGGGTGTCTTGCTACCTAAGGTATCTTCTACTGCCGCATTCAAGAGTTGCCTTGTACTCGGATTCAGACCATTGTAAAAGGTTTGAACAATCATCCACTGTGGGAATCCTGTTGCGGCCACTTTCTTAGGAGCTCCTTGAACATTTCCCACGTCTTAAATAGAGACTCCAATTCCAATTGTACAAAGGATGAGATCTCATTCCTAAACTTTGCAGATTTTCTGGGAGGAAAATAACAGCCAAGAAAACTTCTACCATCTCCTCCCATATACTAATTGATGCTTTAGGTAATGAGTGTAGCCACTGCTTTGCTCTCCCTTTCAAGGAAAATGAGAAGGCTCTCAACTTGATGGCATAATCTGTTACCCCATTTATCTTCAGCATATCACACACCTCAAGAAAGTTCTCTATATGACTGTTTGGATCCTCATCCGCCAAACTGTTGAACTGCGCGGATTGCTGCAACATATGGTCGAATGCCGGCTTTAGCTCGAAGTTCTGAGCTGTAATCGGGGGACGCACAATGCTCGATTGTGTCCCCAATACTGAAGGTCTCGCATAATCGGATAATGTCCACTGCAGCTCATCTGTTCTTCCATGTTTTCAGATTCTTCTACTTCCAAATCAGCTAGATTGGACTATTCTTGCATAGGTTCTTTCCCTTTTCTTCTAACTGTACGTTCAAGCTCGGGATCTCCTTTAATCGGTGATAGAATGAATAAAAGGAAACAAAATAGAATGAGAAAATAAAAGGAAACAAAATAAAAATCAGAACGATGATAGAATAAGAAAATATGAAATAGAATGTATAAATGAATAGCTAAGAAAAACAAAGTGCAAAATATCTCTAAACACCTACTCCCCTGCAACGGCGCCAAAAACTTGACACATCCGAATATGCATGTGCACCACAAGTGCATGGTTGTCAAAGTAATAATCCCAGATGAGTGGGTATCATATCCACAGAGAGTGGAGAATAAAGTCACTTAAATTGTTTCTTAACTAATGTGGAAGATGAATAGTGATAAGTGTGACAAACTATGCCTAACTCTATACATGTCGCGGAGGAGAAATCGAACAATCTCAACACCTCGCACTCGTATAGAATTGTAATGAGCTCTAGGGACTCCAAATGATAAACCCTATTCCTATGTATAGACCTAATCCTTTGGTCCAGGTGAAAGATCCCTAGCCACAATTAAGCCCCTAGATGCGAAAATCGCTTCAACGCTTCACTCCGTTGCACTCGCAACTAAGCCCCAGCGGAAGGTCATCCATTATCCCATTCACTCTACTATGACCGCAAAGAACTCTTGGAACATGGAGGTAGGATAGATCATACAAGAGGGGAAAGGGAACGGTCTGCTACCTCTCGACTCACATTCTCAACCCCCTCCAACCTAGCTTTGTCTAACTCTCATGGTGTGTCGCTCACTCACAACAGTTACCAACAAGAACTCTTAACCCTAGTGTCACTCTGGGGGAGTATTCATACAATCAAGAATACAAGATTGGAAATCACGATAAACATAAATTAATTGAAAGCATAATAAAGATATTCAATGAAATGAATACATCCTAGGGTTCACAAATACCCAAGTACCCACTAGGGGTTTAGCTCTCCATGGAGCTAGATACAATCAATGAAATCGAATGTAAAAAAAAAACATCCATAGAAAATCTCTTCGTTAGTCATGGTGATGGTCTTGTGGAGAGTCCTCTACTCGTCGCAAGGGTCCCTTTGTCCGGCCTAGAATACACCTCGCCGGATTGGTGCCGACAAAAGCTCTCCCACTAACCTTCTTCCAAATGGCGCACGATGTCGGAGCCGTGGAACCTCTCCAAAGCCCTAGCCAATACCTCTCAATACCCTAACCGCAACCCTCTCTCAAGTTGGGGAAAAGATGGAGAAAAGAATGCTGAAATCGTGGCTGAAATCGGCTTTTAAAGGGCTGAAATCGAGAATCCACACGCCCGTGTGAGCGCCCCTGTGGATTTTTCACATGAGCGTGTGGAATTTCCACAAGCCCGTGTGGATTCTCTATTTACCTGTTTTCTCTGCTAGCTATGAACAGTACTAGTACAGTATTCTTACTACAGTACCCTACTACAATACCGGCCCGAAATACTCCCGAATCCATGCTTTCATCGAGGTAACGCAAACGGTCACACGTTTACATCGTGGATCACTTTGCTTCTTCAATAATGGACATGTTGGTAGAGATCTTGTTCTATATACACAAGTCAGAATGCTTGAATGTGACTGCCCTTGTGCCTCTCCAAATAGTTATACTAACTTGAATACGAGGAGGTTCGCACACATTCCCGCATCTCTAACCCGACCTATGTCTTCACGTTTGAACCTTAGCATGATTTCCTCCAGATTGGTGCATTTACGACCCACATTGTCTTCTTTCTTTCATATTCGGCCTCACAACCCTACCTGCATTAAAGTAACATAACTATACACATATTAGTGTTAAAACCCGAGAAAAGTAATGCTCAACACAAGGAAAGATCACTTCATATTCTTATCATACAAGAACTTATCACTACTTAACCACGTGAAAGTGAACAATGATAGTGTCGATAAAATGTAATGTTAACAATAACAGAAACAAGAATGAGAGGCGCAAGTAAGTGAGAGGTAAGGCAATCGATAGAAGTAGGGTACTCGGACAATGCTCCCCCTAGGATTAATGTTTCAAGTGCAAGACCCACTATTATACTTCCTAATCAATGCTCAATGAGTCATGGAAATCCTTAAGCACACTGCCCCAAATTTAAGGTCAACCATAACTAACTCTATACTATGTCTCGGTGGAGAAATCGCTTAGTCTCAACACCTCACACTGTGTAAAGTTGTATGGAGTTCTAGGGAATCCAAGTAATAAACCATCTTCCCATGTATAGACCTAAACCTTTGGTCCAGGCAAAAGGCCCCTAGTCATATTTAAGGCCCAGACACTAGAGTCACTTCAACGCTTCACTTTGTTGCTCGTGCAAGTAAGCCCCAACGGAGTTCATCCTCTAGAACTTCACTCTATTGTGACCGCAAAGAACTCAAGGAAATGGAGGTTGGATAAATCACACCAGAGGGGAAAGGAGACGCTCCGCTACCTCTCGACTCACCCTCTCAACCATCTCCAATCAAGCAATGTCTAACCCTCATAGTGTGTCACTCATCTACAACGATTACCAAGATGGGTTCTCAGCCCTAAACTCTAAGGGAGAAATCATTCAACAAGCATTCAAGATTGGAACTCAATTGAAACATCAATTAAGGAAAGCATAATAACAGATCAATGAAACAATAACATCCTAGAGTTTACAAAATCCAAGTACCCACTAGGGGGTTTAGCTTTCCATGGAGCACAATATAATCAATAATGAAATCGAAACTAAAAACAAGTGTTCCATAAGAAAACCCCCTTGGTAGTTGTGTCAATGGTCATATGGAGTAGCCAAGTCTTCTCCAAAGGTCTCCTTGTCCAGTCTAGGGCACACCTCACCGGATCGCTGCCACCGAAAGCTTCCCCAATAACATTTTTCCAAGTGGACATAGTGTTAAATCCTTAGAACCTCTTCAAAGACATGCCAAAAGCCTCTATAAACCCTAGCCGATGGTCTCTCGAAAATGGATGAAAGTTGGAGAAAAGGGGAAAAGAAGATCCCAAGAATCGGGCTCAATCGTGACTTAAATAGGGCTAGAATCAGGAATCAACACGCCCCTGTGGATTTTCCCACAGGCTTGTGGAATTTCCACATGGGCATGGGGAATTTCTACAAACCCGTGTGGATTCTTTGAAAATCCTGTTTTCGGCGGTCTGTGAACAATAACTACTATAGTACTTGCTACAGTATTTTGCTACGATTCTTGCTACAGATCTCGGCCAAAACACTCCCAATTCCACACTTTTCATCAAGGCAACATAAATGGGAACATGTTTATGCCGTAGATCACACATCTTCTTCAATCAAAAGTCAGGATACGGAAATATGACTACCTTTGTGCCCCTCTAACTTATTGTAGTGACTTGAATTCATAGAGGTTGGCACACATTCACGTATCTTGAAGTCCCACTTGTGTATTCGCATTAGTTCCTTCCAAGATTCCACCAAATAATGCGTTTACGATCTACTTTTGTCTTCTTTTCTCAATACTTAGCTTCATAACCCTACATGCGCAAAAGAACACAAATACACATGTATTAGTACTTAAACTTGCTAAAAGTAATGCTCAACATAAGGAAAGAACACTTCGCATTCTTATCACACAAGCACTCATCAAGATGCAACGTGATCTACGGCATAGACATGTGTCGCTCATGTTGCCTCGATGAAGAGTGTGGATTTTGAAGTGTTTTTGGCAGGCACTGTAGCAAATCACAGTAGCATTTTACTGTAGGAATTACTATTCATAGGCTGTTGAAAACCAAAATTTTGTAAATTCACACGAGCGTGTGGAAATTCCACATGCCTGTGTGGATGCCCGATTCCAGCCCTATTTAAGTCGCGATTTCAGCCCGATTTGAGGATCCTTTATTTTCCATATTTTGGCTATCTTTTTTTCACCTTTGGAGGCACCCGCGGCTAGTGTGTGCAGAGGCTTTAGCTAGGCTTTGGAGGGGTTTACGACCTTCGACATTGTGTTTCCTTCGGAAGAGAGTTATTGGGGGAGCTTTCATCGCCATTGATCTTGCAAGGTGTGCCCTAGGCTTGGTGAGTGGACCTTTGGAGAAGAAGCGGCCACTCCACAAGACCATCGACACAAATACCAAGAGGGTTTTATTCATGGATTACATATTTTTTTTCTTTTGATTTCATTATTGATTGTATTTTGCTCCATGGAGAGCTAAGCCCCTAGTGGGTACTTGGACTTGTAAAACCCTAGGATGATGTTATTACTTTTACCTTTTATTATGCTTCTTTTAATTGATGTTTTAATTGAGTTCCAATCTTAAATGCTTATTGAGTTGATTTTCCTTTAGAGTGATAATAGAGTTGAGAATCTATTTTGGTAATCCTTGTGGATGAGTTACACACAATGAGGGTTAGACAATACTAGATTCTAGAGGATTGAGAGGGTGAGTCGAAAGGTAGCGGATCGTCCCTTTTTCCTTCCGGTGTGATTTATCCTACCTCCATGTTACAAGAGTTCTTTGTGGTCACAATAGAGTGAAGTGCTAAGAGACGAACTAAGTTGGAGCTTAGTTGTGCAGGTATCAAAGTGAAGTATTAAAGTAATCCTTGGTATCAGGGGCTTAATTATAACTAGGGATCTTTCTCCTTGACCAAAGGGTTAGATCTATTTTAGGAAATAGGGTTTATCACTTGGAATCCATAGAGCCTAAAGCAACCTAGCACAGTGTGAGGGGTCAAGACTGAGAGATTTCTCCACCCGGGCATAATGTAGGGTTGGTCATGGTTGACCTTAAGTTTTAGGACAATGTGTTTAAAGATCTCCATGACTCATTAAGCATTAATTAGGGAACATAATGATTGGTCTTGCACTTGAAACAATAGTCCTAGGGTGAGCAATGTTCGTGTGCTCCATTTATCTTCGATTGCCTCTCCTATCTTTTATTTGCGCCTCCTTCTTCTTTTCTTATTTCTATTTGCATTGTTTCATATTCACATCATTATTGATTCATCTTCATTCTAGTTAAATAACAATCTTGGTGTTTCTAATCACTATTCCCTGTGGATTCGACTACCCACTCGCTGGGGTATTATTACTTAGACAAACCCGTACACTTGCAGTACATACACAAAAGGGCATTCGTCAATCAGCATGTGCATCCTTCAGAAAGATTTCTATGCTATCTACATTAGTCAAACTCAAAAAAAGAAAAAAAAGGAGAAAAATAATGTCTATATAAGCGTAAAAGAAAATAAAATATCTCTACTAATATCCTGGAACCTGTTAAATAGTGACTTGAAGGCTAGAGCTTTATTTAGGAACCAAGAGACTCTTAAGTGATTATTGAGGGTGTCTTTAACACTTTTAATGTTGATTTCATTGTGTGTGGGATGCATGGACACCCTGGGGTAATCTAGGGTGTGGAAGTTAAGGTAGGGAGTTAACACACACTCACAAGAGCACTTTAGATGAAGCAGGACTATCATTACTTGATTACTAATAGAACAACTCGATATCTTAATTTCTTTTCACTTGTGTTTGTGGAGTTCTTTACATTTGAGCTTGAGGTCATACATTTAGCCATTTATCTTCTTGCCCCTATTCATCTTTGTTTGCTTAGATGTGGAAATAATTAATAAATGCATAAATATATGTATTTTATGTGTATTTGTTGCGCATAATTTTTGTATTTTCTTGATGAATCGATGCCCTTTTATGGTTTAATTGTTTTGATTTGTGTTACAGGAATAAAAGAAGCCTAGGTAAGCTCGACAATGCGATTAAAGAAGAAATCGACACCGAAAGAGCCTTAGGTACTATAGCAACTTATAGAAAAATCGGTAGAATGATTAAGGACCTCATGGCCAGTTTACTGACCATATGGCAGAACGCAAGCCATCCTAAGATTAATTTTTAAAGGATTTTTAGTGTATATTTGGAGAGAAAGGAAAGCCTTGTTCTGGGAGCTCATCATCACCATTATTGATCTGAGGTAGGAAAAGACAAGAGTGGTGGTTGAGTCAATCCCGCAAGTGTATTAGCCATCAAGTAATACCCCTCGCGCAAGCACGCGCTGGTCATATTCCTAGGGCCTGAGAAGCTACTCTTACTTTCTTTTCATGTGGTGTTTAACCCTACAAATTTGAGTGATGTGTTGAAACTACAAAGGAATAAGAAAAACTATACTGAGATGTCTATAGTGAAGACAAATCATGAGTAGGAATCAAGAGGGAGAAGTGGTCATGGATGAGGATCCCCTTCGGGCTACTAAAGTGCACAGGATGCTATAACTATCATGCAAATGGTGCTTCAGATGGAGAAAATCCTAGGGTAGGCCAACCTGATGGTCACGCCAATTGACCCTTAATTTGCTATGAGGATTGATACAGAATTTCTTCTGACCAAATTCTCCTACTATTGTAATGACGGTAAGGGACTTCTCATATTAGGGTTAGGGCTGTAAATGAGCCGAGCCGAGCTGAGTATCACCAGGTTTGAGCTCGGCTTAAATACAATATTCGAAGGCTCGAGCTCGGCTCGAGCTCGTTCGAGCCATTTTTTTGTGCTCGAGCTCGGCTCGATAAAAATCTCAAGTAGCTTGAGCTCGGCTCGTTTAAGCTCAAGTTAGGATAATATATGTATAATGTAAGCAATTTAATATAGTTATATAATTATATATTTTTGTAATTAATATATAAATAATTTAATATTATATATAAGCTCATTTAGGCTCGCGAGCCTTACGAGCTACGTATGTTTGGGCTCGAGCTCAGCTCGATAACGTAAACGAGAAGCTCAAGCTCGGCTCGACTCATGAAAAATCGAATTGAATTCGAGTATTGACCGAGCCGATCTCGAGTAGCTCACGAGTAGCTTGGCTCATTTACACCCCTAATTAGGGTTGAAATGTAAACTAGGTACAATCCTAATTTGGAGGGATACAAAATACCCAATGATCATGCGTATTCATACATGTATCCCTTCCAAGCTAGGTGTGTCTAATATAAGGGTGATGGTCACGCAACCTATTATAACCTAGAAATCGATACACAGAGTTCTCGGGCATACCAATACCATAAAGTACACCAAGCATGGATCACAAAAACAGCAAATGCATTAAAACAAGTCATAGCATCCAATCTACACATGTTCACCACCAAGGTTCACCTACATCCAGTGACCTTAGGGTTTAGTTGTTCATACCAGAACCATACAAGATAGAATCCATGAAAACAACTAAACAAAACAACATCAAACTCCCTCAAAGGTAAGAGGCCTAAGGACGTGATAAGTGCTTGTGTATAAGTATTACTAAGTATACTTTTCTTACATTGAGCATCACTTTTATTAGATTTTATGGCTCATTCACATATATTTGTGCTTTTTTGTGCATTTAGGGTTGTGGATACAAGTTTGGAAGAAAGAAAGCAAAAATAGATCATGGACGTGATTTTTGATGGATCTCTTACATTGAACAAGGATCAAGGCTCAAGTTGTGATTACATGCATGTGGGTGTGTGCCAACCTCCAAAAGTGTATAAATAAATCTATAAATTAGAGGGGCACAAAGGCAGTCACACTCATATGTTCCAACTTGCTTAACATTGTCAAAAGCTTCGTCAATGTGGTTGAAAGTGAAGATGTGACATGATTTACCACATGGATGTGTGCCTGACAATGCAACCTCGATGAAGAAATTTATATCGGGAGTACTGCAGCAAAAGTACTATAGCAGTTGATTGTAGCAAATTAATGTAGCAGTTACTATTCAACAACGCGCAGAAAATGAAGAACCTTGAAATTCACACACCCGTGTGGAATTTCCACATGGCATGTGAAACCCCGATTTCAGCCCTTTAAATATCGCTTCGAGAGTTTATTTTGGGGATCTTTTTCTTACCTTTTGACCTATCTTTTGGAAAATGCACGCTAGGGTTTATAGAGGCTTTTGTTGTGATTTTTGAGCATTTTTATGGCTTTCGATATCGATTTATTCTGAAGGAGAGTTATTGGGGAAGCCTTCGTCAGCATCGATTTGGTGAGGTGTGCCCTAGGATCGACGGAGGAGTCTTTGTAGAAGATAAGGCGGATCTTGAAGACCAACGACATAGATAACAAGGGTGTTATCTCTATTGATTTCTTGCACTTATTTTTTATTTCATCATTGATTTTGTATTGCTCCATGCAGAGCTAAACCCCTAGTGGGTGCTTAAACTTGTAAACCCTAGGATTATTTTATTTCATTGACTTCTATTATGTTTCTTTAATTGATGTTTTAATTGAGTTTCAATCTTGCATGCTTATTGTTGTGATTTTCCCTTAGAGTGACACTAGGGTTGAGAATCCATCTAGGTAACCCTTTGAAGGGGTGACAACTTCACTAGGGTTAGACTTAGCGAGATTAAAGAGGGTTGAGAGGGTGAGTCGAGAGGTAGCGGAATGTCCCCTTTACCTTCAGATGTGATTTATCCTACATACATGTTCCAAGAGTTCTTTGCAATCATGATAGAGTGAAATTCTAAGAGACCTTCTCCACTGGGGCTTAGTTGCATGATTGACAGAGTGAAGTGTTGAGTTATCCTTAGTGCTAGGGCTTAATTATGATTAGGGATCTTTTGCCTAAACCAAAGGGGTAGATCTAAATTAGGGAATAGGGTTTATCACTTGGAATCCCTAGAGCTTTAAGTAGTATTACATAATGTGAGGTGTTGAGAGTATCCCTTTCTGCCAGGGCATAGTGTAGAGGGCTAATAACAGTTAACCATAGGTTTGGGACCTTGTATCTTTGGATCTACATGACTCATTAAATATCAATTAGGAGGCATAATATTAGTTTTGTACTTGAAACGATAGTCCTAGGGTGAGCATTGTCAGGTACCCCATTTTACCATCGATTACCTCTCTTAATTCATCTTATTCTTTCTTCTATCTTTTACTTTTATTTGCTTTAATAATTTGAATTGAAATAACAAATTTTTTTCACTCTAGCTTTTTTGTTTCTAAGCATCTATTCCCTATGGATTCGATTACCAACTCACTTGGGTATTTTATTACTTCGATTGTGACTAGGGACCTCTCACATGGACCAAAGGGTTAGGTCTACATCTAGGAAGAGGGTTTATTACTTGGAATCCCTAGAACTCCACGCAATTCTATACAAGTGCGAGGTGTTGAGATTGTTCGATTTCTCCACCGGGACATCGTATAGAGTTAGTCACAGTTGACCTTAGATTTGGAACCGTGTATTAAAGGATTTCCATGAATCATTAATGCATTAATTAGGAAGCATAATAGTTGGTTCTGCACTTGAAATGATTCTCCTAGGCGGAACAATATCCGAGTACCCCCATTTATATCGATTGCCTTACCTCTCAATTTTATTGTGCCTCTCGTTCTTATTTCTTTTATCTCTTTTTATATAAATCTCATTCATCATACCATCGATTTATTATCATCATAGTTAGATAGCAATCGTTGTGTTTCTATTTAATATTCCCTGTGGATACGATAGCCACTCACCTGGGATTTATTACTTCGACACCCGTGCACTTGCGGGACACACGCATATTCGGTCGTGTCAATGCCCGTGGGTAATTTTCACACGGGCGTGTGTCGTCCTGCAGAGACTTAAAGATTTTTCCCGAGAAGACACAGGGTCGTGGACTCGCCCCTGTGGATGACTCTGTGACATACACACGGGCGTGTATTATTTCCACACGTCTGTGTGGATCTGTGCAGAAGATCTCTCCTCCATCCTGAGAATGCACAGGGTGGTGCGAGTGCACCTATGAGCTGGTCCTATGAAGGTCCACGCCCGTGTGGAATTTCGGTACGGGAGTGTGAAACAACTAGAGATTCTTCTTAGATGGACAGAGAAGCTACAGGGGCGTGTGTCTGTCCCTGTGCGTCGGGCACACGGGCATGGATAATTTCCACACACCCATGTAGGTGTGTTCAAAAGCATTGAGTGTTTTTCCCGAGAGCACACAGGGGCGTGTGTCTGCCCCTGTGGGTCTCTCTTGTGAAGTCACACGGGCATGGGTAATTTCCACACGCCTGTGTGAATGTACAGAAATGCAAGAGCCGTGGATGTTCTTTAAAATCCATTTGTTCTCCTTCATTCTCACATTCTCCATCACTCAGAGAACACTCGTACTCAACCTCCCACCTTACACCATTAATTTGGAGGGTTTTGCTTTAATTTTCCAGCTAAACTCAAAGTTTCTAACTTCATCTCATCAGTAACCATTAATTCTTTATTTTCTTTGCCATACTTGATTTTAATCAATAAGAATGGTGAATGCTGCTTTGTTTCATCAATTAGATGGTTTATGCATGCTTAGGAAGAGTTTCGAAATGATTTGATGGTGTATATCTAGATTTCTAACATGCGGCCGTGTGGTTTTCAAGCCCCGTGAATCCCCACTAGCGTGCGGAATTCTGTAAAAACAATTTTTGAATGCTTTTGATCGATTTTATGTTTTAATTTTGCAGATATGGCACCCCGGTCAAATAAGCAAGCTGAGAAATGTTCACGTGAGTCATCTCCTGAGCAGGAGAATATGGTATTTGCTACTCCCGAGCACTAAGTTTGTTTTAACCGGTTGTCAGAATTGAGATTTAGACAATCTTGCTTTCTAGACACAAGTTTGTTGCAAGATATACAGCAGGGAGATAGGTTGACGTATGAGGTAGAGGATCTTATCTCAGTGTGTGGTTGGAGGCAGTTACTATTGATTAGAGAGCCAGCCATCCATGCACTCACACTGGAGGTTTTATCCTCGTTCAAGTTTGATAGATGATATGCTAGATTTGACAGTGTTGGTACTATACAGTTTAGAGCACTTGGGCATTACCATGTTATGAGCGTCGCACAGTTCTTGACCCTATTGGGCCTATATGGTGAGACCTTTACAGCCACTGAGGAGTATGAGCAACTTTTGACTGACTACCTCTGTATTTTGACTCCTCCGAGAGTGTATAGCATTCTATGCGAACAGGGATAGTATGAGCCAGGGGTGTCCAAGGCTACTGGCCTTTCTCGACCTCTGTACCGCTATCTTCATGCCATTATAAGCAGGTCGGTGAATGGCCGTGGTTACAGTACTGGAGTCCTGAGCTGACAGGAGCTACTGTATCTTCATTCGATGGTACAGCGTTAACCAATCCATTTAGGGCACATACTTGCCAAGTATTTGCGCCACTAGGGCTAGTATTTTAGAGTTGGTGTCATCTTTTCAGGTCTGTACATCACTGACTCCTTATGGACATAGGTTTGCTAAACGCCATACATGGGGCTAAGAAGATGACTGTACCTTTACCGTTAGGCCTGGATACATTGAGTTTGATGGGATTGGTGTGCAGACACAGCCCTGGTATATATGTATTGACTACACCTATTCTAGAGGTAGCAGAGGATGGAGGTCATACAGGAGAGAATCCTCAGCCTGCTCCTGAGCCGCAGCCAGAGCATACAGAGACCAAACTGAGGCACTACATCCAGTACTAGAGCCGCCCCTAGTGCATATATCTTCATCCTCCTGAGCCTATGATCGTTTTGAGAGGCTCGAGAGTGCTGTAGGTGTACTCCGGAATAAGATTGCTGTGGTTCGCACGACACAAGCCGTGCTGCACACGAAGATGATGGCATGTCTTGATTCCTTACAGCAGTTATTTGAGCGAGACGCGTCCTCAGCTTTCATCATGAGACCGAGGATCCCTTCGGCCTTGCTAGCATCACTGTCACCAAATCTGCCGGCACCATTCGACCTAGCACCGATAACAGCAGCAGAGCTGACCACCGACGACACTGACACTTGATGCACCTTTCAATTCTTTATTTCTCCATTTTATTTTGGACTTGTACACTCAGAAAGGATCTTCCTTCTGAGTTTATCATTTATTTTTGTGTCGAGTTGTATTTTATGCTCTATCTTTTATATACTAGAGTTTATTTGGTTTTTGTTTATTGAGCTTCACTGAACCCCCTTATGTATGGGTGCAGATGGTCTTGTCAGTATAGGAATTGAGAACTAGTCATGAACATGGCCAATGTGGGCCGTGTGTGCTTTACAACCTGTTGGAACTTTACTCCCAAGGATTTAGCTTAATCAAACGCAACATTAGGAGTCAGGGGAGTATTGTTTCAATTTCCCACTCCCAAATATTTGCTTGATTGCTATACTTTCTATTGTGATTGCATGTGTACATTGAGGACAATGTACATTTTAAGTGTGAGGGGGAGTTCACTTTGCACATGTCTTTTACACAAGTTTCAATTAATATACATCCTGACGTAGCCAATGGCAGTTCACCTTAGTTGCATGATCGCTTCCCCGCAAGTGTACGGGATCGCCAAGTAATACCTCGTGCAAAGACACGAGGATCGTATTCCACGGGGCTAAGGATCTCCTATTACTCCTTCTCGAGCTATTATCTAGCCTAAGATCTTAAGTGATGGATTTTACTCTACTAAATACAAATAAAACTAAACACAAGATTTGCTAGCAAATTAGAGAGAACAAGCAATAAGCAAGCAAGAGAATCAATGAAGTGCAAAGGCCTATGAATGTGGATCCCCTTGAGGGGTTATCATGCAACATAGATGATGATTTAAAAGATGCAAGGGTAAATTGGACCATGAGATTCCAAGATTAGAACAACCCCAATTTCTCGGCGATTGAACCCTAATCCCATACGAACATAGATAGGAATTTCTTCCAAATCTACATTCCTACGATTGCATTAAGTACAAGGAAATCTCAGCTTAGGAATAAACCTACTCTTCTTCGGATTAAACCTACATGGAGGGCTACCAAACACCCAATTTCTCGCGTGATGATACAAGTATCCCCTTCTAATCCATTCATGACCTAATACATGCGAGCAAGTCACATCTACATGCATCATTCATAAAAAGAGCTACGGTTTCTCCTTGGTGTAACACTTAGCATGAAAAACAATGGATTAGATCTCAAAAAAATACCCAAGCATAGAATTAACAAGTAATCATCCAAAAATACATGATAAAAACCCCCCCAAGGTTCACCAACACCCGGTGGCCTTGGGGGTCTAGTGATCATCATCTCATAACAAAAGCATACAATCAAGCAAAACATGAAACAAAGACATAGTATGACACTCCCTAGATGAAATGGTGAAGGATGAGGCGAGAATATGCCGAATAGCGCTTCCCCGCCAAAGGAATGCCGAATGGCGCTTCCTCTAGCCAGCAGTTCTCCTTCCTTCAAGTCGTGATCGATCTCCCCTTTGAATGATGTTGCCTTCTTGCCTTGAGAGCCTTGGACCTTGGGCTTGAATGATCTTCTAGCTTTCTTGCCCTTCTTCTCCTCCCCAAAGGTCGCCCAAAAATCTCCCAAAATGATCTCCCAAAAGTCGGCCAGACAAAAGTCCTTTAATCAGCCCTAAAAGTGAGTATATATACCCCCGAGGGCATACGGGCCGTATAGGGAGTCGTATGGGGAGTCGTATAGCACTCGAAACCCTAGATTCGCGTTCCATGACAGGGTGCATACGGCCTCCATACGGCCCCGTATACTTAGGGTAGTATGGAAATCTGGACAGAACACCAAATCAATCCATTTGCTACGATTGCATACGGCCCCCATCTTGGGTAGTATGGGGGTAGTATGAAAAATTCTATTTTCTTCTCTTTTTGCCAAAAATGATATCTTCTTGTTCTCCATGGCTTCCATATGCCCTACAAAAGCAAATAATAGAGCGATTAAGCGCGAAAGCGGGCATCAAACCTCACAAAAATACATGCAAAGTGCATACGATACATATATGAAAAACACCTACATTTAGACACTTATCAAACATCCCCACACTTAGCGTTGCTTGTCCCCAAAGCAAACAACTCATGAAAAAAACAAAGAGGCGAGAAGTGGCTAAATGCAATACCTACAGCTCAAGCAAATATAAGATTCCAAAAAGCAAAGGATAATGAAACATAGATGTTGAGTTATAGTCATTAAGCATAATAAAAAAATATCTGTCTCACCCCTAATATGTATGTGCGTGTAAGTGAATCCTTTATCTCATTTGCCACTGATGCGGGTCTAGCTCAAGGACTTCAATCGAGTGCGACTCTAGATGCTAATCACTCCACATACAAAGAATACTAAGTCTTAAACTACTAAGTGCTACTTCAATGGCCAAGTAAGATCCTTCTAATTCTATAGCTTGAAACTAAATCCTTTTTCTTTTTCAAAACCTTTGGTAGGTACTCAAAAAGATCACTAGGGTTTTTTTATTTTTCAACTCAATATTCAACATCGAGTCCGACTAACGTAGACGCATCAAAAATCATTTTAAAAATCTTTCTAGAGGATGCACATCTTTGGTTAGGCACAAGAGCCACCCAACTACTCGATTCTGAGTCTACATAGGCGCATTCATGCTTCATTAGCGGAGGAATCTTGACATAGACTCATTTTTTCTTTTTTCACTTTCACTCTCACCCTAGATCACATCTTGAGTACACTACATGCCACAAAACTCGGATTAGCTCAACAAGACTTAGAAGTTCTTAAGAAAACATTGAAGGATAGAACTTAGTGTTCTAAGGCCAAGTACTCAAAGTAGTGTGTTAAGCATACAAGAGAGTTAGAGTAGTCACATTGGCTATTCGGGGCATCGACAAAAAAATTCGAGTGCACAAGACAATACTATGGGGTGAAAGCGAGTTCAATAAAAGCATAAAAAAACAAGTAACTCACATCCATCATTAGTCCAAGCTAAAAAGAATCTTACAAGAATGAATAAAAGCCATCATTGGTAACACTAGCATGTAAACAATGTTCCTAAAACATGAAATGCACCCATCCCCACACTTAGTGTTGTACATTGCCCTCAATGTACACTAATCATGAAAAAAACATGTAAGAAGGGCCAATGCAAATAATAATAGAGGAGGGTGAAAAAAACAAAAACTTCCCGGTTTATCTTGTGTTACGTCGTGAGGTGGGACTAGACAAAAAGGTGTGGTGAGCAATACACGTCTTGTCCGACCTCCATTTAAAAACTAGGAAAGCTCACCAAATTCCCTCAATGCCCTGCGAGGACAAAAGGGGGACATCATCATTCCATAAAGATTTTTAAAAAAATACAAAGCACAAAGGGAAAAAAACTAGGGAGTAGTCAACAAAACACAAAGATGAAAAATAACATAGAGTTCGACAACACAAGTCGGTAGGGGTAGAACCATGCCAACTCAACAAAAATACAACAAAAAAATACAAAACAAAAGCAAACTAAAAGTAAATGCTAGGTGTCCATGCTCATCCTTGTCCTTAGAATTAAGTCTCTCATAACAAAAATGACATCTTGTTCCATGTGGTCACCCGTGTGGTGTAAATATCACTCCATGGTTTCTTGTTAATTTCTTCATCCCCAAAATTCCTACAAACCATGAAAAAAACTCAATCAAGCATAGAGGAATCCAATATGATTCAAAATGTAGTGTAAGAGATGAAGAAACAATGAAAAATTATGATGTATAGTGTCCATACGGCCGTATGGGGGCCGTATAGTTCTTATTCATTCGACGAGAACCTCCCCAAAAAAACATGAAAAATCGAAAAAAACTTTTTACATAAATTCAAGGGAGACTTCATCCATAACAATCACACCATCAAACCAAAGCAAAAATGCTAAAGAAAACTCCACATAAAAGCTCCAAGAATGCCCAAGAAATGAAATAGAGATAAAACTAGGGCATAGAAAAAAAGCATACCGACGTAAATCTTGAGAAAAACAAGCTTTAAACTCGAGGAAAAACTACTAGATCGACGTCTCAAATGGATGAGGAGAAGATTTAGGAAGAAAAAAATGAGGAGATTTGGCCAAGAAATGAGTGAGAAAAGAAGAGAAAAAATCGGTGGAGAAAGAGAGAAAAGAAGAGAATGGAAGAAGGAGAGAGAGAGAGAGATGAGGGTTAAATGGGCAAGAACCGAGCCATACGGCCCCCATACGGCCCGTATGGGGGCCGTATGACTGAAAAACTTCTCGGGCATTCTGGATGGCATCCCAGACGGCCCAGTATGGGGGCCGTATGGGGGGCCGTCTGAGATGGCACAGAGCCTCGGGAATTGCTACGTGTTCATCTCAGACGACCTCCATATGGTCTAGTAAGGTCATATACCCATTAGAATCAATTAAAACTTCGAAAATCTGCCCCCAAATGATGAAAAAATGATATAGCAAGCTCAAAGACTCCTCCAAAAATGAGTGAATTGAATAAAAATGACGATCTAGTGCATGAATTAACACCTAAATATGAGTTTCTCAAGAAGTTGCACAAACATACCACAATTTAAATGATGAGAACAATGTGCCAAGTGTGTGAGCATGAACTTATTCAAAAACACACAAGTCTAAGAAATACGAAAATTGAAATGAACTAAGAACTAAAAAAATACGGAAAAATGCAAACAAATGCCCCGAATGCTTGGGTTTGCCTCCCAAGAAGCGCTTGTTTAACGTCACGAGCACTGGCGTACCTTGTTCCTTACCTCATGGGGGTTCAAACAATTTGAAGCCACCCCGGTTTCCCTTGTAGTGTTTGCTTCTTCCCGGTAGATTGAATGACAACATTGAAAAATACCTCGAATTGTTCATGAGTGGAGAGGGGTGAAAAAAATTTACCTTTCCTCCTTGAGATGTGGGAGGATGAAGCTTTGTTACCTTTCTTTTTTTCTCCCATGGATCTCCCTCCACATTTCTCTTCATAAATGATTCTTTTTTTCTTTTTTTCTTTAGCATTAGTACAGGATACCCTCTCTTTTTGGTGGCTTCAAATTGTGAATTGGAGGATGACGATGAGGTTCTTCTTCTTCTTCGTTCTCCAACTCCCCCAAATATTCATCCAAAGGTTTAAAGAGAGCACCTCCTGCACACAATCAGAAATCAACCTATCAGTTTCATCAACGAAATAAAGTGTGTCATCATGATCTAAAGAATGTTTCATGGCAGCTGGCAAAGTGTACACCACTTCCTCTTCTCCGACTCTTAACGTCAACTTCCCTCCTTTCAAGTCAATTAAGGCACCCGAGGTCTTTGAGGAATGGTCGGCCAAGAATTAGTGGTATCTCCACATCTTCATCTATGTCCATGATGACAAAGTCCACCGGAAAAAAACAAATTTATCCACTCGCACAATCACATCTTCGACAATCCCACGAGGTTTTTCTTGTTGATCGATCACCTAGCTGTAAAGTCATCCTCGTGGGCCTTAATTCATCAAGCCAAGTTTCAAATACATGGTGTAGGGCATGGCGTTTATGCTAGCCCCGAGTCCGCTAGAGCATTCTCTTGGACTCCACCTTCAAGCATGCATGGAATAATGAAACTACCCGGATCTTTCAACTTTTGTGGGAGCTTCTTTTCTAGAATAGCCGAGCAATTCCCGTAAGTGCAATCGTGCCTTCTTCTTCCAACTTTCTCTTATTTGTGAGGAGCTCTTTTAGAAACTTGGCATATTTTGGCATTTGAGTCAACGCTTCAACTATCGGGATGTTCAAATGAAGTTGTTTGAAGATGTTGATGAATTTTTACGAAGTGAACATCCTCCTTGTCATGCTTCAATCTTGTTGGATAGGGGATCGGAGGCTTGTACTCGGATGATTTTTGGTGGTCCTTGTTGTTGGAACTTGTCATTTATGCCCAGATTTTTGTCTTCACTGTTTTCTTCAACTAGCTTGGCGTCTTCCCCGGAGGCTACCCCACTTTTCCTGACACTCGGGTCAACTTTGACCCTTGTCTCCACTTGCCTCCCGCTTCTAAGAGCAATGGCTTTTAAGTGCTCCCTTGGATTTTCTTCCGTGTTACTCGGAAGACACCCTAGGGGACGTTCAGAATTTGCCTTTGTGAGTTCCCCTACTCGATGCTCAAGTGACTTCACGAAGCTTGGAGGTTTCTCAAAAATAGAACCTATCTCACTAAAGCTATTCGGCGTCTTTGAGTGAGTTGAGCATTCACCTTGCCAAATTGTGCATCCATGCTACTAGTTAGATTATTGAACCTGTCATTGAGTGCTGAGCATGAACTTGGCAAGGATCTCTTGAGTGGAAAAACTTCTTCTCAATGGCGGTTGTTGAAATTGAGATCCTTGAGGTGGTGCACCTCTTTGTTGTTGTTGGCCTTGGTTCCATGAAAAAAATTTGGGTGGTTCTTCCAACCCGGATTGTAAGATTGAACTATATGGGTTCCCTTGATTGCGTTGCCCCCAATGTAGTCCACATTCTCAGCGGATGCAGCAGACGAGCTAGCAATCGGACATTGGGCTGCACCGTGCCCACCACCTAAAGTACTACAACTTAGCACCGATTCGGGTCTTGAACTACGCCCATAAGAAGATCAATCTTTCGAGTCAACACGTCAACCTTTGCGGCTAAGGCATTATCACTACTTACTTCATAAAAGCCCAGCAGTCTTTTGTGAAGGTCCCCTTGAGGCCCAATGTGATTCATTGCTTGCCATTGACTCAAGTAATTGCTCGGCCTCATCGAGGGTACTTGTTGCTAAAGGGAACCGCCCGCCGTGAGCATCAATGAGTTGGCGAGTAGCATAATTTAGCCCATTGTAAATGATTTGTACTCGCATCCATGAAGCAAAAACCATGGTGGGGGCACCTTCTAAGGAGATCCTTGAATCTCTCATAAGCTTCAAACAATGTTTCGGACTCCCTTTGTTTAAAGGCTGAAATTTCTTGCCTCAACTCAGCGCTTTGCTTGGCGGAAAAATATCTTCAAGGAACTTCTCCACCATGTCCTTCCATGTTTTAATAGATCCCGGAGACAATGAGGTAAAGCCAGCGATAAGCTCCATCTCTCAAACTGAATGGAAATAGTCTCAAAGCGGATAGCATCGTCCGACACCCCATTGATCTTGAATGTAGAGCAAATTTGGAGGAACCGGGAAAGGTGGTCATGCACATCCTCATGGGCAAGACCATTGAATTGGACTGAATTTTGGATCATGCCGATTGTACTTGCTTTAATTTCAAAGTTGTTGGATGCCACTGACGGTGCTTGAACACTGAACTCATCACCCGTGAATTGGGGTCTCTCATATTTCGGATAAAAGTACGTCGTTCTTGACCATGATTGTGAGACACTCTATCCTCAATTTCGATGTTACGTGTACCCGACCCTTCACCAACTTCTCTCAATCTCCGACGCAAAGTTCTTTCAATTTCACTATCCGGTGTAATCAAAGGCGACGGATTCGACCGTGTCATGCACAGTACCTTGCACAACCAAGAAAAAATGATAGAGAGTTAAGATCAAGGGAAAAGAAAAACAACAAATGAGTAAAGAATGAAATGGCTAGAATAATAATCTAAAAGTTTCCTAGAATTCCTTAATGGTCCCCGGCAACGGCGCCAAAAACTTGATCGCTTCCCCGCAAGTGTACGGGATCGCCAAGTAATACCTCGTGCAAAGACACGAGGATCGTATTCCACGGGGCTAAGGATCTCCTATTACTCCTTCTCGAGCTATTATCTAGCCTAAGATCTTAAGTGATGGATTTTACTCTACTAAATACAAATAAAACTAAACACAAGATTTGCTAGCAAATTAGAGAGAACAAGCAATAAGCAAGCAAGAGAATCAATGAAGTGCAAAGGCCTATGGATGTGGATCCCCTTGAGGGGTTATCATGCAACATGGATGATGATTTAAAAGATGCAAGGGTAAATTGGACCATGAGATTCCAAGATTAGAACAACCCCAATTTCTCGGCGATTGAACCCTAATCCCATACGAACATAGATAGGAATTTCTTCCAAATCTACATTCCCTACGATTGCATTAAGTACAAGGAAATCTCGCTTAGGAATAAACCTACTCTTCTTCGGATTAAACCTACATGGAGGGCTACCAAACACCCAATTTCTCGGCGTGATGATACAAGTATCCCCCTTCTAATCCATTCATGACCCTAATACATGCGAGCAAGTCACATCTATATGCATCATTCATAAAAAGAGCTACGGATTTCTCCTTGGTGTAACACTTAGCATGAAAAACAATGGATTAGATCTCAAAAAAATACCCAAGCATAGAATTAACAAGTAATCATCCAAAATACATGATAAAAACCCCCCAAGGTTCACCAACACCCGGTGGCCTTGGGGGTCTAGTGTCATCATCATCTCATAACAAAGCATACAATCAAGCAAAACATGAAACAAAGACATAGTATGACACTCCCTAGATGAAATGGTGAAGGTTGAGGTGAGAATATGCCGAATGACGCTTCCCCTGCCAAAGGAATGCCGAATGGCGCTTCCTCTAGCAGCGGTTCTCCTTCCTTCAAGTCGTGATCGATCTCCCCTTTGAATGATGTTGCCTTCTTGCCTTGAGAGCCTTGGACCTTGGGCTTGAATGATCTTCTAGCTTTCTTGCCCTTCTTCTCCTCCCCAAGGTCGCCCAAAATCTCCCAAAATGATCTCCCAAAAGTCGGCCAACCAAAAGTCCTTTAATCAGCCCTAAAAGTGAGTATATATACCCCCGAGGGCATACGGGCCGTATAGGGGTCGTATGGGGGTTGTATAGCACTCAGAAACCCTAGATTCGCGTTCCATACGGGGTGCATACAGCCTCCATATGGCCCCAGTATCTTTGGGTAGTATGGAAATCTGGACAGAACACCAAATCAATCCAGTCCCTTTACGATGCATACTGCCCCCCATCTTGGGTAGTATGGGGGTAGTATGAAAATTCTATTTTTCTTCTCTTTTTTTGCCAAAAATGATATCTTCTTGTTCTCCATGGCTTCCATATGCCCTACAAAGCAAATAATAGACGATTAAGCGCGAAAGCGGGCATCAAACCTCACAAAATACATGCAAAGTGCATACGATACATATATGAAAACACCTACATTTAGACACTTATCATTGCAATGTTTGTATTCTTGAGTTTAGGAGAAATTTTAACATTGAATGTTCTCATGCTCTAGTTTTGACTTGAATTTCTAGGAATTTTTACCTGATTAATATTTCTGCACCACTCACTTATAAAACTCTTTTGGAAACTCAAGTTTGATATTTAAGGGAGTAATTAGTTTTGTTTCTTGTTCCATTTTGCTATTAAAAAGAATGGAAAGTGAAAAGAAAGAAAAAAAATAGATTGTTTAGTTGTGTATTGAGGGTGGAAAGTGCTACCACCTATGAAGTATGAAGCTACTCTCATAAGTTGGATACTAGTTATGCCCTAATAAGAGAAAAGCTATCTCATGGGATGAGTGAAAGCTACCACTCCAGTAGAAAGAGCTACCACCTCGAAAGTATGAAAGCCACCTTAGCGGCCTCTTCGGAAAGGGCTACCTTAGAGGATGTGTGAAACTACTACCATCCTTTTGTTTTGTTATGCTTGTAGATAAATAAGTCACTTATACTTAGAACTTTGAGGAGTATACTTTGGGTTTACTTGAGTGAGTTTACACACACTTACACGATGTCGGGTTTGTTGTCCTTTTTTATTCAAGTTTTTAGCTAGAGCATTGATTTTTCGTATTCAGTGTTGAAAATTCCCTTTCTTGTAGAATACTCTCCTTACACGCTTTGGTGAACCTAAGGCCAAGCACTTTCAATTTTTTCCTTCTTCTTTGCTTCAATGTTTTATTTTTGCTTGAGGGCAAGCAAAAGCTTAAGTGTGGGGGAGTTTGATAAGTGCTTGTGTGTTAAGAATGCGAAGTGTTTTTTCCTTATGATGAGCATTAATTTTATCAGGTTTAAGTGCTAATACATGTGTATTTGTGTTCTTTTGCGCATTTAGGGTTGTGAAGCTGAGTATTAAGAAAAGAAGCCAAAAATAGATCGTGAATGCACTATTTGGTGGAATCTTGGAAGGAACAAACGCGAAGACACAAGTGGGACTCCAACATATGTGAATGTGTGCTAACCTCCATGTAGTCAAGGCATTATAATAAGTTGGAGGGGCACGAAGGCAGTCACATATGCGTATCTCAACTTGTGCATTGATAGCAAGATCTTCACCAATGAGGACTTTGATTGAAGAAGAGTTGTGATCAACGACATAAATGTGTGCCCGTTTATGTTTCCTTGATGAAAAGTGTGCAATTGGGAGTGTTTCGGGTGGAGCACTATAGCAAGGTACTGTAGCAAATCACTGCAGCATGACATTGTAGCAGTTACTGTTCACAGCCGCCCGAAAATCATATTTCCAGAGAATCCACACGGGTGTGTGGAAATTATCCATGCCCGTATGGAAATTCCACAGGCCCGTGTGGAGAATCCATCGGGGGGTGTGGATGCCCTATTCCAGCCCTATTTTTGCCGCGATTGAGCCCAATTTTTGGAGAATCTTTTCACCCTTCTCTCCAACTTCTCTCCATCTTTTGAGAAGCTTTCGGCTAGGGTTTTGAGAGGATTTTAGCAAGTCTTTGGAGTGGCCCTACGGATTCGACACCATGCTTCGCTTAGAAGAAGGTTGTGGGGGGAGCTTTCATCGGCACCGATCTGGTGAGGTGTGTCCTAGGTAGGACAATTGGACCTTTGGAGAATAAAAGGCTACTCCACAATACCATCGACATGAATACCAAGGAGGTTTTCCTATGGATTACTTGTTTTATTTTCGATTTCATTGTTGATTGTATCTTTTTCTATGGAGAGCTAAACCCCCTAGTGGGTACTTGGATTTTGTAAACCCTAGGATGTTAATGTTTTTTTTTTTACCTTTTATTATGCCTTCCTTAATTGATGTTTTTAATTGAGTTTCAATCTTGAATGCTTGTTGAAAGATTTCTCCTTTAAAGTGACACTAGGGTTGAGAGTTCATCTTGATAACCTTTGTGGATGGGTGACATGTCACGAGAGTTAAACAAAGCTAGATTTTAGAGGGTTGAGAGGGTGAGTCGAGAGGTAGCAGAGCGGCCCCTTTCCCCGCTGAAGTGACTTTAGTATCTGAGGCTTAATTGTGACTAGGGGTCTTTCTCCTGGACTAAAGGGTTAGATCTACACATATGAACAGGGTTTATCACTTGGAATCCCTAGAACTCAATGTAACTTTGTATGGTGTGAGGTGTTGAGATTGAGCGATTTCTCCGCCGAGACATAGTGTAGAGTTAGTCATGGTTGACCTTAGGTTTTTGACCATGCACTTTAGGATTTCCACGACTTATTAAGCATTAGTTAGGAAGCATAATAATAGGTCTTGCACTTGAAACATTAGTCCTAAGAGGAGCATTGTCCGAGTACCCCACTTCTATCGATTGCCTTTCCTCTCACTTACTTGAGCCTCTCGTTCTTGTTTCTTTTATTTTTGCTTACATTACACTTTATCAACATAATCATTATTCATCTTTTCTTAGTTAAATAGCAATTTTAGAATTTTTATTCCCTACTACCTGTGGATACGATACCCCACTCACTTGGGATTTATTACTTCGACAAACCCGTGCACTTGCGAGCCACACACAAGGGGCGTTGTCAAGAATCGGGTTCCCTTATAGGTCCGAGGTAAATTAACAACCCTATGCAGGCTATGTAGATAGAATAATTATGGTAGGTAGCCCAGTCCTAGTTTAAACAAAGCACACATTAATAATTTTTTTGTCAAGAAACCCCCGTAAACTTTTATTGTCTCGAAAAGGGTATCATTAAGGTTGTTAAGCTTGTTTAACAGAAGTTAAAGTAATTGGCTCGAAAAGGGTATCATTAAGGTTGAACTTGCGCGCAAGAAGACGTTATTTAAAGGATGTAATGTATATATATATGATAAGTGTCTAAATCTACGTATTTTAGTGTATATATTTGATGTATTTAGCATGTATTTCTATAAGGATTAATGCCTGTTTTGTGCTTAATCGTGTGTTATTTACTTTGTAGGGCCCAAAAACGCCGTGGAGGACATGAAGATACAATTTCAGCAAAAAAGAGAAGAAAACCACGTAGCACCTGGAGTGTTTTTGTGTCAAGAATTGAACCATGGCATACGGCCTCATTGCTGCACTGGATTGAGCCCGGGATGATTATTGTAGCCAGAGAAGAGAATAATGTGTTTAAAGCATACTGGCTCAATCAGGTGCTCATTGAGCCAGTATGGATACTATTACGTGAGCTGAAGTGCACTTTTGCCTACCCCAAACTGCCTCAATGAGGAGCTCATTGAGCCAGTATATCGCCAGTATGGTGGCCAATTTGAGCCGATATACCGCCATTATGGAGGCCATTTTGAGGGTGTTTTGAGTCTATTTTAAGGGCATATGGATTGGTTTCGAGAGGAAGTATAGCGGGGGTGTAAGAGGGCATGTTGAGGCCATTCTTGGGGGACTTTTGACATCTTGGGAAGGTAACACTTTGGAAAGGAGAGGAGAAACGAAGACATTATCTTGTGTGGAGTTTAGCTTGAGGCTTGGAGGTGATCAAGGGCTTGAACTTCAAGGGAAGAGCTTCATCATCAATGGAGGAGGAACATTCGGCATTCTTTGGGCTAGAGGAAACGTCATTCGGCCGGCATAGTTCTTCTTCACCATCATTCGGGCTAGGGAGTGGCATTTATGCTTTTATTTCTTATGTTTCTTGAGTTTGTGATTCTTGTTTGTATGATGGCACACTAGACCCCCAAGGTCACCGGATGTAGGTGGACCTTGGGGGGTTCATCATGTATTGTGGATGCTATACTTTTATTTTGGAATTCATTGGTGTGATTTATGGTTTAGCTCATTGTTCTTCATGTCTAGAACTATAAAATGGAGAGATCCTTAGTTCTTTATTGAGTTGTACGTGTAGATGTGACCTACTTGAATGTACTAGATCATGAAAGAGCTAGAAGGGGTATTCTTGTATCGACATGCCTAGAAATTTGATGTTGGTAGCCCCTCCGAATTATAAGGATGGACTTAGGTTAAGTATATCCTTATTGCTTGATCTTCCTTCGCTTAATGCAATCATAGGAATGTGATTAGGGAGATATCCTTGTCATTATTCTTATGGGATTAGTGTTTAACCGTCAAGAGATTGGGGTTGAACTAATTTTGAGATCATCGGTCTAAATCACCCTTGCCATATTGTTCTTATGCATCCATATATCATGATGACCCCTCATGGGGATCCTCATCCCTAAGCCTGTTTATCATCATCATTTCTCTTGTGAGTTCTTGCTTACCTTGGAATTGTTATACTTGTGATTTATTAGCATTGTTGCATGTATTAGAGTGAAATACCATTTTTAAGTTATAAGTTTAGAAAGTAAGTGATGGAGGAGTAATAGGATCTCCTTAGCCCCATGGAATACGACCCGTGTGTCACTCACAGGGTATTACTTGGCAACCCTGTACACTTGCAGGCAAGCACAATCAAGTTTTTGGCGCCTGACAAGGTCCCCTTGCGTATATCCCGCAAGTGCACGGGTTTGTTGAAGTAATAATCCCGGGTGAGCGGGTATCGAATCCACAAGGAATAGGGAATAAAAACACTTAATTTGATTCTTAGCTAAGCGAAAGATCAATATTGATAAGTGTGAAAATGATTCAATTCTCAACAATAAAAGCAACAAGTAAGAGAGCAAAAGTAAAGAAGGAGGTAAGGCAATCGATAAAGATGGGGTACCCGGATAATGCTTCGCCTAGGATAATCATTTCAAGTGCAAGAACCCTCAATTATGCTTTCTAATCAATGCAATAGTGAGTCGTGAAAATCCTTAATTACATAGTCCCAAATCTAAGGTCAACTATGCCTAACTCTACACATATCCCGGAGGAGAAATCAAACAATCTCAACACCTCGCACTCGCATAGAGTTGCAATGACCTCTAGGGATTCCAAGTGATTTGCTACAGTGATTTGCTACAGTGATTTTGCCAAAAAAATACTCCCGAATCCACTTTTCATCGAGGTAACATAAACGGGCACACGTTTATGCCGTGGATCGCTTTGCTTCTTCAATGATGGATAAGTTGATGGAGATCTTGTTCTATGTGCATAAGTCAGAATGCTTGAGTGTGACTGCCCTTGTGCCCCTCCAAATGGTTGTGCAAACTCAGATACGGGGAGGTTGGCACACACTCTAGCATCTCGCACCCGACTTATATCTTCGCGTTTGAACCTTAGCAAGATTTCCTCCAAAATTGGGGCATTGTGATCCACATTGGCTTCTTTCCTTCATAATTGGTTTCACAACCCTACATGCATAAAAGTAACATAAAAACACACATATTAATGTAGAAACCCGAGAAAAGTAATGCTCAACATAAGGAAAGAATGCTTCGCATTCATATCACACAAGCACTTATCAGCTTCGTTGTTGGGGACTTAAGGAACTCTAGGAAACTTCTAGCTTGTGGCTCTAACCATTTTTTCTTTTCTTTTATTTCTTATTTTCTTTTGTCTAATTTCTTTTTGAGCTTAACTTTCTTTATCTTTCTTGACTTTGCAAGGTACAGTCCATGACACGAGCAAATCCATCAAATCTAGTTGAACCTGACAGTGAAATTGAAAGAACCTTGCATCAATGACTTAGAGAAGTGGGTGAAAGGACTAGTGAAAGAAACATCGAAATTGAGGACGCAAAATCTATAATCATGGCCGAAGAAAGATGTACCTTATCCGAATATGAATGACCACAGTTCACGGTTGAAGAATTCAGTGTTCAAGCACCATTCATTGCCACAAACAATTTTGAAATCAAGGCAAGCACCATCGGCATGGTCCAAAATTCAGTCCAATTTAATGGTCTTGAAAATGAAGATGCCCATGATCATCTTTCCCGTTTCCTTCATATATGTTCCACTTTCAAGATAAACAGGGTGACTAACGATGCGATCCGGCTATGACTATTCCCTTTTAGTTTGAGAGATGGGGCATATCGGTGGCTTATATCCTTACCACCTGGATCGATCAGAACATGGAAAGATATGGTTGAAAAAATTTTGGGAAGGTATTTTCCTCCTAGCAAAGCGGCGAAGCTAAGACAAGAAATTTCAGTGTTTAAGCAAGGAGAGTCGGAGACATTATTTGAGGCATATGAGAGATTCATAGACCTTCTTCAAAGATGTCCCCATCATGGCTTTGCTTCTTGGATGCGGGTTCAGATAATCTACAAAGGGTTGAACTATGCAACTCGTCAATTAATTGATACCTCAGCGGGTGGATCTCTTAGCAACAAGTACCCCGATGAAGCCAAGCAACTCCTTGAATCAATGGCAAGCAATGAGTCTCATTGGGCCTCAAGAGGTGCACCACAAAAAGGGGCCAGAATTTATGAAATCAATGCTAATGATGCTCTTTCCACAAAGGTTGATGTGTTATCTCAAAAGCTAGACATGCTCATGGGTAGTAGCTCGAAGTCAAAGTCAGTAATGAGTTGTAGCACTTATGGTGGAGGGCATGTTGTTTCCCAATGTCCTATTGCTAGCTCCTCCATCACCCCAATTGAGAATGTTGATTATATGGGGGGCAAAGGCCACAAGGGAATCCTTACAACTCGACTTAAAATCCGGGGTGGAAGTACCACCCGAACTTTTCATTGAATCAGGGGCAACAACAAAAAGCTGCAACACCTCCACAAGGTCCCCAAATACAACAACCAGTGCTAGAGAAGAGGTTCACTACTGAAGATGTGCTTGCCAAGTTCATGATCAACACTGAATCAAGGTTTAATAGCATAACCAGCAGTATGGATACTCAGTTCAGTAAGGTGAATGCTCAGCTTGCTCAACATGCCAAACAGTTTAATGAGATAGGCTCCATTTTGAGAAATCTTCAAGCTTCTGTATAATCACTTGAACATCAAGTGGGGCAGTCTTCCTAGCAACACTGAGGAGAACCCAAGAGAGCACTTGAGGGCCATTGCCCTTAGAAGCGGGAGACAAGTTGAGACAATGGTCGGAGTTAACCCAAGTGTCAAGGAAACTGGGGTAGCCGAAGTGGAAGACCCCAACTTAATTGAGAAAGTCATTGAGAAAAACAAGCAAGGTGAAAACAAGGAAATTCCACCAAAGGGTTTATCAAAGCCATCTGAGTACAAACCTCCAATCCCCTACCCGGCCAGATTGAAACAAGATAAGAAGGATGTGCAATTCAGAAAATTCATTAACATCTTCAAGCAACTCCACATAAGCATCCCGATAGTGGAAGCTTTAACTCAAATACCCAAGTATACCAAGTTTTTAAAAGAATTGCTAACAAACAAGAGGAAATTGGAAGAATAGGGCACAGTTGCACTCACGGGAAATTGCTTGGCCATTTTGGAGAACAAGCTCCCACAAAAATTGAAAGATCCGGGAAGCTCCATAATCCCATGTGTACTTGAGGGTGTAGTTCAAGAAAATGCACTTACAGACTCAGGGGCGAGCATTAATGTTATGCCCTATACCATGTATTTGAAGCTTGGTTTGGATGAACTTAGACCCACGAGAATGATTTTACAATTGGCGGATCGATCAACAAGGAAGTCTCGTGGGATTGTGGAGGATGTGATTGTCTAGGTGGACAAATTTGTATTCCCTGTGGATTTTGTCATCATGGATATTTATGAAGATGTGGAGAAACCATTGATTCTTGGTCGGCCATTCCTCACTACCTCCGGTACTCTAATTGACCTTAAAGGAGGAAAATTAACATTAAGGGTTGGAGAGGAAGAAGCAGTGTACACTCTACCGGTGGCCATGAAACACTCCTTAGACCATGATGACATGCTTTATTTTGTTGATGAAACTGAACTTTTAATATCTGATTGTGTGCAGGAGGTATTATCATTGAATTCATTGGATGAGTACTTAGGAGAGCTAGGAAATGAAGATCAAGAAGAACCTCACTCTCCTCTTCCATGTTCTAATTTGAAGAAACCAAAGGAGAAGGTTATGTGTACCAATGCCAAAGAGAAAGAAAAGAAAGATTCAATGTTGAAAAAAATTTGGAGGGAGGTCCGGGGAAAAAAGAAGAAAGGTATCACTCATTCTCATCCAACACCTCAAGAAAAGAAGGTAAAATCTTCACCTCCCTTCATTCATGAAAAATGTGAAATTCATTCATTGATGTCCTTGATTTTACCAGGAAGAAACACCAAAAATTTGAAGATGACCATGGGTAATTTCAAATTTTTCGAACCCCCGTGAGGTAAGTGAAAAGGTACATCAGGCTCATGACGTTAAACAAGCACTTCTTGGGAGGCAACCCAAGCATTCGGGGGTTTATTTTGATGTTTGTGTGTTATTTCTGTTCATGTTCTTGTTATTTTTTGTATTCTCTTGGAGTTATTAATTTGAATAAGTCCATGCTCTCATTGTTTTATTTATCATGATCATTGTCCATGTGGTTGTTTACTTATTTTTATTGTTGAGTAACACTTGTTTTGGCTATCATTTCATGCATTAGATCGAACTTTTGAACCATTATTTCATGTTGGAGATGATTTTAGAACACTTTGTATCCATGCCCACGAGTTTGGAGAAGCATTCAAAGCTTTAAATCATAATTTTAAGTTCAAACAGCCTCAATGAGGAGCTCACTGAGGCCGTTTGGATTTTTCCAGAAAGTTTGGCTTGCTCCAAACGGACTCAATGAGCTCCTCATTGAGGCCATTTGGATTTTCCAGAAAATTTGAACTAAACCAAACGGCCTCAATGAGCACCTCATTGAGGCCGTATGGAGTCATATTTTACATGGGAACCTTGCCACCTTTTCTCTCTATTCATTCTTCTTCTTCTCTAAACGGACCCTAATCTTCATTATCCATAAAACCATGACTAAATATCACCAAGTCTTGTTCTAAATCATCTCCTCAACCCCGTGGGAAGTAGATCTAGTGTTCTTCTTCAAGCTAAACTCAAGTGCTCTCAAGCTTTTGTTGGTAAGAAACTTGATGGCATGAAATTTTTCTCTTCTTTTCTTCTTGCTTTCTTGAGCTTTTGTGAGGATTATTTCAAGCTTTTAGCTTGTATTGTGTGGTATGAACATCATGTCTTTGAATTATCTTGAATTCATGTACAAATGTTTTCAAATTCATGATGATGGGAGCCTCTTGCAAGTTGAATAGTATCCATACGGGCTCCATATGCCCGTATGGATCCTATTCTCTTGAGTTTCACCATGTTTTTATCCATTTTCATGCCACATTATGCACCCTCTTGGATTCCTTTAATTCTTACTTGAATTATTATTGATGTAGGAATGCCACACGTCAAGAAACTCATTTCTAAACGGCCGAGGAACGACTCTCACACCCCCGAAGAACCCTATTTCTCTTGTTCTCTTCACAAGTCTCGCTATGAAAATTTAAAGACCAAACCATTTGGTACTTTTTGGCATATTGATTGCAATCTGGTGGGATGAGCAAGTGAAAGATTTATTTGCTCAAAATGGTTGGACGGAATTATTTTCAATCGATGAACCTACTTTTTGCCAACTCACATTGGAGATGTTGAGCACATTTGAGGCGAAGAAAGATGAGAGGAGTGTTCTCATTCGACGACAAGGTGCCATTAGGTTCCAAGATTTTGGCAAGATTCATTAAAAGAACCACATGGAGTTTGCAAAATACATGGGAATTTATGATGATGAGTTCATTAGCGCGTCATTGCTTAATCGGTCCCGCATTGATTATCCATTTGGCATGAGTGCAAGCAAATATTGGAAGTCCTTAGCACCTAGTGACACCATAAATACACGGAAGGCTACTCGTTTGGTGAATCCCCTCCACAGATACATTCATGCTCTCATCTCACGCTCTATTGGAGGTCGGAAAGACAGCACGGGTGTAGTTACACAATCCGACTTGTTCACCATGTATGGCATCCTCGAGGAGTATCCTATCCATCTTGGGCATCTTGTTGCTGAATCGTTCATTCATCAGGGTTAGTTTGTTCATCTGGGATCTATCTTTGCAGGGCCCTACATCACAAGATTAATCCGCGGTATGAATTTGTTGGACCGCACTCAAGGCATGACTATAGTCGGGGATGTGGCACCTCTTGGAGCGCCTGTCTTGCGAGCAATTGGTTTGTTAGAGAAAAAGAGTGGCATATGCAGACTTGCTTCACACTTGACCACAGGAGAATCCAGTCAGCATAACCATGATAAGTCAGAGACCGAATCTGATGGAGCACCCACTCAGGACCCTCCTGGCACTTTATTCCAATCAGACTTCGACTCTAGATTTAAGACTATGGAGGATGACATTCAGGCTATCCGTCACGAGCAGCACGAGATGCGAGGACAGATTTACCAGGTTTTAGAGGGTCAGCACCAACTCACAGAGCATTTCCAGTAGTTTGTCATCTCCCGTGGATCATCCTCACAGGACACTACAGCTTCCTGCTCCATCGCCTCGCCATCTACAGCACCTTTTGATGATATCTTTCACTTTTGAGCATGGACACTTGTTTTTATTCTGCAGCTTGTTTCTTTGTTTTACTTTTGTTGCAAGTGTGTTTGTTTTATTTTAATAAGTTGGGAAGGGGATGCCCTACCAACCTTGTGTTGAACTTTGCTTCCTTTTATCTAGTATATTTGTGTTTGGCTACTCCTTAGTATTTAGTTTATGCAATTTCAATTTTTATTTTGAATGATGATACCCCTTTATGCCTTACAGGGCATTAAGGGAGCTTGGTGAGCCTCTCCACATTCCATGGAAGCCGGACCAGACATGGAAAGCTTGCAACACCCTTTGTTCGGGTCACATCTCGCCGTGTGCACAAGATTCCACCAGGGAAGTTCGTTCCACCCTCCTCCATTGTTTTCATTGCATATATTATTATGTTTTTCATGACTAGTGTATATTGGGGACAATGTACAACACTAGGTGTGGGGATGGGTGTATCTTTTGATCTGGGGTATTATTTGCATGCTAGTTTACCCATGATGGCTTGTTCATTATTGTAAGACTCTTCTAGCATGGATTAATGATTGATTTGAGTTACATATTTGTTATTATGCTTTATTGAGTCTTGTTTCACCTCTAGTATTGTCTTGTGCACTGAATCTTGTGTTGATGCCCTGGGAATAGCCAACTTGACTACTCTAACTCTCTTATATGCTTAACACACAACTTTGAGTATTTGGTCTTAGAGTATTAAGTTCTTTTATTCAATGAACTCTTAAGAACTTCTAAGTCTTGTTGTGCTAGCCCTAGTTTTGTGGCATATAGAGTAGTCTGAAGACGTGATCTAGGGTGAATGTGAAAAAGAAAATGTGAAAAAAAAATAAAATGAAAATGAATGAAAAAGAAAATAATGAAATGAGAAAAAGAAAAATGAGTCTATGTTAGTATTCCTCTACTAATGGAGCATGAATGCGTCTATGTAGACTGTAATCGAGTAGTTGGGTGGCTCTTATGCCTAACCAGCATGTGCACCCTCAAGAAAGATTTCCTTGTGCAGTCTATGTTAGTCTGACTCGGAAAAAAATGAATGATGAAATGAAATGAAAATAAAAACCCTAGTGATCTTGTTGACTACCTACTAGAGGCTTTGAAAAGGAAAAGGGATTTAGTTCAAGTTCAGGACTTGGAAGGATCTTACTTGTTTATTGAAGTAGCACTTAGCATTTTAAGACTTAGTACTCTTTGCATGTGGAGTGATTAGCATCTAGAGCTGTACCGATTGAAGTCAGTAGGCTAGACCATATCAAGGTAGATGAAATACAAGATTCACACACAAGACACAGACATATAAGAGGTGAGACAGGATCTTTTTGTTGTGCTTAATGTTTTGTAACTCATTATCTAGTTGTCATTTTCCAATGCTTCTAGGGTCTTGTACTTATTTGAGGCGGAAGTAATACATTAGCCATTTATCATTTCTCTTGTTCTTCATGATTTGTTTGCTTGGGGACAAGCAAACGCTTAGGTGTGGGGATATTTGATAAGTGTGTAAATGTACATATTTTAGTGTATATATTTGATGTATTTAGCATGTATTTCTATAAGGATTGATGCCCGTTTTGTGCTTAGTCGTGTGTTATTTGCTTTACAGGGCACAGAAACGCCATGGAGGACACTGACAAGTACCCCTTGCTTATATCCCGCAAGTGCACGGGTTTGTCGAAGTAATAATCCCGGGTGAGCGGGGTCGAATCCACAGGGAGTAGGGAATGAAAATACTTAATTTGGTTCTTAGCTATGTGGAAGATCAATAGTGATTGGTGTGAAATTGATTCAATTCTCAATAATAAAAGAAACAAGTGAGAGAGCAAGAATAAAGAAAAGGGTAAGGCAATCGATAAAGATGGGGTACTCGGATGATGCTTCACCTAGGAAAATCGTTTCAAGTGCAAGAACTCTCTCTATTATGCATCCTAATCACTGCAATGGTGAGTCGTGGAAATCCTTACATACATAGTCCCAAATCTAAGGTCAACTATGCCTAACTCTACTCATGTCCCAGAGGAGAGATTAAATAACCTCTCAACCTCGCACTCGAATAAAGTTGCAATGGGCTCTAGGGATTCCAAGTGATAAATCGCTTCCTAATTATAGACCTAACCCTTTGGTCCAAGCGGAAGGTCCCTAGCCACAATTAAGCCCTAGATACTAAGATCCCCTCAACGTTTCACTCCATTGCACGCGCAACTAGGCCCCAGCGGAGGTTCATCCCATAGACCATTTACTCTATTATGGCCGTAAAGAACTCAAGGAATGGAGGTAGAATCTATCACATCGGAGAGGAAAGGGGACGCTCCTGTACCTCTCGACTCACCCTCTCCAACCTAGCTTTGTCTAACGCTCGTGGTGTGTCACTCACTCACAAGGTTACCAACAAGAACTCTCAACCCTAGTGTCACTCTAGGGGAAATGTTCATACAATCAAGCATTCAAGGTTGGAACTCACAATAAACATCAATTTATTGAAAGCATAATAAAGAAGTTCAATGAAACGAGTACATCCTAGGGTTCACAATCACCCAAGTACCCACTAGGGGTTTAGCTCTCCATGGAGCTAAGTATAATCAAAGAAATTGAATGTAAAAGCAATGAATCCATAAAGAAACCCCCTCGATGGTCGTATCGATGGTCTTGTGGAAAGTCCTCTACTCGTCGTCCAAGGATTCCTTCATCCGGTATAGGATACGCCTCGATCGAAGCTCCCCTACCAACCTTCTTCCTAATGGAATCATGATGTCGGAGCCTTAGAACCTCTCCAAAACCTTGGCCAATACCCCTCGAAACCCTAGCCGAAACCCTCTCACAAGTTGGG
Organism: Dioscorea cayenensis subsp. rotundata; assembly: GCF_009730915.1. Lineage (NCBI taxonomy): Eukaryota > Viridiplantae > Streptophyta > Magnoliopsida > Dioscoreales > Dioscoreaceae > Dioscorea > Dioscorea cayenensis. Next base: position 5,482,631 of record NC_052482.1, read on the forward strand.
GAAAAGATGGAGAAAAGAATACTGAAATCGGGGCTGAAATCGGCTTTAAATAGGGCTGGAATCGGGCGACTACACGGGCGTGTATGATGTCACACGCCCCTGTGGAATTTCCTCACGGGCATGGATAATTTCCACACGCCCGTGTGGATTCTCTGTTTCTCTGATTTCTCGGCCGGGCTGCTACATTACTTGCTACAGTGTTTTAATACATTGCCTGCTACAGTACTCTGCCGGAAATACTCCCGAATTCCATACTTTCATTGGGGTAATGCAAACGGGCACACGTTTACGTCGTGAATCACTTGCTTCTTCAATGATGTACACGTTGGTGGATCTCTTGTTCTTATATGCATAAATTAGAATGCTCGAGTGTGACTACCTTTGTGCCACTCCAAATGAATGTGCTCACTCGAATACGAGGAGGTTGGCACACACTCTAGCATCTCACACCTGACCTATGTCTTCGCATTTGAACCTTAGCAAGATCTCCTCCAAAATAGGTGCATTATGATCCACATTGGCCTATTTCCTTCATACTCGGCCTCACAACCCTACCTGCATAAAAGTAACATAAAAAAACACACATATTAATGTAAAACCTGAGAAAAGTAATGCTCAACATAAGGAATGAACGCTTCGCATTCATATCGCACAAGCACTTATTAGACACGAAGATACAATTTAGGCAAAAAAGAAAAGAAAACCAGGTCATGGTACTGTAGCATATTCAATGCAGCAGATACTGTAGCTGGAGCGGTATTGTAGCAAAAGCACTGTAGCTTCCACTTTAGCACCTGGATTATTTTTGAGTCGGGAATTGAACCATGGAAAATGGCCTCATTGCTGCCCTGGATTGAGCCCGGGATGATTACTATAGCCAGAGAAGAGGATAATGTGTTTGAAGCATGCTGGCTCAATCAGGTACTCATTGGGCCAGTCTGGATACTATTACGTGAGCTGAAGTGCACTTTTGCCTACCCCAAACTGCCTCAACAAGGAGCTCATTGAGCCAGTATACCGCCAGTATGGAGGCCAATTTGAGCCGGTATACCGCCAGTATGGAGTCCATTTTGATGGTGTTTTGGGTCTATTTTGAGAGCATATGGGCTGGTTTGGATAGGGAGTATACCGGGGTATAAGAGGGCATTTGGAGGCCATTCTTGGGGGACTTTTGACATTTTGGGCAGCTAACACTTTGGATAGGAAAGGAGAAATAAAGACATCATCTTGGGGAGAGTTTAGCTTGAGGCTTGGAGGTGATCAAGGGCTTGACCTTCAAGGGGAGAGCTTCATCATCAATGGAGGAGGAATATTCGACATTCTTTGGGCTAGAGGAAGCGTCATTCGGCTGGCATAGTTCTTCTTCACCATCATTCAGACTAGGGAGTGGCATTTATGCTTTTATTTCTTATGTTTCTTGAGTTTGTGATTCTTGTTTGTATGATGGCACACTAGACCCCCAAGGTCACCGGATGTAGGTGAACCTTGGGGGGTTCATCATGTATTGTGGATGCTATACTTTTATTTTGGAATGCATTGGTTTGATTTATGGTTTGGCTCATTGTTCTTCATGTCTAGAACTATAAAATGGAGAGATCCTTAGTTCTTTATTGAGTTGTACGTGTAGATGTGACCTACTTGAATGTACTAGATCATGAAAGAGCTAGAAGGGGTATTCTTGTATCGACATGCCTAGAAATTTGATGTTGGTAGCCCCTCCGAATTATAAGGATGGACTTAGGTTAAGTATATCCTTATTGCTTGATCTTCCTTCGCTTAATACAATCATAGGAATGTGATTAGGGAGATATCCTTGTCATTATTCTTATGGGATTAGTGTTTAACCGTCAAGAGATTGGGGTTGAACCAATTTTGAGATCATCGGTCTAAATCACCCTTGCCATATTGTTCTTATGCATCCATATATCATGATGACCCCTCATGGGGATCCTCATCCCTAGGCCTATTTATCATCATCATTGCTCTTGTGAGTTATTTCTTGCCTTGTAATTGTTATACTTATGATTTATTAGCATTGTTGCATGTATTAGAGTGAAATACCATGTTTAAGTTGTAAGGTTAGAAAGTAAGTAATGGAGGAGTAATAGGAGCTCCTTAGCCCCATGGAATACGACCCGTGTGTCACTCACAGGGTATTACTTGGTGACCCCGTACACTTGCGGGCAAGCACAATCAATATATATATAAATAATCTTTTCATATACATTATTTAGAAACTAGGACACTAATGTTTTTGTAAATGCAATCTTTCCATATATAAGTATATTATCTAGAAATGGCTATACTAAGATATTTAACATACTAATTGAAATTAGTTTTAATTTAGATAAACCGTTAATGTGAATTTTTTGATTGATACGCCCTTTATTTGTTTATAATTATATATTACTCCCTATAATATTATAAATATTACGAATATATCCTTGTATATCGATGATACTAGAAGCTCTATCTACTCTGCTATACCAATATATCCCATTTTTATGTATATTTGGTGTGCTTATACAAATATATTGATATCAAATTATTTTCATAATTTGTGCAAAAAAAAAAACCCTTAAAATTCTTACAATTTTGTCCAACAACCATGATATTGATCTTTTGTTGAAATTCCTTTCCCTACTTTCAACACAATCTCATCTTACAGTATTTCATCAAAACTCACACAAACATTTGCAATCTATATGTGTTAAAAATTTGCATTGGTAATATCTCATGCTTTTTTATTTGTTTTGATTAATAAAATTTTTAAGTCTATAAATTAACTTTTAAAAGATTTAATTTAAGCAAGTAATTCAAACAATTTGTTCATATATTACTCAAAATATATTAACTAAATAACAGTAACATCACACCTATTTTGTGATTAATTATCATCATGAGAAAAACACCCTTAACCACACAAGTCTTGCCTTTTTTTTTATTTTCATAATGTATATTATTACATAGAACTTGACAACGCCCTTTGCGTGTGACCCGCAAGTGCACGGTTTGTCGAAGTAATAAATCCCAAGTGAGTGGGGTATTGTATCCACAGAGAGTAGGGAATAAAAATACCTAAATTGCTACTTAACCAAGTGAAGATGAATAATTATTGTGTTGATAAGATGTGATGTAAATAGAAATAAAAGAAACAAGAATGATTGGCACAAGTAACTGAGAGGTAAGGCAATCGATAGAACTGGGGTACTCGGACAATCCTCCCCCTAGGACTTATGCTTCAAGTGCAATACCTACCATTATACTTCCTAATTAATGCTTAATGAGTCGTGGAAATCCTAACGCACACGGTCCCAAACCTAAGGTCAACCGTGAGTAACCCTACACTATGTCCCGGTGGAGAAATCACTCAGTCTCAACACCTCATACTGCACAAGGTTGCATGGAGTTCTAGGGATTCCAAGTGATAAACCATATTCCTATGTGTAGATCTAACCCTTTAGTCCAGGTGAAAGACCCCTAGTTACAATTAAGCCCGAGATACTAAAGTCACTTCAACGCGTCACTCTGTTGCTCATGCAACTAAGCCACAGCGGAGTTCATCCCTTAGCACTTCACTCTATTGTAACCGCAAAGAGCTCTAGGAAATGGAGGTAGGATAAATCACTTTGAAGGAGATTGGGGATGCTCCGGTACCTCTCGACTCACCCTCATAGCATGTCACCCATCCACAAAGATTACCAATATTGACCCTCAACCCTAGTGTCATTCTAGGGGAGAAATCATTCAACAAGCATTCAAGATTGGAATTCAATTAAAACATCAATTAAGGAAAGCATAATGGAAGGTCAAAGAAAAAATAACATCCTAGGGTTTATGATAAGTGCTTGTGCGATATGAATGCGAAGCATTCTTTCCTTATGTTGAGTATTACTTTTCTCAGGTTTTTACACTAATATGTGTGTTTTTATGTTACTTTTATGTAGGTAGGGTTGTGAAACCAATTATGAAGGAAAAAAGCCAATGTGGATCATAATGCACCGATTTTAGAGGAAATCTTGCTAAGGTTCAAACGCGAAGACATAGGTCGGGTGTGAGATGCTAGAGTGTGTGCCAACCTCCTCGTATTTGAGTTAGCACAACCATTTGGAGGGGCACAAGGGCAGTCACACTCAAGCATTCCGACTTATGCACATAAGAACAAGATCTCCATCAACTTATCCGTCATTGAAGAAGCAAAGCGATCCATGATGAAAACATGTGCCCGTTTGCGTTACCTCGATGAAAGTATGGATTCGGGAAGTATTTCAGGCCGGATACTGTAGCAGAGCATTATAGCAATACTGTAGCAAAGTACTGTATAAGCATTGTTCACAGCATGCTAAGAAAACTACTAAACAGAGAATCCACGCGGGCGTGTGGAAAAAATTCCACAAGGGTGTGTGAAGAATCCACAGGACCATGTGGATGCCCGATTCCAGCCCTATTTAAACCCGAATTCAGCCCCGATTTCAGTATTCTTTTCTCCATCTTTTCCCCAACTGGAGAGAGGGCTTCGGCTAGGGTTTTGAGAGGTATTGGCTAGGATTTTGGAGAGGTTCTACAACTCCGACATTGACATTCCTTTGGAAGAAGGTTGGTAGAGGAGCTTCCGTCGAGGCCTATCCTATACCGGACAAGGGAATCCTTGGACGACGAGTAGAGGACTTTCCACAAGATCATTGACATGACTATTGAGAGGGTTTCTCTATGGATTCATTGCTTTTACATTCTATTTCTTTGATTGTACTTAGCTCCATGCAGAGCTAAACCCCTAGTGGGTACTTGGGTATTTGTGAACCCTAGGATGTATTTGTTTCATTGAATCTCTTTATTATGCTTTCAATTAATTGATGTTTATTGTGAGTTCCAACCTTGAATGCTTAATTGTATGAACATTTCCCCTAGAGTGACACTAGGGTTGAGAGTTCTTGTTGGTAACCTTGTGAGTGAGTAACACACCACGAGCGTTATACAAAGCTAGGTTGGAGAGGGTTGAGAGGGTGAGTCGAGAGGTACAGGAGCGTCCCCTTTCCCCTCCTACGTGATAGATTCTACCTCCGCTCCTTGAGTTCTTTGCGGCCATAATAGAGTAAATGGTCTAAGGGATGACCCTCCGCTGGGGCTTAGTTGTGCCTGCAACGGAGTGAAGCGTTGAGGTGATCTTAGTATCTAGGGCTTAACTGTGGTTAGGGACCTTCCACCTGGACCAAACGGTTATGTCTATAATTAGGAAGAGATTTATCACTTGGAATTCCTAGAGCTCATTGCAACTCTGTTCGAGTGTGAGGTTGAGAGGTTATCTAATCTTTCCATGACCTTAGATTTAGGCAAAGTTGACTTAGATTTGGGACTATGTATTTAAGGATTTCCATGACTCACCATTGCATTGATTAGGAAGCATAATAAAGGGTTCTTGCACTTGAAACGGTTTCCCTAGGAGGAGCATGATCCGAGTACCCATCTTTATTGATTGCCTTACCTCATCTTTTACTCGTGCTCTCTTACTTGTTGTTTTTACTCTTGAGAATTGAATCATTATCACACTTGTCACTACTGATCTTTTACATAGCTAAGAAGCAAATTAAGTGTTTTTATTCCCTACTCCCTGTGGATTCGATACCCGCTCATCCGGGATTATTACTTCGACAAACCCGTGTACTTGCGGGATATATGCAAGGGGAACTTATCAGTTTACAAAATCAAAGTACCCACTAGGGGGTTTAGATCTTCATGGTGCACAATACAATAAACAATGAAATTGAAAGTAAAGATAAGCAATCCATAGGAAAACCCCCTCGGTATTTGTGTCAATGGTCTTATGAAGTAGCCTCGTCTTCTCTAAAGGTCCCCTTGTCCGGCCTAGGGCACACCTCACCGGATCGGTGCCGACGAAAGCTCCCCTAATAACCTTTTTCCAAGTGAAGCACGGTGTCGAATCTGGAGAACCACTCTAAAGACGTGTCAAAAGCCATTCAAACCCTAGCTGACGGCCTCTCCAAAGATGGAGAAAAGATGGGAAAAAAGATCCTGAAATCAGGCTGGAAAACGGCTTTAAATATGTTGGAATCGGGCATCCACAAGGGCATGTGGATGTTCCACCCGCCCCTGTGGAATTTCCACACACCCGTGTGGATTCTCTAGAATTCTGATTTTCGTCTGGCTATAAACAGTAACTGCTACAGTAATTGGATCCACTTTTCATAGAGGCAACATAAACGACCACACATTTATGTCATCGATCACGTCGCTTCTTTAATAAACAGCTTCATTGGTGAAGATCTTGCTATCATTTCACAAGTTGGGATATGCAAATATGACTGCCTTCATACCCCTCCAACTCATTGTAATGGCATGAATACATGGAGGTTGGCACACATTCACATATCTTAGTGCCCCACTTGTGTCTTCACGTTCGTTCCTTCCAAGATTCCACCAAATAGTGCATTCACGATCTACTTTTGGCTTCTTTTCTTAATACTTAGCTTCACAACCCTACATGCACAAAAGAACACAAATACATATGTATTATCGCTTAAACCTGATAAAAGTAATGCTCATCATAAGGAAAGAATAGTATCTTCATGTTTGTTCCTTCCAAGATCCCACCAAAAAATATGTTCCTTCCAAGATTTCATTATTGATTGTATCTTGCTCCATGGAGAGCTAAAATCCCTAGTGGGTACTTGGATTTGTGAACCCTAGGATGTATTTGTTTCGTTAACCTTTCATTATGCTTTCCTTAATTGATGTCTTTAATTAAGTTCCAATCTTGAATGCTTGTTGAATGATTTCTTACTTAGAGTGACACTAGGGTTGAGAGTATACATTGGTAATCCTTGTGAGTGAGTGACACACCATAAGGATTAGACAAAGCAAGATTGGAGAGGGTCGAGAGGGTGAGTCAAGAGGTAGCGGAGCGTCCTTTTTCCCCTCCGGTGTGATTTATCCTACCTCCATGTTCCAAGAGTTCTTTGCGGTCACAATAGAGTGAAGGGTTAAGGGATGAACTCCGCTGGGGCTTAGTTGCGCGAGCAACAAAGTGAAGCGTTGAAGTGACTTTAACACCTGGGGCTTAACTGTGAGTAGGGGTCTTTTACCTGGACCAAAGGGTTAGATCTACATATAGTAATTGGGTTTATCACTTGGAATCCCTAGAGCTTCTTGCAACTTTATATAGTGTGAGGTGTTGAGAATGGTTAATTTCTCTATCGGGACATAGTGTAAAGTTAGTCACGGTTGATCTTAGGTTTAGGACCATGTATTTAAGGATGTCTACAACTCATTAAGCATTAGTTAGGAAGCATAATAGTTGGTTTTGCACTTGAAGTTAAAATCCTAGGAGAAACAATATCCGAGTACCCACTTTTATCGATTGCCTTTCCTCTCATTTATTTGTGCCTCTCTTTCTTATTTTTCTTTAGTTTGTTTGCATCGATATTTATCCACACCATCATTGTTTCATTTCCACTTAGTTAAGTAGCAATTTTGGTGTTTCTATTCCTTATTCCCTGTGGATATGATACCCCACTCACCCGGGATTTATTACTTCTATAAACCCGTGCACTTGTGGTTCACAGGCAAGGGGCGTTGTCAAGGTTTTGGCGCCGTTGCCGGGGAATAGGCATTTTAGAGACACTTTGCACTTTGCTATTTTAAGTATTTACCACTCATTTATTTCATACTTTTTTATTCTTCCATCATTCTCCTTTGTTTTCTTTTGTCATATATTACTTTCTCTTGCAAGGAGCTTAAATGATGATTGATCCACTCATTGCTCTATATTTTCAGGTCGAAGCTCTCAGTTAAAAAATTGATAGAATTGTTACTTTACAACAGTAGAAAAATCCATGTTGCAGCACATATCATCCAATTGAAGTGGGCTACTCAAACTTATTATAGAATAATGAAAGACAACATTGGGAAGCACCTCAAGAGGAATGTCAAAATGGTGAGATACTTGGAGAGGATGCACTTCAGTTGAGAAAAGTATTAGCTGATTTTATTGAAGCAACCGATATTCGTGTCGAAAATATTGAGACCACATTAAGATGTTATGAAGCCTCCTTTAAAAACCTTGAGCATCATTTAGGAGGGATACTTGACACACTCTACAAGGAACAACAAGTATTTGAGCAAGCAATTCAAGTTCCTTATATAGATGATGTGGTAGTGCTCGGCGATAAAGAAGTAGGGCGAAACAAGTATGATGTTGTAGAGATTGAGAGGATGCAAGAAGAACCTTTCTTTTAAAATGAGGATTGCTTGAATCGACAGTGTGTTTATGAGCAAGAAATGATACAAGAAGGGTTGTTGAAGACATACTACTTTCAAGCTGAAAGAGAAGAATAAGAAGGAACTCCTAAGGTAATGGAGCAAGTATTTCTCTTTTGGTTTGATCAACTCATAAATTGCAAGAAAGAAATTTTGGGTTTGGAAGAAGATATGGTTAGGAGATTGAAGCCATCCAATGACCCAACTTTGCTAAGATTGGATAATTCCCAACCCAAATTGTTTCCTTAGAGGCCAAAGGTAAGATGGTTGGACTCTCCAACAAATATTCCACCCCGGCAAGTAGATTTTTGGTATAAAGGAAGTAGTTATGCAATGTTTAGTCAGGAGGAACACACTCTTTTCAAGCCCCCATAAGGTAAGGAGGAGGTACGTCAAGCTAAGTGACGTAAAATAAGCGCTTCTTCGGAGGTAACCCAAGCATTTATTGCTTTTTTAGGTCCTAGTTTAGTGTTGGTGTTTTGATTCTTATATGCCATTGCTATGTTTTTCTTGTGGATCGTTGGTGTTTTCATGTGCTTTATTGTGTGTGGTGAAGTTCTTGGTCATTTGAGCATGTTTTGCATGATTCTTTGGTGTATTTTGCATTGTAGGGGCAAGCTCTGAGTCTGTATACATGTTCAAAAATTTTCTGTAGAACTTGCAGATTTTTATAAGTCATCCAGAGAATACACACGGGTGTGTGTTTCTACTGAGAAGCTCATCCAGAGGATACACAGGGGCGTGGACTTGCCCCTGTAGATGACCTATTGACGATCGCATGCCCATGCGTTAATTCCACACAGGCGTGTGTTTCTCTGCAGAGAATTAGAGATTTTTCCTGAGAATACACAGGGACGTCCATCTGCCCCTATGAATGATCCTGTGCCAAACACACAGGCATGCGTAATTTCCACACGACCGTGTGGATCTCTGCAATGTAGTTCCTCTCTATCCTAAGAAAACACAGGGGCGTGGAGATGTCCCTGTGTGTCGACCCTGTGACAATCCACACCCGTGTGGAATTTCTACATGAGTGTGTGAAACACTTAGAGAATTTTCTCGGTTGGACAGAGAAGCCACAGGGGCATGAGTATGTCCCTGTAGGTTAGACACACGGGGTGGGGAATTTCCACACACCCGTGTGGAGGCATTCAAAAGCATAGAGTGTTATCTCGAGAGCACACAGGTGCATGCGTTTGCCCCTGTGAAGCTCTCCTGTGAAGTCACACGGGCGTGGGTAATTTTTCGGTTTTCTTCATCTTTACACTCCCAATCACTCAGAGAACACCCTTGCACTCTCCTGAGCTCTTACCGTCATTTTAGAGGGTTGTTACTTGAGTTTTCTGGTTGTTTTCTAGTCTTTAATTCTCATTTCATCGATAAGCTACTCTTTCTCTTTTCTTCACCCAATCGTCATTTATTTTGCAGCACCAGTGTCATTTTCACCAGTAGTGGAAACAGATGCACCAGCAATTAACACCGACACTTGAGGCATCTTTACCTTCTTTATTCTTATTTTTTGCATTTTATTTTGGACTTGTATACTCATAAAGGATCTTTCTTCTGAGTTTATCTTTTAGTTTTGTCTCAAGATGTATTTCATTGCTCTATTTTTTTTATATGCTCGAGTTCTTTTTGTTTATTGAGCTTTACTGAACCCCCTTGTGTGTGCTTCCAGATGGTCTTATCCGTATGGAAATTGAGAACTAGTCATGGACACGGCCAATGTGTTACACTTGGTCATGTGTGCTTCACAACCCGTTGGAACTCAACTCCCAAGGATTTAGCTCCATTAAACGCACCACTAGGAGTCAAGGGAGTATTGTTTTAGTTTCCCACTCCTATATGTGTTTTGAATTGTTATACTTTTATTATGCTTGCATGTATACATTGAGGGCAATGTACATCTTAAGTGTGGGTTGGGAGGGGGGTGGGAGTTCACCTTACACATGTCCTTTATACTTATGCTTTGATTGTGTATGCTCACGTAGCCAATGGTGGTTCACCTTAGTTGTAATATTTGTATTCTTGAGTTTAGGAGAATTTTTAACATTGAATGTTCTCGTGCTCTAGTTTTTACTTGAATTTCTAGGAATTTTTGCCCGATTGCCACTTGTTGCACCACTCGCTCATGAAAATCTTTTGGAAACTCAAGTTTTATGTTTAAGGGACTAATTATTTTTGTTTCTTGTGTTAGTGTGTGGAAAAAAATGGAAAAAGAAAAAGAAAAATAAAGAAAGAAAGAAAAATAAATAGATAATTGTTTAGTTGTGCATTTGGGGTGGAAAGAGCTACCACCTATGAAGTATGAAGCTACACTCATAAGTTGGATATTAGTTAGGGCACCACCTCGAAAGTGTGAAAGTAACCTTAGCGGCCACTTCGAAAGGGCTACCTTAGAAGATGTGTAAAGCTACTACCATCTTTTTGTTTTGTTACGTTTTGTAGTTAAATAATCCCTTATACTTAGAACATTGAAGAGTATACTTTGGGTTTACTTGGGTGTGTTTACAGACACTTACATGATTTCGGGTTTGTTGTCCTTTTTTATTTGAGTTTTTAGTTAAAGCATTGATTTTTCATATTTAGTGTCGGAATTTCCTTACTTGTAGAAAGCTCTCCTTGCATACTTTGGTGAACCTAAGGCCAAGCACTTTCAATGTTTCCTTCTTCTATACTTCAATGTTTTATTTTTGCTTGAGGATAAATAAAAGCTTAAAGTGTGGGGAAGTTTGATAAGTGCTTGTGTATTAGTAATACGAAGTATTCTTTTCTTATGATGAGCATTACTTTTATCAGATTTTAGCGCTAATATATGTGTATTTGTGTTCTTTTGCGCATATATGGTTGTGAAGCCAAATATCAAAGACAAAAAAAAAGAGTAGATCATGAATGCACTTTTTTGATGGCATCTTGGAGTGAACAAATGCAAAGACACAAGTTGTGATCTAAGACACAAGAGTGTGTGCCAACCTCCATTATTGTCAAGCAAATACATAATTTGGAGGAGCACAAGGGCAGTCACATTCGGGTGTCCTGACTTGTGCAATACTAGCAAGATTGTCGTCAAATGGACTTTTAGTTGAAGATACAATGCGATCTATAACATAAACTTGTGACCGTTTATGTTGCCTTGATGAAAAGTGGATTTGTGAGTGTTTTTGGCGCATGGTACTGTAGCAGGTTATTGTTCACAGCTGACCGAAAATCAGAATTCTAGAGAATCCACACGGGCATGTGGAAATTCCACAAGCCCGTGTGGATGCCCGATTCCAGCCTATTTAAAGCCATTTTTCAGCCCGATTTCAGCATCCTTTTTCCTATCTTTTCTCCAACTTTTGAGAGGCCGGAGGCTAGGGTTTAGAGAGGCTTTGGCAAGGCTTTTTAACTGGTTCTACGGCTTTGACACCATGTTTCTCTTGGAAGATAGTTATTGGGGGAGCTTTGGTCGGCACCGATCCGGCGAGGTGTGCCCTAGGCTTGACAAGGGGTCCTTTGGAGAGGACGAGGCAACTCCACAAGACCATCGACACAAATACTGAGGGGGGTTTACTATAGATTGCATGATTTTACTTTCAATTTCATTATTGATTGTATCTTGCTCCATGGAGAGCTAAAATCCCTAGTGGGTACTTGGATTTGTGAACCCTAGGATGTATTTGTTTCATTAACCTTTCATTATGCTTTCCTTAATTGATGTCTTTAATTAAGTTCCAATCTTGAATGCTTGTTGAATGATTTCTTCCATAGAGTGACACTAGGGTTGAGAGTCTACATTGGTAATCTTTGTGAGTGAGTGACACACCACAAGGATTAGACAAAGCAAGATTGGAGAGGGTCGAGAGGGTGAGTCGAGAGGTAGCGGAGCATCCCCTTTCCACTCCGGTGTGATTTATCCTACCTCCATGTTCCAAGAGTTCTTTGTGGTCACAATAGAGTGAAGGGTTAAGGGATGAACTCCGCTGGGGCTTAGTTGTGCGAGCAACAGAGTGAAGCGTTGAAGTGACTTTAACACCTGGGGCTTAACTGCGAGTAGGGGTCTTTCACCTGGACCAAAGGGTTAGATCTACATATAGGAATAGGGTTTATCACTTGGAATCTCTAGAGCTTCTTGCAACTTTATATAGTGTGAGGTATTGAGACTGGTTGATTTCTCTGCCGGGACATAGTGTAGAGTTAGTCACAGTTGACCTTAGGTTTAGGACCGTGTATTTAAGGATGTCCACGACTCATTAAGTATTAGTTAGGAAGCATAATAGTTGGTTTTGCACTTGAGGCGATAATCATAGAAGGAACAATATCCTAGTACCCCACTTTTATCGATTGTCTTTCCTCTCATTTATTTGTGCCTCTCTTTCTTATTTTCTTTAGTTTGTTTGCATCGATCTTTATCCACACCATCATTGTTTCATTTCCACTTAGTTAAGTAGTAATCTTGGTGTTTCTATTCCCTATTCCCTCTAGATACGATACCCCACTCACCTGGGATTTATTATTTCGACAAACCCATGCACTTGCGGGTCACACACAAGGGGCGTTGTCAAAGACTCAACAACCTGTCTCAGAATAGAACATACTAGAGAATAATTTAGCAAAATCCAAAACAATAAGGAGAAATTTCTACCAGCACTTCTACAATAGTAAGAGATTAGATTATACAAAATTAATTACCATATATATACATGTATATATGCATATATGTAAAATTTATATCTATAAATATTTATAATACTATAAGGGGTTTTTTTTGTTATATTTTTCCACCCTCTTTTTAATTAATATGACATTTTCTTTTCTTTGTCTGCCATAACCCACCTAAATTTTAAATATTACACTGACCATTCTTTTTTTTTTAAATTAATTGACTTGTACTAACATAAACTTCTACAATAGTAAGTATATTATTCTAGATACACTAATGGTTAATTAGATGTTTCTGTCGGTACAATCATGCCAATACTTACATTTTAAAATAGCCTTTGGCATTGCTTATGTTTTTAGTGATTTATGTTTGCATTTGTTGGTACAATTAATTTATTTACCAACATATGTAAGACTTTATTGTTATATTGGTATAGAACCTTGTTATGGTGCTGATGTCTTTGAATTTAAATGCTCAGCACGTGAGGTGGATGATGGATGACACCTTAACAAAAAACTTAAGGGACAACAGAGCTGATGACATGAAAAGAGAGAGGTCATTGAACTTTGCTCATACTTCATTTAGAATACTAAACTTCAATTTGTATTTATTTAGTCATCCAACTTCGATTTGATTTCGACAAGAGAGCACGTAAGAGATTCTTGCGAGAATTATTTGACTTGGATGCCAGTTCAACCACGTGGAGGGCATTTATCTATGTGATATGCTGACGTGGATTGTCCACCTCACCCTAAATAGCCATGTCATCACATTAACGCTACCCCAACTCATATTTCATCCCTCTTTCTCCTATTCCTCCTCATCTGTGCAAGAGAGGGAGAGCTTAACTGCCAGGGAATTAAGAGGGATGAAGCAATTAGGGTCATTATTGATTGAGAGTGATACAAAGAGCAAGGTTCGCATCATTAACTAGATGAGGCACAACAAGAATTAGATCAAAGGCCTTCTTATATCATAACCCTTTGAGTACCTCTCTCTCTCAGCTTCTCCCTTAAGGTCATTCTTAGTTTTATGTATCTAATGAAATTCCTCTTGTGAAACAGTATTAGGAGGAAATGTACTCAAATGAGATCATTTTTTTTTGTAAACCAAAAGTTTTTAAACGGTTTTATGCATTACAACATGTGCTCAATAGAGAATTTTTCTTGAAAAACATGCGATTGTCAGAGAGAGACCCAGAATGTATATTTCTTTATATGGGATTGTAGAGAGTTCTTTATATCTTCAAAATTGTTAATGGAAGTACACTTAGATGTGAATGTTGTAATTTGAACTAGTTTGCTTCAATGTATAAATATAGATGTTGTAAATTGAAGTACTTTACTTGAATGTTTATTCTTAATTAAATTAGATTTTATTTATATAATTTGTTAGTTATTGTACAATTCTTCCTTATTTCTACAACATGCTCATATGTAAATGTTGCATTGAGTAGTGGTTTGCTATAACATAAATTTCTTCAAAATTGACACATCTGGACACTAGAAGTACAATGTATTAAAATTTATAAGTTATGCATGTGTTATTGAATGTATAAAAAAAATTTAAAAGTTTAAAAATTTAAAAATTTAAAAATTTAAAAAAAACCTGTTGATCTATTTTGTGCGTTCAAAATTTTCAAAATAAAAAAACCTGCTCAGATGCCAATGATTTACAAGTCACACAGATAATTTTCAAAATCAATACACTCTACATAACAAAGAAAATGTTTTTAAAAATTACAAGCTTTATACTTAACAAGAAATTGTCTCTGATCATAAAGATAATGTTTACAAACAACCTGCAAAATTTTGTAAGCATCTGTGCTAATGTGTACAAAATAAAAACTTGGAGAATCTTAACAAAACAAAAAACCTATAAGTTGCCTGACTCTTACAAAATTCATTTCATAGCCAACTCAATAAGTTCCTGACTCATTAAGCATGACGCTTACAAAATTCATTTCGTAGCCAACTCAATAAGTTGCCTGACTCATTAAGCCTGACTCTTACAAAATTTATTTCATAGCCAACTCAACAAAAACTTGTAAGAGCCTCAAACACCTGGTGGGATCCATAGCATTTTTTTCTTTGCAGCAACCCTCACTTTGTTCATGTTTTCAACAACTTTGTCTTTCTCTCTATGGCTAAGCACAGGAATTATTGATATTGCAAGAGGGTTCTTTGCATGAGCCCGTTCATTTAGCCAATATTTCTCTCTCTAGGCCCCAACAAAACTAGTGGAGCCTCCAACTTTGTCTTTCTATCTAGGCCTTAGCTCATTCATTCAACCAAATCTTCATTTTAAACTTAAACTCCTCTTATTTCAGTATACAACCCAAATCACAGCCCCTAGTTTCTTTGAGTAAAAGGAAGCACTTACAATATTCAAGTTTTTCCACCTCAGTCGGCCTTATTGCCCAGTCACTTGTCATGATTAGGGATGCAAGTGGGGTGGGGAATGGGATCCCCATCCCGCTACCCATGGGTTGGGATTCCGGCCTCAAGATTCCCCGCAGGGGAGAAATTCCTTCCCATCCCGGGCGGTGTGGGGTCAAGGAATCCCCACCCCCACCAAATTTTTTTCCTATAACATTACTGATGTGAACACCAGCAAGTGATTGAGGTCGTCAAGTAATACCCTATGTGTGACACAGAGGTCGTATTCCATGGGGCCAAGGAACTGCTATTACTTCCCATTCACCTATTTCCTAGCCTAACACTTCAAAAGATGAACAATAATTACAAAAAGAGAAAAAACTAACTAAAATGAAATCTGGACTACTACTATGCACAATTGGCAATCAAGGGAGAACCAAACACAGGAAGGGATGATTTGGATAGTGAATCCACCTAGGGTTGTCATTAGATCTTGAGCTTAGGATGATAAGTTGCAATGGTAGTTTGGGCCAAGAGATTCCTAAAATAGGTAATCCCAAATCCATCGGTGATTACCCCTAATCTTATACAAGTATTGGTTCAGAATCTCTTCCAACAAAATCCTCCTATAATTGCAATAAGTATTGGAAAAACTGTAATTAGGATCAATACTCAATGCCTAGGTCCAATCCTAATGGTTAGAGGGGTACCAAATACCCAAATCCCTCGGTGTATTGGTACATATATCCCTTTCAAGCTATGTGAGTCCAATACAAGGACGCATCTTGTGCATCCAAATACAACCTAGGATTTGAACCACAGAGTTCTCATGCAATCCAAAACATCAAAGAACACATAACAAGAACCGCAAACTACAAGATTCCATAAAAGAAATACAACATCCAACAATACATCATCAAGATGATCATCCAAATTACAAACAAGCAACCCTAGAGTTCATCAATTCCAAACCACAAATAAGTTAGTTCCTCATGAAAGAGGAAGACTCATAAAACTCCAAGGAATAAATAAACAAGAAAAGAAGCAATAACTACTCCCTCTAGCTTTAGATCCCCTTGGATGGTGAAGATCTTGAAGGTTTGAAGAAATCTCCCCTTAAACGATGCTTTGATGCCTTAGATCTTCTCCCAATCCCCTCCTCCAATGTTTACCTCCCTCGTGGTAAAGCTTTACATAGTAGATCTTCTCCCAATCCCCTCCTCCAATGTTTGCCAGCAAGAAAGATAGGGCAGTGGCCCAAGAGGCCCAAGAAGAAGATGATCCCTTTCTTTGCCCTAAAACCCCCTTTTAAAGGTCTTTTTTGGAAAGCTTCACGGTTTGGTTCATTGGCATGAAGGAACCCATAAGAGCCTCTGAATTACACCAAAAATTCATTAAAGTGCTATAGTAAAAAATGCTGCAGTAACTGTTATGGCACTTACTACAGTAACCCCATCAACGAAACCCGAGACTATGCCATTTCCTAACTTCTTCGTGATACAGTAGCTATTACAGTATCCCGGGCTCTAAAACGCCATTTTTGGTTTTGTTTTCCTTCTCTTTTACGTTGTCAAGCTCACTAGGGTATCCTCTAGACTTGTAACATGAAAAAGATCCATTAAACCATAAATGGCAACAATTCATCGATTTATACATAGATAATACAACATAAATACATATAGAATACACACATTTATGTGTTTATCAAACATCCCCACACCTAAGCATTTGCTTATCCCCAAGAAAACAACCATGAAGAATAGGGGCAAGAAGATAAATTGCTAAATGTGCGACCTCAAGCTCAAAAGTAAAGAACTCCATAAGCACAAATGAAAAATAATCAAGATAGTGAGTTGTTCTATGAATGACCAAGTAAAAAAATAGTCTTGTTTTATCTAAAGTGCTCCTATGAGTGTGTGTAAACTTTCAACCTCATCCTCCACACCCTAGATTACTCCAGCGTGTCCATTCACCCCACACACTCTACTAACTACCGTTAGAAATGCTAAAGTCACCCTCAATAGTCAGTTAAGAGTGCCATAGTTGCTAAATAAAACTCTAACCATTCAAGTGACTATGCAACAGGTTCCATGAGATCAGTAGAGATATTTTATTTTATTTTATGCGTATATATTTTTTTTTCTCTGAGTCCGACTAACGTAGACCACACAAAAAATCTTTCTGGAGGATGCACATGTTGATTAGGCACAAGAGCCACCCAACTTACTCGATTACATGTCTACATAGATGCATTCGTGCTATATTAGCAAAGGAATATTGTCATAGACTCCTTTTTTTTTTCTTTTTTCATATATATACATTGTATCTCATACTCCTGGTATTTATTTTAAAACCTGCTATAATACTTCACTTAAGGCTAAAGGAAAAAAATAATAAATGAACCAAAAACTCTTAAAAGAAAATTGAGTGTAGAATTTAACAAACTAACAGCAATAACAAAGTGATGGATTGGCAGGAGCATATAAGGTAGAAATTTTTGTGACAAAGCATGAAGGTGCACTAGATATAAAACAAGACATCCATGAAAGCATAAGTATAGATACAACTCACATCTATCATTCTTTCAAGCTAGAAAGTTCTAAACTAAGCATCATAGCTATCACAGGTAAATCAAGCATGCAATCAATTAGGATACCCATCCCCACACTTAGAGTCGTATATTGCCCTCAATGTATATAAGTTAGTAGTACAAGGTGAAAAATATCAAATAAGCATAAGGAGATGTGGTAAAGAAACTTCCCTAAATGTTCGATGAAAGATTTACAATATAGTATGAACCTAGGGTAAGATTAATCATCAGAGGGTGGTGAGAGTGAAGCTCCTTTCATGATAGTCCAACAAAGAACAACAAGCATATATCATCTCACCATGATATAAGTAGGGGCAAACACAAAAACAACTAAGTTAAACACAAATACGAAAATACGACTCCACACAAGTACTTTGCTCAATTAATAGCATGAGGTCCAAATCTCTCTAATGCAAGTATTGCTAGGGGTTTACAAAGATGTTACAAGTTTAAGCCAAACACAAGAGAAGCACTGGTGCAACATGATGGGGGTCTGAAAGAATTTAAGAATTGCTAGAGTAATTCCCAAACTATGCATTCTTCAACTGGTTCATGGGCGTTTTTACGGCTGTCAGCAAACCCATCAACGAAACTTGAGACTATGTCATTTCCTAACTCCTTCGTAGCTGCTACAGTGCTCCAGTATCCCGTGGCTCTTGACAAGGTCCCTTTGCGTATATCCCGCAAGTGCATGGGTTTGTCGAAGTAATAATCCCGGATGAGCGGGTATCGAATCCACAGGGAGTAGGGATTAAAAACACTTAATCCGCTTCTTAGCTATATGAAAGATTAGTAGTGATAAGTGTGACAGTTAATTAATTCTCAAGAATAAAAACAACAAGTAAGAGAGAACGGATAAAGAATGAGGTAAGGCAATCGATAAAGATGGGGTACTCGGATAATGCTCCGCCTAGGACAACTGTTTCAAGTGCAAGAACCCTCTACTATGCTTCCTAATCAATACAATGATGAGTCGTGGAAATCCTTAAATACATAGTCCCAAATCTAAGTTCAACTATGCCTAACTCTATACATGTCCCGGAGGAAAGATTAGATAACCTCTCAACCTCGCACTCGAATAGAGTTGCAATGAGCTCTAGGGATTCCAAGTAATAAATCTCTTCCTAATTATAGACCTAACCCTTTGGTCTAGGTGGAAGGTCCCTAACCACGATTAAGCCCTAGATGTAAAGATTACCTCAACCTTCACTCTGTTGCATGCGCAACTAAGCCCCAGCGGAGAATCATTCCTTAGACTATTCACTCTATTATGGCCGCAAAGAGCTCAAGCAACGGAGGTAGAATCTATCACGTCGGAGGGGAAAGGGGACATTCCTGTACCTCTCGACTAACCCTCTCAACCCTGTCCAACCTAGCTTTGTTTAACGCTCATGGTGTGTCACTCACTCACAAGGTTACTAACAAGAACTCTCAACCCTAGTGTCACTCTAGGGGAAATGTTCATACAATCAAACATTCAAGGTTGGAACTCACAATAAACATCAATTAATTGAAAGCATAATAAAGAAATTCAATGAAACAAATACATCCTAGGGTTCAGAAATACCCAAGTACACACTAGGGGTTTAGCTCTCCATGGAGCTAAGTACAATCAAAGAAATAGAATGTAAAAGCAATGAATCCATAGAGAAACCCCCTCGATAGTCGTGTCAATGGTCTTATGGAAAGTCCTGTACTCGTCGTCTAAGGATTCCCTTGTCCGGTATAGGATACGCCTCAACGGAAGCTCCCCTACCAACCTTCTTCCTCAGGAATCACGATGTCAGAGCCGTAGAACCTCTCCAAAACTCTAGCCAATACCCCTCGAAACCCTAGCCGAAACCCTCTCTCAAGTTGGGGAAAAGATGGAGAAAAGAATACTGAAATCGGGGCTGAAACGACTTTAAATAGGGCTGGAATCGGGTAACCACACGGGTGTGGATAATTGCACATGCCCATGTGGAATTTCCACACGGGCGTGTATAATTTCCACATGCCCGTGTGGATTCTCTAAATTCCTGTTTTCTCGGCCAGTTGTGAATAATGCTGCTACAAGACTTTGCTGCATTGTTGCTACAATGCTCTGCTACAGTATCCGGCCTGAATAGCTTCCCGAATCCATACTTTCATCGGGGTAACACAAACGGGCACACGTTCACGTCGTGGATTACTTGCTTCTTCAATGATAGACAAGTTGGTGGAGCTCTTGTTCTATGTGATAGACAAGTAATGCTCAACATAAGAAAATAATGCTTCGCATTCATATCACACAAGCACTTATCAGCTCTTTAACGCCATTTTCAGTGTCATTTTCCTTCTCTTTTGCATTGTCAAGCTCACCAGGGCATCCTCAAGATCTGTAACATGAAAAAGACCCATTAAACCACAAATGGCAATAATTCATCGATTTATATGTAGATAATACAACATAAATACATATAGAATACACACATTTAGGCGTTTATTAATTACACATGTAACATGTCATATATGAAATTAAAAAATAAACAACATATTCCTCAAAATAAACATAATAATATGTATGAGAAAACAACCAACTAATTATTACAAATAACATAAAGTTTGAAAGTAAATTCTAATATAATAATTTCATATTTCATTAATTTTTTTCATTCTTCAAATCATTGAAATTGAGAATCCATTATTACTACCATCTTGATATGATAGCTTTACCTTCAATAATATATAAAAATGTAAGTACACAATAAAACTATAATAATATCAAATTTAAAAATAAAATTATATGAAAACCATATTTACCTCATCATTCTCATCCTCCTTTTCATCAAATGTAGAACAAATAGGTTGAATTGTTACCTAAGAATCTTCCAAAAAAAATAAAGAAAATAAAGAAACAAATTTCTTAAAAATGACATTATCTGAATAGAAATAAATTCAAGTAACAATATTATAATGCCTTTCAACCAATCTTGTGTGCATCAACGCTTCTATTATGTTTGGGTGAAGTCGGCTATGATGTGGATCTATGAATCTCCCTCTTGTGCTAAAACCCAATTCCAAAGCCACGATAGACACGGGAATTGCTAAAATGTCTCTTGTAATTAATAGCAAAGTATGATACTTCAAAACATTTTTCCACCAACTAAAAATATCAAAAATGGCTTTCATTGGCAATATAAACTAATCCAAATAATTATCCAACTCCATCTTCACATTCTCCATTTGGCATCCATGAGAAGCAATAAATAATTGATAGTTGTTGAAGAATTCCGCATCATCATCATTGGGAAATATTTGTGAAGAGTTACCCACAAAAACACCACCACCACAAGATTTATTCACTTTTGATTTAGATGAATACTCTTCCGCCAAATCATAACAAAGGGTATGAATTTTTTTTAATTTCATTTTTTGCTTTATCCTCACCATAGATAATGGGAAAATACATCTCCAACAACATCAACTTGAATCTAGGGTTCAAAACAATTGCTACACCCATAACACCATGGATTCTATCCCAATATTTTTCATATTTTGTCTTCATTCTCAATGCCATTGATTCAATATATTCAATGCTACAACTAACCCATTTCATCAAAGCAATATTAATCTGACAGATATTAGGAAAATATAGGTTAGCTATAGGATACTTTGCTCCTAAAAATAACTCAGTCGCACTATGAAACAACTTCAATCTGAATCTCCTTTGCCTTTTCCCATTCCTCATTAGATGGACAACAAATTTGAAGAGAAATTCACTATGACAAGCATTTGAAAGCATCCTTATAGCCAACAGCAACATTAAGCATCAAAAAAGTTGAATTCCACCTAGTTTTGCAATCTAAGACCAACATTTTACTGAAATTAATTTTCAATTGATGCATAATTTTTTAAAACTTCTCACTTCTTTTATGTGTAGCAACCCAAAATGCAATACAATCATGAATATTCTCAATTGCATCATTAATCATATCCAAGCCATCTTTAACATTCAAATTCAAAATGTGTGCACAACGCATATGCAAGAATTTTCCATCTATCCAAATATTGCTACTTGATAACTTATTCACAGTCAAACTCGCAAGCAAGTCATTTGTAGAACAATTATCCAAAGTCAACATAAATAACTTATTATCTAGATTCCAATCCATCAAACAATTCACAAGTACTTCGCACAAAACTTGAGAAGTATGTAAACAAAGCACATAAATGAATATATTTATCAAAATTATTAAAATAAAATTAAAGAAATATCATTTATAAAGTATAAATGAAGAAGAACTAGTTGACAAAAATTATTACCTGATAATTCGGCTTTTTAAAATCCAATCATCATCTATGTAATGCACAGTAATCGCCATAAATCTATTCTTTTCATTGTTGGAAGTCCACATATTCATAGTTATTGCAAATCTACTCTGACTTTGACTATATAACTTCATTGTTCTTGATTTCTCATGCTTGAACATCTTTATAATATCACTTCTTATTGTAGTTCTGGAAATAAGCTTGAACAATGATTGAATTGAACTAAGAAAATCTCAAAATCTAACATGTTCTACTATTTTGAAAGGATATTGGTGCATAATGATCATTGTAGCCATCATCTTCCTTGTAACTTCTTGATCAGAAACATAAGTCCCAAGTGACCGTTTGCCACTAGCCTCAACCTTGGATTTCAACAATGCTTACCTTATTTTTCTTTCTTTCTTTTCTGGACATATAGCATAGTGATCATGCAAATGTTTTGTCCCATTTTTTGTGTCTCCACAAAGTTTTTTCTCGCAATAATTACATATGCAAGAATTTTCCATCTATCCAAATATTGCTACTTGATAACTTATTCACAGTCAAACTCGCAAGCAAGTCATTTGTAGAACAATTATCCAAAGTCAACATAAATAACTTATTATCTAGATTCCAATCCATCAAACAATTCACAAGTACTTCGCACAAAACTTGAGAAGTATGTAAACAAAGCACATAAATGAATATATTTATCAAAATTATTAAAATATAATTAAAGAAATATCATTTATAAAGTATAAATGAAGAAGAACTAGTTGACAAAAATTATTACCTGATAATTCGGCTTTTTAAAATCCAATCATCATCTATGTAATGCACAGTAATCGCCATAAATCCTTTCTTTTCATTGTTGGAAGTCCACATATTCATAGTTATTGCAAATCTACTCTGACTTTGACTATATAACTTCATTGTTCTTGATTTCTCATGCTTGAACATCTTTATAATATCACTTCTTATTGTAGTTCTGGAAATAAGCTTGAACAATGATTGAATTGAACTAAGAAAAATCTCAAAAATCTAACATGTTCTACTATTTTTGAAAGGATATTGGTGCATAATGATCATTGTAGCCATCATCTTCCTTGTAACTTCTTGATCGAAAACATAAGTCCCAAGTGACCGTTTGCCACTAGCCTCAACCTTGGATTTCAACAATGCTTACCTTATTTTTCTTTCTTTCTTTTCTGGACATATAGCATAGTGATCATGCAAATGTTTTGTCCCATTTTTTGTGTCTCCACAAAGTTTTTTCTCGCAATAATTACATATAGCCTTCCACTTGTCATCAACCTTTTACCTCTTGCAATGGCTCCATACTTCTGATTTCAACCCCCATTTACCACTCAAAACTAATTCTTCTTCATTTGGATATATAGAAGGGATTGATGATGCATCTGTAGTTAAGACATTTTCTTCTCTTGGTGTTAATTGTGTAGCACTTTGCATTAATAAAACATTATTTTGTGTAGATTGAGTAGCATTATCGGTCATTTTTAAGGAGGTGAAGATTGTGAAGTTAATAGCAAAAGTTTTAACTAATGCATATGCATCAACAAGTATATAGTATTAAGCATGAGTTCAAGGTATTTAGTTTTTTGTTCATATCTAATCATGGACAAAAGTATGTATCAAATCATAATCACCAAAAAAAAATTGTATCAAATGGAAAACACACTCATTTTGAACAACACATATGTTAAACGCAATACATGAAAATCTTGTCTCAGTGCAAAATAAGAGAATGACATCAAGAAGCACTTAATTAAGGAGCACAAGTTCTTGGTCATTATATCTTCTATTGAAAACTCATTATGCATGCAGTAATAGAATAGAAAGCATTCATGCATTGAGAATTATATGTATATAAAGAATAGATACAAATGTACAATCAATGATTATAGAAATGCATCACTTCATTAATCACCCCACTAGCTATGTCATCAAACTTTGGCCATTGAAATTAATCTCAATCTAAAGTGTGTTTACATAATAAGAATATGGGGTTAAGAAACAGCTTTCCATTTGTCTTTCTAGATCTTCATTCCAATCCAATCAAAAACCAACACAAACTATTTAGATTCCAAAGGGATGCAAGGGACTAACCGCAAAACCTCGTCGGTGTTGCGCCTTGCCGAAGCTTCGATTAACCAACCCAAGTAACCACCTTGATCACAGCACCCATGAGCCCCAAACACACACTCCAATCATGGCACCAAGAAACCCTCGACAGTTCGACCACACTGACTGCACGTCAGTGACTAAGAGAAAGAAAGAAATGAACGAAGGAGAGATAAGGTTTTGGCCAATTTGATACTTTAAGGTAATTTTTTTTTATTTTGTTAAAGTCAAAATTTAATTATAAATTAAATTTATTTAGATTTAAAGTAATTTCATATTTTATAAATACAACATGTACTAATATTTTCTTAATTAATATATGTTGTTGCTATTTTAAAAATATTTTAGTAAGTAAAATGTTTTTATAAAACATCATATGAAAATAAGTTTATTAATTTTTAAAAAATAAGTAACATAATTAAATTAAATGAGTTTACATTTTTAATTTTTATCATAACAACATTTATTATTATTTTATACCCATAAATAAATATGAAATGTACTAACGAAATGTACTAAAAATCTTACCCATACAAATCTTATTGGTATTTTAGAAATCTTTAATTTAAATTTAAAAATCTTTAATTTAAAATTTAAAAATCTTTTGGATGAAAAAAATGAAATGTACTAAAGAAGCAATCGATGGTATGAAAAACTGAGGAAAGGAAACTGCGGAACTTGGGATTTCAGAAGAAGATGTTCTACTTTTTAATGCAATTTTTCATATAATTATCTTCGAGCATTGAACGGGAGTTATAGTAGTTTTACTAAAAATTTAAAAAGTTGTTAATAAATACCAAATATATTTTTTTAAATCCAAATTTTTTGGTCATTATAATATTATATTAATATTAAAAATTTTTAATAAGTAAAATTAATCATATGAGTTGTTTTTAATAAATATTATATATATATATAATATTTAATTTAAAAGTTGGGGAATCCCCGTGGGAATATACACCCCGTCCCCGTCAGCCCTGCTCGTTGGGGAGGGGTTTTCCCCCGTTCCCAGCCCTGTTGGGGTTATTTCGGGGAATTGCCACCTACTAGGGCAGGTCCCCATGGAGAACAGGGATTCCTCGCCCCACTTGCATCCCTATCCCTAGGGTCCTAAGAAGTACTATTATTTTTTCTTTGACAGCACTATCTAATGTACCAAACAAAGATGATTGTTTAATTGCAAGTTCAAATAAAGAAACAAATATAAAAGACACTAGACAAACTAAAAAAATGTGTAAACACAAAGGATAAGGAAGGTCTTGGGCAAGGATCTCCTAGGAAGAATAGCAAAATAAAGATGAATTGGGAATAAGGTATAATGTTTGCTAGGCTTTGGTCCACAAGGCTAAAAAATTAACTACCATGGAACCTCTAGTAATAGCCCTCATCCCATACTGGTTTAGTCATTTAGTTACCTCTATGATGTCTTTCGGTATAAAGAGTTTCAATCTAGAGCTAAACCCTAATGTAGGAGGCTATCAACACCTAGAACCTCTAGCATGAACATACACTGGATCCCTCTCTAATCTATGTATGATCTAATACATGAAAGCATCCCACTCTAAACATATCAATTAAAATCAAATCTACACAATCCATCCATTATATATTGAACATGAAGAACAATAGATTAAATCCAAAAAAACTTTAAGCCAACAATCAATATAAAATCAAGTAATCATCCATAAAAGCTCTTCTCCCAAGGTTTACCAGAGCCTGGTAATCTTGGGAGTTTAGTTCAACATCAAATAGGAAAAGAATACAAAATACATGCTAAGGCAATAAAAATGCATAGTAATCTCCATATTCATCAACTAATGGTGGTGATGTGAACTCTTTGGATCAGCGCCATCGAGCTCTTTAATGTTTCCCTAGAGTTTCATCCTCTTCTTTCTTCAATTCTAGCTCAAATCAAACTTTTCCAATGAGACTGGGCGTTAGGAGTATGTGGAGTCGCGTGATGACCAAGCTTCTTTCTAAAATCCCTAAGTTTGCCTTGTATACTTTGCCAAGTCTATGGCCAGGCATAATGTCGTACGAACCCCTCATGGGACTCAAATTGGACTTAAAATCATGAACTAAGTATGCTCAGGGGCCGTACAGGTGCCGTATAGTCATACGAGGACAACATGGGCCTCTGTTTAGGTTGTATTAGTAGTGTGCTATTGAGCAGAGGCTGCATGACCCTGCTGGGGGCTGTTTAGTAGAGGGAGGCACTATAAATTTTTCTTCTCTTTTTGTTGGGTGTTTATGGACTTAAATGAGCTTCAAATATAGATGATTTGTCCTCCAACAAACTTTAAAATTTCTTCTCGACCTCCAAATGGTCTTCAAATGTCCTGAAACAAAATTAATGCAAAAACTGCATAAACGAGCATTGGTGTTACAAAAAATGCATGAAAATGTGCAAAATGTATCGATAAAATATAGTGTGTTTAGACTCTTATCACTTGTCAGGTTTATCATGCATTCGAGAATACACATATTAGTGAATTTAAGAAATCACCACGCTCCAATGAACTTTACAATTAAATTGACAGTCGAAGTCTTGTTTCATTAGTGACAACGCCCTTTTGCGTGTGAACCACAAGTGCACAGGCTTGTTGAAGTAATAATACCCTGGTGAAGTGGGTAGTAGTATCCACAGGGAATAGTGATTAGAAACACCAAGATTGCTATTTAACTAAAATGAAGATGAATTGATAATGGTGTGAACAAAGTCAATGAAAATGGAAATAAAAAAAGAAGAGGAAAGAGAGACACTATAAAAATGAGATGAAAGGCAATCGATAGAAAGTGGGGAACCCGGACATTGCTCACGCTAGGATAATTGCTTCAAGTGCAAGACTAATCATTATGTCTCCTAATTGATGCTTCATGAGTTGTGGAAGTCCTAAAATACACGGTCCCAAACCTAAGGTCAACTGTGACTAACTCTACACTATGTCCTGGTGGACAAATTACTCAGTCTCAACATCTCACGTTGTCCAAAGTTGCATAAAACTGTAGTGACTCCAAGTGATAAACCCTATTCCCTAATATAGATCTAACCCTTTGCTCCAGGCGAAAGACCCTTAATCATAATTAAGCCCAGATACAAAAAATTACTTCAACGTTTCACTCTGTTGCCCACGTAACTAAGCCCGACAGAGTTCGTCTCTTACCACTTCACTCTATTATGACCGCAAAGAACCCTTGGAATGTGGACGTAGGATAAATCACATCAGAGAGAAAAAGGGATGTTCCACTATCTCTCGACTCACTCTCTCAATCCTCTCCAATCTAGTATTGTCAAACCCTCATGGTGTGTCACTGACAAGGTCCCCTTGAGTATATCCCGCAAGTGCACGGGTTTGTCGAAGTAATAATCCCGGCTGAGCGGGTATCGAATCCACAGGGAATAGCGAATAAAAACACTTAATTCGATTCTTAGCTATGCAAAAGATCAATATCGATAAGTGTGAAAATGATTTAATTCTCAACAATAAAAACAACAAGTAAGAGAGCAAAAGTAAAGAAGGGGGTAAGGCAATCGATAAAGATGGGGTAGCCGGATAATGCTCCGCCTAGGATAATCATTTCAAGTGCAAGAACCTCTATTATGCTTTCTAATCAATGCAATAGTGAGTCGTGGAAATCCTTAATTACATAGTCCTAAATCTAAGGTCAACTATGCCTAACTCTACACATGTTCCGGAGGAGAAATCGAACAATCTCAACACGTCGCACTCGCATAGAGTTGCAATGAGCTCTAGAGATTCCAAGTGATAAATCTCTTCCTAATTATAGACCTAACCCTTTGCTCCAGGTGGAAGGTCCCTAACCACGATTAAGCCCTAGATGTAAAGATCACCTCAACGCTTCACTCCGTTGCACACGCAACTAAGCCCCAGCGGAGGTTCATCCCTTAGACTATTCACTCTATTATGGTCGCAGAGAACTCGAGGAACGGAGGTAGAATCTATCACATCGAAGGAGAAAAGAGACGCTCCTGTACCTCTCGACTCACCCTCTCAACCCTCTCCAACCTAGCTTTGTCTAATGCTCGTGGTGTGTCACTCACTCATAAGGTTACTAACAAGAACTCTCAACCCTAGTGTCACTCTAGGGGAAATGTTCATACCATCAAGCATTCAAGGTTGGAACTCACAATAAACATCAATTAATTGAAAGCATAATAAAGAGATTCAATGAAATGAATATATCCTAGGGTTCACAAATACCCAAGTACCCACTAGGGGTTTAGCTCTCCATGGAGCTAAATACAATCAAAGAAATAGAATGTAAAAGCAATGAATCCATAGAAAAACCCCCTTGATGGTCATGTCGATGGTCTTATGGAAAGTCCTCTACTGGTCGTCCAAGGATTCCTTCGTCTAGTATAGGATACGCCTCGATGGAAGCTCCCCTACCAACCTTCTTCCTAAGGAATGACGATGTCGGAGCCAAAGAAACCTCACCAAAACCTTGGCTAATACCCCTCAAAACCCTAGCCGAAGTCCTCTCACCAGTTGGGGAAAAGATGGAGAAAAGAATTTAAAAATCGGGGCTGAATCTGCTTTAAATAGGGCTGAAATCGAGCGACTCCAGGGGCGTGTATAATGTCATACGCCCCTGTGGAATTTCCACACAGGCGTGGATAATTTTCACACGCCCGTGTGGATTCTCTGATTCTCTGTTTTCTCAGCCGGCAGTGAATAGTGCTGCTACAGTACATTGCCACACTGTTGCTACAGTGCTCTACTACATTATCCTACCTGAATAGCTTCCCGAATCCATACTTTCATCGGGGTAACGCAAACGGGAACACGTTCAGGTCGTGGATCACTTGCTTCTTCAATGATAGGTAAGTTGGTGGAGCTCTTGTTTTATGTGCATAAGTCAGAATGCTCGAGTGTGACTGCCTTTGTGCCCCTCCAAATGGTTGTGTTCAATTAAATACGAGGAGGTTGGCACACACTCTAGTATCTCACACCCAACCTATGTCTTCGCGTTTGAACCTTAGCAAGATTTCCTCCAGAATCGGTGCATTATGATCCACATTGGCCTCTTTCCTTCATACTCGGCCTCACAACCCTACCTGCGTAAAAGTAACATAAAAACACAAATATTAATGTAAAACCCGAGAAAAGTAATGATCAACATAAGGTATGAACGCTTCAAATTCATATCGCACAAGCACTTATCAGTCACTCATCCACAAAGGTTACCAAGATGGATTCTCAACCTTAGTGTCACTCTAAGGAAAAATCAATTCAACAAGCATTCAAGATTGGAACTCAATTAAAGACATCAATTAGAGAAAGCATAATAAAAGGTCAATGAAACAATAACATCCTAGGGTTTACAAATCCAAGTACCCTCTAGGGGTTTAGTTCTCCATGGAGCACAATATCATCAATAATGTCATCAAAAGGAAAGATATGCAATCCATGAATAAAACCCCTTGGTGTTCGTGTCGATAGTCTTGTGGAGTAGCTGATAAGTGCTTGATTAGACATATTTTTATATATGTTTTACATGCATTGAGCATATTTTACTATGGTTAATGTCTAATATTGTGTATTTGGTGTTCTTTTATGCATATAGGTTGTGAATGCCTTGAAGAGTAAAAGGAAGCAAAGATAGGCTTTAAAAGCACAATGTTGGGAGTTCTTGTTCAATTCAAGTACCAAGACACGAGAGGAGTTCATAAACGTGGAGATGTGTGCCAACTTCCAAGAAGATTTTAAGTCAATTCACTAGTTGGAAGGGCACAAACGCAGCCACATCTTCATATTCCTTCTCTTTGTGAAGATTGCAAGACCTCTCAAAGATACGTCGATGAAGAAACGTTTTATAGCCTACAACATGGATGTGTGCCCGGACATGTGGCCTCAAGAGAAGAGTGTTTGAACAGCAATTTTGCTACAATACTGCTAGGGTTCACCTTATACATGACTTTTACTTGTGTTTTCATGAGCATGCTCTTGTTGCCAATGAAGGTTCACCTTAGGGTTAAGAGTTTAATTCTTAGTTTTTGGAGGTTATAAACATGGATTCTATCATGCTCTAGTTTTCGTCCAATTTTATTGAATATTTTTGTCCGATTGCTCTTTGTGCACTTTTCTCACTCATTAGACCTATGAAGACTCTAGTTCATTATGTTTGGGATTTTAGTGTGCTAGTTTTTATTTGAAAAAAAAAGAAGAAAATCAGAAAAAAAAAATCAGAAAAATTTGAAAAAAAAAAAGAATTGGAAATTGTTTGTTGTTTGTACATAGGGGGTAGAAAGAGCTACCACCCATAATGTATGCAGCTACTCCCACAAGTCAGATACTTGTTATGCCCTAATGAGAGAAAGAGCTATCTCATAGGATGTGTGAAAGCTACCATCCTTGGTAGAAAGGGCTACCACCTCGAAAGTGTGAAAGCCACTCGGGAGGCATCTTGGAAAGGGCTACCTTAGAGGTTGTGTGAAGCTACTACCTATTCTTTCTGTTTATAAATAAGTCCCATGTTAATAAGAACTTGGTAGTGGACATAGTGTTGACATGAGTTGACTTTTTCACACACACACGCATTTGGATTTATCACATTCATTTTTGATTGGATTGTTTGCTAGAGCATTGATTGTTTTGTCTAGTGTTTGATTCTCTCCATGACTGTAGAATTTTATTCTTGTACTCTTTTGGTGAACCTAAGGTCAAGCACTTCTCTTTTCTTTCCATGAGTTTAATGTTTAATTTTGCTTGAGGACAAACAAAGACTTAAGTGTGGGGGAGTTTGATAAGTGCTTGAGTAGACATATTTTTATATATGTTTTACATGCATTGAGCATCATTTTTACTATGGTTTATGTCTCATATTGTGTATTTGGTGTTCTTTTATGCATATAGGCTGTGAATGCCTTGAAGAGTAAAAAGGAAGCAAAGATAGGCTATAAAGCACAATGTTGGGAGGTCTTGTTCAATTCAAGTACCAAGACACGAGAGGGGTTCATAAACGTAGAGATGTGTGCCAATTTTCAAGAAGATTTAAGTCAATTCACTAGTTGGAAGGGCACAAAGGCAGCCACATCTTCATATTCCTTCTCTTTGTGAAGATTGCAAGACCTCTCAAAGATACGTCGATGAAGAAAAGTTTTATAGCCTACCACATGGATGTGTGCCCGGACATGTGGCCTCAAGAGAAGAGTGTTTGGACCGCGTTTTGTGGAAAGTACTGTGGCAATTTCATCGCAGTAATTTTCATCGTAGAAGTCTCAGAGCAAAAATTGTTGTCACGCCGCATGTGGAAATTCCGCACGCCCTGCGTGGAAAATTCCCGCACACGCGGCGTGTGAGGGGCACGTGACAAACGCGATCTAAGGCCTATAAATAGCCGTTTTGCCCTATTCTTTCTCATCTTTTGTGCTGCTATTGAGGGGTGAGACAGCTAGGGTTTGGAGACGAGGTCTTTGCGGCTTTGGAGGCGCTTCGTCACCAACTTTGATTGATTCCTCCTCCGTCATAGCATCAATGAAGCCACCAGTGAACCTAGCTTCGGAGTTGGTCCTTCAAGATGTTGAAGCTCTCCTTCAAGGCCATCAGTTCATATATAAGGGGGTTTATTTCTATGGTTTTAATGTACTTTTATTCATTGATGGTGTGTTTTGTATGTTGCTCCATGGAGAGCTAAAACCCTAGAGGGTATTTGGGCTTGTGAACCCTAGGATTGTCATCTTTTGTGGATTTGCTTAGTGTTCCTATTTAATCCAAGTTTGATTAAGTTTTAATCTTGATTGTCTAATGCTTTCTTGCCTTATTGATCTTTTGGTTATTTGGTTTGCATGATTTGTTATCTTGGTGAGAGAGAGGTCTCCATTAGGGTTATAATCTCAAGATTGAAGAGGGTTGAGAGGGAGAGTCATGAGATAGTGAGCATTCCCTTTCCCCTCCGATTGTTGTATTCTATCTCTGTTTCCTAAGCTCTATGCAACCATATTTGGTGTGAGGCATGAGATTGAGAGATTTCTCCGCCAGAACCTTGTAGAGGGTTAGGATCCTTAGCCGGGAATTAGGGTTGGATCAATCTTTAGGAATCGGATACACCTCTTGGAATCCTTAGAGTGCTTTGCGGTCATATGTGGTGTGAGGTGTTGAGATTGTGCGATTTCTCCACCAGGACCTCGTAGGGGACTAGTATCGGTGATCGGGAGGCCGAATCCGATTATATTTGGATTTCCACGACTTAACTTACTCTTCATTGAAACACTTAGCTTATCCGGTACCTAATACCTGAATCCTAGGGGGAGCATTGACCGAATACCCCACTTTTATTGATTGAGATCTCCATCCATTTAACCCTTGCATATTAGTCTCTGGTATTCATTTTTTCGCACATTAGATCACCACACCTTTCCATTTATCATTAGGTTAGAAAGAAGAGAAGAAGTTAGTACTAGTAGCCCTGTTCCCTGTGGATTCGACTACCCACTTACCAGGGTAATTATTACTTCGACACCCGTGCACTTGCAATTTACACACATATTCGGACGCGTGTCAAGTTTTTGGCGCCGTTGCCTGGGAACAAGATACTAGGAACGCTAGGACTTTGTTGCTCTAGCCGCTTATCTTTTTCTTTATTTTGTCTATTTCACACTCTCTTTTTCTTCCATCATTCTCATCGATTTTTATTTTATTTTTATCTATTTCACTCTATCTTCTTCCACCATTCTATTTTGTTTTATTTTGTCTTATTTACTTTTTCTTGCATGGAACTTGAATGATGATTAATCCAGTTGTAGCTTTATATTTTCATGTTGATGCTCTCACTAGAAAAATTGATCAGTTTGTCAAGGTTCATCAACAATACAATCCATATCGCATCAACTATCATCCAAATCAAAGGAGCTACCCAAACCTCTTGTGGGATATTGATGGACAACAATGGGAAGCACCTCAAGAAGAATTTCAGCTGGATGAGAAGCTTGAAGAAGATGTAC
Source organism: Dioscorea cayenensis subsp. rotundata (assembly GCF_009730915.1). NCBI lineage: Eukaryota > Viridiplantae > Streptophyta > Magnoliopsida > Dioscoreales > Dioscoreaceae > Dioscorea > Dioscorea cayenensis. The sequence continues at coordinate 5,515,891 of NC_052482.1, forward strand.
TTCGGTTGGAAAGAGTGTTACCGAGATTTATTGAAGCAACCGATGCCCGTTTCCAAAATATTGAGGCCACATTAAGTTGTCACGAGGTCTCCATCAAAAACATTGAGCATCAATTAGGAGAGATCTTGGACATGCTTGCTAAGGAAAAAGAAGAATTTGAACAAGCAAGGCAAGTATCTCCAGAACATGATGAGGCCATGAACAACATGGAAGAAATTGGGCAAATTGAGTACATTGGTGTAGAAGATGAAAAGAAAGAAGTTGAATATCATTTTGATATTTTGGATTGTGTGAATGAAGATTGTGCTTGTGAGCAAGGAAATTTTCAAGGGGATTTGCTAGTGTCATGCTCCTCTTAAGTTGAAAATACATTAGAAGAAGCAAACCCCAAGGTAATGGAACAAGCATTTCTCTTTGGGATTGATCAACTCTTACAATGCAAGAAAGATACTTTGGGAAGGGAAGAAGATGTGGGTAGGAGATTGAAGCCATCCAATGACCCACCTATGCTAAGCTTGGACAATTCCCAACCCAAATTGTTTCCTTGGAGGCCAAAAGTTAGATGGTTGGACTCTCCAATTAATATTCCACCCCGACAACTAGATTCTTGGTTTAAAGGAAGTAGCTATGCAATGTCTAGTCGGGAGGAACACACTCTTTTCAAGCCTCCATAAGGTAAGGAAGAGGTACGTCAAGCTTAGTGACGTAAAACAAGCGCTTCTTGGGAGGCAACCCAAGTTTTTAATTGTTTTCTAGCTTAGATTTTTTTATTTTCTACAAAGAATAAAAATCATGAGTGTGTGCTTTGTTAAATTTTTATTGGTGTTGAGTTCTTCATGAAGATTTTTGGTGTTTTAGTTTAAAATGTATGTGTGTGGCATGGTTTAGGATGATATTCATGTTTTTTTAGTTGGGAAATTGGACTTAATTTCATGTAAATATCTCTATGGATGTGTTTCTACAGAAATCTCAGAGCTCACACGAGCGCGTGGAATTTCCACGCCCCTGCATGACAGACTCCACGCCCCCCATGTGGAGTTTTCACACCCCCCATGTGGGGTAAATTGATGAAGAGGACCACTATTCATGATTTTCATTCACACATCCCTTCATCTTTCTCACACACCCACACTCCCAAACATTTTTTTCCTTGGTCATTAAAAAGGTTTAGAAGGGTTTTTTTGCCAGCCATTTAATCATACTTTATTCCTCAATTCACACCGGTGAGCTCTCATTTTTTTCTAACCTTCTCCATGCCTCCATTTTTTTCAAAATTTATGTGGATATCTTGGTTCTTATGCATTGTTCTTCATGGAAATCACCTTAATATGCTTGAGAATAGCTTTTTATAAGAGTTTTGGAGTGCCGCTGAGGGTCGGTATGGCATTTTTTTGGCCATAGCCCTAGCTCCCCACGCGGTCGCGTGGGATGCCCACGCGACCGCTGGGCTGAAAAATGTGCTCAGGAAAATCCCACGCTGAGCGCGTGGATATCTCACGCACCGCTGCGGGCTGCTTTCAGCCAGTAAATTGGCACACGGGCGCGTGGATTTTCCACGCACCGTGTGGATTTCTCGCAGCTTGCCATTTCATGTAAATTTGCATTTCTTTTGGCAGTTTTCTTGCGTGTATGCCACCAAGGACCGAAAAAGCTTTTGATCGTATACGATTAACCTTGGATGGGAACATTCTTTTTGACACACCGGCAACACTCGTAAGATGACGCCGATGCTTGAGGCGTCCCACTCATGATTCTTTTAGTTTTTCTTTTACTTTTTGTTTTCATTTTTTTAGTTTTTCTTTATTTTATCTTTTAGACTTTAGTTAACTTTGTGTTTTGTTTTGTTTGTGCGAGTTTGTGCTTCATGTGTTTACTTATAAGAACTCGTACATCTTTTCTATTTTGTTGAGCTTCACTGAACCCCTTGTCTACGTGCAGATGGCCTTGAGAGTGATGTTGATGGTGTTTTAGTCATAGACATGATCATGTGATATTGTCACATGGTCGTGTGAGCTTCACAACCCATACAACAAGCCCATGAGTTAGACTTCACCAAACGATTAATGAGGAGTTCAGGGGAGTATTGTTTTAATTGCATTCCCACACACATTATGCTTCCATTGTTATTATTTTTTTATTGTGTTGCATGCGTACATTGAGGACAATGTACATCTTAAGTGTGGGGGAGGGTTCACCTTTATACATGACTTTTTTACTTGTGTTTTCATGAGCATGCTCTTGTTGCCAATGAAGGTTCACCTTAGGGTTAAGAGTTTAATTCTTAGTTTTTTTGGAGGTTATAAACATGGATTTTATCATGCTCTAGTTTTCATCCAATTTTTATTGAATATTTTTTTGTCCGATTGCTCTTTTGTGCACTTTTCTCGCTCATTAGACCTATGAAGACTCTAGTTTATTATGTTTGGGACTTTTAGTGTGCTAGTTTTTTTATTTGAAAAAAAATCCAGAAAAAATCAGAAAAATTTGAAAAAAAAAGAACTGGAAATTGTTTGTTGTTTGTACATAGGGGGTGGAAAGAGCTACCACCCATGATGTATGTAGCTACTCTCATAAGTCGGATACTTGTTATGCCCTAATGAGAGAAAGAGCTATCTCATGGGATGTGTGAAAGCTACCATCCTTGGTAGAAAGAGCTACCACCCTCGAAAGTGTGAAAGCCACCCGGGAGGCATCTTGGGAAAGGGCTACCTTAGAGGTTGTGTGAAGCTACTACCTATTCTTTTCTGCTTTATAAATAAGTCCCATGTTAATAAGAACTTGGTAGTGGACATAGTGTTGACATGAGTTGAGTTTTTCACACACACACGCATTCGGATTTTATCACATTCATTTTTGATTGGATTGTTTGCTAGAGCATTGATTGTTTTGTCTAGTGTTTGATTCTCTCCATGACTGTAGAATTTTATTCTTGTACTCTTTTGGTGAACCTAAGGCCAAGCACTTCTCTTTTCTTTCCATGAGTTTAATGTTTAATTTTGCTTGAGGACAAGCAAAGACTTAAGTGTGGGGGAGTTTGATAAGTGCTTGAGTAGACATATTTTTATATATGTTTTACATGCATTGAGCATCATTTTTACTATGGTTTATGTCTCATATTGTGTATTTGGTGTTCTTTTATGCATATAGGTTGTGAATGCCTTGAAGAGTAAAAAGGAAGCAAAGATAGACTATAAAAGCACAATGTTGGGAGTTCCTGTTCAATTCAAGTACGAAGACACGAGAGGGGTTCATAAACATGGAGATGTGTGCCAACTTCCAAGAATATTTAAGTCAATTCACTAGTTGGAAGGGCACAAAGGAAGCCAAATCTTCATATTCCTTCTCTTTGTGAAGATTGCAAGACCTCTCAAAGATACGCCGATGACTATAAGTTTTATAGCCTACCACATTGATGTGTGCCTGGACATGTGGCCTCAAGAGAAGAGTGTTTGGACCGCGTTTTGTGGAAAGTATTGTAGCAATTAAATGAAGTTGGTGACGAGAGGAAATGAAGACTTACCGATGAGCTGAAGTTAAACACCCTTACAATCCACAAAAGACACAATCAATCAATTCGAAAACAGCAATAGGAAGATAAGAGAATGTCGGAAAATGTTCTTTTGGGCGGCTTAGGGTTAATTGAAGAGCAAGGTGTGACTATTGTATTGAAAGGCGGACAGTCTTTTAACTCCTGGAGATCCACACGGGCGTGTGGGAATCGTCCACGCCCATGCGACCACAAACGACGGACTTACAGGTGCAGATGCATGCCCCTGTGGCTTCTTTGTCCAACCGAGAAAATTGTCAAGTGTTCTACACACCCGTGTGGAAATTACACACGGGTGTGGACATTCACATGCCCAACTCACAGGGGTAGCCGCATGCCCCTGTGTCTTCTCGGGATGGTGAGAACTCCTCTGCAGAGTTTCGCACGGGCGTGGGGAAATTACCCACGCCCGTGTATAATTCACAAGGTCGCCCACAGGGGCGAGTCCACGCCCTTATGTGCTCTCGGGAAAATCTGCCCAACTCTGCAGGAGTTCACACGCCCGTGCGGAAATTACCTACGGGCGTGCGACAGTCGCATGGTCGTCCACAGGGGCAACCGCACACCCCTGTGCCTTCTCTGGATGAGCTCGCAATACACACCCACGGGCGTGCGGAAATTCCACACGCCCGTGTGTTTTCTCTGGATGACTTAGAAAAATCTGCAGGTTCTGTAGAAAATCTCTGAACATGTTTACACACTCCGAGCCTGCCCTATTATGCAAATTTTACCAGTGAAAAACATGAAATAGAGCCTAAACGACCAAACTTCGCCAATTCCTCATAAAACACACGCTGATTTTAAAAACCCATAATAAAATCGCAGCACAAGCATCTAAAAATTAAGACACCAACACTTAACAATTTATTCATGCAAACAAACTAAACTAAAAAATAAGAAAACAGTAAACACTTGGGTTGCCTCCCAAGAAACGCTTGTTTAATGTCACTTAGCTTGACGTACCTTGTTTTACCTCACGGGGGTTCATGGAGGAAAAATGCTTCTCTATTGTCACTACAAATTTCTCCGCCATAGTATGGTTTCAGCCTATATCCATTCACCTTGAATGTGCCCTTCTCCGGATGATTAATCTCAATGGCTCCATGTGGTGAAACTTCATTTACGGCATACGGACCAGACCACCTTGATTTGAGTTTCTCGGGGAATAAACATAGGCGAGAATTGAATAGTAACACCTGATCGCCTACTTTGAAATCCTTCGGAATCTTAATATGCTTGTCATGCCACTTCCGAATTCTTTCCTTATATATCCTTGCATTCTCATATGCCTTCATCCTGCATTCGTCTAACTCGTTAAGATGTAATATTCGTTGCTCTCCGGATTTGCGCAAGTCGAAATTCATCAATTTAATTGCCCAATATGCTTTGTGCTCTAATTCTACCAGTAAATGGCAAGATTTTCCATACACTAAATTATAGGGAGTGGTCCCTATTGGGGTTTTATATGCTGTTCTATGAGCCCAAAGTGTGTCATCTAGCCTTTCGGACCAATCTCGCTTCCCTTGTTCCACTGATTTGGTTAAGATTCTCTTGATCTCTTTGTTTGTAACCTCCACTTGCCCACTCGTTTGTGGATGGTAAAGAGTAGCAAGACGATGATGAACCCCATAACGCTTTAACACTTTTGCCAATTGTGTGTTACAAAAATGGGTTCCCCGATCGCTAATGATAATTCTTGGAGTTCCGAATCAAGTAAATAACTTCTTCAAAAACTTTACCATAGTTCTTGCATCATTAGTTGGAAGAGCTTGGGCTTCCACCTACTTAGAAACATAATTAACTGCTACCAGGATGTATTGATTGCCATTGGACTTGGGAAATGGTCCCATGAAATCAATTCCCCATACATCAAACACCTCGCAAAATTGCATAGGATTTTGAGGCATCTCGTCCCTTCGTGATAAGTTTCCAGCCAGTTGATAGCTATCACATCGTAAAACGAATTGATGAACATCTTGGAATAAGGTCGGTCAATAGAATCCAGCAGCTAGGACCTTCTCTGCAGTTCGACTTGATGCATAGTGCCCCCCACTGGGCCTGAATGACAATGCGCAATGATGTTCCAACCTTCCTCCCTCGAAACGTACCTTCGCACCACCTGATCTGCACAAATACGGAATAGGTACAGATCTTCCCAGAAAAAATTCCTAAGGTCACTGAAAAATTTCTTCTTCTGTTGAAAGCTTAAACCCTGCTTCAATACCCTTCCTGACAGATAATTTGCAAAATCCGCGAACCATGGAGTATCTTTTGATTCTGATTTTTGTACAGCATACAGATGTTCTTCGGGGAAGAAATCATTAATCTCCTTGCTTGCCGGTTCTTTCCCTTCACAATTTTCTAATCTCGACAGATGATCGGCAACCACATTCTCTATCCCTTTTTTATCTCTTATTTCCATATCGAATTCTTGCAACAACAATATCCACCGAATCAATCTCGGCTTCGCATCTGCCTTGTTCATGAGATAACGGAGTGTAGAATGATCTGTGAACACAATGACATTAGATAGGATGAGATATGGTCTGAATTTATCAAAGGCATACACTACTGCTAATAATTCCTTTTCAGTAGTAGTGTAATTCTCTTGTGCACTTGTGAGAGTCTTGCTAGCATAATAGATCGGTTGAAATTGCTTATTTTTCCTCTGACCCAAGACTGCTCCCACTGCATAATCACTAGCATCACACATTACTTCGAAAGGCTCATCCCACTTCGGTGTTGTCAGGATTGGTGCTTGCACTAACTTCTATTTCAGCACATTAAATGCATTCAGACAGTCATTTCCGAAATAAAAAGGGGTATCCTTCTCCAGATGTTTGGTTAACGGTTGGGAGATCTTCGAAAAGTCCTTAATGAACCTTCTATAAAAACCTGCATAACCCAAGAAACTGCGGATCCCTTTTACATTCGTAGATGGAGGAAGCTTGTCAATTATCTCAATTTTCACCTTATCCACCTCCATACCTGCCTGAGAAATCTTATGTCCAAGGACAATGCCTTCTTGCACCATAAAGTGACACTTCTCCTAGTTGAGGACGCGATTCATCTCTTCACATCTCACTAATACTCTTTCCAAATTATTTAAGCAAGCATCGAAAGAGTCTTCGAACATTGAAAAATCATCCATGAAAACTTCCATAATATCTTCGAGAAAGTCATCAAAAATGGCCGTCATGCAGCGCTGGAATGTCACGGGGGCATTACACAACCCGAAAGGCATTCTTCTATAAGCAAAGGTACCATAAGGGCAAGTAAATGTAGTTTTCTCCTGATCTTCTGGGGCAATTGGGATTTGAAAGTATCCCGACATGCCATCAAGGAAACAGTAGAAATGATGCCCCGCTAGTCGTTCCAACATTTGGTCAATAAATGGCAAAAGAAAGTGATCTTTCCGAGTGGCGTCATTCAGTCTTCTATAATCGATGCAAACTCGCCAACCAGTAACTGTCCTGGTGGGGATTAACTCATCCTTTTCATTCTTCACTACCGTCATTCCTTCTTTTTTCGGGACAACTTGGGCCGGGCTCACCCACTTGCTGTCAGATATGGGGTAGATAATTCCTGCATCCAAAAGTCTTATTACCTCTGCCTTAACAACCTCTTTCATATTCGGGTTCAATCTTCGCTGAGGTTGGATCACAGATTTGTAGTCATCCTCCATTAGGATCTTATGAGTGCAGAATGATGGGTTTATACCCTTTAATGTCGAAGATCTTCCATGCGATAGCTGATTTGTGCTTTCTCAACATACTAACAAGCTTATCCTTCTGCTCCGCAGACAAGTTTGAAGCTACGATTACAGGGAGTTTAGAGTCCTCCATTAGGAATGCATATTCCAAATGTGCTGGAAGAGTTTTAAGCTCAAGTTCTGGTGGTTCAACAATTGATGGATGCAAACTGCCCTCCTTCAATTTATCAATCTCCTCGTAATCATTTGCCTCATCTTCACAGTTACTCTCTTCCTCTTTCACCTAGGTATCTATTTCTTTACAATCTGCAATGGATGTCAACGTATCCGTTCCACATAGTTCCACTTTTGAAATGGCAACCCCAACTGAAAAGAGTTCCTGCCTTCGGTCTTGATAGGAAAAGTCAAACCGAGCAAGGATTCTTTCTACACTTTCCTCCATCTGGTCACTCATTGACACCGAAGTGGATTCCTCAAACTGCTTTATCACATTATCTAATTCACAGTTTTACCCTTGAATCCTGGCGATGTACTCTTCAACCGATTCTTCTACTGGACGTTGAGTTGTACACTGTTTATGGTCAGAATAACACGATATGTCATGCCATGCAACTGTTTGAACTTTCTGCCCCACGTGTTCAACCATTCTCATGATAGTGCCAAATGACTCAAACATGTTAATCATTTTAGGTAATAGAAAGGAAATAAGGAAAAATCAGAAAAATGATAGATTGAGAAGATATCAAACAGAATGTATGGTAAAATAGCTAAGAAAATAAAGTGCAAAGTATCTCTAAACGCCTATTCCCCATCAACGGCGCCAAAAACTTGACAAGGTCCCCTTGCTTATATCCCGCAAGTGCACGAGTTTGTCGAAGTAATAATCCCGGGTGAGCGGGTATCGAATCCACAGGGAATAGCGAATAAAAACACTTAATTCGATTCTTAGCTATGCGAAAGATCAATATTGATAAGTGTGAAAATGATTCAATTCTCAACAATAAAAACAACAAGTAAGAGAGCAAAAGTAAAGAAGGGGGTAAGGCAGTCGATAAAGATAGGGTACCCGGATAATACTCCGCCTAGGATAATCATTTTAAGTGCAAGAACCCTCTATTATGCTTTCTAATCAATGCAATAGTGAGTCGTGGAAATCCTTAATTACATAGTCCTAAATCTAAGGTCAACTATGCCTAACTCTACACATGTCCCGGAGCAGAAATCGAACAATCTCAACACCTCGCACTCGCATAGAATTGCAATGAGCTCTAGGGATTCCAAGTGATAACTCTCTTCCTAATTATAGACCTAACCCTTTGGTCCAGGTGGAAGGTCCTTAACCATGATTAAGCCCTAGATGCTAAGATCACCTCAACGCTTCACTCCGTTGCACACGCAACTAAGCCCCAGCGGAGGTTCATCCCTTAGACCATTCACTCTATTATGGTCGCAGAGAACTCGAGGAACGGAGATAGAATCTATCACGTCAGAGGGGAAAGGGGACACTCCTGTACCTCTCGACTCACCCTCTCAACCCTCTCCAACCTAGCTTTGTCTAAAGCTCGTGGTGTGTCACTCACTCACAAGGTTACCAACAAGAACTCTCAACCCTAGTGTGACTCTAGGGGAAATGTTCATACAATCAAGCATTCAAGGTTGGAACTCACAATAAACATCAATTAATTGAAAGCATAATAAAAATATTCAATGAAATGAATACATCCTAGGGTTCACAAATACCCAAGTACCCACTAGAGGTTTAGCTCTCCATGGAGCTAAATACAATCAAAGAAATAGAATGTAAAAGCAATGAATCCATAAAAAAAAACCCCTCGATGGTCATGTCGAAGGTCTTGTGGAAAGTCCTCTACTCATTCTCCAAGGATTCCTTCGTCCGGTATAGGATACGTCTCGATGGAAGCTACCCTACCAACCTTCTTCCTAAGGAATGACGATGTCGGAGCCATAGAACCTCTCCAAAACCTTGGCTAATACCCCTCAAAACCCTAACCGAAGCCCTCTCACCAGTTGGGGAAAAGATGGAGAAAAGAATAGAAAAATCGGGGCTGAAATCGGCTTTAAATAGGATTGGAATCGGGCGACTCCACGGGCGTGTATAATGTCACACGCCCCTGTGGAATTTCCACACGGGCGTGGATAATTTCCACACGCCCATGTGGATTCTCTGGTTTTCTGTTTTCTCGGCCGGCTGTGAACAGTGCTCCTACAGTATTTTGCTACATCGTTGTTACAGTGCTCTGCAACAGTATCCGGCCTGAAATACTTTCCGAATCCATACTTTCATCGGGGTAACGCAAACGGGCACACGTTCACGTCGTGGATCACTTGCTTCATCAATGATAGGTAAGTTGGTGAAGCTCTTGTTTTATGTGCATAAGTCGAAATGCTCAAGTGTGACTGCCTTTGTGCCCCTCCAAATGGTTGTGCTCAATTAGATACGAGGAGGTTGGCACACACTCTAGCATCTCACACCCGATCTATGTCTTCGCGTTTGAACCTTAGCAAGATTTTCTTCAGAATCGGTGCATTATGATCCACATTGGCTTCTTTCCTTCATACTCGGCCTCACAACCCTACCTGCATAAAAGTAACATAAAAACACACATATTAATGTAAAAGCCTGAGAAAAGTAATGCTCAACATAAGGAATGAACGCTTCGCATTCATATCGCACAAGCACTTATCAGATTCTCATCTTTTGTGGATTTGCTTAGTGTTCCTATTTAATCCGAGTTTGATTAAGTTTTAATCTTGATTGTCTAATGCTTGCTTGCCTTATTGATCTTTTGGTTATTTGGTTTGCATGATTTGTTATCTTGGTGAGAGAAAGGTCTCCATTAGGGTTAGAATCTCAAAATTGAAGAGGGTTGAGAGGGCGAGTCATGAGATAGTGAGCATTCCCTTTCCCCTTCGATTGGTGTATTCTATCTCTGTTCCCTAAGCTCTATGCAACCATATTTGGTGTGAGGCGTGAGATTGAGAGATTTCTCCACCGGGACCTTGTAGGGGGTTAGGATCCTTCGCAGGGAATTAGGGTTGGATCAATCTTTAGGAATCGGATACACCTCTTGGAATCCCTAGAGTGCTTTGTGGTCATATGTGGTGTGAGGTGTTGAGATTGAGCGATTTCTCCACCGGGACCTCGTAGGGGACTAGTATCGGTGATCGGGAGGCCGGATCCGATTATATTTGGATTTCCACGACTTAACTTACTCTTCATTGAAACACTTTGCTTATCCGGTATCTAATACCTAAATCCTAGGGGGAGCATTGCCCGAATACCCCACTTTTACTGATTGAGATCTCCATCCATTTAACCCTTGCATATTAGTCTCCGGTATTCATTTTTTCGCACATTAGATCACCACACCTTTCCATTTATCATTAGGTTAGAAAGCAGAGAAGAAGTTAGTACTAGTAGCCCTGTTCCCTGTAGATTTTACTACCCACTCACCGGGGTAATTATTACTTCGACACCTGTGCACTTGCAGTTTACACGCATATTCGGACGCGTGTCAGTAGCCTCGTCTTCTTCAAAATTTCCCTCGTCAAGCGTAGGGCACACCTCACGAAATCGATACCGTCAAAACTCCCCCAATAACTCTCTTTCGAAGGAACGCGGTGTTGAAGGCTGTAGAACCACTCCAAAAACCTTGCCAAAGCCTCTCTAAACCCTAGCCGGGGCCCCTCCAAAAATGGGGAAAAGATGAAGAAAGGATGGAAAGAAGGATCCCCAAATTGGCTAAAATCACGGCTTTAAATAGGCTGGAATAAGGCATCCACTTGGGCGTGTGGAATTTCCACACGCCCGTGTGAATCTACAGAAATCCAATTTTCAGCAGCCTGTAAACAGTAACTGCTACAGTGATTTTACTACAATACTCCGCCAAAATACTCCCGAATCCACACTTTTCATCACGACAACATAAACGAGCACACGTCTATGCTGTAGATCACGTTGCATCTTTAAATAAAAACACATTTGATGATAATCTTGCTAGCTTTGCACAATTCGGAACACATAAGTGTAACTGCCTTTGTGCCCCTCCAATTTGTATATTTCCTTGAACATAATGGAGGTTGGCACACACTCACATGTCTTTGAGCACAACTTGTGTCTTCACGTTTGTTCACTCCAAGATTTCATCAACCAAGTGCACTCGCAATCTACTTTGGTTTTTCTTCTATATTTGTCTCCACAACCCTACATGCACAAAAGAACACAAACACACATATATTAGCGATAAAATCTGAGAAAATTAATGCTCATCATAAGAAAAAAATACTTTGTATTACTAGCACACAAGCACTTATCAATTAAAAATCCTAAGGGATTCATTATGTGGGTACTGCATTTCTAAGATAGATTATCTCCGAAGTAATTCTTAACCATCTTAGTATCATTTGATTTAGCTTTCTTCAATTTAACACTTAAAATCAACATTGTTTTACTACCCAAATATATAATAGAAGGATAGATAATAATATAGTCCTCATAGTTCTCGTTGGATGAACACTCTACTATTCATTATATTACTTGAGGGACTAGTACATTTGTTTGTTTAGAATTAGTGAGTGAGTGGAGTGTGCAACAAGAGGGAAGAACAAGGACAACAAGTGCCTCTAGTGGAGATATTGAGGGAAGTTGATCATAATCTTCATATGGGTAAGAAGAGAAAGGTAGTAGGAGACCCCCAAGGTGAAATAAGAAGGGTTCGGGGAGGCATCTTAAGGCCATTCTTGCATCATTAGTTCCAAGACTACGATATACTATAGAACAACTAGTGCAAACTTTGGGGCTACTACAATTTCAGGCTAATTAAGAAGCTAAAAGAGAAAGAACTAGAGTAAAAACCTCCTTGTATTAGGGTGAGGAAAATGGGACTCATCCCATCTGAGGGAAAGCTAGATTAACTATGATGGAAGCTTGGATCAAATAAGTGGAAAAGGTGTTCAGAGCTATAAAATACATTATGGAGGACAATGTGGCTAATGCAACTTTGTTGTTCGAATATGGTGCTCTCCTTTGATGGGAAATTATTCTAGATCAACATGTAGACCCTAAAGTAATGTGATGTCCATACTTCTGAAGAGAGTAACTAATAGTATATACCTTGAGTATATAGAGATATCAAGCAAGTAACTTGATTGATGTAGTACTCTATGAGCATACCCTAGTAGAAGGCCAAGTGTGCCAAGTTGCCATAATATGCATCCTCCATGGTCTCAGACCCATAGAAAAAAGTATCAAAGATTTGAGAATGGTTTAAGGGACAAAATTTAGACCACTGTAATGGTTTCTAGATGAGCTGATTATAGGAGGTTGAGCGAATCTACTATACAGGTGGAACAGAGTGTGCACTCAATGATGGAAGAGTGATGAGTGGAGAAAGAGGAGTGTCCATAATACTCAATTAAAGGATAGAGGAGGAATACCTACCAAAAGGAGTATTAGTGATTTGTTCGAGGGTGGATCTAGTTTTGGAAGAGTTAAGAATAAAATTAGAAGCACATCTTGTTGGGTTACAGTCCCACAAACTATGCAAGTTAGTGGTAGAAATTAAATAGGGATGGGTAGCTAAGATATTGGTTAAGGGGAGATGGAATAAGATTCATTCAATGTCCCATATTTGACAAATATCATCCCTATGAGTGTAGACAAGTAACTAAAGGTTGTTTTCATTACAACTAACTTGTGCATATTAGGAGCGATTACCTTTATCGGGCCAAGGAAGTAGAAGTGTGGCCAGAGTTTAAGCAACGCAAAGAAGAAATAGGTGGATTATTTACTAGAACTATCGCAACAAGGGATCCAGTTAAGTGGGATGATCTAATAGAGATTATCACAAAGGTTGTGGTGTTAGGACAAGGACTCAAGAAAGGGCTTTTATCATAACATAATAAGAAGCAGTGGATGCTTAAGATGCGATAACAAGTATGATGGGTATTTAAAATATCAGTGTATGTGATTATTAATCCATATATACACATTCATATGCAGCTCCTATATTTATTAAGCAATTAGACACCCAACCTACCTAGTTAGAAAATCCTATGTTGGTAGTAGCCTCGATAAGAAATTCTATGCTAGTTGACACTATTTATACAACATGTAGTGTGACTATTGATATCCTTAAAATGAAGATAGATCAGATTCCTCAGAGGACTATGTATTTTGATGGAATAATAGGCATGAATTGGTTATTAGCATAATATGCAATTGTAGATTGCAACAAAAAATAGTGGGGTTTCATAAAGCAAGAGGAATGTAGTTTATTTTCTAGGGAAGGTAAATACCTTCTCTAGTAAATGTTATGCTGATTGTTTTGGTAGGTAAAATTTGAAGAAGGTTGAGAAGCATATCTTGTACATATGGTAGATATCGCAATACATGGGAGTAGAGTGCAAGATATTCTAGTAGTATGCCAGTTTCTAGATGTGTTTCTAGAGGAATTACTAGGTTTACCTTCAAACAAAGAAACTTTGAAATCGAGCAAGTTCTTAAAACAACACTTGTTTCAAAGGCATCCTATCATATAGTCCTAGTATAAATGAAAGAATTGAAGATAAGACAGTAAGCAACTTAAATTAAAATTTCCGAGTTGGACTAGTTGCTTATTGTCTTGTGGTCAGTGCTGAATCCAACAAAATTAATAATGGTGAGTAGGGTCTAATTCACGAGGATTGGAAATGCTTATTTCTTCATGAAATTAATAAAATAAAATAAAGTATATAAACAAGGATGCAAGTTAATGAAATTCAATAATATGAGAATTGAGCCCAAGGTATAATTTTAGTATTGATTTATTGAGTTGATCATTGATACAAAGATACATTCTTTTGTTATTTAATAAATTGGTCATGGTTATTAAGGAGCACTAACAACCTGTCGCTCCTTACCTTGATAATCAATATAAACTCTTTAATTACTTCCCTTATCAATAAACAACAATAAACAAACTATTAGAGTTTAATATATGGTAGCATAAAATTTAATGAAGAACCACTAATTCTAGACAACATACACACTAGATGGGTTTATTTAAACTAGATTATATATCTATATAATATGAGTAGAATACCCTTTTTTAAGCAATGATATTTTACCACTAATTATTAGAATAACTAAAGAAATTTGGATTTAATGTTCTAATTGGTAATAATTCTTGTTAATTGAGTAATGGGCCCTTTTGCATCAACCAACAAAACAATTATTTTGATTGACTTAGAATATATATATATATATATATATATATTAAAAAACATAAGAATGAAAACAAAATTAGATTCCACAATTCTTGATGAATCAAACCTCAATTATCTTTGGTCTAAAATAGAGAGTTTAGCTGCACATAATACTCAAAGAAAATAACAAGAAGAGGAAAATGAAAGATTACTTGATGATCCCTATATATATATTGTGTGTGTTGTTCCCCTTTTAAAGAATAAAGGGATGCTAACTTCAACTTAAAAATAAATAAAAATAATGTAAATATTAAAAAATTATATTAATTCAAACTTGAGATTTAAAAATAACTTAACTCAAATTCACAATTTAATTTAATTATTCAATACAATAATTATTCATCAAATAATCCAACGAATAATCTTAATTTATAATAACATCTTTAATAAAAGCATTCACCAACAACTTTAGTAAGTATTAGATATTCTAACATTTCCTTCAATGAAACAGTTTCTAATTCGATCATATATATAAGACAAATAAAATTTTAAATGAAATGCTTGTGCATTTAAAAAAATTATAAATATGCCCCCTGAGTATTTTGGTATGATACTTTTAGAGTATGATAATTATAAATTTTGATTTCTTTTGCTTTTAGATAACTATTAATCTCATCTACAAAGTTGGCTTATAAAGTACATGGAAGCTTGCTTTTTCTAAAAAACACATGAAAACCCCATACAATAGTGTATGCAGATAAGATTATGATTTAACAAAAAATTCTCACAATCCATTGACTTAGTAAATTTGATTATAAGATTGTAATGAAGCATACTTAAAACAAAATCTTTAAAAAAAATTTAAGGATGTAGTATACTCTAAATTGTCAATTATAATGTCATTGAGTTTGGTTGTCTTTCCACAAAATTCCTAACATGTAGCATTGTCTTTGCCAATGAGTTCTTCAATATTATTTCAAGAAATTTGATAAGTGCTTGTTTATACATGTTATATATTGGCATTATATACATATTGAGCATGTTTTCATCAGTTTATGTGCTCATTTGGTATTTTTATACTTCTTTGTGCGGCTAGAGTATGTGAGGAACTTTTCAGAGCATAGTTGGTGATATGGACCAATTTCAAAGCATTTTTGTAGAAGATCACTTATGTTTTAGAAGGCAGAAGACCACACCACCAAAACCATGGATATGGAAAATTCACCACGACCGTGTGCATGATTGAGCACTGTAGTAAAACACTGTAACATGGATACTGTAGCGGAAAAATTAAAGCTACGGTATTGTAGTTGAGTAAGGGTAAAAGATAGAGAGGTGCACGACCTTGGAAAATTTTCCCATGGCCATGGGAAAAATTGGGAAAACCTTTTTTAAGTCGATTTTGGTAGGTCTTTTAGATGGAGATTTTGGAGAGAAAGAAAGGGGCTTGTGACCTAGCTTGGGGAGAGGCTACATATGGCTAACGGAAGGTCTCAGCATCATCCTCCATCATCCACACCATCATCCATGCCACCGGCAAGCTGTTGGGAAGTGTCATTTAGCGCCAATGAACTCTTTCCAATGAATCATCATTTGACCATTTGGAATGTTGATTGCCAGATTCTTCACCACAGATTTGGAGGGAGTTCATATGCATTTATTCATGTATTTGTTGTATATTTGTGATGTTGGATTGCATTGCTCCATGAGGATCTAAACTCTTAGTTGGATACTTGGGTATGTGAACTCTAAGGTTGTATTGGTTTGATTTAATTCATGTCTTTCTATTTGTTGTTGATTTGAGTTTCAACCTTGTTTCTTGATTGCCATATGACCAATTATAGCGAGAGCTCAGTTATATATTTAGGTTGACCTAGTGACGAGTTGAGAAACCCACTAGGGTTAGACCTACCAAGGTTGGAAAGGGTTGAGGGTGAATGTGGTATTTCGTCGGGTTTTTCCTTGCCAGCTACTTTGTTATCTTGGTCGGTTAAGTTGTTTTCTCATTGTCTTTGGTTTAGGGCATCTTGTCGAGTGTTTGACAATGTATTTAGGGTTCAAAAAGTGGTTTTCAGGGTGCGTACAGTCATGCACAGCCCGTGTCAGTCCCCTTGAATTTCTCAGGAGAATCTGGGCATTAAAACTTCAATTTTCAGCACTGACACGCTCGGGTCAAGAGTACTCTAACCGTGTCTTTTTTCGGATCGATGCTACAGTAAAATTGACACGGTAATTTGCTATAATACCAACGCTAAATCAGTTGAGAAAATCAGTGGGATGGACACAGTCGTGTCCAGACCATGTCCTACCTAAAAAATCATGCGGATGTTTCTTTAAAGCCCCTTTTGAGCAGTTTCCTCACCCATGTTTTTCTCAAAACCTTCCCCTTCACTCCTCCTCTCTTCCTCTGCCATTCTTAGGGTTTATGTGCTAATTTTGGAGGTATTCATGGCCTTGTACTTGGATCAAAGAGTTTGATTATCTCTTGAGTCAAGGTAAGCTTCCATCATTTCTTGTTTCTTCTTTGTTCATTGAATGAGTATAACTAGGGTTTGGTTGTGAACCCAAGGGAAAGCTTGATTCTTGTTCCTTTTCTTATTCTTTGATGTTATAGCTTGGGAGGAGTATTTGTGTTGATTTGTTTAACTTGATTTAGAGAAATCCTTGAACCATCTTCTCCCTTAATTTCGGATCTTCTGTAGCACCGAACCAAAGTTGGTTTTCTAGCTTTCATTGTTGGTTTTAAGGGTTGTGAGAGATCTATTCTTGCTAGATCTTCTAGTTAGAGAGTCTATAAAACCCTAGAAACCATCATTTTTCCATTTTGAGCATTTTCCTTTATTTTAATAGATCAAGTTGTTGATGATGTATTGTCATTTGTCTGGTTTGTTTAATTTCTTCTAGGAGGTGAAACTTCAAGTAAAGGGAAAGAGCCGGTGGAGAAGTAACACTGGAGTGATAAACTCCTTATTGCTAAAAATCATGCATGTTTTATATGGAGTTATTAAACCATGGACTATAAATCATGCATGTTATTCTAATGTTTAAGTTGCTTGCCTTTGAGTGATAAACTCCTTATTGCTAAACCTCCTTTAAAGTTTTATATGGAGTTTAGAAATCATTGTCATTTGTGATTTGGCTTATTGCATGGATATTTGCAAAGTATATATATATATATATATATATTCTCGTGGTTTGGAATCCCTATGTTTTGAAATATATGTTCAAATTATGCATTTTTAAGAAATTTGATGCTCTTGTTATGATGACCAAAAAGGCATGTGAAAACTAAGTTGAATTTTTATTGTGATAATGAAATCCTTGAAGTATATGTTCAAAAGATACTTTTGTATGATGTTCTTGATGAAAAGGATTTCAGGGCAAATGTTATAACCAAGCTATTCACTCTTGGAGTAAGATTTGAAATTGTGAACACTTGTGATCTCTTAAATGGGAATCATGTTATCATGTTGATGTACATATTGAGCCTACGGGCTGGATTGTTATTTAAGTGTTTTGATGGAGACATGGGAGCCGAGCTCCAGTACTTACTACAGTAAGAAGTGGATGGTTTCCATGGGCTGACCTTTTTAGAGGTGGCATGGAAAACTGTCAAACTAGTTATGCCATTTTAGGTGGGAGTGTAGAGCCCTGACTTGGGTATAGTTGGGTTGTTCGGAGTGACCACACGGACTTCCCAATGCCCAATGCCAAGATACGCGCATCTTGGTGGCTCTAGACCTAACTAAGGCCATGGTTAGCAATGGAGGGTTTTTAAGGCAAATTTGGATACCACTGATTATTGTGACTTGTTGATTTATTTATTTCTAAGCCTTTTGATATTTGAAGCTATCGAAAAGAATTTGTGAAATTGGATTCCATTATTGTATGAATTTCTTGATAATTTCCAAGGGATTTCATTTTGCATTTGATTGAGAAAGCCTATAATCTTATGTTATATTTGTTCTTTAGATTATTTTTATTCTGATTGGGAATTGAAACATGTTTACAACATTTTACTTTCAATTAATCATGCTTGAGCTATAGTCCCATGTTTAACCCCTCACTGAGTAACCTAGTTACTCACTCTCTTTTTCTTCCTTCCAAGTGATAGCACAGCGTAAGGGTGTAGGCGTGAAGTGCTTGACAAGAGTTATATTTGTCTTAACATTTTGAGTTGTGTATGTTGCTTATTCCTTGGCATGTATTATCAGGGATCCACTATGTGTTGTCGAACCCTATTACATCTTTCTTGAATTGAGATACTATGTTATGATAGCCAGATCATATTGTGTACAAGAAGTATACCTTCTACTTCAAGTTGTTGTTATTATTGTCATTATGAACTCCATGTCATGATTATCTATGAGTCATATCTTGTATTAAATGGATGAACATGTGTAGGAATAATTGTGTATGGTGTACTGTTAGACTATTTCTTGTTGTTATAGTGGTTTTCTACAGGGAACAGGTTAGCCTTACGGCGATCTAGGGTTGAGGTAGGTGTTTGACCTCCCCTGGGTTGTCGTGGCGGTATGTCATGTGTGAGACACGTGGGATGGGGCGTGACAGTGAACCTTTAGGTAGAGGGATGCCCCCTTTACCATTTGACTTGATTGTCACTACCTTCATACTCCCGAGAGCATTAGGCTATCATATAAAACTCTAGTGAAGAGAGAGATCACCACCAGGGTTTGTATAGGATTAGGGGTTAAATGCTTTGAGAGAGTGTTTAACCTAATTTTGGGAGTCTAATTGATTACTTGGGATCCCTAGAGTGCAATGCATTTATAGGTGGCTTAGGCGAAGAGAGAGATCACCACTGAGCCTTGTAGGAGAATAGTCACCAGTTGTCATGAGAACGGGATCAATGTATTTCAGGATTTCCACGACTTATCTCAACTTGATTAGGAAGCATGATTTAAATCCCGCACTTCATGCATACAACCCTAGGGGTACCATTACCCGAGCATTCACTCCATTCCGGATTGTATCTCTTTTCTTGTATTTTTGCATTCCCCATATTTTCTTATTTCCTCAAGCATAATTACATTTCATCCAGTAACTTGTTTAAGGTTAGATAATAGAGAAAGACTTAATACTACTACACTCATTCCCTGTGGATTTGACTACATGATCTTCGTGTACATTATATTACTTGTATGACTCGTGCACTTGCAGAGAACGCAACAAAATTTATATCACAAATTTAATTGTAAGGGAATAAATAATCTCATAAACAACAAAACACTTACTAAACAATTTCTTTTCATCAAGTTGATTTACAACCATAACATCAACAAATGATCTAAATATAAACTTTGTCTTGAAAAACTTTCATCTAGAGTATCTACAACATTAGTCTTAAGCATATAATTTAGCATGTACTTGTGATTTGTATTCTTATATTTAATGTAATTGAACCCAAGTACTAAATTTCGCATAAAATTCAATTTTTCTTCATAAATTAATGTTTTGAAAGACCTAAATAAACTTTTGATGAATCCTTCTACCCTATATATTTGGTGAAAAAATTTAAATAATTTATACAAAAAGAATTATATACACTATTAAGGTTAAAGCATGCAACGATATTTATGAGAAGTAACTAATTTTGGATTAAACAAAAATGCATATGCAACCACACTTGTCACAACACCAAAATGGCGTTTTCAAAAAATGGCAGCATAAATGCCGATGAAGATTGTGTTAGTTATGTTCCAGCCATTCTATAAACTCAACGGCGTTATCTACAAACCCACTATTTTAGTGGGGTTTGTTCATTCATAACATAATAATTTTGCTACATTTTTTCAAAAAAAAAAAGTTTTTTTAAATATCTCTAATTTAACATAATTTCTCTTAAAAAATAAATTAGCTCCTCCTCTAATTTTTA
Source organism: Dioscorea cayenensis subsp. rotundata (assembly GCF_009730915.1). Lineage (NCBI taxonomy): Eukaryota > Viridiplantae > Streptophyta > Magnoliopsida > Dioscoreales > Dioscoreaceae > Dioscorea > Dioscorea cayenensis. The sequence goes on from NC_052482.1 coordinate 5,536,252, forward strand.
TTGTTACTAATTTTCTCTTTTTCTTGTTCACTTTTTTTAGATTTTTATTTTTAATTATTTTCTTTTTCTTCTTCTCCTCCTCCTCCTCCTTCCCCTTCTTCTTCTTCTTCTTCTTCTTCTTCTTCTTCTTCTTCTTCTTCTTCTTCTTCTTCTAGTTTCTTCTTTCTGTTCTCTTATTGTAGACTCTTTGACAAGATCCCCTTGCGTATATCCCGCAAGGGCACGGGTTTGTCGAAGTAATAATCCCGGATGAGCGGGTATCGAATCCATAGGGAGTAGGGATTAAAAACACTTAATCCGCTTCTTAGCTATGTGAAAGATCAATAGTGATAAGTGTGACTATGATTCAATTCTCAAAAGTAAAAACAACAAGTAAGAGAGAACGAGTAAAGAAGGAGGTAAGGAAATCGATAAAGATGGGGTACTCGGGTAATGCTCCACCTAGGACAATTGTTTCAATTGCAAGAACCATCTATTATGCTTCCTAATCAATGCAATGGTGAGTCGTGGAAATCCTTAAGTACATAGTCCAAAATCTAAGGTCAACTATGCCTAACTCTATACATGTCCAGGAAAAAAGATTAGATAACCTCTCAACCTCGCACTCGCGTAGAGTTGCAATGAGCTCTAGGGACTCCAAGTGATAAATCTCTTCCTAATTATAGATCTAACCCTTTGGTTCAGGTGGAAGGTCCCTAACCACGATTAAGCCCTAGATACTAAGATTACCTCAACGCTTCAATCCATTGCACGCGCAACTAAGCCCCAGCGAGGGGTCATCCCTTAGACCATTCACTCTATTATGGTCGCAAAGAACTCGAGGAACGGAGGTAGAATCTATTACGTTAGAGGGAAAGGGGACGCCTCCCTGCACTCCTCGACTTACCCTCTCAACCCTCTCCAACCTAGCTTTTGTCTAACGCCGTGGTGTGTCACTCACTCACAAGGTTACCAACAAGAACTCTCAACCCTAGTGTCACTCTAGGGGAAATGTTCATACAATCAAGCATTCAAGGTTGGAACTCACAATAAACATCAATTAATTGAAAGCATAATAAAGAAATTTAATGAAACAAATACATCCTAGGGTTCACAAATACCCAAGTACCCACTAGGGGTTTAACTCTCTATGGAGCTAAGTACAATCAAAGGAATAGAATGTAAAAGCATTGAATCCATAGAGAAACCCCCTCGATAGTCGTGTCGATGGTCTTGTGGAAAGTCCTCTACTCGTCGTCCAAGGATTCCCTCGTCCAGTATAGGATACGCCTCGATGGAAGCTCCCCTACCAACCTTCTTCCCCAGGAATCACGATGTCGGAGCCGTAGAACCTCTCCAAAACCCTAGGCAATACCCCTCGAAACCCTAGCCGAAATCCTCTCTCAAATTGGGGAAAAGATGGAGAAAATAATGCTGAAATAGGCTTTAAATAGGACTGGAATAGGGCATCCACACGGTCCTGTGGATTTTTCACACGCCCCTGTGGAATTTCCACACAGGAATGGGTAATTTCCACACGCCCATGTGGATTCTCTGGAATTGTGATTTTCGGCCGACTGTGAACATTGCTGCTATAGTGATTTGCTACAGTGATTTACTGCGATAACCTGCTATAGTGCTCTGCCAAAAATACTCCCGAATCTACTTTTCATCAAGGTAACATAAACGGGCACACGTTTATGCCGTGGATCGCTTTGCTTCTTCAAAGACGGATAAGTTGATGGAGATCTTGTTCTATGTGCATAAGTCGGAATGCTTGAGTGTGACTGCCCTTGTTCCCCTCCAAATGGTTGTGCGAACTCAAATACAGGGAGGTTGGCACACACTCTAGCATCTCGCACCCGACTCATATCTTCGCGTTTGAACTTTAGCAAGATTTCCTCCAAAATCGGTGCATTGTGATCCACATTGGCTTCTTTCTTTCATAATTGGTTTCACAACCCAACCTGCATAAAAGTAACATAAAAACACACATATTAGTGTAAAACCCCAAGAAAAGGAATGCTCAACATAAGGAAAGAACGTTTCGCATTCATATCACACAAGCACTTATCACTCTTCTTCTTTTTCTTCTTCTCTTCCCTTCCTTCTTTTTCTTAACTTTACATCCACCTAATTTCAATTGAAAAGAGTATTTATAGAAATTAAAAAACATCTAAGCATTTGGCGGCGTTTTTCCTAAAATACCACAAAAATTTAAAGTTTTCAAATAAATGCCGCCAAATTTAATTTTTTTAAAATACATGCCACTAATTTTGAATTTTCAAAATTCGCAGTGTTCTCTAAAAACAAACTATATTTTTAATTTAATAAATTTTAAATTAAAAAAAACTATAATTTGATAGCATTTTCTTGAAAGATGCCTCAAAAATTTAATTTTATAAATTGTAAATTAAATATATATATATATAATTTAGCAGTGTTTGTCTTGACAAACACCGCGAAAGGAAAAAAAATTGGTGCCATTTTATTTACAAATGCCACTAACTTATTATTTTTTGAATTTTAATTTAAAAATATAGCGGTGTTTTTGAAAAATGCCACAAAAGACCAATAATGAAGTGCCGTTTTAAAAAAAAAATAATGCTAAAGTTCAAATGGCTTCTTTCCTTCATAATCGGCCTCACAACCCTATCTGTATAAAAGTAACATAAAAACACTCATATTTGGTTAAAAAACCCGAGAAAGGTAATGCTTAACATAAAGAAAAAAATGCTTTGCATTCATATCGCATAAGCACTTATCAATTACAAAAAAGAAAAATTTTAAATGCAGGAAAAGGAAAAAAGTGACGATTTTCATTGAAAGTGCAAGAGTTTCTTTAAAAAATAATACTAAATAAAATAAAAATTTAAATATTGAAATAATTAATTAATATCAACCCAATTAAAATTTGAGAAATTTTAAATAAAATATTTTCTTTCATGAAAACCATGAATGGCGTATTTGTAAATAAGCTCAACTTTTAAGGGTGAATTAGGCAATACAGAAAGAGGAGCTCGAAATATTTTATTTTATAAAAGATAGAAATATGTACCACATATCGGCCTTGTTCTTCATCTCCTCCGCCGTGTGCTGTCGTCATCGTCGTCGTTGTCGCACCGCCAACATTGGTAAGCCTTCTGCCTCTCCATATTCTCATCTTGGGCTTTGATCACCTCCTCCGATTTCTCATCAAATAATGGCATGTGATCTATTTGGGTTTAGCGTTAGGGCTTTTCTCGCCTTCTAGTTGCTGAATCCGATGTGTGAAATCGTGGATTTGTGAACATTGAAGGGTTTGAACGTCGATTGATTTGGTCTTTTCTGCAATCGCCCGCAGTTGCGTCCATGGGAAAGCCCAGGAAATTCAAGAACAAGGCGCCAGCTTTGGCAGCCTCTGCGCGGGCTTCAAGCTCTTCTAGGAAGATCAAGAAGAAATCCAAGAAGAATACTGGAGATGCTAATCCTCCAGAGCCTTCGAATGCCTTGATGGTGGCTCCTGCTCCGGCTGCCGCTCCTAATGTGGAGACTAAGAACAGGAAAGCAGAGGTTGGGAAGGAGAAGGAGAAGGAGAAGAACAGGAAAGCAGAGGTTGAGAAGGAGAAGGAGAAGGAGAAGGAGAAGGGGAAGGGGAAGGAGAAGGAGGCAACAACAATGGCGAGGACTTCGGGATTCATCTTCATGTGTAGTGCGAAGACAAAGCCGGAATGCTACCGCTACCGTGTGTTTGGGCTTCCGAAGGGGAGGATTGGTGAAGTGGAGAAGATAAAACTTGGGGCTAGGTTGTTCCTTTATGATTTTGATTTGAGGCTTCTTTATGGAGTGTATAGGGCTTCATCAAAAGGCGGGTTAAATTTGGAGCGTGGGGCTTTTGGAGGAGGATACCCAGCGCAGGTACTTTCCTTTGTTTTCTGGTTTTTGTGTTTGTTTTGCTCATTGAAAAGTGGAAACCTCATTTCTCTGCTTGCTTAAACTTGTAAATTTGAAGAACTGATGTTGTGGACCAGGTTAGCTATTCTAGTAGGAGGATCAATGTAGAAATGTGTTTATCGTTTTAAGGAGCAATTAACTCTCTGGAAGGCTATCTCAGTGGGTTTTGATAATGTTGCTTGATGACAAAGTACTTTAAAATTAATTTTATTACAACCCCTTATAAGAAGAGAAGAAAAAGGGATCATGGTTTTCTTGCTTTGTAATAAGAACAACTAGACAAAATATATTGCTGGAGTATGATTTAGACAACGGACTGAAAAATATTGCAAGCAAGAGGAGGACAATACCATGAAGGAATTTTAATAGGCTTGATCCGTTCACGCGCCATATGGCGTTCTTTTCCACTCCTTTCTCGATCTATATTTGATTTTCAAAGGCACTTATATGGTGATTGGATAGTATAACAAGTGTGATTTGGCAAGGTTCAAAGGTGTGTTAGGCCTTGCTTTTTAGTAGTCCAATTAAAATAGAGCTTTCCAAAAGTAGAACGTGTAATAAATAGAACTTTTTAATATATAATTTTGTTGTTTGGCTGTGTTATGGAGAACTTTTATATCATTTTTTTTTTTGTGTAAATTACTTAATAGGACACAAAGCTTTTTAATGCTTTTGGGTTTGTAAATATTTCAAAGCAATGGGAGGTAAACCAAACATTTAAATAAATAAATAAACAAATAAATAAGTATATACATTAAATATTATTATACAAACTAATATTGTTAACTTAAAATATATGGTAATGATGATATGGGATACTTTAAAAATTGATTTTTATCTCTTCTGAGGAAAGAATAATTTTTTAATTAAACTTTTTTTACAGTTTACATGCAAAAGTTCATAAATTTTGTTGTTTGGAGTAGAGTATTTTATTTTATAAAGCTTGCAAGAGCATTTAAGATAAATCTGATGAAAAGATGCAGTTAATTTGGATGTAAAATTTGAATAGTAGATTTTAAAAACAGCTTGTATCTAAAACTCTAATTTTTAGTTTAAAAGTTAGGGCGGTTTTTAACTTTTAAAAAAAGCTGAAACTTGTTTTTAATTTTTGCCCAAACATTCATTTTAGTTTGGGAAGAGTTTTTGTTGGTTAGAAAGCTGCTTTCTAGCTTCTCAAAATGCAACACCTTACACACCCTTAGGCTGTTTTGGATCTTCCCAATTCCCAATAAGGATTGGAAATTTCAATGGAGCTCTCAGATGTTTAGTAATACGTAATAATTTCCCAGCTAGGTTTAGTAACTAGTTGTATAGCGTCAAATTACTCTGAATTTGGGCTTCGCCATAAGAAGAAATCATATGCTTCTGTTTTCTCCTATAATCATGTGCTTCACCAATTGTTGTTTTTTTGTTCCATCCTCTTTAATGGCTCTGCTCTACTATAGGTTTCTATTTTTATGTGCCATTTGGACCACTTACCTTATCTACGGAAACATTCCATTTATGGTACAATCAGATATGAGAAATGTGGCGTTATGTGATTGGTCAGCAAGAAACCCCAATTTGTGGAGTAATAAGTGGAGAAAATTCTAAGAGACTACCTGGAGGAGCTGATTAACCAGCACTGACATGATTTTCGTAGCCTAAAAATGGCTGGAAAAGATTGCTTTTCCAGTGGGCTATTTTGATTCCCATGTGTGGTTTTCTTTGTAATTGTGATTTGACATTTCCTATTAAAGGGAATGCTCTTGCTGACTTCAATTGGTTAGAAACACATATCTGCGTGCATATACCAATACATATACACGTGTGTCTCTGTGTATTGCCTTTTGAAAATGGTCAGTTTTATATCTCTATCCCTCTCAAGAAGCTTAAAGACTGTTACTAGAAATGAGAGATATAATTGCTTATGTCCCTTTAGAGGTATGCGCCAGCCATCTAATTATTAGTAAGAGTAACTGTATAGTACATTAATCTAGTAATTGTCACTTTGTTTATATGTTTGTCGTTTTTGTGAACAATGAGAATTTACTGCAAATATAAAGTCTTAATATAGAAAACTGTTCAGTTTACATTAAAGAAAGACCATGTAAGAAAATGACAGGATAGAATTCTTTCCATACTGGAAGATCCTCCAAAAAGTTTTGGCCTTTCTTTAGGGTCTTCTTTGCATTATTTTCCCTGACTTAACCTACCCCACATGCTGAGAAAACAAAAAGCGTGACGTATAGGCCCTGGCCATTCAAATGCGTTTTTGGATCCAGCTAGCGGACTGACCTTTCAATGTCCAGTGGAACAGCGAAGCGCTTTGAAAATTGAATGGGAATAACCACATCCCATTCTTCCAGTGTAACACATATCATAGTTATAATTGTGTTTCATTTTGGGCAGCCACGTGTTGTCCAAATTCCTAGACTAAGAAATTACTTGTGGTTTTTTTTTTAAAATTTCAAAATTCTCCAAGATTTGAAATGGCTACAGCAGTCTTTCCTGTGGTAAATATAAAATTGAGGTGCTGTTTCTATTTTCTCTAGGTATCATCTTGAGATTGCATATATATGCTTGAAATTGGCATTGAATTGGTGTTTCACTTTTAATACATTTGTTTGGGCTAGATTAATTATTAAGTAATTCCTTTTTTTATTTGGTTTGTCAAACAGGATCCACCATATTAAAGAGTTGATCAGACTAAATTAATATGGTTTGTTGGGTTAGTTTTCTATTATTTATATGTGAGAGGAGGCAAGGTATATTATGAAATTTACTTGATTAATCAAGAAATCTTCTGTTCACACTAGCAAATCAATCTAGAGCATTTCGGCTTTTGTTGGCCGGTCTTTTGGTCTTTCATCTTGAAATGGTCGTCCCTATCATGATCTTGGAAGGTATTTCCTCGAAGTTTTCTATTAAAGGGTAGAGAATATTTATCACTCTTTTGTTGTGAATGGTTATATTATTTATAAACATTTTAGTAATAAGGCATTCATATACACCTTTTTGTTGTAAATGGTGATTTTATTTATCACTCTCTATTATAGTAAATATTTTTTTCCTTGTCGAGCATATTATTTGGGTACAATCTTTGGAAGACTGTGATTCATGATGAATCTGTTAATTGCTTGATTATCTAAGAACATCCTCCTTTAAGAGCATTATTGAAGGATTTTTAGTTACTCAGGGAGCAGGTGGACCAATACTGTTTTCTTAAGTCTGTGTTTTCTCTTTATTTCCATGTCTACTTGGACCGTAGATTGTTTAATTGGAATATATGATGGTTTGTTTACCAGATCAAGGTCTTATTGCTTCCTTTTAAATCATTCTATGGGATTATAACTTCTTTTATTGTTATTGGTTCATCGAGTACTCATCTATTATGAAAGTAACTTAGTTTTCCTTTCACTATTTTGAAATAGTGGGTGCATACATATTTTCCTGCATCACACATGATGATTATGTTATACATTCTGCCGTTATCATCATAATTTTTTGTTTATTGGATGGTAGCATGTGTACTAATACTCTTCGGTGACCTTTGGTAACATCTGTTATCCATTCTCTTTGATTTTCCATTTTTAATTCTAGTAGATTGGGACTTGATGCTTGAGGTGTATGATTAACTCCTGACTTTATTCCATATCATTCAACAGACGATTGGTATATCTTTCTTTCTTGGTGGTTTCTTGTGTTGCTTTTCTTTCCTGGCATAGCCTTGACCCTCCCATTGCATTGGAAGAGTGCACGCATGCATGTATATAAATATGTATATACACCCACATTCATATATACATATTAGCTGTGTTGCTTAAGTTGAAAATGGGATTACTTTGTATTGGTATTTTCATGGGTCATTGAATTTTATTTTTTCTTTTCTGAAGGGACAATTATGTGAACACTGTAGTACAGTGAGTGGAGATCCATTTGTTTTAGAGGTTAGGTAGCTCTGCCCCAAATGGAACCATGCAGTTGCAAAGGTTCCACCATAGAATTTCAATAGCAGGAGAATTACAATTTAATGAGAATACTGCTGTTTCTTAACAGCTCTCAAATTCAATTTTCTTCTTGCTCAAAATTGAAAACTGCATATTGTGAGCGGCATAAGTGGTTAATCCTGGGAAGTTCAACATCCTGGCAGTATTTGCTACAATTTGTCGTATGTGACTTTAAAAACTAGATAACTTGATGGATTCAAATGCTTCTTATTTCATTATTTGCCCGAGGAATCTTCAAGGCAGAATCTATAGATTTAACAAGTAGATCTCATCAGAATCTTGAAAGAAAGAAAAGAGGACTAGGAAGCCACCTTCGATTATTGCAGAGTGATAGGTTTAATTTTCTTTTTTCTGTTTTTCAAGAAAGGATCGATTTCTTAATGAAGGAAGAACACTATTGTTCTCACACCTTCTTGTTCTTTGTGAAGAATGGCAATGAAAAGTAGAAAAGGGTGAAAGTTAAAATTAAGTATAATGGAAAGTGAAGAAATGTGGAAGTTGTATGGGTGCTACTTATTAACTATGGTCTATTGATACATCAGCTTTGCATCTGTTTTGGTTGATAAAGGCTGATAAAATGTTAATACTTATAGTGTTTGCCTCCTTCCAAGTTTGTTTTTATCCTATACAAACACATTAATACTTTATTTGCAGTTTAAATAAAGGCATTCTTTAATGCCGTTTGGGTTAGCAAAACATTTGGATGCAGTTAAAGGGTGGTGATTAATAAATAGTTTGGATATGTTTATGTTTGGGAAGGGATTAGGTCGTTATCAATTTACTTGACATTTGATAAGTTGAGATTGAAGTAATTGGACATCAGTTGTCTGAGTAAGATAACGTTTCCATTAACATGTAACATGTTTGTTACCCTGTTACTTAAAATTTTGTGGTGCTCTTATTTTTCAGGTGAACTTCAAGATTGATAAGGACTGTTTGCCCTTGCCTGAAACTGAATTCAAGCAAGCTATTCTAGACAACTATTACTCAAAGAACAAATTTAAACCAGAGCTTAGCAATAAACAGGTAAGTTTGCAGTGTGACCCTGTTTTTGTCTCAAAGTTTGTATCATTATTTTATCTTTAAATAATTGTATAATTAGCCTTAAAGTTCCATGTTTTTATTTAGATTTTTGGTTGCTTATTACTTGGGTTGGATTTGCAGGTTCACAAGTTGTTGTCGTTGTTCCGTCCTATTGCTATGCTGCCTCGATCAGTGCCCTCTCCTCAAATTATTGAAGATTCCCACCCTTCAGCGTCAGCTCACTTGCTTTTTGAGGAGCCTTATAGATCTGAACGTCATGCTCGTGATCCTCCTCCAATTGGATCCCGATATGCACCTTTCCCAAGTCATCCTCGAAATGAACAATATCTACCAGCAACACAATATGCTTGCCCCCCTTCTGCGGCTGATCACCGTGTGCCAATGACTATTTCATCCACAATAGATGCATACCGGACAGCTCTAAGTGATCCATATCAGGGGCAAACCTTGCTTTCGTACTATCAAGAGCACCCGCTAGTTTCTTCTGAGGGGTATGTATTTGGTTTTAATTTTCCTACGGAGAGGATGTTTTTGTAGGTTGTTTAATGAGAATCATGATAGTAATATAGCATCGGAGGTCAACAATATTAAGGTTAGTGATAGAATTAAATATGTGGGAATGCTGGATTTGATTAAATTAAGTATGCTATTAGAAAGATGAAAGTAGGGAAATGTGTCGGTCTAGATGATATCCCAATAGAACTTTGGAAGCTCTCAGGGATGAGAGGATATCATGTTTGACTACACTATTTAGCATGATAATATGTTCTGGGAAAATGACAAAGGAAGAGTATTTTAGTACCAATATATAGAATAAAGGTGATATTTAGTTTGCAACAACTATCGTGGAATTAAACTTATGATCCATTATGAAATTTTGGAAGAGAGTGATTGAGCAAAGGTTGAGACGTGAGACAATTATTTTTAGTATTAGTGGAAGAGGAGTATTTTAGTACTAATATATAGGATAAAGGTGACTTTTAGTTTGTAATAACTATCGTGGAATTAAGCTTACTAGTCGTTATGACATTTTGGACAGGTTGAGGCGTGAGAAAAGTGTTTTTTTGAATCAATTTGGTTTTATGCCTAGAATGTCAACTATAAAAACAAATTATATAATGAGATAGTTGATGGAGAAGTACAGGGATAGAAATAAAGATTTGCATTTTTTTTTTATATTTAAATTTGGAAAATGTATGATAGGGTACATAAGGAGGTCTTCGAGTGGGGTTTAGAAAAGAAATATGTTATAACTAGGTACGTAGATCTAATCAATGATATGTATGATATCTCTGTGACTAATATTAGAATGGTAAGGGGAGACGCTAGAGTTTCCAATTACGATAGATTTACATTAAGGTTTAATATTCAGCCCTTATTTGTTCGCTTCAGCTATGGATGGACTAATTAGATATATTTAAGGTCAGATCTCTTGGTGTATGTTTATTGCTGAAGATGTGGTCTTAGTTGATCAAAGTAGGGAAGGCATTAATTTGAAGTTAAAGATGTTCAAAGTACTTTAGAAGCTAAGGGTTTCAAGTTAAGTAAAAGATGGAATATCTGAAATATAATTTCGGGTATTAAGACAAGTAGAGAGAGAAAGAGGGAGGGGGGTTAGAATCGATGATACTAAGATTAGTAGAAACAAAAGTTTTCGGTATCTAGGTTTTGTAGTCTAAGATGACGGGAGCTTATAGAATATGTCTATGGCAAGATGAGTAAAATGGAAAGGAGTTTCTTGAGTTTATGTGATTGTAGAAGACCTCTTAGTTGAAAGATCAACTTTATGGAGCTCTTGTTATGTTAGCTATGATGTACGGGTTAGAATGTTGGACAGTTAAGAAACAACATACTTAATGGATGGGTTGTGGCATACCTATGAATGCTTGGATGGACGCCAGGCTTTACTAGGAGGGACTGATTAAAGAATGAATTTGTTCGAAATAGATTGGTAGTGACACTATTATTTACAATGAAGAATTGATTAAGATGGTATAGACATGTCCTTATATGATTGGTAGATACCTCCATAATAAAGATCAATTTTATGGAGCAGTTGTTATGCTAGCTATGATGTACAGGTAGAATGTTGGACAGTTAAGAAACAACATACTTAATGGATGGGCTGGCTAAGCTGTGAATGCTTGGATAGACGCTAGGCTTTACTAAGAGGGACTGATTAAATAATGACTTTGTTTGAAATAGATTGGTGGTCGCATTATTACTTACAATGAAGAATTGATTAAGATGGTATGGACATGTCCTTATATGATTGGTAGATGCCTCCATAAAAAAAGTGGAATCTCTTTGGTTGGATGGTCATAGACAAGGAAGATGCAGACCTAAAAGTTATTTAACAGAAACATTACAAAATGATTTATCAGAGTTTAGTCCATCTAGCCTCTTGGCTATTGATAAAACATGTTAAAGGAAAGATTCATATAGCTGACCCTAAATTGTTGGGGCTAATGGCTTGTTGTCCAATGTTCTTCTTTGGAGTTCTACTGAAGGATTTAGCATCTGCAAACTCAATTATTTCTCATTAGCCATTTTGCCCTCTCTATAGGCAGTTTTTCCCATGCGCATTTTTGTCTTTGCTCGTATTTTCTGTACTAACCACTTTCAACTTTTTAGATGGATTTAGCTCTGTTGTGTCGAGTAGCTCATCCTGCTCATTTGCGGTTAACATAAAACTAAATTTTCTTTTTCAGTCTCCAAAAAATCCATGAAATTTCGTATTTTTGGAACATTTATCTGATGAATCCGAAGCCAAAATCTTAAATCAAGAATGATGATACCTTGGACAGTGTCTTATTAGTTACTGTACATCATTGTTTCTGGACTTACAACTGATGTTAGACTTTCTGTTATGATATTTGAAATAGTCTATCTTTCCAGTGTTGTTTATAGGATGGTGCCAGAGGTGATTACCACAAGAGACGCTCTGCGTCCAGTCAGGGAGCATAGACCCCTTGTAGATGCCCTCCCTCCATCAAGAGACAACCGATCTCTTGTGGATCCACTCCCTCCAGGGCGAGACTACCAAACTCTTGTAGATCTGCACCCTACTGGAAGAGACTACCGGTCTCCTGTGGATCCACTTCCTCTTGTTAGAGACCACCGACCTCTTGGGGATCCCCTCCCTCCAAGAGATTACAGACAGCATCCGAGCATAGACACCGGTAATATTCCCCAAGCAGATCGATTCGATGGGCTCAACCATGTGGAGCAATCTGTAACCTATGTGGGAGTGCCTCAACTGAGTTATAGTTTTCCTGCCTATGAGAATCCTCAGCGTACCACATATGTTTCTGAAAGCCTTCAGACATATGCACCCGTTGAAGTGACACCTCTGCAGAGTTACAGTTCTATGTCCTATGTGGATCCTCATCATGCAGCATACGCAACTGATGGTCTTCTGAGGCCAGTCTCCAGCAGGGCTGATTTGCAAAGTGCACCTGTCTCATCCCTTTATTCGTTTGTGGGTGCAGCACCTACCTATCGGTAGTTGGGTTCTAACTCTATGTATGTTGTGTCTGCCCCCTCTGGGTCAGACGTTTCAATGTTAAATTGTGAATCGCTGCGCTGCTCTTTTGTTCTGTGCAATGTGGGAACTATGCAAGTGAATCCTAAGCAGAGATCATTAGAAATCCTAGCAAAGCAACAACAAATGCTTATCTCTAGTTTCGATTATCTTGATGTGCTTTTGTCTCACCTTTTTGCCTGCTGTTTTGTGAAGTGGTGTTAAGTTGCATCTCTTTTCATTTTAGACTATGCAAATCATATCATTAAGATGCTGTATTATTGTCTGCATTCTTGGATCAGCATTTTGTATTCTGTGGCTTTGTAGCTCGTCGTATTCTTCATGTAATGTGTAGAACTGTGAACATCATCTTTCAAGAACATGACAAGGTAGGTTGTGTTCCCATTGAGGCCAAATGGAGGGAAAATGTAAAATGAAAAGCAGTTTTCTTTCTGATTTTTTTTTTCCTGACTTGAATGATCTAAAATATATGATCTATTGACAGGAAAATGTATTGTTATATTCCTTCCATGTATTTCCATTTAAAACTCACACGGCCCTTTATTTTCCTATAGAATTTTGATCTCAAATATTTTTCACTTGTTGGGCAGCATGGTACTTGATTTAGGTGCATGTAGGTGGGAATTTTTTTTTCATATTATTATTATTATTAAGATTATTTTTCTGTTAATCTGTGGATCTTCGGGAGTGAGTTTGAAGGGAGATATGAGATTCTTAGACCATTTAGGGAAAGCACTTCCTGAGTCCTGACTGTATAATCAGGTGTAATAATATTATAAAAGAATAGGATATTTTTCTCATAATTTATCTTCATGAGAGTTTATTTCATGTAGTTAGTCCTTTCAATTTCTCAATCCATTCTCATAATAAGCACTTATTTTAAAAACAAAATCAGAAATTTCCTTATCAAAAGCTCCAATTGAAATCTCAATATTTCGTAGATGGTTATTTTTACATTGTTGTATGTGTTTAGTGAATTTGAAAGATTTACTTATCTTAAAAGATGCTCACATTTAAAAATTCCGACAGTGAAACATTTGTCATTTTTCTTCATTATTTAAGTATTCCACAACAAAGGATTTTGAAGACTTCTAAAATTTCTTAGACCTTCAGAACTAAGAAGTGCCTTAATTTGGATGCAACTATAATTATGCTTTTTTTATTAAGGAGTGACATTCCTGGTGGTGCAATAAGATTGGAACTTTCTCAGAAAACCTTGGTTAGGGAAGTTACTGTCAAAGAATGATGGAAACCGTATTTCAAGGAAACTGCACGTGATTTTTTGTTGTTAAAATTTTCATTTTTAATTCTTTTTTTATAAAACATTTTAAAATGAAAATTTGAAAATGCCAGTCAATGATGTGCAAATATGCTTAAATAGAAAATTTTAAAATAAAAAGTTTTATATAATTGATATTTTCTCCTAAACTCAATTAAAATTGTTTATTTGTAGTACGTATAATTAAATAGTGTTTTATAATGTGTATCGTGATTTTATTATTTTATTCCAACATGTACGCCGAATGAATTCTAAGAAGCAAATACTTTCAAACACTAATATTTAACTATATAAATTTGTAAGGTATATAACCCAATATGATTTGGTAGATTGGTGATTATCTATTATAATACACATGCAATGATTGAAACAGATTGTTACATTAATAAAATCTAGGATTATGACATAATTCAACAATAATAACATTTTTATTAGTTTGAAATATAATAAATACATTTAAATTTCACATTAAATAAATCCTAATTTCTTAAATATGTTAAATATGGGTGCATTTAGAAAAAAAAGGGAAGGGAAATAATTTATGAAATGTGAGTTTTAGGAGTTATAAATGAAAATTGGCAATACGGGTTATATGAAAACCCAAAATTTGACCTAAATTTAGTGGTCACTTTAATAAAATGTGTTAAAAGACTTGTTTTTTTTATTAAACAACATTTTTATTGAAAAAAAATACTTATTTGATAAATAATTAAGTTGAGGTTTGGCAAACTCCCAAGGAAGGTATCCTTCCAAGCTAATTTTTGCAATAAATTCCTTAAAAACTCACTCTTATTATCCAATCAAACATCCTTGGTTAGAGGTGGGTATGGGCATGTTAATTGGACTTACTAAGTCCAACTCGTTGGGTTTGGTTCATCCAAATTATAACTTGGGCCCAGGTTGGCCAGAAACTGCCGGTTTATTGGTTAATTGGTTGGTTAACCTATGAATTGGTTTTTCTTAAAATAAAAAATAATATAAAAATTAAAAAATGGAAAATAATTCCTTATAAATCACAATAACTTGAATTTAAAAATAAGTTAATGATAAAGGGCTTGTACTTAATTCATTTACTATCGAATCATGTTGGTTACTTATCTTATTAGGTGTGAGAGAAAGCAAAACTTGCATAGCTCTTTACCATTGATTAAAGTTGTTGCCAACTTGCTTATTTGCCATCATTAGGTTCCATCTCAGCCTCAGTCTGGAGGTTGCTGTTGTGCTCAATGATAAGTGTGTGAGTGTACATGTATTTCTATTATTTTCAAATTTAATTGGCATGCATTCAATTTTTTATTTGGAAAATGGTATATATCGTTCTCAGGGCAAGGACAAAGCATAAAGTGCTCGAGGGAGCTTAGTGAAGCAACTTAGGAGCAATTGGATGGAAAAAGAAGCTCTCTCAACATTGCGCCAAGGAGAATAAGGCAACCATGACATCTTACCGCCCCCTTTGTCTTACTTACGACCTTAAGTATCGAATAGAAGAGCTTACAGGAAGGCTTATTTCCATAAGTTGGACCATAATAGCAAGATAAAAGGGCTTACGGGTAAGGCTTACCCTCGTAAGTTGGTTTGTAAGGTTAGGTAGAAGAGCATACTTGGCACACTTATCCCACTAAAGGAGGTCACAAGGATTAGACAGAAGACCTTGTGACCCATGGTTTATGGTCGTAAGTTAGACCATAATATCAAGACAGACGACCTTACAGGTAGAACTTACGGTCGTAAGTTTCTGACAAGGCCCGCAGCTTTTCATCTCTAGGTTCTTACAGCCTTGTCCATAAGCTTGTTTGTTGCCTGTAAATGAAAGGGTATAAAAGGATTTATTGAGGGCTGCTATTGAGGATCTATTGGGGGTTGAGCAAAAGAAAAAAAGGAGAAGACTTCGAGGGGTTCTTCCTCTAGTAATCTAAGCAAGATCTAAGCTTCACCAAGGATCTAAGGCATCAAGAAATCTGTTGAGGGATGTTCTCAGCGGCGGTGTTTGTGGAAGACTCATGGTGGTTCATTTTCAAAATAGGATGGAGAAGCCTAAGGGATTTTTAATGCCTTTTATTACTTTAATTGCCTTTTTTGGATTATATGATTGTTCTCCATTGATCTGAAACTAATCTTCATGGGATTTTGGCATAGATGAAACCTAGGGTTTATTTTAATTGACATTGATTGTAGACTCTTAATCTTTCATCAACTTTTATAATGTATTATCATATTTTGAATTCAATTGTGTGTTGTTATTGTCTTGAACTCCATTATAGCGAGATCCGCGAGTTTATTGTTTGATGTATGCATGTGATGATCAAGAGGTCCATTGTGTATAGGTATATTGCAATTGGAGAGGGACACTAGTCAATATAGAAATAGGGCTATTCTCTTGTTTCTTCTGAGTGAGCTAATATTAGGGCGTTGGTTGTTAATGCAATCATAGGTAGTGAAGATTAGTAAGAGATTCTAATCCTCCTTTGTATGGGATTAAAGTTAACCGCTTCAAGGAAGGATTGACTACTTCTTGAACCCTGGTTAATCTCTAGAAAGAGTTCATGAGTGTATTGCGGTCACAGGGTAGTTTGTATTAGCATTGTATGGGACCAGTTATTGTTCATCTTGAGAAAGGGGTAATACATTCTAGGAACTTTATTGGCTTAAGTAATTTGCAATTAACCAGTGCAACCTTGTCTATTACTTCTTTAGAAACCCTGGAGAAGTCTATTCCCAGACACCTCCATCTCATGCTTGATTGCCTTCTTAGCCTGTTTAACTGATTAGTTTCCTTCATTTTACTGTAGCAGTTACTATTCATAGAGTGCAGAAAATGAAGAACCTGGAAATCCACACGCCTGTGTGGAAATTCCACATGGCAGTGTGAAATCTTGATTTTAGCCCTTTAAATATCGCTTCAAAGTATCGTTTTGGGGATCTTTTTCCTATTTTCTGGAGGGAGCGCGGCTAGGGTTTGGAGAGATTTTTGCTGGGATTTTGGAGCATTTCTATGGCTCTTGACATTGATTTCCTTCGAAGGAGAGTTATTGGGGGAGCTTTTGACCTGATTGATTCGGCGAGGTGTGCTCTAGGCTCGACGGAGGAGTCTTTGGAGAAGAAAAAGTGGCTCTTGGAGACAATTACCACGGATGACAAGGGGGTTATTTTTATGGAGTGTTTGCATTTACGTTTGATTTTATATTTAATTATGTATTGCTCTATGGAGAGCTAAACCCCTAGTGAGTATTTGGACTTGTAAACCCTTGGATGATTTTGTTTCGTTAACTTCTATTATGTTTCCTTTAATTGATGTTTTAATCGACTTTCAATCTTGTCTTCCTATTGATTTGATTTTCCTTCAGAGTGACATTAAGGTTGAAAATTCATCTAGGTAACCCTTTGAATGAGGGACAGCTTCATTAGGGTTAGACTTAACAAGATTGAAGAGAGTTGAGTGGGTGAGTCGAGAGGTAGCGGAACGACTTCTTTCCCCTCCGACGTGATTTATCCTACCTCCACATTCCAAGAGTTCTTTATTATCATGATAGAGTGAAGTGCTAAGAGATCTTATCCACTGGGCTTAGTTGCGCGAGCAATAGAGTGAAATGTTGAGAAATCTGTAGTGTTGGGGCTTAGTTGTGATTAGGGATCTTTCGCTTGGACTAAAGGGTTTGATCTAAATTAGGGAATATGTTTAATCACTTGGAGTCCCTAGAACCTCAAGCAGTCTCACACAGTGTGAGGTATTGAGAGTATCTTTTTCCACCAGGGCATAGTGTATAGGGCTAGTCACGGTTGACCTTAGGTTTGGGACTGTGTGTCTTTGGATTTCTATGACTCATTAAACTTTGATTGGGGAAGCATAATATTAGTCTTGCACTTCAAACAATAGTCCTAGGGTGAGCATTGTCCGAGCACCCCAGTTTACCATTGATTATCTCTTCCGATTACTCTTGCTTATTCTCTTTTCTTCTCTTTTTATTTTTATTAATAGTTTGAATCACAATGACCAATTGGTTTTCACTTTAGCTAATTAGCAATAATTCTTGTTTCTAGACATCTATTCCCTATGGATTTGAATACCCACCCTTTGGTTACTTTATTACTTCGACAACCCGTGCACTTGCGATACACACACCAAGGGGTGTGTCAGTGTTCTTTCTCTAGTCCAACTCAACATTTGCATTGTAGGCTAGATAACATGGTGAATGATTAGTACAAGTACTTTGTAGTTCTCTATGGGATCGACAACCGCTCTCAAGTACATAATACTACTTGTATGGCACACGCACTTGCATAGAATGATATTAGTCCCGTATCACTCATCATGTTGTTAGTGAAGAAGAAGTCATTAATTTCAGGGCTTCTCATCTTTGTTTCTTATTGTGTAACTTGAGGACACTTCTAATCATCCATGTAAACTTGAATTAAAATGTTTGGTGGTGTCAAATGGGAACGTGTTGTTGTTAGGATTATGCCCTCGAATGCCAACGAGGATACTTGTATTAGGGCATTTCATTTGTATTATACATTCTTATTCTTATTATTATTATAGGAATTTATTTTGATGTTCATATAAATCTTGTGATGGCATTATAATTAGTTTTGAATATCATAGTCCATGTGTATTAAGTTAAATCTTTTACTCTTTGTGGAATTCATTCTCTTGGAAGTAAACGAGTCAGTATCCTATGTGACTATAAGTATGTAAGATTAGAAGACCTTGGCCAAGGCAGTCAAACTAATTGTGTGGGACACGAAGGGTAGTTTGGTAATCTCACCCGACTATAGTTATTTGCATGTGATCGAGTTTAGTGAGTTTGACAATTACCATGGCTCTCACTCGGTTGGGATACAAGAACGAAAGGTTTATACACATATGGTAATCATAATCGGAAAGGTTCGTAATGATCTACTCATTCGTATTCAATTGGGCTACGACGTGGAGCCACAGGGCTGGCTAAGTGTCACCCACATCCTTTGGTATCCTTCCATTGCCAATCGAAATGAACCTGGGGAGTTATGCCTAAAGGGATAAAGAATCAGTCTCGTTTTGAGTACAGGGGTAAAATTGTCAATTAACAATTTTACTTCATGGGATGAGTGAAATTGTAAATTGGTCAAGGGTTTTTGTCTTAAGTTTAAATTTTGATTTAAATTCGATGGAGTTGAATGGATAATCAAAATTATAAGGGCTCAAAGATAAAAGTGGTTTTAGTTAGATTAGGACGCATATTTCTAATAAAACTTCTATGGTAATGTTTATCATATTATGAAGGTTCATATTTTGAATAGGACTTCATAATTGAATGATGTTTATCATATTATGAAGGTTCATATTTCGAATAGAACTCATAATTGAATAATGTTTATCATGTTTTATGAAGTTTCTATAAATATGACTCCTCTCCAACTATAGACTCATCTCAATTAATTCTCTAGTGAGAAAATCCCCTAGCTCTCTCTTCCTCTCTAACCCTAGCCGCTATTTGGAAAAGAAGAGGAGATTGTCTCTTAATTCCTGCGTGTGATTTAGAGGCGTGGAACTTTCATTCGGCGCTAGGAGATCTACGACAATCCAAGAGATAAGTTCGGCGCATCAAAAGATAGAAAATCATTAAGAGGTAATTTTCTAGGCATTTTAATTAAATTAAGATGCTCATTAAAACAATTAGAATATATATCACAAATATATTATTGCTTCCGCATGCCCTTTTAATGTTATTTGATTTTTGTGATATTACCTAACAGTTGTGTCATGCTTGTTTTCACTTACATTTTTAAGTTGTATCATGCGATATTACCTAACTTGTAAAAATATATAGCTATATCGGAGGGAAGACATCTGATAAGTGCTTGCGTAGACATATTTTGTTATATGTTTTACATGCATTGAGCATCATTTTTACCATGGTTTATGTCTCATATAGTGTATTTGGCGTTCTTTTGTGTAATTAGGTTGTGAATGCCTTGAAGGAAGAAAAGAAAGCAAAGATAGGCTATAAAGACACATTTTGGGAGTTCTTGTTCAATTCAAAGATCAAAACACAAGAGGAGCTCATGAACATGGAGGTGTATGCCAACTTCTAAGGGGATTCAACCAATTTTCTAGTTGGAAGGGCACATAGGCAGTCACATCTCCATGCTCTTTCTCTTTGTGAAGAATGCAAGACCTTTCAAATGATGAGTCGATGAAGAAAAGTCTTATAACCTACCATATGGATGTGTGACCGACCATGTGGCCTCAATAGAAGAGTGTTTGAACCGCGTTTGTGAAGAGGCTGTAGCTAAATACTATAGCCAAACAACACAACAATTTTACTGTAGTAGTACTGTAAAAGAAGCACTGTTCACATGACCGCGTGAAAATTTCACGTGACCGCGTAAATATTCCTGCAGCTCACGCGGGCATTTGTAAATTCTATGTGGGCACGTGAAGGCACGTGACAACTGTAGTTTATTACATAAATAGGCCGTTTGCCCTATTCTTTGGAGACTTTTTGCAGGGCTTTTTGCGAGCACTGAAAGGGCAAAGTGGCTAGGGTTCTATAGGAGTTCTTTGGCTTGATTGGGGGCTGTTCTTTACCAACTTTGATCTTTCTTTCCTCTGTCATAGCATTGAGAGAGCTTTTAGCAACCTATCTTCAGAGAAGGATTCTTCAAGACGTTGAGCGACCTATCAAGGCCATTATCACGAATTCAAGGGGGGTTTTTCTCCATGGTTTACATTGTTATTCATTGTATTAATCTTTGTTTTTTTAACTTGCTCCATGGAGGGCTAAACCCTAGTAGGTATTTGGGCATGTGAACCTTAGGATCTTCTCTTTTGTATTGATTTGCTTTATGTTTTCTATTAAATCCGAGTTGATTTGAGTTTTAATCTTGTGTTCCCATGGGTTGCATGTTTTATTGATCCTTGTGGTTGATTGTATATGTATGATTTGTTATTTTGATGAGAGAGAGGTCTCCATTAAAGTTAGAACTCCAAGGTTAAAGGGGTTGAGAGGGTTAGTCATGAGATAGTGAAGTGTCCCTTTTCCCTTTCGATGAGTGTTTCCTATCTTTGTATTCCCTAGACTTTATGCAACCATATTTGGTGTGAGGCATGAGATTGAGAGATTTCCCCACCAAGACCTTATAGGGGGTTAGAGATCTTTCACCTAGAAGTAGGGTTAGATTTATCCTTTGGAATTGGTTTCACTTTTAGGTATCCTTAGAGCTTATTGTGGTCATATGGGGTGTAAGGTGTTGAGATTGAGTGATTTCTCCACTGGAACCTTGTAGGGGACTAGTACCAGTGGCTTGGAGGCAAGGGTCAGTTGTTCTTGGATAACCTGAATTTATTAATCTCGGTTTAGAAGCATTTAGCAAGTCTTGAGCTTCATTTTAGATCCAGGGGAATATCTTAGAGGCAAGGGTCAGTTGTTCTTGGTCCACATGGGTGCGTGGGGGCACATGCTAGACGCGGTCTAAGGCCTATAAATAGCCATTTTGCCCTATTCTTTCTCATCTTTTGTGCGGCCCAAGAGGGGTGAGACGGCTAGGGTTTGGAGAGGAGGTCTTTGTGGCTTTGGAGTTGCTTTGTCACCAACTTTGATCGATTCCTCCTCCGTCATAGCATCAAGGAAGCCACCGGTGAACCTAGCTTCGGAGTGGGTCCTTCAAGATGTCGAAGCTCTCCATCAAGGCCATCAGTTCATATATAAGGGGGTTTATTTCTATGGTTTTAATGTACTTTCATTCATTGATGGTGTGTTTTGTATGTTGCTCCATGGAGAGCTAAAACCCTAGAGGATATTTGGGCTTTTGAACCCTAGGATTCTCATCTTTTGTGGATTTGCTTAGTGTTTCTATTTAATCCGAGTTTGATTAAGTTTTAATCTTGATTATCTAATGCTTTCTTGCCTTATTGATCTTTTGGTTATTTGGTTTGCTTGATTTGTTACCTTGGTGAGGGAGAGGTCTCCATTAGGGTTAGAATCTTGACAAGGTCCCCTTGCTTATATCCCGCAAGTGCACGGGTTTATCGAAGTAATAATCCCGGGTGAGCGGGGTCGAATCCACAGGGAGTAGGGAGTAAATCCACTTAATTCGATTCTTAGCTATGTGAAGTACCAATAATGATAAGTGTGGTAATGATTCAATTCTCAGAAATTAAAAGCAATAAGTAAGAGAGCAAAAGTAAGGAGGAGGCAAGGCAATCGATAAAGATGGGGTACTCGGATGATGCTTCACCTAGGATAATCGCTTCAAGTGCAAGAACTCTCTATTATGCTTCCTAATCAATGCAATGGTGAGTCGTGGAAATCCTTACATACATAGTACCAAATCTAAGGTCAACTATGCCTAACTCTATACATGTCCCGGAGGAGAAATCGAACAATCACAACACCTCGCCCTCGCATAAAGTTGCAATGAGCTCTAGGGATTCCAAGTGATAAATCTCTTCCTAGAACCGCATGGCCAGGCATCAACAATCCAAAAATACAACTCAATAATATCTCTAACTTCGTTCTAAACATAAATCATTGTTCCAATTGAAGAAACGAAGCATTATTAACCAGATTAATCAATAGAAATCATGAATTGACGAAGAAGATGATGAAAAAGGATTTACCGATGAGGAGAAGTGAGTAAATGAAGAGTCGGCCGGAAAACTTTGCTAAAATCCCACCAAACTAGCGCAATGGACTAGGAGAGTATTGTGAGAGTGTTTTCAAGTGAAAAAGGAGTCGTGAAGAGGGAGAGAAATCATCCTCTATTAAACAGAACTCGCGACTTTTGATGTTCTGTGCATATACACGGGCGTGTGGAAATTCCCCACGCCCGTGCGCCTCACTTCAAAAACTCCACCGGGGAGTACGCAAGCCCCTGTGCGTTCTCGGGAAAAACTCTCACTGACTTAGAATGATATCACACGGGCATGCAGAAAATATCCACGCCCGTGCGCCAGACCCACAGGGGCAGACGCACGCCCCTGTGGCTTCCCTGGACATCCGAGAAAGATATCAAGTCTTCCACACGCCCGTGCGAAAATTCCCCACGGGCGTGGACATTCATAAGCCTAATTCACAGGGGCAGCCGCACGCCCCTGTGTTTTCTCGGGATAGAGGGAGCAACCTGCAGAGTTTCGCACGGGCGTGCGGAAATTACCCACGCCCGTGTGTGGTTCACAAGGTCACCCACAAGGGCGAGTCCACGCCCCTGTGTGTTCTCGGGAAAATCTGCCCAACTCTGCAGGAAGGCACACGCCCGTGCGGAAATTACCCACGGGCGTGCGCCAGTCGCATGGTCGTCCACAGGGGCAGCCACACACCCCTGTGCCCTCTCTGGATGAGTCCACAGTACACATCCACGGGCGTGGGGAATTGGTGCGGAAATTCCCCACGCCCGTGTGTTTTCTCTGGATGACTTAGAAAAACCTGCAGGCTCTGCAGAAATATTCTGAACATGTTGACACACTCAGAGCCTGCCCTATTATGCAAAATTTACCAGATAAAAACACAAAATAGAACTCAAACGACCAAACTTCGCCAATTCGCAACAAAACACACAATGAATTCTTTTAAAAACCCACAATAAAATCGCAGCACAAGCACTCAAAAATTGAAACACCAACACTTAACAATTTATTCATGCAAACAAACTAAACTAAAAGGTACGAAAACAGTAAACACTTGGGTTGCCTCCCAAGAAGCGCTTGTTTAACGTCACTAAGCTTGACGTATCTTTCTTACCTCACGGGGGTTCATGAATGAAGGTTGCCCTCTTACCCATAACTTGAAAGCATGATGAGCAAAGTCTCTTGAGGGTAGAGGGTGTACTATCGGGCTTCGGACAACCTAATAATCGTTCATCCAACTTCCTTGGCTCATGTACGTCTCCAACAGTCTTGGGGCATTTTCGGTGGTGTCTCCTAGCCCTCTTCATTTTCCAGAGCACCTTCTTCAAGATCCCCGGGGTAAATGTTTCCTCTCCATTCGAACCAAGCATCATTACTTCTTCATTGCTCTCCTCTTGGTCGAACAAACCTTCATATGGATCCGGGTTGAACATTTCCTGTATATATATTCATCAACAATCTCATCAGTAGTGTCTAAAAAATACAAAGTATCATCAAAATCGAGAGAATGCCGCATGGCTTCAGCAAGGCGGTAAGTGAGCTTATCGTCTTTGACTCTCAATGTGAGCTCTCCGCCGTCCATGTCAATCAATGCTTTGGAAGTATGCAAAAACGGTCTTCCAAGTATCAAGGGTACATCAGCATCCTCATCGACATCTAGTACTACGAAGTCAACCGGAAAAATGTACTTGTCCACCTTAACAAGCACGTCTTCAATGATGCCTCTCGGATGTCGTACTGTTCGGTCCGCCAATTGTAAAGTCATCCGAGTAGGCCTAGGCTCACCCAAGCCTAGCTTTTGGAAGAAAGTATATGGCATGACGTTGACACTTGCCCCTGAATCCGCCAATGCCATTTCCTCACCTAAGTTGCCGATATTACATGGAATAATGAAGCTTCCCTGGTCTTTCTTCTTGTTCGGCATGTTCTTTTGCAACACCGCCGAGCATGAAACATCAAGCACCACTGAAGCACTCTCCTCTAATTTCCTCTTGTCGGTCAATAGGTCTTTCAGGAACTTTGCATACTTAGGCATTTGAGCCAAAGCCTCAACAAAAGGAATATTGATGTGGAGTTGCTTGAACAAACTCAGGAACTTCTTATACTGTTCATCCCCTTGGTCATTCTTCAATCTAGAGGGATAAGGGATTCTTGGCTTGAAAGGTGGGGGTGCCACCTCTTTCTCTTTGTTTGCTCCCTTCTCAACCTGTACAACCTCGGGTGCGTGTTCTTTCGGCTTCTCACTCGGAAGCCTCCCTTCAACCTCACGACCGCTTCTCAAAGCGATCGTCTTCACATGTTCTCTCGGGTTGGTTTTCGTGTTGCTTGGTAAACTCCCATGTGGCCTTTCGGAGAGAGACTTCGCAGTTTGCCCCACTTGATTTTCAAGATTGTGCAAGGAGGCGGTGTGATTGCGAAGTGTAGCCTCGACTGATTCAAACCTTGTGTTTGCTGATTGAACAAATCTAGCCAAGTCCTTCTCTAAATCTATCATTCGGGTTTCCAAGCGTGAAATTCTGTTTTCCACTTGAGGGGCTTGTTGTTGTTGTTGGAACCCCGATGGCCCTATGGTCTTCTGTGGTCCTTGATTACTCCATGAATAGTTAGGATGATTCTTCCAACCTGAATTGTAGGTGTTGCTGTATGGATTCCCTTGAGGTCTCATTCCATTACCTACAAAGTCAACATTCTCAACTGAAGAAACATCACCAATGACGATTGGGCAATCGGAGGGAGCATGTCCTCCACCACAACCGGTGCAATTGGTCACGGCCGCAACTCTATTCGAAGCTATAAGATCTAGCTTCTTACTCAAACTCTCCACTTGGGCCGCCAATGAAGTTACCGCATCAATTTCATGGAGACCGGCCAACTTTTTCTTCTCCCTAGCGTACCCCACCTAAGGTACCTCCTGCTGCCGCATCCAAGAGTTACCTTGTACTCGGGTTCAAACCATTGTAGAAGGTTTGAACAATCATCCACTCCGGGAATCCGTGTTGCGGACACTTTCGCAGGAGTTCCTTGAACCTTTCCCATGTCTCAAATAGAGACTCCAATTCCAACTGCATAAAGGATGAGATCTCATTCCTAAGCTTTGCTGATTTTCCGGGAGGGAAATAACGGGCTAGAAAACCTTATACCATCTCCTCCCATGTAGTGATTGATTCTCTAGGTAATGAGTGTAGCCACTGCTTTGCTTTCCAATTTAAGGAAAATGGAAAGGCTCTCAATTTGATGGCATCATCTGTTACACCATTTATCGTCAGCATGTCGCACACCTCGAGGAAGCTCTCTATGTGACTGTTTGGATCCTCATCGGCTAAACCATTAAATTGTGCGGACTGCTGCAGCATATGGATGAATGCCAGCTTTAGCTCAAAATTCTGAGCTTTAATTGGGGGACGCACAATACTCGATTGTGTCCCCAACACTGAAGGTCTGGCATAATCGGATAATGTTCGTTGTTGCTCATTTTGTTCTGCCATGTTTTCATATCCTTCTACTTCCAAATCAGCTGGATTAGGCTGTTCTTGTACAGGTTCTTTCCCTTTCTTTCGAAGTGTACGTTCAAGCTTAGGGTCTTCTTCAATCAATATTGATGGATTCCCTCGGGCCATAACCTGGAGCTGCAGCAAAAATAAGGAAAAAGAAAATCAGAACGATGATAGAATAAGAAGATATGAAATAGAATGTACAGTAAATAGCTAAGAAAATAAAGTGCAAAGTATCTCTAAACACCTATTCCCCGGCAACGGCGCCAAAAACTTGACAAGGCCACCTTGCTTATATCCCGCAAGTGCACGGGTTTGTCGAAGTAATAATCCCGGGTGAGCGGGGTCGAATCCACAGGGAGTAGGGAGTAAAGACACTTAATTCGATTCTTAGCTATGTGGAGTATCAACAATGATAAGTGTGGAATTGATTCAATTCTCAGAAATTAAAAGCAACAAGTAAGAGAATAAAAGTAAGGAGGAGGCAAGGCAATCGATAAAGATGGGGTACTCGGATGATGCTTCACCTAGGATAATCGCTTAAAGTGCAAGAACTCTCTATTATGCTTCCTAATCAATGCAATGGTGAGTCGTGGAAATCCTTACATACATAGTCCCAAATCTAAGGTCAACTATGCCTAACTCTATACATGTCCCGGAGGAGAAATCCAACAATCTCAACACCTCGCACTCGCATAGAGTTGCAATGATCTCTAGGGATATCAAGTGATAAATCTCTTTCTAGATTTAGACCTAACCCTTTGGTCCAGGCGGAAGGTCCCTAGGCACAATTAAGCCCTAGATACTAAGATCACCTCAATGTTTCACTCCATTGCACCCGCAACTAGGCCCCAGCGGAGGTTCATCCCTTAGACCATTCACTCTATTATGGCCGCAAAGAACTTGAGGAATGGAGGTAGAATCTATCACGTCGGAGGGGAAAGGGTACTCTCCTGTACCTCTCTACTCACCCTCTCAACCCTCTCTAACCTAGCTTTGTCTAACGCTCGTGGTGTGTCACTCACTCACAAGGTTACCAACAAGAACTCTCAACCCTAGTGTCACTCTAGGGGAAATGTTCATACAATCAAGCATTCAAGGTTGGAACTCACAATAAACATCAATTTATTGGAAGCATAATAAAGAAGTTCAATGAAACGAATACATCCTAGGGTTCACAATCACCCAAGTACCCACTAGGGGTTTAACTCTCCATGGAGCTAAGTACAATCAAAGAAATCGAATGTAAAAGCAATGAATCCATAAAGAAACCCCCTCGATGGTCGTGTCGATGGTCTTGTGGAAAGTCCTTGATAAGTGCTTGAGTAGACATATTTTTATATATGTTTTACATGCATTGAGCATCATTTTTACTGTGGTTTATGTATAATATTGTGTATTTGGTGTTCTTTTATGCATATAGGTTGTGAATGCTTTAAAGAGTAAAAAGGAAGCAAAGATAGGCTATAAAGACACAATCTTGGGAGTTCTTGTTCAATTCAAGGATCAAGACACGAGAGCAGTTCATAAACGTGGAGATGTGTGCCAACTTCTAAGAAGATTCAAGTCAATTCACTATTTGGAAGGGCACAAAGGCAGCCACATCTTCATATTCCTTCTCTTTGTGAAGATTGCAAGACCTCTCAAAGATACGTCGATGAAGAAAAAGTTTTATAGCCTACCACATGGACGTGTGCCCGGACATGTGGCCTTAAGAGAAGAGTGTTCGGATCGCGTTTTGCGAAAAGTACTGTAGCAAGTTCAATGTAGTATTACTGTAGCAAAATTGCTGTTCACGCGGCCGCGTGGAAATTCCAGCGCGCTGCGTGAAATTCTGCGACCACGCGGCGCGTGGAAAATCCACGCAGGCGCGTGAGGGGCACGTGATAGACGCGATCTAAGGCCTATAAATAGCCGCTTTTGCCCTATTCTTTCTCATCTTTTGTGCGGCTCTTGAGGGGTGAGACGGCTAGGGTTTGGAGAGGAGGTCTTTGCGGCTTTGGAGGCGCTTCGTCACCAACTTTGATCGATTCCTCCTCCGTCATAGCATCAAGGAAGCTACCGGTGAACCTAGCTTCGGAGTGGGTCCTTCAAGACGTCGAAGCTCTCCATCAAGGCCATCAGTTCATATATAAGGGGGTTTATTTCTATGGTTTTAATGTACTTTCATTCATTGATGGTGTGTTTTGTATGTTGCTCCATGGAGGGCTAAAACCCTAGAGGGTATTTGGGCTTGTGAACCCTAGGATTCTCATCTTTTGTGGATTTGCTTTGTGTTTCTATTTAATCCGAGTTTGATTAAGTTTCATTCTTGATTGTTTAATGTTTGCTTGCCTTATTGATCTTATGGTTATTTGGTTTGCATGATTTGTTACCTTGGTGGGAGAGAGATCTCCATTAGGGTTAGAACCTCAAGATTGAAGAGGGTTGAGAGGGTGAATCATGAGATAGTGAAGTATCCCCTTTCCCCTCCGATTGGTGTATTCTATCTCCATTCCCTAAGCTCTATGCAACCATATTTGGTGGGAGGCGTGAGATTGCTCGATTTCTCCACGGGACCTTGTAGGGGGTTAGGATCCTTCGCGGGAATTAGGGTTGGATCAATCTTTTAGGAATTGGATACACAATTTGGAATCCCTAGATTGCTTTGCGGTCATATGTGGTGTGAGGTGTTGAGATTGAGCGATTTCTCCACGGGACCTCGTAGGGGGACTAGTATCGGTGATCTAGAGATAGACCCGATTATGTTTGGATTTCCACGACTTAACTTTACTCATCATAGAAACACTTTGCTTATCCGGTACCTAATACCGAATCCTAGGGGAGCAATGCCCGAATACCCCACTTTTCTTTCGATTGAGATTCTTCTTCCATTTTACCCTTGCATATTTGTCTCCGGTGTTCATCTCTTCGCACATTAGATCACCACACCTTTCCATTTATCATTAGGTTAGAAAGCAGAGAAGAAGTTAGTACTAGTAGCCCTGTTCCCTGTGGACTCGACTACCCACTCACTGGGGTAATTATTACTTCGACACTCGTGCACTTGCGGTTTACACACGCATATTCGGGCGTGTTAGTCCTCTACTCGTCGTCCAAGGATTCCTTCGTCTGGTATAGGATACGCCTCGATCGAACCGTAGAACCTCTCCAAAACTTTGGCCAATACCCCTCGAAACTCTAGCCGAAGCTCTCTCGCAAGTTGGGGAAAAGATGGAGAAAAGAATAACAAAATCGGGGCTGAATCGGCTTTAAATAGGCTGGAATCGGGCAACTCCACGGGTGTGGACGATACACGCGCCCGTGCGGAATTTCCACACGGGCGTGAATAATTTCCACACGCCCGTGTAGATTCTCGGTTTCTTTGGTTTCTCGGCCGACTGTGAACAATACTGCTACAGTACTTGCTACGATGTTGCTACAGTGCTCTGCTACAGTCTTCGACCTGAATAACTTCCCAATTCCATATTTTCATCGGGGTAACGCAAACGGGCACACGTTCACATCGTGAATCACTTGCTTCTTCAATAATATATATGTTGGTGGAGCTCCTGTTCTTATATGTATAAGACGGAATGCTTGAGTGTGACTGCCTTTGTGCCCCTCCAAATGGATGTCCTCACTCGAATGCGAGGAGGTTGGCACACACTCTAGTATCTCACACCTGTCCTATGTCTTCGTGTTTGAACCTTAGCAAGATCTTCTCCAAAATTGGTGCATTATGATCCATATTGGCCTATTTCCTTCATACTCAGCCACACAACCATACCTGCATAAAAGTAACATAAAAACACACATATTAATGTAAAAACCTGAGAAAAGTAATGCTCAACATAAGGAAAGAATGCTTCTCATTCATATCACACAAGCACTTATCAAATCTCAACATTGAAGAGGGTTGAGAGGACGAGTCATGAGATAGTGAGCATCCCCTTTCCCCTCCGATTGGTGTATTCTATCTCCGTTCCCTAAGCTCTATGCAACCATATTTGGTGTAGGCGTGAGATTGAGAGATTTCTCCGCCGGGACCTTGTAGGGGGTTAGGATCCTTCGCCGGGAATTAGGGTTGGATCAATCTTTAGGAATCGGATACACCTCTTGGAATCCCTAGATTGCTTTGCGGTCGTATGTGGTGTGAGGTATTGAGATTGAGCGATTTCTCCATCGGGACCTTGTAGGGGACTAGTATCGGTGATCGGGAGGCCGGATCCGATTATATTTGGATTTTCATGACTTAACTTACTCTTCATAGAAACACTTTGCTCATTCGGTACCTAATACCTAAATCCTAGGGGGAGCATCCCCGAATACCCCACTTTTCCTGATTGTGAACTCCATCCATTTCACCCTTGCATATTCGTCTCCGGTATTTATTTCTTCGCACATTAGATCACCACACCTTTCCATTTATCATTAGGCTAGAAAGCAGAGAAGAAGTTAGTACTAGTAGCCCTGTTCCTTGTGGATTTAACTATCTGACTCACCGGGTATTTTATTACTTTGACACCCGTACACTTGCGGTTCACACACATATTTGGACGTGTCACAGGTGAGATTTGAAGCAATAAATACACCATTTGGTTGATTCTAAGGGGACTTTTTGTGAAGCTTTGAGCATAGACTTGGAGAGAAAGGCGGCTAGGGTTAGAGAAGAAGGTCTTCGCCGATTGAGAGGGAGTTCTTCACCAACTTTGATAGGTTACATCGACGTCATAGCATTTGGGAGCCATTGGTGACCTAGCTTCTGAGAGGAACCCTTCAAGACGTGGAACTACCAATCAAGGCCAATCTGCACGAATTTGAGGGGGTTTTCTCTATGGGTTTTATTGCTTTTCGTTGTATCCATTATTGTTTTGTAACTAGGCTCATGGAAGGCTAAACCCTAGTAGGTATTTGGGCATGGGAACCCTAAGATCTGTACTTTGTATTGATTCTCTTAATGCTTCTAGTTAATCCGAGTTGTTTTGAGTTTTAATCTTGTGATTTGATTGCTTGCTATTGTTGTTAATCCTTGTGGTTGATTTACATTGCATGATTTAATACTTGGATATGAGAGGTGTCCATTTGAGTTAGATTGCCAAGATTAAAGAGTGTTGAGAGGGTGAGCCTTGGAATAGAGGAGTGCCCCCTTTTCCCTTTGATTGAGTGTTTCCTATCTCTATATTCCCTTTTCTCTTTGCAACCATATTTGGTGTGAGGCGTGAGAGTAGTCGATTTCTCCGCCGGGACCTTGTAGGGGGTTAGGATCCTTTGCTTGGAATTAGGGTTGGATCTACATTTTGGAATCGGTTTTACTCTTAGGTTTCCTTAGAGCGTATTGTGGTCATATGAGGTGTGAGGTGTTAAGATTGGTCGATTTCTCTACTGGGACCTTGTAGGGGACTAGTGCCTTTTGCTTGGAGACAAGGATTGGTTATCTTTGGAATACCTCAACTCATTAGACTCAATTCTAGAGCATTTAGTAAATCTTGAACTTGATAAAAGATCTTAGGGGGATCATTGCCCGAGTACCTCATCTTTAGTGATTGAGACTCTTCTACTTTATTTCTTGCATACTTGTTTGCTTTGCTTGCAATTAAGTTCACTCTATCATATTCATTGATTCCGACTAAATAATTGAGAAGTGGTTATTACTAATACTTCCGTTCCCTGTGGATTCGACTACCTGACTCACCAGGTAATTATTATTTCGATACCCGTGCACTTGCGGTTTATATGCATATTCGGACGTGTAACACATGCAATGGAGTGAAGCGTTGAAGTGACTTTAGCACCTAGGGCTTAATTGCTACTAGGGGTCTTTCGCCTAGACCAAAGGGTTAGATCTATACATTGGAATAAGGTTTATCACTTGGAATCCCTAGAGTGTCTTGGAACTCTACACAGTGTGTGGTGTTGAGATTGATCGATTTCTCCACCGGGACATAATGTAGAGTTAGTCACGGTTCACCTTAGGTTTGGGACCATGCGTTTAAGGATTTTCATGATTCATTAAGCGTGAATTAGGAGATATAATAGTTGATTTTGCATTTGAAACAATTATCCTAGGTGGAACAATATTTGAGTACCCCACTTTTATCGATTGTCTTACCTCTCATATATTTGTGCTTCTCTCTTTCTTGTTTCTTTTAATCTTGCTTTCATTACATTTTATCATCAAAATCATTATTTCGTCTTCGCTTAGTTAAATAGCAATCTTGGTATTTTTATTCCGTACTCCATGTGGATATGATACCCATTCACCTGGGATTTATTACTTCAACAAACCCGTGCACTTGCGGGTCACACGTAATTGGCGTTGTCAATTATCAATCATGGTCTCCATTAAACCCTAAAACTTATTATAAGCATCTAAATAAGTAGACAAAATTTGTAATTTTTGCCTAGGATCTAGAACAAATTCACCAAAAGCAATAGAAGATATACCTTTATAATAGCTCAATTACTTAGCATATTATTTCTATAAGGTTCAAAACTCACTAAGTATCTAATCTAAATTTCCACAATTGTTCAACAACATCAACAACAATATACAAAAATAAATGTGTAGTAGAAAAACAAATTTGTGAAAATTTTTTTTGTACATACATTAAACATAGAAAGCAAATTTATAACTCTAATAGAAATATTTTGTATATGCATTAAAGACAAAAGGCTGGTGGCCAGCTAGCTGTGCCGCTTGGTCACCTTCATTAGTCCTTTAAAATAATTGGGTACACTAATTGAGGAGTTCCAATGAAAACTCAACCAAAACTCTGAGTTATGACTCTCAAAGAGAGTGGAGTACAACAGTCTCAGGCACTAGAGTGGAAACTCTTAGGGGCTATTTGGTTGGGAGTTAGTAGATGTAAGCAGGTATAATGTAAGAAGTTTTACATGTGAAACTTTCTTTTTAGTGTTTGGTTTGATGTAAAATTATCTTTTACGTGTGAATGAAGTTACATATAAACCCTATTTGTAGCATTTCATTTTAGAACAAAATTTGTTATGGGTTAAAATGTTGCAAAAACTTTTTACTACACTTACCCCCAAGCGCAAATAAAAATAGAACAATAGAATTATCTACCCATATTTTAACAAAGAGCATATCATCTCCACCTTCTTGCTAGCGATGATCTTTACTAGATAATTATCTTTGCCTTTCTGTCCGTCATCACTGCGTCAGGCCGTGCTTCACCACCAAGCCTCGCTTTGCCATCGTGCCTTGTTTCGTTGCAGCGCCTCTCACACTCTTCCAATGTTGCATCACCAACAATCCACCAGCTCTAGGGTTCTTTCTGCTTCAACAACAAAACTTTTTGGATTACCAAGTTCATGATCTACAAACATTAATGCATCCTGCACTCTCTTCGTAATTTTTTCCTTAGATTTTTGAAAAGAGTTCCGCATATGTTCTTATAAGACAATAGATACAAACTAGGGTTCTTCATTTTTATTTAAAAATTAGGGGTTTTATTGTTCTAATGTTGCTTTTATTGTCTGTGCTTGAGATTCTTGTGGTTAATGATAGTGTCTATCATCTTTGTGGCTTTCTTTGCTGTTTTGTTCCAATTTCTTGATTTTTTTTTTAATTTGAATTTTAGAGACTAAAATTTATTGTCTTGAATGTGTTGTTGGTTAGGAATGATTTTTGTTCTTTTTAGTTGATTTTGATGTGACTAAACTTTTTAACTTGAAATCAGAAATTTTTTTCCCTTTCCTTTTGTACTTTGATCGACATTCTTGGAAGGATAGTTCTAAATTTGTGAGATTTAAATTTCCATGATATATGTCTTAATTTAATTAGTATGTTTAAACTGGATTTGGTATTAGGGTTATGCATTTTAGGTTACTTTCTTGTTCTTATTGCTTTATGTGTAAGGGGATGGGTTTTTTTTCTTCATGTACTACAACTTTTGATTAAAAGAAACAAAAATAATACACGAAGGTATTCTGAATCTTATATCTTATTTTTGGTTGGAGTTGAAATTTTTGATTTTTTTTAATCTAAAAACTGAAGTAGAATGATTTTATCGTGAAGAAGGAAGAGATGTGAAAAAGTTAAAGCTTAATGTATGGTAGGGTTAGTCAAAGAGAATTTTCAATCCATGTTGAATTATTGAGTGGTAACTAGAGGATAAAATAGTAAATGATTAGTCAAAGACAAAATTTTTAATCAATGTTGAATTATTGAGTGGTGACTAGAGGATAAAATATTAAATCCTCGTGTAAAGTGCATAAAAATATCATGATGTTATGCTTCCTGGCTAGGTGACCATCACCGTTCTTAGCCATTCGCATGACAACTTACACTAATAATCAATAAAACTAACAACTTAAGTGAATTAGCAACATGGATTATCAATCAATTTGCCTACCATTAAAAGGATTAGATTAACATACATTATAAAAGTATGAAATCAATTAATGTTAAGTACTTCAAGCATAACACTATTATAAAACGTTGTTTTTTTGCCAGCAAGACCATTAGTGATGAATAAACTATGTCAATGTTTTGTGTTAAATTCTATAACAAAAGAGAAATATGAATGAAAGAATTGTATTGCTAAAATGAAGATATACTAGAAAACACCTCTATCCAGATGACAGGGTTAAAATAGCATTCACAAATAAGGCATGGATAATTGCATCCCTTCACTTTTTAATTTTAATTATGTTGGATTTATCATTGTTATTTCTGGTTATTTATGGATTATTTATAGTATGCCAAGGCTTAAGATGGTTATTCATGGATTATTTATAGTATGCTTTTATTTGGATGAATGGATTCAACCAACAGATCAGTTTTTGAGATGCAAAACAAGATTTAGCGGTTGTCAAGAGTGTGTTTAATTGATAATTGGTACTTAGTTTGTTCAATTATTACTCATAGGACAAAAGAAGCACAACAAAAGCCAAAAGAAGAAAATCACGAGTGAAATGGTGCTAAAAGCAACTAACGGAGAAATACACTAGCAAGGTATACGAGCGTGTACGTGCCATATATACTTTGGCAAGTGAGCACCCAGAGAAACACATGGATGCTGTGTGAATAAACCGTTCACTCCTGTGTACACGCCTGTGTACATTTAGGAAGTTACAAAGCATGATTCAGAGGAGAACAAAGGTAGAAGTAAAGCACACGGCCATACAACTCAAGAGATGAAGTGAAGATCTATCTAGAGAGTTACACGGGAAGATGAAGCAATACATGGGCAAGTACAATGAATTGTGTACCCCAGGGAGAGAGTTCTTGACACATCAAGAGATTTTCATAGGCAAGATATACGGCCGTGTACTTGCCCATGTACCGATCGTATACTTGGGGATATAAATAAAAGGTTTAAAAAGTTATTTGAAATATGATTTTTGACCTAATTTTGGCAGAAAACTACCAAGAATTGACAGCTAGAGTTTGGAGGAGATCAAGGGCATTAAGGAGGAGATCAAAGGAGTTGCCGGAGTTACTCTAAATAGGCAATGATATCGGTTCACATTTACTTCAACATTGAAGATGACACGACCGTATATGCATGTAGAACGCAAGTGCACGGGTGTCGAAGTAATAAATCCTAGGTGAGTGGGTATTGTATCCACAGGGAATAGTGAATAGAAACACAATGATTTCTATCTAACTATGATGAGAATAAATCGATAGTATGATGAATGAGATTGATATAAAAAGTGACAAAAGGAATAAGAACAAGAGGCACAATAAAATTGAGAGGAAAGACAATCGATATAAATGGGGTACTCGGATATTGTTCCGCCTAGGACAATTGTTTCAAGTGCAGAACCAACCATTATGCTTCTTAATTAATGCATTAATTAGTCATGGAAATCCTTCAATACATGGTCCCAAATCTAAGGTCAACCATGACTAACTCTATACAATGTCTCGGTCGAGAAATCGAACAATCTCAATACCTCGCACTTGTATAGAATTGCATGGAGTTCTAGGGATTCCAAGTGATAAACCCTCCTCCTAGATGTAGACCTAACCCTTTGGTCCAAGTGAGAGGTCCCTAGTCACAATTAAGCCATAGGTGCTAAAATCACTTGAACGCTTCACTATGTTGCTTTTACAACTAAGCCCTAGAGAAAGGTCATCCCTTAGCTCGTTCACTCTACTATGACCGTAAAGAACTCAAGGAAATGGAGGTAGGATAAATCACATCGAAAGAGAAAGGGGACGCTTCGCTACCTCTCGACTCACCCTCTCAACCCTCACAAATTTAGCTTTGTCTAACTCTCGTGGTGTGTCACTCACTCACAAAGGTTACAA
Organism: Dioscorea cayenensis subsp. rotundata; assembly: GCF_009730915.1. Taxonomy (NCBI): domain Eukaryota; kingdom Viridiplantae; phylum Streptophyta; class Magnoliopsida; order Dioscoreales; family Dioscoreaceae; genus Dioscorea; species Dioscorea cayenensis. Next base: position 5,572,380 of record NC_052482.1, read on the forward strand.
AGGTGAACTCTCAACCCTAGTGTCACTCTAAGGGAGCATTCAATCAATCAAACATTCAAGATTGGAACTCAATTAAAACATCAATTAAGGAAAACATAATAAAAGGTTTAATGAAACAAATACATACTAGGGTTCACAAATTTGAGTACCCACTAGGGGGTTTAGCTCTCCATGGAGCTAATTACAATCAACAATGAAATCGAATATAAAAACAAGTAATCCATAGAAAAACCCTCTTAGTAGTCCTGTTGATGGTCTTGTGGAGAGGCCTCATCTCTTCCAAAGGTCCCTTTGTCCGACCTAGGGCACACCTCGCCGGATCAGTGCCAACGAAAGCTTCCCCAATAATCTTCTTCCAAGTGAAGCGCGATGTTGAAGCCATAGAACTTCTCCAAAACCAGTGCCAATACCTCTAAAATCCCTAGCAGCCGCCCTCTTGAAAGTTGGGGAAAAGATGGAGAAAAGAATGCTGAAATTGGGCTGAAAAATGCTTTAAATAGGCTAGAATCGGGCATCCACATGGGCCTATGGATGTTCCACACGCCCATGTGGAATTTTCACACCGGCCTGTGGAATTTCCACAAGCCCGTGTGGATTCTCTGGAATTCTGATTTTTCACCCCCGCCAAAAACACTCCCAAATCAACTTTTCATCGAGGCAACATAAAAGGGCACACGTTTATGCCGTAGATTGCGTCGCTTCTTCAATAAACGGGTTCATTGGTGAAGATCTTGCTATCATTACACAAGTTGGGATATGCAAATGTGACTGCCTTCGTGCCCCTCTAACTCATTGTAATGGCTTGAATATATGGAGGTTGGCACACATTCACGTATCTTAGGGCTCCACTTGTGTCTTCACGTTTGTTGCTTCCAAGATTCCACCAAATAGTGCGTTCATGATCTACTTTTGGCTTCTTTTCTTAATACTTAGCTTTACAACCCTACATGTACAAAAAAACACAAATACACATGTATTAACGGTTAAACCTTCTAAAAGTAATGCTCATCATAAGGAAAGAACATTTAGCATTTTTATCACACAAACACTTATCAAACTCCCCCACACTTAAGCTTTTGCTTGTCCTCAACCAAAGAAATACACATTGAAACATAGACGAAGGAAATATTGAAAGTGCTCGGCCTTAGGTTCACCAAAACATGCAAGGAGAGTATTCTACAAGTAAGGGAAATTTCAACACTAAATATGAAAAATCAATGCTCTAGCCAAAAACTCGAATTAAAAAGGACAACAAGCCCTAAATGGTGTAAGTGTGTGTAAACTCACTCAATTCAACCCAAAGTATACCCCTCAAAGTCTTAAGTATAAGGGACTTATTTATCTACAAAACATAACAAAATAAAAAGATGGCAACAGCTTCACACATTCTCTAAGGTAGCCCTTTCCGAAGCAGCCGCTAAGGTGGCTTTCACACTTTCGAGGTGGTAGCTCTTTCAACCAGGGTGGTAGCTTTCACTCATCCCATGAGATAGCTCTTTCTCTCATTAGGGCATAACTAGTATCTGACTTATGAGAGTAGCTTCATACTTCATACGTAGTAACTCTATCCACCCCCAATGCACAACTAAACAATCTATTTTTTTTTATGAAATAACACAAGAAACAAAACTAATTAGTCCCTTAAACATCGAACTTGAGTTTTCAAAAGAGTTTCATGAGTGAGTGGTGCACAACTATTCATCGGGCAAAAATTCCTAGAAATTCAAGTTGGGAACATTGAATGTTAAAATTTCTCCTAAACTCAAGAATACAAGCGTTGCAACTAAGGTGAACCACCATTGGCTACGTGAGCATGTATGTCAATCAAAATTTTTATAAAGGAAGTGTGCAATGTGAACTCCGCCCACACTTAAGATGTACATTGCCCTCAATGTACGCATGCAAGCACAATAAAGTAATACAATTTAAAACACAAGTGAGAGTGGGCAATTGAAACAATACTCCCCTAACTCCTAGTGGTACGTTTGATGGAGCTAAATCCTTTGGATTGAAGTTCCAACGATTTGTGAAGCACACACGGCCAAGTGTAAAACACATTGACCGTGTCCATAACTAGTTCTCAATTCCAATATTGACAAGACCATCTACACGCATACACAAGGGGGTTCAGTGAAGCTCAATAAACAAAAATAAAATACTAAAAATAAGAACAAAGAAGGTAAAGACGCCTCAAGTGTCAGTGTCAATTGCTGGTGTATTTGTTGCCGCTACTGGTGAAGATGATGCTGGTGCTGCAAAATAAATAAAGATTGGGTAAAGAAAGCGAAAGAGAAGCTTACCGATGAAATGAGAATAAAAGAATAGAAAACGGCCGGAAAACTCAACTAACAACCCTCTAAAACGACGGTGAGAGGTCGGTAGAGTGCAAGGATGCATTCTCAGAATGTTTGGGAGTGAAAAAATGAAAAGCCAAAATAAATTTATAAAGAGAAACATAGCTTTTTGAGTTCTGTACATCCACATGGGCGTGTGGAAATTACCCACGCCCGTGTGACTCCCCAAGAGAGACCCCCAGGGTCAGATGCACGCCCTATGGTTTCTCGGAATGACACCCTATGCTTCTGAACGCATCCACATGGGCGTGCCAAAACTTCCCACACCCATGCACCCGAACCACAAGGGCAGACGCGCGCCCCTGTGGCTTCTCTATCCAACTGAGAAAATTCTCTAAGTGTTTTACATGCCCGTGCTAAAATTCCTCACGGGCGTGGATCCTTATTGGGCAATTCACAGGGGCAGACGCACGCCCCTGTGTCTTCTTGGGATGGATGAGAAATTCTCTGTAGAGAACCACACAGGCGTGCAGAAATTACCCACGCCCGTGAGTTTGTTGACAGAATCATCAATAGGGGTGAGTCCACGCCCCTGTGTCTTCTTGGGAAAAATCTCTAAGACTCTACAGGGAAACACACGGCCGTGCGGAAATGCCACAAGAGCGTGGACCATCACAAGGTCGCTCACAGGGCGAGTCCACGCCCATGTGCCGCCTGTGGATGAGCTTTGAACAAAACCACACTCTCGTGCGGAAATTCCACACGGGCGTATATTTTCTCTCGACACTTAGAAAACTTTGTAGGCTCTGCAAAAAATTCCTGAACATAGATATACACTAAAAGCCTGCCTAATAATGCAATTTTAACCAGACAAAACACGAAAAACAGGCTCAAACGACCAAGATTCTTCTCCGCACATGATTAGGCACATGATAATGCCATAATGTCCACAAGTAAATCACAGCAAATGCATCTAAGAATCAAGACACCAACACATAAAGCCTTATTCATGCAAATGCTAACTAAAAACTAGAAAACATTAAAAACTTGGGTTACCTCCCAAGAAGCGATTGTTTTACAGCACTTAGCTTGACATACCTCTTTCTTACCTTATGGAGGCTTGAAAAGACTATGTGCCTCCCTACTAGACATTGCAAATCTACTTCCTTTAAACCAGAAATCTACTTGTCGGGTTGGAATATTTGTTGGAGAGTCCAACCATTTTACCTTTGGCTTCCAAGGAAACAATTTGGGTTAGGAATTGTCCAAGCTTAGCACAGGTGGGTCATTGGATGGCTTAAATCTCATACCCACGTCTTCTTCTGAACCCAAAATCTCTTTCTTGCAATTTATTAGTTGATCAATCAAAAAGAGGGGTACTCGTTCCATTACCTTAGGATTTACTTCTTCTTCAATTTCAACTTGAAAGCAATCTGTCTTCACTGACTTTCCTTGTATCATTTCTTGCTCACAAACATACTGTCCATTCAAACAATCCTCACATTGAATGAAAGGTTCTTTTTGCATCCCCTTAATCTCGACAAAATCATACTCGTTCCGCGTAACTTCTTCATTGCCGATCACTACCACATCATCTCTATAAGGAACTTGAATTGCTTGCTCAAATGCTTGTTGTTCCTCAGAGAGTATGTCAAGTATCCCTCCTAATTGATGCTGAAGATTTTTATAGGAGGCTTCATGACATCTTAGTGTGGTCTCCATATTTTGGACGCAGACATCGGATACTTCAATAAAGTTAGCTAATACTCTTTGCAATTGAAGTGCATCCTCTCCGAGTATCTCACCCTTTTGACATTCCTCTTGAGGTGCTTTCTAATATTGTCCATCACTATTCTACAAGAAGTTTGGGTAGCCCTTTTCAATTGGATGATTTGTGTTGCAACAAGGAATTCTCTGTTATTGTGAAGCAATAATTCTATCAACTTGTTCACTCAGAGCTTCAATTCAAAAATACAGAGCAATGAGAGGATCAATCATCAATTAAACTCCTTGCAAGAAAAAGTAAGACATGACAAAAGAAAACAAATGGGAATGATAGAAGAATAAGAAAGTGTGTAATAGAATGAATGATAAATAGCTAAAATAGCTAAAATAGCCAAGTGCAAAGTGTCTCTAAAATGCCTATTCCCCGACAATGGTGCCAAAAACATGACATGACCAAATATGCGTGTAAATCGCAAGTGCACGGGTGTCGAAGTAATAAATCACAAGTGAGTGGGTATCGTATCCATAGGGAATAGTGAATAGAAACACAACTATTGCTATCTAACTATGATGAAGATAAATCGATAGTATGATGAATGAGATTGATATAAAAAGAGATAAAAGGAATAAGAACGAGAGGTACAATAAAATCGAGAGGAAAGACAATCGATATAAATAGGGTACTCGGATATTGTTTCGCTTAGGACAATCATTTCAAGTGCAGAACTAACTATTATGCTTCCTAATTAATGCATTAATTAGTCATGGAAATCCTTCAATACATGGTCCCAAATCTAAAGTCAACCATGACTAACTCTATACGATGTCCCGGTGGAGAAATTGAACAATCTCAACACCTCGCACTTGTATAGAATTGCATGGAGTTCTAGGGATTCCAAGTGATAAACCCTCTTCCTAGATATAGACCTAACCCTTTGGTCCAGGTGAGAGGTCCCTAGTCATAATTAAGCCATAGGTGCTAAAATCACTTCAACGCTTTACTACGTTGCCTTTGCAACTAAAGCCCAGCGGAAGGTCATCCCTTAGCCTGTTCACTCTACTATGACCGTAAAGAACTCAAGGAAATGGAGGTAGGATAAATCACGTTGAATGGGAAAGGGGACGCTCCGCTACCTCTCAACTCACCCTCTCAACGCTCACCAATGTAGCTTTGTTTAACTCTCGTGGTGTGTCACTCACTCACAAAGGTTACAAAGGTGAACTCTCAACCCTAGTGTCACTCTAAGGGAGCATTCAATCAATCAAACATTCAAGATTGGAACTCAATTAAAACATCAATTAAGGAAAGCATAATAAAAGGTTTAATGAAACAAATACATCCTAGGGTTCACTTCAACCCTTTACTACGTTGCCTATGCAACTAAGGCCCAGCGGAAGGTCATCCCTTAGCCTGTTCACTCTACTATGACCGCAAAGAACTCAAGGAAATGGAGGTAGGATAAATCACGTTGAATGGGAAAGGGGACGCTCCGCTACCTCTCGACTTACCCTCTCAACGCTCACCAATGTAGCTTTGTCTAACTCTCGTGGTGTATCACTCACTTACAAAGGTTACAAAGGTGAACTCTCAACCCTAGTGTCACTCTAAGGGAGTATTCAATCAATCAAACATTCAAGATTGGAACTCAATTAAAACATCAATTAAGGAAAGCATAATAAAAGGTTTAATGAAATAAATACATCCTAGGGTTCACAAATCCAAGTACCCACTAGGAGGTTTAGCTCTCCATGGAGCTAGTTACAATCAACAATGAAATCGAATATAAAAAAAAGCAATCCATAGAAAACCCCCTCAGTAGTCGTGTCGATAGTCTTGTGGAGAGGCCTTGTCTCCTTCAAAGGTCCCTTTGTCCGGCCTAGGGAACACCTCGCCGGATCGGTGCCAACGAAAGCTTGAATACATGGAGGTTGGCACACATTCACATATCTTAGAGCTCCACTTGTGTCTTCGTGTTTGCTGCTTCCAAGATTCCACTAAATAGTGCGTTTATGATGTACTTTTAGCTTTTTTTTTCTTAATACTTAGTTTCACAAACCTACATGCACAATGGAAGGCTAACTTTCTTGGCTGTTTGGATTGATGTAGCTTGAGAATAACTTTATTTTGATATTGCTTTTTAATATGGATTGTCTTTGGATTTTCGGGTTTATCTATATCTTTTATTGTCGATTTAGCATAACCTGAGTGGCTATTTCATATTAATTTCATGATTGAGATTGAGAGATTCATTATTAAAGATCACCCATAGATGAAGAGAATCAAGAGTGCATGCTAGAGATAGGCCACTTGTGATTCTTTTGGATTGGGATCATGTAGCGAGAGCTCCGGTTCATTATAGGATTTTCTAGATTTTGATACAATCATGCGAAAGTAGGTTTAGAAGAGATTCACTTCTACAATAACATGCGATTAGGTTCTAAGGAGTCTTGAGAGAGAACTTGGTGTAATTTTGAAATCCTTTGGCCCAACAAAGCTAGGGTTTGTCTATATTGATTTGCAATTAATTTAATTCCTAAATTCGCAAGTGAAATCATATCCAAGCACCATTTTCACTAATTGTTTCTTGTTCTTATTACCTTTGAATTGGACTTTTATTTCTTTTCATCTTTTGAGATAGACTGTTGATCATTGATTGTTAGTTAGCTAATGAAGATAGAATTAGTACTAGTACTATCTAGTCCTTATGGATTTGACCTTGCTTCTGAGCATATTATTACTTTGATTGGCAAGTACACTTGCGTGCGTCCCTCATCAACATGCATCAATTCTGAAAAATATTGTATCACATTTTCGGGAAAGAAACCCTTATTCCACATAGAATACATTAGCTGCACTTAATTTTAAATTATGATTTACATATGTATTAGCCTGTTGGGAGGGTTCAACACATGGTGTTCTTGTCCTTTGGAATGCCTTTAAAAAAAGATGGTCTTACAGTGCTTGAAGGTATCATATCATTATATGAAAATTAAAATGTTTAATCTAGCAAAATTATATAATAACTTGTAACTATTTCGTCATAAAAAATATTACGCTGTAGATGTGGGATATTCCATATGACTTGGTTTTATATAACCATTTCATGCTATTCGATACTATCTCATGCAATTTAGTGCACATTCTTCATCAAATAGAAATGAATTTTTTAACTATAGACATTCTTCTTTGTAAACATTAGTGGATCGAGCTTTTGAAGCTTTCAGAAATCATTTCATAATTTTGATATCTAGACCATTTTCCTTTTTGAAGCACAAGTAGATATTATCATTGCATGTTATATCTTGATAAATGCTTGTTTATACATATTTTACTATAGTATTTTATATATATTGAGCATGGTTTTTTATTAGATATATGCACTTATTTTGTGTGTATTGTGTTCTTTACTGCAGCTAGAGTGTGTGAAGTTCATTTTGGAAGAAATGAAACAAATATGGCAGTGTGGAGCACTTTTGGAGCTCTTCATCATAGGGGCAACCACACAGGCTAGGTAGATCCACATGGCCATGAGTGCCCACTTGTGAGAGTTTTTGAGCAATTTCTAATAATTAAAGGGCATAATTCACACGGCCATTGTTTGTGTGCTCACCCGCAAGTGTACGGGGTGGCCAAGTAATACCTCGGGTGAAGGCCCAAGGATCGTATTCCACGGGGCTAAGGAGCTCCTATTACTCCTCCATCACTTACTTTCTAACCTTACAACTGAAACATTGTATTACTCTAATACGTGCAATAATGTAAATAAGAACACAAGTATAACAGTCCCACAACAAGCAAGAGAATCACAAGGGCAATGATGATAAGAATACGCCTAGGGATGAGGATTCCCGAGAGGGATTCATCATGATGTACGGATGCAAAAGACTAGATGGCATGAGTGATTTAGGCCGACGGACCTCAACAATAGTTTAACCCCGATTTCTCAGTAGTCAAACCCTAATCCCATACAAATGATGACAAGGATTTCTCCTTAATCATATTCCTATGATTGTCTTAAGTAGATGGAGATCGCGCAACAAGGACGCACTAAACCTAAGTTTATCCTCATGGTTCGGAGGGGTAACCTACATCCAATTTCTCAGCATGTTGGTCAAGGATCTCCCCTTTTAGCTCAATGATGATCTAGTACACGTGAGTAGGTCACGTCTACGTGTACAACTCGAATAAGAACTAAGGATTTCTCCATATTATAGTTCTAGGCATGAAAGAACATGAGCTAAACCACAAATCACACCAATGCATTCCAAATAAAGGTGAAGTATCCAAAATACATGATGAACCCACCAAGGTTCACCTACATCCGGTGGCCTTGGGGGTCTAGTGTGCCATCATACCAATAAATGTCTCAAATACAATAAAGGCAAGAAGTAAATGCATAGATGGCACTCCCTAGTCCGAATGATGAAGAGGAGGAAGAATGCCGGCCGAATGACGTTTCTTCTAACCCTAGAAGTGCCAAGTGCTTATCCTCCCTTGATGATGAAGCTTCCCCTTGAAGTTCAAGCCCTTGATCTTCCCAAGCTTCAAGCCAAAATCTCCCAAGAATATGAAGTCTTCGTTTTCTCTCCTTCCTCCCAAGTGGTGGCTACCAAGAACCCTCCAAGTCTCTCCCCCAAAAAGTCTCCCCCTTTCTTCTCCCAAAAATATACTTTTTATCCCTCATCATTACTCCAAGATCCATCAATCCCGAGGTGGTATAATGGCTCAATAAGGACCTCATTGAGCTCCTCATTGACACTGTTCGGGGCAAGAAAACTCCTCATATGCACTCCAAATAGTATCCATACTGGCTCAATGAGCACCTCATTGAGCCAGTATGCCTTCAATTAATCAATTTTCTTTGTGCTACAGTGATCATCCCGGGCTCTATACCAGGCAGCATTGAGGGCGTATGCCATGATTCGAATTCTGCCTTGAAAACTCTCCATGTGCTACAGTGATAGCTACAATGATTTTGTCATATTGTCGGTGCTACAGTACTACAGCTACAGTCTTTTCCTACAGGAAATACGCTACAGTACTGCGACCTTGTTTTCTTCTCCTTTTCGTCCAAATTATATCTTCGTGTCCTCCATGGCATTCCCGTGGCCTGCAAAGCAAATAATACACGATTAAGCACAAAATGGGCTTCAATTCTAGTAAAAATACATGCCAGAAGAGACAAATACATATACAGAAATACGTACATTTAGACACTTATCAGCCATGTACCAACCTGTGAATAATTTCTAGAAGGGAATCTATGTTTTTACCTAGACAAAAAACCACACAACCCACCACACGGTTATGCCCTAGGCAGTGTGGCCCTACACAAGCAAACACATGGCTTAATACAAGGCCTTGTGCCACCACACAGGTATGCACACAAGCACTCACACCCCTATGTGGACCCCCGACAACAAGATATAAAGAGGGTCAGTTCTATTGTTTTGGGTGTTAGGGTTATGCACTCGAATGCCAATGAGGATACTTGTATTAGGTCATTTGATTTGTATTATACATTCTTATTATTATTAAATAGGCATTTATTTTTATGTTCATATAAATCTTGTGATAATATTTTAATTAGTTTTGAGCATCATAGTCCATATGTATTAAGTTAAAACATTCTGTTGTTTGTGGGATAAAGAGGAGGGTAGAAGAAGGGTATAGTGCTTATACACACTTAAATAGTTCGCAAATCAGAGAATATTTAATTGGCCATTAAAGGTTTGTAAGGATTTATATGATATATACTTTGACGAAGAGTGCTAGTTGAACACTAAGGAATAGTGGGAGCATATGTCATGAATACATCATTGAGATTAGTGTATTTGAACATTACTTGCAACATCCCAATCACATAGGTTTTACTCTTTGATAGTCAATGATTGGGATTATTGGTTATGATCATATGAGTGGGTCTTAGACCTGAGGTATATTGATCAGAGTGTACTTCTAACATCTAGTCTGTTACTAGAGTCGTTAGGCTCAGTTTATATTTTGATAGGGGTGACCCGAAGTGTGACTAATTGTGTGGGACAGGAAGGGTAGTTTGGTATCCTATAAGATTATAAGTATCTTATGCAATTGTAGGTATGTGAGATTAGAAGACCTTGGCTAAGACAGTGAAACTAATTGTGTGGGACACGAAGGGTAGTTTGGTAATCTTACTCTACTATGGTTATTAGCATATGATCAAGTTCAGTGAGTTTGACAATTACCATGCCTCTCATTTGATGTGGATACAAGAACGAAGGGTTTATATATACATATATGGTAATCATAATCGGAAAGGTTCGTAACGATTTACATTCATGTTCAATTGGGCTATGACATGGAGCTACGGGACTGGCTAAGTGTCATCCACATCCTTTGGTATCCTCCCATTGCTATTTAAAATGAACCTATGGAGTCATGCTTAAAGGGATTAAAAATCAGTCTCGTTTTGAGTGCATGGATAAAATTGTTAATTTATAATTTTACTTCATTGGATGAGTGAAATTGTCAATTGGTTTACGGTTTTTGTCTTAAGTTTAAATTTTGATTAAAATTTGATGGAGTCAAATAATTAATCAAAATTATAAGGACTGAAAGACAAAAGTGTTTTTAGTTACATTAGGACTCATATTTGTAATAGAACTTCAATGATAATATTTATTATTTTATGAAGTTTCATATTTGAATCGGACTTCATAATAAAATGGCATTTATCATATTTTATGAAGTCCCTAAAAATATGAATCCCCTCTAACGCTAGATTGAATCAATTAATTCCTTGGTGAGAAAATCCCCAATCTCTCTCTTCTTCTCTAACCCTAGCCACTATTTGGAGAAGTAAAGGAGACTGTTTCTCAATTCTGGCATGTGATCTAGAGGCATGGGACTTTCATTCGGTGCTAGAAGATCTATGACAATCCAAGGGACAAATTTGACATATCAAAGGAAAGATTTTCAAGCATCTAGAGGTAATTTTCTAAACCTTTCAATTAAAATAGAGTGTTCATAAAAATAATAAGATCATATTGAATTTTATTCTTACTTCCACATGCCTCTAATGGTGTTATATAATTTTTAGATATTTACTTTCAATGGCATCAAAGACAGGTTAATTGACATAATGAACACTAGGTAAAATCATATAATTTCATTGGTGTTTAACAAAAAGAAAACATGATAAAATGAAATTTATGTATATTTTCTTGATTTCTTAAATTAAGGTTTAATTAATGTTCTATTTTATAATATTACATGTGATAAAATTCTTAGAATATTGATTTATAATAATAATAATTATTATTATTATAATAATTAATAAAAAAATACACTGGCCCGTCATGGCCCCGCACAAAGTAGGCTACGTAGGTGGGACATGCACAAAGTTGCACGATATTGCACATAGTGCCGCACTTGTGCTTGCCAAGTGTGGCCTTGCATATGGTGTGCTACACATTGTTGTGCAGTGTGCTCGGCCCATCCAGAGGCATGCGCACTATTATGCACAAGGCCTACGTGGGACCATGCACAGGTGCACTGTGTCAAATTTTTTTTTAAATTTTTAATTTTATTATTTATTAGTTGTTATTATTATTTTATTTATTTATTTATTTAATAAAATAAATTGAGGTGACACCAATGTGGAATATATGATTATTTTATTTTGCTTTGATGTGTTGAATGGATGGATGACATACGATAATGAATTTTATGGCTTTTTTATGTTTATTTTATTTTCCATTTATGTATTTGGGCCATATTGTGTCCAATGTAATTTTCTTTAATTTTTGTAAAAGTAGATTTTATCTAGGATACATATTTGTAAATTTTAGAGAAAACATTTTCAAGTGACACAAGAGTCCAAAAATACGTGGAGCAAGAAGCCCTGCGTGAAATCTGATAAGTTCTTGAGTAGGCATATTTTTATATATGTTTTATATACATTGATCATCATTTTTACCATGGTTTATCTCTCATATTGTGTATTTGGTGTTCTTTTGTGCAATTAGGTTGTGAATGCCTTGAAGAATCAAAAGGAAGCAAAGATAGGCTATAAAGACACAATGTTAGGAGTTCTTGTTCAATTCAAAGACCAAGACATTAGAGGAGTTCATGAACATGGAGATGTGTGCCAACTTTCAAGGAGATTCAAGCCAATTTACTAGTTGGAAGGGCACAAAGGTAGTCACAGCTTTATATTCCTTCTCTCTGTGAAGATTGCAAGACCTTTCAAGGATGCGTCGATGAAGAAAAGTCATATAGACTACCACATGGACGTGTACCCGGCCATGTGGCCTTAAGAGAAAATTGTTTGGACCGCATTTGTGAAGTGCAGTTAAGTACTGTAGTAAATATTGTAGCATTTACTATAGCAGTATTGTAGAATAATTGTTGTTCGCGCGACTGCGAGGCAATTCCTACAGGCCATGCGGGCGCGTGGAAAATCCACACAGGCTTGTGAAGGCACAAGATAGATGCGGTTTGTGCTTACAAATATCCCTCTTGCCTTATTCTATGACATCTTTTGTGCGGCTCTTGAGGGGTGAGACGGTTAGGGTTTTCAGATGAGGTCTTTGCCAATTTGGAGGGTGTTCTTCACCAACTTTGATAGTTTTCTTCACCGTCATAGCACTTGGGAATCCACTGGCAACCTAGCTTCGAAGAGGAATCCTTCAAGACGTTGAACTACCCATCAAAGCCAATCATCAGGAATTCAAGGGGGTTTTTCTCTATGGTTTACATTGCTATTCATTGTATTTATCTTTGTTTTGTAACTTGCTCCATTGAGGGCTAAACTCTAGTAGGTGTTTGGGCATACGAACCCTAGGATCTTGTCTTTTGTATTGATTTGCTTTATGGTTCTAATTAATCTAAATTGAGTTTAGTTTTAATCATGTGTTCCCATTGCATGTATGTTTTATTAATCCTTATGGTTCATTTTCTATTCATGCTTTGTTACTTTGATGAGAGAGGTCTCCATTAGAACTCCAAGGTTAAAGAGGATTGAGAGGGTGAGTCATGAGATAGTGGAGTGTCCCCTTTCCACTCTGATGAGTGTTTCCTATCTTTGTATTCCCTAGACTTTATGCAACCATGTTTGGTGTGAGGTGTGAGATTGAGAGATTTCTCCGTCAGGACATTATAGGGGGTTAGGGATCCTTCACTGGGAAATATGGTTGGATCTATCTTTAGGAATTAGTTTCACTCTTAGGTATCCCTAGAGCTTATTATTGTTATATCGTGTGTGAGGTGTTGAGATTGAGTGATTTCTCCAACGGGACCTTGTAGGGGACTAGTGCCGGTTGCTTGTAGATAAGGACTGTTGTTCTTGGATTACTTTGACTCATTAGACTCGGTTTAGAAGCATTTAGCAAGTCTGGAACTTCATATTAGATCCTACGGGAGCAGTACTTGGTACCTCATTTTTATTGATTGAGATGTCCCTCTATTTTATCCTTGCATATTCATCTCCAGCATCCATTTTTTCGCACATTAGATCACCACACCATCCCATTTATCATTAGGCTAGATAGCATAGAAGCAACCAGTACTAGTAGCTCTGTTGGCAGTGGATTCGACTACCCAACTCACTAGGTATTTTATTACTTCGACACCCGTGCACTTGCGGTTCATACACAATTGGATTACGTGTCAAAATCCTATTTACATGTTTTGTATGGAGAGCAAAGCCATGTAATAGGTTAGTATTTTATTTTTATGTTAACTTATTAACTTGGGTTAATTTTAGATGTTAATGATCGTATGAATATGATGACTTGAATATGTATGTATGTCATATTTATACATGTATGTTTGATGTAATGTGAGACCTAATTAATTACATACAAATAGATTCTCCCAAAATAAAACACTAAGTTGAAGAGTATGAATTCAATTGTTCGATTGACAAAAGTTGATGGGCTTGACATAGATAGTTTATGGGTCAATTAAATTGTATGTGTTAAGGCTTTGGTGAACTACATGCCAAAATTGATTGGACTACCTATGGAATAAGATGGCATGAAATACCACTTTATTAACTCTAGTGGGGCAATTATATTGTATAGGTTGAGAACAACTGGATTTATTAAAAAACATAATCACTCACTATGAAATCCTACAAATAAGGATTTCTGATTTCTACAGTAGGAGTGTACATTTGTGAAAAATGTAATGGGAGACAAGTTTTATTTAAAGACCTTAATATAACTTGGGTATACTCTAAATGAACTAGCAATCTTAATTTCCTTATTCTTTTGCATTTATTTTTTGCTATGGTAAATAACCCACTTAATATTTTGTTTGAGATAATGTCCTTATTGGGACTATATATGTAGATTTGCTTATGAATTTGAGGATAGTCCTTAATGTAGAACTAATTGGGTACATTATTAAGGCTTATATTCCTACTACACCTCCTACCAAGGCTACGGGAGGAGTGAGTAAGAAAAAAAGTAAGGCAATTCATGCGAGTCAGAGCTCCAAGCAAGCGACAATGTTTCTATTATGGAAAGGCCAGTTATTGGAAACTAGATTACCCATAGCTAGGAGCAAACAATGCTATGGATACTAAAGGATTTATTTTGGAAAATAATAATTCAATATTTGTATTTTCTACTTCTTGGATTCTTGATTCATGAGCTAGTGCTCATGCTTGTACTTTCCATTAGGAAGGAAGCTGGATGAATAAGAGGTGATGATCATTGTGGGAAGCGGACTGAGAGATGGTATGTGTGTGAATGTAAATAATGTTAAGTCTGTGAATACCGCAAATGCACGAGTTATCAAGTAATATCTCATGCGTGAGCATAAGGGTCATATTCTCAAGGAACGATGAGAGGCTTATATTACTTCTTTTTCACTTAATCAATAGCCTAAATGTCTATGATGTTTCTTAATTTTAGGTCTACAAAATTTATTAAATAATACAATTGAGTATCGTTAAGCGCATTTGGAAGGAGTTTGGGAAATTGTATGAAGATTCTCTTAATGATTACTTATGAAATAGTGTTAAGGTGTGATGATTCAATCTTGTATTGGACATGGGGAATTCAAGGGCCTACTAGTCCCAATCTCTTGGCAACCAGGTCTAAACTCTAGGAAATAAAGATGGAAGTTCTTCTACCCCAGCATCCTATATCCACCTTAAGTTCAAGAACTCCACTAAACGAGCTAATCAAATCATAATCCAAAAGTCTAATCAAACCCTAATCCAGAGATCTAGTAATGCCTAACCTCTTAGAGCATTCATAGATCTAACAGAGCATGGGTCTCCTAATATGGTGACACATCTTCCTCATCCACATCAGCAAAATATCATCAAGCAAACATGCAATGATTCACAAAAAACTAGAAAGAATAATGAATTGCCAATAAAGAATCATAAGCAAGAATCTAGAGGAATTTACATAAACTTTCCCGTAAATTGGGGTCCTCTAATGGATATACAAGTATTGATCAATGAATAACAATCATCCATAGAAAATAAATCAAAATAAATTCTAGACTAACTTCCTCCAATATGGTATATGTTGTTTGAGGTTGAGTAGTGATGTGTTCTCCGCAAGTGCATGGGTCGCACACAAGTAGTAAAGTGATACCCCATGAGGGGTAGGGGTTTCGAACCACAGGGACTGGACTTAAAATACTAATTTATCTTATAATGTTTAGTTAAATAAGAATTAGATTGAGGTTGAAATAAAAGAAATTAACAGAGGAGAGAAATGATGGTAATGGTAGGGGGGTTAGGATTGTGATAAGTGCTTATGTACTAAGAATATGAAGTATTCTTTTCTTACAATGAGCATTATTTTTGTCTTCTTTTGTGCATATAGGGTTGTGGAGCCAAATAGAGAAGAAATGAGCCAAAGTAGATTGCAAATGCATTATGTTGATGGAATCTTGAAGTGAACACATGAGAAGACGTAAGTTGTGCTCGAAGACATATGAGTGTGTGACAACCTCCATTATGCTTGATGGAATATGTAAATTAGAGGGGCACAAAGGCAATCACACTTATGTGTTCAGACTTGTGTAATGATAGCAAGATCTTTATTAATGTTATCCCTTATTGATGAAGCGACGCGATCTACAGCATAGACGTGTGCCTGTTTATATTGCCTCAATGAAAAGTGTGGATCCGGGAGAGTTTTTGGTGAAGTACTGTAGCAAATCACTGTAGCAGTTACGGTTCACAGAACGTAGTAAATCAGGTTCCTGCAGATTCACATGGGTGTGTGGAAATTCCACAAGCCCATGTGCATTCCCGATTCCAGCCCTTTATAAGGCCACGATATGTACCGATTTGGGGATCCTTTTTTCCATCTTTTGTACATCCCTCCCCAACATCAGAGAGGCCTGCGGCTAGAGTTTAGAGAAGCTTTGGCAAGGTTTTTGGAGTGGTTCTACAGCCTTCAATACCGCATTTCGTTGGAAGATAGTTATTAGGCGAGCTTTCGTCGGCACTGATTCGGCGAGGTGTGCGCTAGGCTTGACGAGGGAACCTTTGAAGAGACCGAGGCTACTCCACAAGACCATCGACACGAATAGCAAAGGGATTTTATTCATTGATTGCATTTCTTTACTTTTGACTTCATTGTAGATTGTACTTTGCTTCATGGAGAGCTAAACCCTTAGTGGGTGCTTGGACTTGTAAACCCTAGGATGATATTGTTTCTTTGACCTTTTATTATGCTTTCCTTAATTGATATTTTTAATTGAGTTCCAATCTTGAATGCTTGTTGTGTTGATTTTCCCTTAGAGTGACACTAGGGTTGAGAATCCATCTTGGTAATCCTTGTGGATGAGTAAAACACCATGAGGGTTAGACAATGCTAGATTGGAGAGGGTTGAGAGGGTGAGTTGAGAGGTAGCAGAGCATCCCATTTCCCCTCCAGTGTGATTTACCCTATCTCTATGTTCTAAGAGTTCTTCGCGGTCACAATAGAGTGAAGTACTAAGAGACAAACTTTGCTGGGGCTTAGTTGTGCGAGCAACAGAGTGAAGCGTTGAAGTAATCCTTAGTATCTGGGGCTTAATTGTGATTAGGGATCTTTCTCCTGAACCAAAGGGTTAGATCTATATTGGGAAATAGGGTTTATCACTTGAAATCCCTAGAGCTTCTAGCAACCTAGCACAGTGTGATGAGTCGTGACTGAGAGATTTCTCCACCGAGGCATAGTGTAGGGTTAGTCATGGTTGACCTTAAGTTTTGGGACCGTGCATTTAAGGATTTTCACGACTGATTAGACATCAATTAGGAGGCATAATGATTGGTTTTGCACTTGGAACAATAGTCCTAGGGTGAGCAATGTACGAGTGGCCCACTTTCTATCTATTGCCTTTCCTTTCATTTTATTGAGCCTCTCTTCCTTATTATCTTTAGTTCTTTTTATTTTTATTTTGTTCACACACCTATTAATTCATCTTTACCTTAGTTAAATAGCAATATTTGTGTTTTTGATCACTATTCCCTATAGATTCGATTACCCACTCACTGGGGTATTATTACTTTGACAAACCCGTGCACTTGCTGGTCCCACTCAAGGGATGTGTCAGATTGAGAATTCAACAACATAAGAGTAATGCCCCAGGATGATTCCTATGAGTTATAGTATGATCACTTGATCCTAAAGCCTACTAGATATATTCTATGGTTCAAGTGCGTGCTCAAGTGCAATGCTGCAACTATGGTTTTCAAATACACCAAGTTTTGCTAAGGTAACTGTGGGTTTCATAGACATTGAGTTTTGCAATCACACAAGGCAACTACAACTATGGCAATCCACACACACCAAGTTTTAACTAAGAAACAGTGCAAATCAAACACATCAAGTAATGCAAATACATAATTAAACACAAGAAACCAAATAAACTCCATAAATATTAAGATCAAGTAGTCAAACCATACAAAACAACATAGTTCACATCCCAGGGCATTGTGGTTGGTTAGCTCCTCATGGATGGGTACAACAAGGAAAACAAAGATGAAGAACTAGAGAAAGAAGACATGACTCCCTTCTCCTAAAGATAATCTTCCTCGCCGAGCTCCGTATGCTAACCCCACTTTTTTTATACCACCAACTTATCCTTGATCCCCATAGAAAGTGTGGTGAAGCCTGATCTTCACTCTCTTCAAAGTTCTCCCTGTGGAGATTAGAGTCCCCAAACAAAGATGAGAGCAAGCCTTAGAAATTGGAGTTAAAAAGGCTATCTTCGAGTTTGACACAGGTTGAGCACGATCGTGCTTAGGCCGTATTTCCATGATAGGATTTTGAGTGAATTGACTAAGTACTCGCCTAGAATTTCAAGTGGGAGGAAGTGCGGTTGTGCTTGGATTGTGCTTCACTTGACCGTGATCATGCTAGGAGCATCTAGCACATACTTCTCCTGTTGAACAGAAATTAACTCCGGCCAGGGATTTCCAGGGGGAGGGGCACGAGCGTGCTTCTATCGTGTTTGGCCTAGTGACATCCTCCTGTAAACTTTATCACTCTGTTGTCATGAGGCTGGGATATTCAAAGAGACAGAGCACAACTGTGCTCTACCATGCTGAGCTTGAACACTTAGCAAATTCCCCAATCTTTACTTGTTTGATATCCTTATTCACTCCTAATTGCTTCGAGCTCCTCAATTCCTGCATCATTAACAAACATACCTAGAATAGCACCTAATGTATACAAAGATATGCTAAGAGGCAAGCAAAAGCATGGATTGAGGATAAGAAAACATAATATGAGTCACACCCAAAAAGTAGATCCAAGATTGTGAAGAGAATGCCGAATCTCTTCACACACACTCTACTATTGATGCACGTTGAATCACCCTTAGAAAATTCACCAGAATCTGCTAAAATTGTGATGAAATTCATCTCCAAATGCACAGGTCTCCAGAACTTCGATCGCTCTACCCAATTCGGAGAAAGAACCCTCCTCTAATTGTAAACCCTAGGATTTTTATAATATCGGGTCCACCGCAGCGTCACCATGTGCATTGTGATTCCTGTAGTGAGTAAAGTTATTGTTTGGGCTCCAAGTTATATTCTGGCACGGTCTTCTCTTGGCATTGTGTGAATGGATCATGACCATGATGGTCTCATAACGGTTATTATGAAGGTCATCGTGACTTCTGTATTATACTCTATGATTCTACAGTACAACGGCTTGATAACAGCAGTAATGGGGGTAGACAATAGCTGTGGTGAGATGTCACCATGGTCATTGTGAGCCATGGTGATGCTTTGATTAAACAACTTAGTCTATTTTGTTTTGAAAGATCCCCGTATTTGTTTCTTTGCAGAATAATGGAATTATGTACTAGTTTGGTGCTAAACATGTCAATTCTTATGCTAAATATAGTATAATTGATATAGAAAATATGCATTTTCAAGCACTTATCAAACCTCCCCACACTTAAGCATTTACTTGTCATTAAGGAAATAAAAATGTTAAAAATAAATGGTAGAAATGATGAGTGCTTGACCTCAGGCAACAAGAGATGCAGTTTCAATTACACAAGGGAACAATAAAATGCTAGATAACATGGACATGCTCTAGAAAGAGTAGTATACTCTGTGGGGAAAAAATACTTTCTGAAGTATTAGTCTCCTGGTCCACTATCTTACCGTCTAGATCTTGTTTAAAAAACTTTTTGGGGTTTTATTTAGTCTGACTTCATACTTTCTATACCTCTTTATTCATAACTATATTTCTTTCTTTTCCCTTTTTTTTTTCACGGTCAGTAGCTTTCACACTTCCTAAGAGGTTTCTCCCACTAGGGCATACTTTTGCATGCGACTTGTTGGGAGTGACTACGCACTACAAAGGAGGTAGATTTTCTACTGTAAATAAATTTTACACAAAAAAAGAAAAATAATGACACCCCAAATATAAAACATCACTCTCTAGACACAAGGTGCAAAGTGTATCCAAAAGAGGCACAAGGTAGAGCAAAAACTTGCAAAGTATCCTAACTCTCGAGAAGCATAGGGAAAAAAATATGCTAAATTAACATATCATGTCCCTTGTCTAGAGAAACTCCAACAAGTAATTGCAATGCCTTCAAAGGTCTACACTAGCATGTATATACAGAGCACCATATTTTCAAAAATATTCTCCACAAATGTAATAATGAAATCACACACTTTCTCCACACACTTAAAGATGTACATTTTCCCCAATGTACGCATGCATGCACAAGTGTAAGAGATAATAATAATAAAATATAATAAATGAAAAAAAGAGTGTGTTGAGACTAGTATTTCCTTGGTTTCTTAGTTGGGGCGAAGAGGGTGATGAAGTTAATCTTGCCCAGGCTCTGAATTGTTGGGGCCAAAATAGCACCCGATCACCTTAAACCCTGATGGAAAAATAAATGAAAATAATAAAACACAAGAATAAAATAAAATGTTGTAAAATGAAATTCACTATGATTGAAAGATAAGTACAAAAGTAGCAGGGTAGATGTCCCTTGCTAAAATAAAAAGTATAAAGTACAACTAAAAATGAAAAGTACAAAAGTGATAAAAGAAAATCAAAATGGTGGGCATCTGCATGGAAACTCTGGATTGGTGTATGGACCATGAAAGACTGGTGGCGTTGGTGCAGTAGGAGGAGACTCTGGCACCACTAGAGCTGTAACTGTCTCTGAATTAGATGCCGGAGTGGATGGGAGATCCTGGTACTCTAGATGCACCAGAATTTGTCTGAGGAGCATCTCAATCCTCACATAACACTCCTTGAGATGGGTCAGGGGCTCCTCAATCAATGGTGGTAGAGATGTCGTGGGCGTCACAATCGGTGGTGGAGCAGGGGCAGCAACAACTGTGATTGGAGATGGTGCTAGAATAGGAGGGACTACTATGGCAGTGTTTTCCATGAGAGCCTTCTCATCATCCAAAGACTCTGAGTTAGACCCATGGACCACCTTGTACTACTCCCAATGGGGTGTGTCCCATCCTCAATCATGCGCATCGCTCGGAGTGTGGTGACTCCAAGTGACTGCATGCATCCTACTTACTTTATACCAAAGCAAAAGCTATCAATCCTAGACCCAGTACAAGCCTGGTGATGTAAGGACCCAGGAATATGGTCACCAGTCTAGGTTATGGGACTGATGATGTAGCTAGAAGGCTAAGGCATGGCTGATGTAGATCAGCTCCCTCGCCACCATGCTCCATAAGAAGTAAAGATCTCAGAGTTTTATAACTGCCGTGTTGTTTCCTTAACGGGTGAATGTAAGAGATAGTATGGCATGGAGGTCTCTGAATACTGGGCTTCCCTAGGCAGATGCCTTCAAGGTCCCGCATATATAGGTTTCATGGCCCAGATGTGTTTGGGTCCATACTTGATCTTCCCTCAAGTAGATCGGCAGGTTAACGCGGAGTTGTGAGTATGACTCGGTGTGAGTATACTCCATGTTGACCAACCCAATCCTCATGGAGAAATCTGTGTAAGACATCATGTACTCGCTAAACATCTAGAAGCTGATCAGCTCCTGATGAACGAGGCTGATGATCATTCGATTTAGCGCGACCGAACTCATCACCTCTAAAGTAATTTCCCCGTAGGTCAGCTCATCAATGTAGAAGAACTAGTCCCACCTCTGTATCGAGGTTATATGCTCAGGATCTCCAAATTATAGAATAGGTGGCTGAGAAGACTCATAGGTCTTCTTTTCTTCTTCTTCTTCTTCTTCTTCTTCTTCTTCTTCTTCTTCTTCTTCTTCTCAGCCTCTACCTAGAAATGGCTGGTAGTCCTCTTATGACACATAACCTGCATTTCAGATAGAATACAAAAAATTAATCAATAGAATATAGAAAATACAATGTAGGGATGAGCAATGGGTGTGTAACAGATATACCACGGGCGTTAGGTGACTATAATCATCACAAAGGGAGTACAATGCTTGTGGTGTGTTTGTTGTGTCCTAAAATATTGTAACAGTCTGCTGATAATGGGAATACCTCATTACCAGGTGTCTCTAAGGCAAGATGAGTGTGAGAAAGCTCACGACAGGCACACAACAACCATTGTAGCTCATCTACTCCATGGTTAATAATTTTAACACAACGGCCATTGTTCATCATGGAAAGACCATTGTGAAGATTGATTGTGGTAAAAAATTTGCATATATAGTGTTTTTTTTACTGTAAATCAATATAGAACATTTACCAAATATGTCTAGCCTACTTTATGTAATTTATTCTCAACAAAAACATGATTTAGAAGGTTTTAAATTTATTATACAAAATCGGCAGAGAAGTTATGGATTATCCATGGTTAAAATCAATCAAATATCATATTAAAATGTGTTGGGATAGTGCCTATGTTCTCGGGAGCTCTCTGTGATTGATAGGAAAAATTCTCTGGTAAATTAGAAGAGAGGAAAATAAAGGTTCGAGTGAGAAAGGTCAAGAGACGAGAGGCGGACCTCTACACCCCTTTATAATGGTCTTGACGATGGACAGATAATGTAAGTTGTTCGCTGTTTTGGTTCACTAGCGCAAAACAACCGTTATGAGGCCATTATGGGGTGATCGTCAACTTAATTAGAATTTAAAAAGTTTCTAAGTGTTGACAATGGCCATTCTAGGGCATGTTATACTTACAACGACCTCATCATGGGCATGGTGAGGCGATTCCAGAACTCTAAAAAATTCAGAGAAATAGCATGCTCTGAAGAACAGCCATTATGGTTCACGATGGCCATGGTAATGACCATTGTAAGCTCATGACAAAGTCACTCAATTTTGCCAGAAAACAATAACTCCTTTCTTGAGCATCACAACTGGTGGATAACGAGTGTTCAAAGCTTGTTGTGATGCAAATAATGAAAAACTATGCATTCTCCGTGTATAAAATGGCATGAAAACAATTCCTAACCATGAAGATAGACAACTTGTAGGGCTGCTTATCCAAGGTGACTTGGTGGGTCTACCTACAAAGTCATTGGTCGGGAAAAAGGCAACCTATAACCGGGTCGACTATAGTATAAGTAGGTTACTAGTTTCTAGCCTGGCTCATCGGTTCATTAACCCATATGTTTTTGATTGCTAGTTTGGGTTATTATTGGACCAATGTTGCACACCTTTATCATATATTTTCTCAAACAAAGCAGACTTGGGCTGCATTAAGAACTAGGGGTCACTAACATTAGTTATCCTATTTAATTTTAAAAACTAGATCTGGTCTAGGTTTTTTTGAATGACAAAAGTTGATTGATATTTGATCTATTTATACCAAGTACCCAATTTTGGGTATCCGGTTTAATTAGATTGAATATATGATATCCGGATAGAAGTGAATATCTCCTACTCCTACCCTCGCACAATTGCAATGGGCTCTAGGATCTCCATGTCAAAAATTGGGGATGAACCACTAAATCTCCATTTGAAAGGTACATGGCACCTTTACTATCTCTAGCAAACATCAATGATACCTGCTCATCCAACTATGATCTAATCGCAAGGATCTCCCAATACACAAGCGAAATCTTAATGGTAAAGTCACTTTTTTGATACCCAAAACCAACAATGAAAACAAGGATGAATCCAGGAGCAAAAGATAAATCTAAATTAAAAAGTAATCAAAAGCTAAATGATAAGTTCTTGTTTGTACATATTTTAAGTTGATAATGTACATAGATTGAGCAGGTCTTTTATCAGTTATATGTACTCATTTGGTGCTTTTATGTTTATTTGTACAGCTAGGGTTCATGTGGGCCCCACAAGAGTGAAGTTGGTGATGTGAAGCAAACTTAGGGTATTTTAGAATAAAATCGGCCATTATAGACAATAGACATTCACATCACCAACTACACACCCATTGGAGTTATACGGGCACAATACATAGACTCTTTCACATTTAGTTATGTAGCAGATTACTACAGCAGAGTCATTGTAGCATAATACTGTAGCACTGTACCTTACCTGGATGAGGCAAAACGACAGAGAAATGGACAATCATGGGAATTTCCAAGTTAAAATGGCCATGGAGTTGCTCGGTTTAATTTTTTTTATGGCAGTTTATCAAAGAGAGTTGCAACTTTTGCTTTTGGATTTTTTGGAGAGTTAGGGTTTGGAGAATTTTGGCCACCCCTTGGCAGCCATTTTGGGGCTAGATCTCACATCTCCACCAAGAGAGAAGCAAGGACAAGAGGTCGGTTGGCATCAATGTAGTTGATGTGGAGAGATCTTACCAGTATCATCACCACATCTTTGGAGTTATTGTTCACCCGAGGAAGATCTTGAGCTTAGAGGGAGTTTTCTTCTTCTTTTTATGTATTTTCATTCCTTGATGTGTGTATGTGTTGCTCTATCATGAGGAACTAACTCATTTGTGTATTTGGACTTGGATGAACCCTAGGGCTTGTATATTTGTATAATTTACTTTCGTTCATCCTTAATTTGAGATGATTGTTGAGTTTCAATCTTGTGTTTGAATACCATACATCCATTTGTAGCGAGAGCTTAGATTGTATGTTAGGGTTGACCTAGTGTTGAGTTGAGAAATCCATTAGGATACACCTAGCAAGGTTGGAGAGGATTGAGAGGGTTAAAACTTAGGTAGAGGAGAGCACTTTTCCCTTTTGATTTGATTGCACCTACCTTTGGACTACCGTAATCATTAGGTGATCATTTGAACCGTAGTGACGAAAGAGATTACTGCCGGGGTTTGTATAGGAGTAGGGGTTAATTGTCTCTAGAAAGCTTTTAATCTATTTTCGGCTACCCATGTCAATAGAATATCTATGCAAATGTTGGACAATTCCCAACCCAATTTGTATCCTTGGTGGCCAGAAGTAAGTTGGTTCAAGCCTCCTACAAACTCTCCATCTCGGATAGTCAATTTTTATTTTATGGGCAATAGTTATGCAATTTGTAGCCGAGAGGAACACACTCTTTTCAAGCCCCATTAGGTAAGAAAGAGGTACATCAAGCTTGTTACATAAAACAAGTGCTTCTTAGGAGGAAACCCAAGTTTTCAATTCAATTGTTGCGTTAGTTTTAGTTTTTGTAGCAATAAAGTTTTCATGAGTAGTTTTGTCATTTTTATTTGTTTGATGCATGAATTTCCATGTCATTTTCGTGTATTTTTGTTTAATCATGTCCATGATCATGTCTAGGATGTATTTCATTTGTTATTTGGAGAATTTGATTTCATTTGGTTAGATTGGTGTATTTTTCAAATTTCTGCATTTTGATTGATGCTAGAGCTATTTTCTGGATTTTACTGTGCTTTGGCTTTCTTTTGTTAAGCTTTGAATGAGTCCACAGCCATGGGAATATGATTTTTTCATTCCCATGGCTGTGGGAACCATTTTTCTTGGTTTTTAGAAGAGTGCACGGCCATGGGAAGTTGGAATTTTCTTCCAATGGCCGTGCGTTTTCAACAGTTGACTTTTTCTTGAAGGGGCTGTAAGGCCCATGGCCAAGGGAAAATTCCCATGGCTGTGTGTTTTCTGAATTGGTTTTTCTTGAAGAACTTGTAAGGACCATGGACATGGGAAGTGGGGATTTATTTTTACACTGCCATGGGTCTTTGTTTTGTGGATTTTAAGCCATGGGCTGAAGAGTCCATGGCCATGGTTGATTCCCACAACCATGGGTTTCTTTTTAATGGCCTTATGATCATTCTCATGTTGTGGACTCCCCTTTGCTTCACACTTGGCCATATCCACACTTGTTTGAGAGCCCCATGGCCATGGGTTTTAGATCCATGGCCATGGGATGACATTTTTAGCCAAGTTCTAAGGTTCTTGCTCTTCTTCTTCAACTCTCTTTGTCTCCAAGCCTCGAGCACACCTCTCACACACTTTGGCTTCTAAAAATCAATTTCTCCATCTTTTCAAGGATTTTAAAAGCATCTTCTAGCATTTGCACTTTTGCTTTACCATAAGCTTCGTCGGTGAGATTTTTTTCTTCTTTGACATGTTCATGTTTCTTCTCTTGTGATTTGTTTTTGATTCTTG
Source organism: Dioscorea cayenensis subsp. rotundata (assembly GCF_009730915.1). NCBI lineage: Eukaryota > Viridiplantae > Streptophyta > Magnoliopsida > Dioscoreales > Dioscoreaceae > Dioscorea > Dioscorea cayenensis. Next base: position 5,598,366 of record NC_052482.1, read on the forward strand.
CATTAACTTATGTCTCCATGGATTCTTTCATGTTTTCTGAAATTTTCTTTGCTATGGAGCTAGAAAACCACTCATTTCACCATGCACAATTTCACCAACATGATTTCTTTTCTTGAGGCACTTCTTCTCATGCATTTGTTTGTGCTCTTGTTGTGTTGTTTTGATTTTATTTTAAGTGTTTAATTTTCTTTCTTTGAGCTTCAATTGAACTCCCCTTATATCCTAGCAAATCATCTTGTGCAAGTGCATAGTTGAGATCATCATATGGCATCCCCATCCTTACACGCCTATAGGAGTTGCCCATGCCTAAGTCCTGGACTTCACCATATGCTTCTTCATGGAGTCATGTAACAATTATTTTAGTTGCGCACCCTAATTCATGTTAATGATTGTATTGCTATTTTTATTATGCTTAGATGCGCACATTGGGGACAATGTACATCTTAAGTATGGGGAGGATTTAGTTGCACATATTTTGTTCATGCTTCCACATACATGCTCAATCTAACCTATGATGGTTCACTTTAGTGTTAAGATTGATATTCTAGAACTTAGAAGGACTTTGCACACTAAGGACATCATCACTCTAGTTGTTATCAATTTTTTGAAGAGTTGTGTTCAAATGCTTGTTGTGGGCACCTTCCTCACTCATTAGACCCCTTTAAACCCTAGAGTTAGTTACAAAAATACAAAGTTGTTTTCCCAAAAAAAAGCTTGTGAAAAATAAGGGTTGGAAAGAGCTACCTATTATGAAGTATGGAGCTACTCTCATCAGTTGGATACTACCTGTGCCCTAATGAGAGAAAGAGCTATCTCATAAGAAGTGTGAAAGCTACCACCATAAGTCTTGTGTGAGAAGAAAGAGCTACCACTCCTAAAGTGTGAAAGAGGCCTTAATGACCATTAAGGAAAGGGCTACCTCAGAAGATGTGTGCAGCTACTACCCACTGTTAGTTTTTCTTCATCCTTTAATTAGTGGTTATGTAAAAAGGGTGACTAAGGGATTGGCACAAGTAGAGTTTTTCCACACTTGTTTGGACTTGTCTTTTTCAATCGAGTTTTTGCTAGAGTGTGTTCTATATCATGGTGTTAAATAGATCCTTACTAGAATTTAGAATTTCTTTCTTCTACTCTTAAGTTAACCAGAGGACAAGCACTTATTTTTCTCTCTTATTTCAATCGATTAGTTTGCTTGAGGACATGCAAAAACTTAAGTGTGAGGGTGTTTGATAAGTGCTTGTTTGTACATTTTTTATGTTGATAATGCACATAGAGTTAGCAGGACTTTTATCAATTGTATGTGCTCATTTGGTGCTTTTACATTCATTTATGCAGGTAGGGTGTGTATGGGCCCCACAAGAGCGAAGTTGGTGATGTGAAGCAAACTCAGGGCATTTGAGCATAAAATCAGCTAGTGAAAACAACAAACACTCACATCACCAATTTGACACACCTTTTGAGTGTGTGTACCACAAGTGCATAGGTTGTCGAAGTAATAAAGTACCCAATGGGTGGGTAGTCGAATCCACAAGGAATAGATGTCTCGAATCAATAAGTATTGCTAATTAGCTAAAGTGAAAATCAATTAGTGATTGTGATTCAAACTATTAATAAAAATAAAAAGAGAAAAAAAGAGGGTAAGCAAGAGTAATCGGAAGAGGTAATCAATGGTAAAGTGGGGTACTCAGACAATGCTCACCCCTAGGACTATTGTTTGAAGTGCAAAACTAATATTATGCTTGCCCAATTAAAGTTTAATGAGTCGTGTTAATCCAAAGACACATGGTCCCAAACCTAAGGTCAATCGTGACTAGCCCTCTACACTATGCCTCTGGGGAAAGGGATACTCTCAACACCTCACACTGTGTGGGACTGCTTGAAGTTCTAGGGAGTGCAAGTGATAAAACCTATTCCCTAGTTTAAATCAAACCCTTTGGTCTAGGTAAAAGATCCCTAATCATAATTAAGCCCCGGCACTAAGGATATCTCAACACTTCACTCTGTTGCTCACACAACTAAGACCCATCGGAGAAGGTCGCTTAGAATTTCACTCTATCATGATCACAAAGATCTCTTAGAACATGGATGTAAAATAAATCATGTTGGAGGGAAAAGGGGACATTCTGCTACCTCTCAACTCACTCTCTCAACCCTCTCGAGTCTTGTTAAGTCTAACCTAATGAAATGTCACTCATACAAAAGGTTACCTAGATAAACTCTCATCCCTAGTGACAATCTAAGGGAAAATCAAAATAATGAGCACACAAGATTGAAACTCAATTAAAACATCAATTAAAAGAAATATATTAGAAGTTAATGAAACAAAATCATCCTAGGGTTTACAAATCCAAATACCCACTAGGGGTTTAGCTCTCCATGGAGCAATATAAGATCAAATATGAAATAAAAAATAAATGCAAATACTCTATGTAATTAATCCCTTGCTTTCCATGGTGATGGTCCTGAGGAGCCGCTTCTTCTTCTCCAAAGATTCATCCGTCAAGCCTAGGGCACACCTCGCAAAATCAATGTCGTTGAAAGCTCCCGTATTAACTCTCCTCTGAAGGAAATTGATGTTGAATGCTATAGAAATGCTCCAAAATCCTAGCAAAAACCTCTCCAAGCCCTAGTCGTGCTCTCTCCAAAAGATAAAAAATGGATCCCCAAAACAATACTTTGAAGCGGTATTTAAAAGGGCTGAAATTGGGATTTCACACATCCCTTTGAAAATTCCACACGGGCATGTGAATTTCCAGGCTCTTCATTTTGTGCATGCTATGAACAGTAACTGCTACAATACTTTGCTACAATACTCCCAAAATCTTCTTCTTCCATTCAGGCCGTATGGTTGGGCAGACATCCATGCGGTGCATCATGCCACATCTTCACTTTCAAACACATTGACGAAGCTCTAGACAATATTACACGAGTTGGAACATATATGCTGCCTTTATGCCATTTTAATTTGTAGATTCACTTGCACATTTTGGAGGTTGGCACACACCCATATGCCTATGATCACAACTTGTGCCTTGATCCTTGTTTGGCATAAGAAATTCCTTAAAAATCACGTTCAAGATCTATTTTTGTTTTTTTTCTTCAAAACTTGTCTCCACAACCCTAAATGGACCAAAAAACACAAATACACATGAACGAGCCATAAAAACTAATAAAATTTATGCTTAATGTAGGAAAAGTATACTTAGTAATACTTATACTCAAGCACTTATCACAGTTATACACCCATTGTAGTTATAAGGGCACAATACAAAGATTTTTTTTTGTGTATAATGCTATAGTAGATTACCATAGAAAGTCACAATATAAGAATACCATAGAAGAATGCTGTAGCAAGGTACTATAGCTGGACAAGGAAAAATTGTAGAGAAGTGCATAGTGGTGTGAATTTCCTGGTTAAAACCCACGGCTGTAGAGTTGCCCGATTTTTCTTTTTGTTAAAATAGTTTGTCAAAGAGAGTTGCAACTATTACTTTTTTTGTTGGGGGAGGGAGGGGGTTTGGAAAGCTAGGGTTTGGAGGATTTTGGCCACCCCTTGGCGGCCATTTTGGGGCTAGATCTCACATCTCCACCAAGAAAGGCAAGAAAAAAAGGATGGTTAGCATCAACGGAGTTGGTGTAGAGATATCTTACTGCCATCATCACCGCACCTTTGGAGTTACTGTTCACACGAGGAAGATCTTGAGCTTAGAGAGTTTTCTTCTTCTTTTATGTATTTTCATTCCTTGATGTATGTATGTGTTCCTCTATCATGAGGAACTAACACATTTGTGTATTTGGACTTTGATGAACCCTAGGGGTCGTATTTTGTATGATTTAATTTTGTTCTTCATTAATTTGAGATGTTTGTTTAGTTTAAATCTTGTGTTTAAATGGCATACTTCCATTTGTAGTGAGGGCTCGAATTGTATGTTAGGGTTGACTTAGTGTTGAGTTGAGAAACCCATTAGGGCTAGACCTACCAAGGTTGGAGAGGGCTGAGAGGGTTGAACATTAGATAGAGGAAAGCCCATTTTCCCTTCGATTTGATCACAGTTTTCTTCACATTGCCATAAGTGTTAGGCGATCTTATGAACCCTAGTGAAGAGAGAGATCACTGTCGGGGGTTGTATAGGATTAGGGGTTAATTGTCTTGAGAGAGCTTTTAATCTATTTTTGGGAGTCTAGTTAATCATTCAGGATGGCTAGAACACATTGCATTCATAGGTGGCTTAGGCGAATAGAGCGATCACCTCTAGAGCCTCTTACTGGAATAGTCATCGTGACACACCCCTTGCATGTGTGTATAGCAAGTGCACGGGTTGTCAAAATAATAAAGTACCCTGGTGAGTGGGTAGTCGTATCCACAGGGAATAGTTGTTAGGAAGCAAATAGTGAAGCTATTTAGCTAAAAGGTGAACTAATTTGTGAGTGAGTTAACAATATCAATGCAAATAAAAGTAAAGAAAAAGAAAGGAAAGTACAATAAGGATAAGGAAAGGCAATCAATAAAAAAATGGGGTACCTGGACATTGCTCAACCTAGGACTTTTGTTTCAAGTGCAAGACTGCTAATTATACCTCGTAATTTAAGTTTATTGAGTCATGGAAATCCAAAAACACATGGTTCCAAACCTAAGGTCAATCGTGACTAACCGTTACACTATGCCCCGCCGGAAAGGAATGCTCTTGACGCCTGACACTGTGCGGGGTTACATGAAACTCTAGCGACTCCAAGTGATAAACCCTATTCCCTAGTATAGATCTAACCCTTTGGTCTAAGCAAAAGACCCTTAGTCACAATTAAGCCCCAACAATAATGATTACTTCAACACTTCACTCTGTTGCTTGCGCAACTAAGCCCCAGTCGAGTTTGTCTCTTATCACTTCACTCTATCATGATGACAAGGTCCCCTTGCGTATATCCCGCAAGTGCACGGGTTTGTCGAAGTAATAATTCTGGGTGAGCGGGGTCGAATCCACAGGGAGTAGGGAGTAAAAACACTTAATTTGATTCTTAGCTATGTGGAAGATCAATAGTGATAAGTGTGAAAATGATTCAATTCTCAACAATAAAAGCAACAAGTAAGAGAGCAAAAGTAAAGAAGGGGGTAAGGCAATCGATAAAGATGGGGTACTCAGATAATGCTCCGCCTAGGATAATCATTTCAAGTGCAAGAACCCTCTATTATGCTCTCTAATCAATACAATAGTGAGTCGTGGAAATCCTTAATTACATAGTATCAAATCTAAGGTCAACTATGCCTAACTCTACACATGTCCTGGAGGAGAAATCGAACAATCTCAACACCTCGCACTCGCATAGGGTTGCAATGAGCTCTAGGGATTCCAAGTGATAAATCGCTTCCTAATTATAGACCTAACCCTTTGGTCCAGGTGGAAGGTCCCTAGCCACAATTAAGCCCTAGATACTAAGATCACCTCAACGCTTCACTCCATTGTACGCGCAACTAAGCCCCAGCGGAGGGTCCTCCCTTATACCATTCACTCTATTATGGCCGCAAAGAAGTCCAGGAACGGAGGTAGAATCTATCACGTTGGAGGGGAAAGGGGACGCTCCTGTACCTCTCGACTCACCCTCTCAACCCTCTCCAACCTAGCTTTGTCTAACGCTCGTGGTGTGTCACTCACTCACAAGGTTACCAACAAGAACTCTCAACCCTAGTGTCATTCTAGGGGAAATGTTCATACAATCAAGCATTCAAGGTTGGAACTCACAATAAACATCAATTAATTGAAAGCATAATAAAGAGATTCAATGAAATGAATACATCCTAGGGTTCACAAGTACCCAAGTACCCACTAGGGGTTTAGCTCTCCATGGAGCTAAGTACAATCAAAGAAATAGAATGTAAAAGCAATGAATCCATAGAAAAACGCCCTCGATGGTCATGACGATGGGCTTGGGGAGAGTCCTCTACTCGTCGCATGGGATCCTTTGTCCGGCCTAGGATACACCTCGCCGGATCGGTGCCGACGAAAGCTCTCCCAATAACCTTCTTCCAAATGACGCGCAATGTCAGAGCCGTAGAACCTCTCCAAAAACCTAGCCAATACCCCTCAAAACCCTAGCTGAAGCCCTCTCGCAAGTTGGGGAAAAGATGGAGAAAAGAATACCAAAATCGGGGCTGAATCGGCTTTAAAAAGGGCTGGAATCGGTTGACTACACGGGCGTGGATGCTCCACGCGCCCGTGCGGAATTTCCACACGGGCGTGGATAATTTCCACACGCTCGTGTGGATTCTATGTTTCTCTGGTTTCTCGGCCAGCTATGAACAGTGCTGCTACAGTGCATGCTTCAATGTTGCTATAGTGCTCTACTACAGTATTCGACCTGAATAGCTTCCCAATTCCATACTTTCATCAGGGTAACGCAAATGCGCACACGTTCACATCGTGGATCACTTGTTTCTTCAATGGTGTACACGTTGGTAGAGCTCCTGTTCTATGTGCATAAGTCGGAATGCTCGAATGTGACTGCCTTTGTGCCCCTCCAAATGGATGTGCCCACTCGAATACAAGGAGGTTAGCACACACTGTAGCATCTTACACCTGCCCTATGTCTTCATGTTTGAACCTTAGCAAGATTTTCTGCAAAATAGGTGCATTATGATCCACATTGTCCTATTTCCTTCATACTCGGCCTCACAACCCTACCTGCATAAAAGTAACATAAAAACACACATATTAGTGTAAAAACCCAAGAAAAGTAATGCTCAATATAAGGAATGAACGCTTCACATTCATATCACACAAGCACTTATCACATGACAACAAAGAACTCTTGGAACGTGGAGGCAGGATAAATCACATCGGAAGGGAAAGGGGATGTTCCGCTACCTCTCGACTCACCCTCTCAACCTTCTCCAACCTTGATTTGTTTAACCCTAATGGAGTGTCACTCATCCACAAGGATTACCAAGATAGACTCTCAACCCTAGTGTCACTCTAAGAAAAAATCAATACTATAAGCATTCAAGGTTGAAACTCAATTAAAACATCAATTAAAGAAGCAAAACACGAGTCAATGAAACAAAATCATCCTAGGGTTTACAAGTCCAAGTACCCACTAAAGGTTTAGCTCTCCATGGAGCAATACACAATCAATAATGAAATTGAAAGTAAAAGCATGCTATCCAAAGATAAAACCCCCTTGTAGTCCATATTGATGGTCTTGTGGAGTGGCCTTGTCTTCTCCAAAGGTTACCTTATCAAGCCTAGGGCACACCTCGTTGAATCAATGCTAGCGAAAGCTCCCCTAATAGCTCTCTTGCAAAGGAACGCGATGTCAAAGTCCGAAGAATTGCTCTAAAAACCTAGGTAAAGCCTCTTCAAACCCTAGCCATGAGCACCTCTAAAGATGGGCAAAAGATAGGAAAAAGATCCTTCAATATTCCTTAAAAAGTGGTATTTATAGGGGCTTGAATCGGGCATCCACACCGCTGTGTGGATTTCTAGAACTCAGTTTTCTGCGAGCTGTGAACAATAATTACTACAGTAATTTTGTTACAATGATTTGCTACAATAAACTACTATAGTGATTAACAAAAATGCTCCTGAATTCCACTCTTTTCATTGAGGCCACATGAATACGTACACACCCATGCGATAGATCACATCGCATCTTCAATGAAACCACATTAATGAAGCTCTTGCTAATGTTTCACAAGTAGAAAGATATGAGCGTGACTGTCTTTGTGCCCCTCCACTTTGTGTATTATCTTGAGCACAATTGAGGTTGGCACACACCCACATGTCTTTGAGCACAACTTGTGTCTTCATCTTCGTTCAATTCAAGAAACTTCATCAAGAATCATGTCCACGATCTACTTTTGCTTCCTTTCTTCTGAAATTGTCTCCACAATGCTATATACACAAAAGAACACAAATACACAGGAATAAGAGTTAGAATTTGATAAAAGTGATGCTCAGCGTAAGAAAAGAATACTTCGTGTTACTCATACAAAAGCACTTATGACACCGGTTGATGTGATAATTGTACCGGTATATTTTAGGATACCCATGACCCGACTTGTCTCAATTAGGAAGCATTAGTTAATTCTCATGGTTTAGTGAAGTTCTAGGGGTATTCCTTGTCCATTTATACCATTTTCTTGTGTGATACTCCCTTGTGTGCTAATTGCTTGTGATTCTAGTCCAATTCTTATTTGTGTTTGTTTAACTTCATTCATAATTTTTATCTGGTTAGATAGTAGAAGAATAGCTAGTACTACTACTCCTTAGTCCCTATGGATTTGACTACCTGAGCTTTGGGTACTTTTTTACTTTGACACCCATGCACTTGCGGTTCACACACACAAACTGGGCATGTCACTATAGCAATCCCAAGCTACATCAATCCGGGAACATAAGGAAGTTAGCCCTCAATGGGGCTCATGTTCATCATTTATGGTAATTTTTTTAAAAAATCAATTAAATATTAAATATAATATATGTTATATGAGATTAGGGCTTTAACCAATAATTATTGCTAACATAAGATGGCTAAAAAAAACCCTAATTTTCACATTAGTTGCTTGAAGAAAAAGAAGCCATCACTTCTTCTAGATCAAGTGTGAAAAGTTCGTGAGCATCGCGTTGCACGTCGTGGATTTTGCACTTGTGAAATCTCTGTGAGGTAACATTGATCGGTCACATATATTTAGGAGGTCATGTGACCAATCCTAAATGATTAATCAATTGTTGATTAAACTTTTTTTAATGGTAATTGATAGCACTAGTTCTATTAGACCCATTTTTCCAATAGTGGGATTAGTAGGGTTTGAAAAGGGCATATATAGAATGAAAAAGATTGAAAAAAAATGAAAAAAAAATACCTTGTTGGCTAACCTTTTCCTAATGGCTACCTATGTAGTTGTTGGACAATGATTTAGGGACAGTTGACAACTTGTAGGGTTGCTTATCCAAGGTGACTTAATGGGGCAATGATGACTTGTAGGGTTTCTTATCCAAGGTTGCTTATCAAGTAATAAAGTGATACCTCATGAGGTGTAGGGTTGTCGAATCACAATAATGAGTTGGGTGTGAATTATCTAAAATGAAATAATCAAGAAGGATGAAAGGAAAATTGAAGACAGAAAAGGTGTGCAGACAATAAGAAGTAATAGCCTGGACAAATCCCCAAGTGTATTAGTGTACTGACTTGCTTCCAATGACTATCAAGTACATTTCAAGATTCTTACATGTGCTCACTAGCAATGTTCTATCTATGGCTTTGTAATGTTTTATAATTGTGACTACGGGTCTCTTACTTGTCAAGTTTTGTAATCACATGAGGAGATTACAACTCCTCATGTGATTAAAATAAGAATGCATTAAAACTCCATAATTATTAAAAGCAAGTAAGTTAAAGTACACAAAACAAGAAGGTTCATAGCCTAGGACACCATAGAATGGTTAGTCCCTCATGAGTTAATACAACTAAGAAAGGAAAAGAGGTATAAATAATAAGAAAGCATTACTCCCTCTTTCTTGCAAAATCTTCTCAATTGGGACTCAAATAACCCCTTTGATTCGCTAGCTCCACTCCTTAATTGTGCCTCTAATGCTATCTTAGTCTCCCCAGAAGGTGTGGTGAAGTCCGGTCTTGACCTCGGGTGATTGTCAAAAGATGGAGATGAAAATCCTTGCCAAACTTTCTCTTGAAAAAGCTAGATCAGGGTAGTAAAAGGAACTATCGAGCTCAACATGACCTAAGAACGGGCGTTCTGAAGCCATACTCTTTTTGAGACTTTGGTTAAAATTAGCTAAGTGTCTAAGTAGAGGAATACATGCGGAGAGCACTGTCTTGCTCTACCCTTGCTCAGCCTAAGCATGCCCGTGAACGGGGCAGAGACCTTGTGCTTCTGCCGAATGGAGAGAACTTCCAAAATCCAGAGAAATAAATAGGGAGAAAGAATGCACGTGCTTTGTTCGTGCTTGCCCTAGAGCACACCCATGCTTGCCTTATTACTCAGCTATCCTAAAATTAGCAATAAACATGACCATGCTTAGGCCATGTTCAGATTGAACATTTAGAAAATGTTGTTCTTATATCGATTTTTCTCCCAATTTCACTCCTATTGCTTTGATCCCTAGAATTTTGCACAATAAACCAAATATAACCAGAATAGCATTGAATATATTAAAAAATGCTAAAATATGTGTGAAATGAACTCATCAGTCAACTTGTAGGGTCATTAGTAGGGAAAAGCTAACCTATAACCTGGTCCACTATAGTTCGAGCAGGTTACAGGTTTCTGGCCCAGCTTGTCGGTTCATTAACCTAGTTGGTTTTTGACTACTAGTTTGGGGTTTTTCTGGACCAATGTTGGCCACCTCTATCTTCTATTTTCTCAAATAAAGCAGAGTTGGGTTATACTAAGAACTAGGGGTGAGAAACATTGGTTACCCTATTTAATATTGAAAATTGGATCTAGTCTAGGTTTTTAAGAATGATAAAAGCTTGATTGATATTTGATCTAGCTTAGACCAAGTACCTGATAAGTGCTTGTGTATTAGTAATACGAAGTATTCTTTTCTTACAATGAGCATTAATTTTCTCAGATTCTATCACTAATACATGTGTATTTGTGTTCTTTTGTTCATGTAGGGTTGTGGAGACAAGTATGGAATAAAGAACCCAAAGTAGATCGCGAGTGCAATTTGTTGATGAAATCTTGGAGTGAACAAATGTGAAGACACAAGTTATGCTCAAAGACATGTGAGTGAGTGCCAACCTCCGTGGTGTTCAAGGATATATGAAAATTGGAGGGGCACAAAGGCAGTCACACTCATGTATTCCTACTTGTGTAAAGCTAGAAAGATTGTCGTCAAATGTGCTTTTATTTGAAGATAAGATGCAATCTACGGCATAAATGTGTGCTCATTTATGTTACCTCAATGAAAAGTGTGGATAAGGGAGTATTTTGGCAGAGCACTATAGCAGGTTAACGTAGAGAATCACTGCAGACATTTTTCTATAGCAATTACTGTTCATAGGGCGCAGAGAATTGATCTCGTGGTGATTCACACGGGTGTGGGAAAATTCCACATGCCAGCGTGGATGCCCGATTATAACCCTATTTAAGTCGTAATTTCAGTCCTATTTCAGGATCCTCTTTTCCATCTTTTGGCTTTTTTTCTCCACCTTTTGAGGCACCCGTAGCTAGGGTTTGGATAGGTTTGGCTAGGTTTTGGAGGGGTTTACTACCTTTGACATCGCATTTCCTTCGGAAGAGAGTAATTGGTGGAGCTTTTGTCTGCACCGATCCGGCGAGATGTGCCCTAGGCTTGACGAGGGGACCTTTGGAGATGACGCAGCCACTCCAAAAGACCATCAACATGAACACCAAGGGGGTTTTATTCATGGATTCCATATTTTAACTTTTGATTTCATTATTGGTTGTATTTTGCTCCATGGAGAGCTAAACCCCTAGTGGGCACTTGGACTTGTAAACCATAGGATGATGTTGTCTTTTTGACCTTTTATTATGCTTCCTTTAATTGATGTTTTAATTGAGTTCCAACCTTGAATTCTTGTTGAGTTGATTTTCCCTTAGAGTGTGACACGTCCGAATATGTGTGTAAACCGCAATTGTACGGCTGTCGAAGTAATAATCCCAGATGAGTGGGTATCGTATCCACAGAGAGTAATGAATAAAGACACAAGTTGATTCTTAACTAATGTGGAAAATGAATAGTGATAAGTGTGACAAAATATGAAATAACAAAAATAAAGCAACAAGATAGAGAGCACAGGTAAAGGAGAAGGTAAGGCAATCGATAAAGATGGGGTACCCGGGCATTGATCGGCCTAGGACAATCATTTCAAGTGCAAGAACACTCTATTATACTTCCTAATTGATGCAACAATGAGTCATGCAAATCCTTAATTACATGATCCCAAATCTAAGGTCAACCATGCCTAACTCTATACATGTCCCGGAGGAGAGATTGACTAACCTCTCAACCTCGTACCGCATAGAATTGCAATGAGCTCTAGGGATTCCAAGTGATAAACCCTATTCCTATATATAGATCTTACCCATTGGTCCAGGTGAAAGATCCCTAGCCACAATTAAGCCCTAGGTACTAAAATCACTTCAACGCTTCACTCAGTTGCACTCGCAACTAAGCCCAAGCGGAAGGTCATCCCTTAGCCCATTCACTCTACTATGGCTGCAAAGAACTATTGGAACGTGGAGGTAGGATAGATCACACTGTAGGGGAAAGGGGATGCTCCGCTACCTCTCGATTCACCCTCTCAACCCTCTCCAATCTAGCTTTGTCTAACTCTCATGGTGTGTCACTCACTCACAAGAGTTACCAACAAGAACTCTCAACGCTAGTGTCACTCTAGAGGAGTATTCATACAATCAAGTCTCGAAGATTGGAACTCACAATAAACATCAATTAATTGAAAGCATAATAAAGAGATTCAATGAAACGAATATATCCTAGTGTTCACAAATACCCAATTACCCACTAGGGGTTTAGCTCTCCATGGAGTTAGATACAATCAATGAAATCAAATGTAAAAACAAAGCATCCATAGAAAACCCCCTCGTTAGTCATGGCAATGGTCTTGTGGAGAGTCCTCTACTTGTCGCAAGGGTCCCTTTGTCCGGCCTAGGATACACCTCGCCAGATCGGTGCCAACGAAAGCTCTCCCACTAACCTTCTTCCAAATGGCACGCGATGTCAGAGCCATAGAACCTCTCGAAAGCCCTAGCTAATACCTCTCAAAACCCTAGCCGCCACACTCTCTCAAGTTGGGGAAAAGATGGAGTAAAGAATGCCGAAATCAGGGCTGAAATCCGCTTTAAAAGGGCTGGAATCGGGAATCCACGCGCCCATGTGGTCGCCCCTATGGATTTTTAACACGGGCGTGTGGAATTTCCACACTCCCATGTGGATTCTCTGTTTTCATGTTTTCTCGGCCGGCTATAAACAGTGCTGCTACAGTATCTTTGCTACATTGTTTTCTATGGTACCCTGCTACAGTACAGGCCTGAAATACTCCCGAATCCATACTTGCATCGAGGTAATGCAAACGGGCACACATTTACGTCGTGGATCACCTTGCCTTTTCAATAACGCACATGTTGTGGAGATCTTATTCTACATACACATGTCGGAATGCTTGAATGTGAAAGCCCTTGTGCTCCTCCAAATAGTTCTGCTAGCTCAAGTATGAGGAGGTTGGCACACATTCCTGCATCTGGAACCTGACCTATGTCTTCGCGTTTGAACCTTTAGCAAGATTTCCTCCAAAATTAGTGCATTACGACCCACATTGGCTTCTTTCTCTCATAATTAGCCTTACTACCCTACCTACATAAAAGTAAAATAAATACACCCATATTAGTGTTAAAACCTGAGAAAAGTAATGCTCAACAGAAGGAAAGAATACTTCGTATTCTTATTGCACAAGAACTTATCAAACTTCCCCACACTTAAGCTTTTGCTTGTCCTCAAGCAAAGATTAAAACATTATGTGCATGGATGAAGGAAACATTGGAAGTGCTTGGCCTTTTGTTCACCAAAGTATACAAAGAGAGCATTCTACAAGTAAGGAAAATTTCAACACTAAATACGAAAAATCAATGATGTAGTTGAAAACTTGAATCTAAAAGGACAACAAACCCAAAATCGTTTAAGTGCGTGAGCTCACTCAAAATAACCCACAGTATACTCCTCAAAGTTCTAAGCACAAGGGACTTATTGATCTACACAAAGTAATAAAAATTTCAAAAATGATAGTAGTTTCACACATCCTCTATGGTAGCCCTTTCCAAAGCGGCCGCTAAGGTGGCTTTCACACTTTCGAAGTGGTAGCTCTTTATACTGGAGTGGTAGCTTTCACTCATCCTATAAGATAGCTGTTTCTCTCATTAGGGCGTAACTAGTATCCGACTTATGAGAGTAGCTTCATACTTCATAGGTGGTAGCTCTTTCAACCCAACAAGCACAAATAAACAATAAAACTATTTTGTTCCTTCTTTTCATTTTTTCCATTTTTTTCAGAATTAACACAAGAAACAACTATAACTAGTCCCTTATACATCAAACATGAGTTCCCAAAAGAGTTCAAAAAGTGAGTAGTGCAAAAAGTGTCAATCGGCCAAAAATTCCTAGAAATTCAAGCAAAAACTAGAGCATGAAAACATTCAATGTTAAAAAAATCTCCTAAACTCAAGAATACAATCAATGCAACTAAGGTGAACCGCCATTGGCTATGCGAGCATGTATATCAATCAAAAACTACTATAAAAAGAGATGCGTGCACTATGAGACTCCCCAACCCCCAACACTTAAGTTGTACATTGTCCCCAATGTACACATGCAAGCTCATTCATAATGTAAATCAATTACATTCAGATGTGGGGGAAGCAATCAAAACAATACTCCCCTGACTCTTAGTGTTACATTTGATGGAGCTAAGTGATAAGTGCTTGTGCGATATGAATGTGAAGCATTCATTCCTTATGTTGAGCATTACTTTTCTCAGGTTTTTACATTAATATCTGTGTTTTTATGTTACTTTTTCGCAGGTAGGGCTGTGAGGCTAAGTATGAAGGAAATAGGCCAATGTGGATCATAATGCACCTATTTTGGAGGAGATCTTGCTAAGGTTCAAACGTGAAGACATAGGACAGGTGTGAGATGCTAGAGTGTGTGCCAACCTCCTCGCATTCGAGTGAGTACATCCATTTGGAGAGGCACAAAGGCAGTCACACTCGAGCATTCCGTCTTATGTATACAAGAACAAGAACCCCACCAACATATATATCATTGAAGAAGCAAGTGATTCACGACATGAACGTGTGCCCGTTTGCGTTACCCCGATGAAAGTATGGAATTGGGAAGTTATTCAGGTCGAAGACTGCAGCAGAGCACCCCAGCAACACTATAGCAACACTGTTCACAGCCAGCCAAAAAATCAGAGAAACAGAGAATCAACACGGGCGTGTGGAAATTATCCACGCTCGTGTGCAAATTCTGCACGGGTGCGTGTACCGTCCACGCCCGTGGAGTTGCCCAATTCCAGCTCTATTTAAAGCCGGTTCAGCCCCAATTTTGGATTCTTTTCTCAATCTTTTTCCCAACTTGCGAGAGGGCTTTGGCTAGGGTTTCGAGGGGTATTGGCCAATGTTTTGGAGAGGTTCTACGGCTCCGACATCGTGATTCAATTAGGAAGAAGGTTGGTAGGGGAGCTTCGATCGAGGCGTATCCTATACCGGATGAAGGAATCCTTGGATGATGAGTAGAGGACTTTCCACAAGACCATCGACACGACTATCAAGTGGGTTTCTTTATGGATTCATTGCTTTTACATTCTATTTCTTTGATTATACTTAGCTCCATGGAGAGCTAAACCCCCTAGTGGGTACTTGGGTGATTGGGAACCCTAGGATGTATTCGTTTATTTGAACTTCTTTATTATGCTTTCAATAAATTGATGTTTATTGTGAGTTCCAACCTTGAATGCTTGATTTTATGAACATTTCCTCTAGAGTGACACTAGGGTTGAGAGTTCTTGTTGGTAACCTTGTGAGTGAGTGACACACTGACACGCGTCCGAATATGCGTGTAAACCGCAAGTGCACGGGTGTCGAAGTAATAATTACCCGGGTGAGTGGGTAGTCGAATCCACAGGGAACAGGGCTACTAGTACTAACTTCTTCTCTGCTTTCTAACCTAATGTTAAATGGAAAGGTGTGGTGATCTAATGTGCGAAGAAGTGAATACCGGAGACGAATATACAAGGGTTAAATGGATGGAGATCTCAATCAGTAAAAGTGGGGTATTCGGGCAATGCTCCCCCTAGGATTCAGGTATTGGGTACTGAATAAGCAAAGTGTTTCTATGATGAGTAAGTTAAGTCGTGGAAATCCAAATATAATCGGATCCGGCCTCCCGATCACCGATACTAGTCCCCTACGAGGTCCCAGTGAAGAAATCGCTCAATCTCAACACCTCACACCACATATGACTGCAAAGCACTCTAGGGATTCCAAGAGTTGTATCCGATTCCTAAAGATTGATCCAACCCTAATTCCCGGCGAAGGATCCTAACCCCCTACAAGGTCCCGGCGGAGAAATCTCTCAATCTCACGCCTCACACCAAATATGGTTGCATAGAGCTTAAGGAACGGAGATAGAATACACTCAATCGGAAGGGAGAGGGGACACTCCACTATCTCATGACTCACCACCTCAACCCTCTTTAACCTTGAAGTTCTAACTCTAATGGAGACCTCTCTCACATCAAAGTAACAAATCATGCAAATCCAATCAATCACAAGGATTAATTAAACAAGCAAGCAATGAGAATACAAGATTAAAACTTAATCAAACTCGGATTAAATAGAAACACTAAGAAAATCCACAAAAGATGAGAATCCTAAGGTTCACAAGCCCAAATACCCTCTAGGGTTTTAGCTCTCCATGGAGCAACATACAAAACACACCATCAATGAATGAAAGTACATTAAAACCCTAGAAATAAACCCCCTTATATATGAACTGATGGCCTTGATGGAGAGCTTCGACGTCTTGAAGGACCCACTCCAAAGCTAGGTTAACCGATGACTTCCTTGATGCTATGACGGAGGAGGAATCGATCAAAGTTGGTGACGAAGCGCCTCCAAAGCGGCAAAGACCTCCTCTCCAAACCCTAGCCGTCTCACCCCTCAAGAGCCGCACAAAAGATGAGAAAGAATAGGGCAAAACGGCTATTTATAGGCCTTAGATCACGTCTGTCACGTGCCCTCACGCGCCCGTGTGGATTTTCCATGCGCCCGCGTGGGCTGCAAGAATTTCCACGCCGGCGCGCGGAATTTCCACGCGGCCGCGTGAACAGTATTTTTGCTACAGTACTACTACAGTGAAGTTGCTACAGTAGGATTTCTGTAGTACTTTTCACGAAACGCGGCCCAAACACTCTTCTCTTGAGGACACATGTCCGGGTACACGTCCATGTGGTAGGCTATAAAACTTTTCTTCATCAACGTATCTTTGAGAGGTCTTGCAATCTTCACAAAGAGAAGGAACATGAAGATGTGGCTGCCTTTGTGCCCTTCCAACTAGTGAATTGACTTGAATCTTCTTGGATGTTGGCACACATCTCCATGTTTATGAACTGCTCTCGTGTCTTGGTCCTTGAATTGAACAAGAACTCCCAACATTGTGTCTTTATAGCCTATCTTTGCTTCTTTTTACTCTTCAAGGCATTCACAACCTATATGCATAAAAGAACACCAAATACACAATATGAGACATAAACCACAGTAAAAATGATGCTCAATGCATGTAAAACATATATAAAAAATATGTCTACTCAAGCACTTATCACACACCATGAGCGCTAGACAAAGCTAGGTTGGAGAGGGTTGAGATGGTGAGTCGAGAGGTACAGGAGCGCCCCCTTTCCCCTCCGGCGTGATAGATTCTACCTCCGTTCCTCGAGTTCTTTGAGGCCATAATAGAGTGAATGGTCTAAGGGATGAACCTCCGCTGGGGCCTAGTTGCGCGTGCAATGGAGTGAAGCGTTGAGGTGATCTTAGTATCTAGGGCTTAATTGTGGCTAGGGACCTTCCACTTGGACCAAAGGGTTAGGTCTAAATCTAGGAAGAGATTTATCACTTGGAATCCCTAGAGCTCATTGCAACTCTATGCGTGTGTGAGGTGTTGAGATTGTTCGATTTCTCCTCCGAGACATGTATAGAGTTAGGCATAGTTGACCTTAGATTTGCGACTATGTGTGTAAGGATTTCCACGACTCACCATTGGATTGATTAGGAAGCATAATAGAGAGTTTTTGCACTTGAAGCGATTATCCTAGGTGAAGCATCGTCCGAGTACCCCATCTTTATCGATTGCCTTGCCTCCTCCTTACTTTTATTCTCTTACTTATTGCTTTTAATTTCTGAGAATTGAATCAATTTCACACTTATCATTGTTGATACTCCACATAGCTAAGAATCGAATTAAGTGTCTTTACTCCCTACTCCCTGTGGATTCGACCATGTTCATCTGGGATTATTACTTCAACAATCCCGTGCACTTGCGGGATATAAGCAAGGGGACCTTGTCACTAAGTCCTTGGGAGTGTTGTTGCAACAGGTTGTGAAGCTCACACGGCCATGTGCCAAAACACCTTGGCCGTGCCCATGACAAAGTCCCAATTCCCATGATGACAAGACCATCTACACGCATACACGAGGGGGTTCAGTGAAGCTCAATAAAAACAAACATAACTCGAGTAAATAAAAGATAAGACAATGAATACAACTCGAGATACAAAATGAAAATAAACTCAGAAGGAAAGTCCTTTTCTGAGTATACAAGTCCAAAATAAAATGCGGAAGTAAAAGAACGAGGAAAATAAAATCAAGTGTCAATGTCGTCCTCTGGCTTTGCTGCTGCTGCTGGTGATGAATTACATGGTGGATCAACCGGGGTACATGCTGGATCAGCTGTTGCTGGAGTAGATGATGGTGGTGCTGGTGGGATTGGAGATCTGCTCATCAATAACTGCCGTAGGAAGTAAAAATGGCCAATCATATCGGTATACTATGCTATCTGTATCACCTGAATCTTGATGATCTCAGACCACAAGAAACTCACACTGCTCTCTAGCCTCTCAATATGTTCATGGGCTCGGAAAGGGGTAATCGCATGCTCTGCAGTCTCGGTCATCATCGGTGCGGAATCCTCCATTGCATCCCTGCCACCCTCAGTGCTCTCAGTGGTGGAAGTGGCTAAAATGTAAGCTTTAGGCCCATATGTGCGCACCACTCCCATCATCCTGAGAGTATTGAGTCTAAGCGGAGAGGGAATAATTATCTCATCGGTATCCGGAAGAACATCACCGAGGCCCATCCCTAGAATAAGTCTAGTAATGTAGGGACCAACAAATAATACTCCCGCTCTCCCGTTCTGGCCCTGGTATCACATGTAATCTGCCACAACATGCCCTAGATAAATAGACACGGATCTAGCCATGCAATATAGATAAAGTAAACTCTGTCGGCTCAGAGTACTAGTGTTATCACCTTGGTCATCCACAGATCTGCTAATGACGGTGAATAAATATTTGTTGCTCAGCCGAGACAAACATGTGGCCTTGGATACTCCCGGTTCATGCTGCCCTTGTCCATACAAGACCTGGTAAGCCTGCTGTGGTGTCAAGGTGCCCAGGTAATCTGTTGGCAAGTGACTATACTCCTCAGTTTCGGTGTATGTCTCATCGTACAAGCCCATGTAAACCAAAAATTCCATGACACTCATGGCAAATTGATGTCCGAATGCTCTAAACTGCATGCCATCAGTGATGTCAAAACTTCCATACTACTACTCAACCCCCGTATAGACAATAATCTTCGCCAGCGTCCAACGGCCGTCAGCATGGCAAGTTCCCTGACTAACTCGTCACCGCGCAGGACCCTAGTTAGCACGCTCAAGTCCATGAACCCGAATTGGCCAAACCTAAGTCCCGATAACCGTTCAAAACGAGCCCGATGCTCGGGATTCGAGAACTCAATATGTGCCAACTTGGGTGAAGGTTCTCTAGGGTGTTTCCTTTCTTGCCTCCTCGAGTGCATTTCCATTCCTGCAATAAATGAGGAATAAACGATCAAATAAACTCAGAAATAAAATACTGCAGAATTCCACACGGGCCTGTGGAAATTACCCTCCCTCGTGCGAATATGCGGGGTGTGAAAACCGCACTCTTCCACGCCAATTCTTCAAAAAATATAACCTTAGACCACTTTTAAACACTTTCTAAATATGCACAAACTCTCATAAAGTGAATATTGGTGCAACTCAAGACTTTTAATTCACTAAAAACAAGAAATGTCAAATAGAAGAAAAGTCAAGAGATTTACCGATGAAATGGGTATGAATACTTGAATTCGGCGTACAAAATTTCTGAAAAACCCTCTAAAACAGTGGTGAGAGGCTGGGAAACTGATCATGAGCAATTTTTGTATGGTTGGAAGTAAAGAAGAAGAGAATCCACTAAGATTTTAAAGAAAAACTTGCATCTCTTGGAATTCTGTGCATCCACACGGGCGTGTGGAAATTACCCACGCCCGTGCTACTCCGCAGGGGAGCTTCATAGGGCCAAATGCACGCCCTTGTGCACTCTCAGGAAAAAAAACTCACTGCCTCGGAATGCTACTACACGGGCGTACAGAAAATATCCACGTCTGTGCGCCCGACCCAAAGGGGCAGCTGTATGCCCCTGTGGCTTCTCTGTCCAACCAAGAAGAATCCCTAAGTGTTTCGCATGCCTGTGCGGAAATTCTGCATAGGCGTGGACATTCATAGGACCAACTCACGGGGACAGCCGCACGCCCCTGTGTTTCCTGGGATGGAGAGAACTCGGCTGCAGAGATCCGTATGGGCGTGGGGAAAATACCCACACCCCTGTGTGCTCTCGGGATAAATCACCAAGTCTCTGCAGGAAAATGCATGCCCGTGTGAAAGTTTCCAGGGGCGTGCAAAAATCGCAAGGTCACTCACAGGAGCAAATCCACGCCCCTGTGACTTCTCTGGATGAGCTCGCAATACAACTCCACGGCCGTGCGAAAATTCCACACGCCCGTGCGTTTTCTTTGGATGACTTAGAAAACTCTACAGGCTCTGCAAAAATTTCTTAAACATGTTTACATATTCAGACCCTGGCCTTTTATGTAAAATACAGCAGCGAAAAACATTAAAAACAAGCACAAGTGACTTACTCTGCCAAATCCTCATGAAAACACACGATGACATTAACATCCACAAAATAATACACCGCAGAAGCATCTAAAGATGAAGACACCAACACTCAACAAGTTATTCACACAAAACCTAAACTACTTAACTAAGAAAACAGTAAACGCTTTGGTTGCCTCCCAAGAAGTGCTTGTTTTACGTCACTAAGCTTGATGTACATCTTCCTTACCTCACGGGGGCTCATAGATGAAGATTACCCTCTTACCCATGAGCATGACGAGCAAAGTCTCTTGAAGGTAGAGGGGGAGTTATCGGGCTTGGGACCACCTAGCAATGGTTCATCCAACTTGTTCGGTTCACGCACATCTCCAACAGCCTTGGAGCGTTTCTGGTGGCATCTCCTCACTCTCTTCATCTTCCGAAGCACCTTCTTCAAGATCCCTGGGGTAGATGGTACTTCTTCCATTGAACCAAGCATCCTTACTTCTTCATTATCCTTCTCTTGGTTGAACAGACCCTCATACGGGTCTGGATTGAACATTTCTTGCATGTATTCATCAACAATCTCATCAGTAGTGTCTAGAAAATACAAAGTATCATCGAAATTAAGAGAATGCTGCATGGCTTCAGCAAGGCGGTATATGAGCTTGTCATCTCCAACTCTCAAAGTTAGCTCTCCGCTGTCCATATCAATCAATGCCTTGGAAGTTTGTAAGAACGGCGTCCCAAGTATCAACGGTACATCCGCATCCTCATCGACGTCTAGCACCACAAAGTCTACAGGAAATATATACTCATCCACCTTGACATGCACATCTTCGATGATACCCCTCGGATGTCTCATCTTTCGGTCCACCAATTACAAAGTCATACTAGTGGGTCTAGGCTCGCCCAAGCATAACTTTTGAAAAAAAGTGTATGGCATGACGTTAATACTGGCCCCTGAGTCCTCCAATGCCATTTCTTCCCCTAGATTGCCAATATTATACAGAATGATAAAGCTTCACTGGTCTTTCTTCTTGTTCGGCATGTGCTTTTGCAAAACCGCCGAGCAAGATGCATCTAAAATCACTGAAGCACTCTCCTCTAACTTCCTCTTGTTGGTCAACAAGTCTTTCAAGAATTTTGTATACTTAAGCATTTGGGCCAATGCCTCAACAAAAAGAATATTGACGTGGAGTTATTTGAACAAACTCAAGAACTTATTGTACTGTTCATCCCCTTGGTCATTCTTAAATCATGAGGGATTAGGGATTCTTGGCTTGAAAGGTGGGGGGTGTGTGTTTATTTTGCTTCTCACTCGGAAGCCTACCTTCGACCTCATGACCACTTCTCAAAGTGATAGCCTTCACATGCTCTCTAGGATTGGTCTCGGTATTGCTTGGCAAGCTTCATTTTGGTTTCTCCGATAGAGACTTCGCAATTTGCCCCACTTGATTCTCAAGGTTGTGCAAAGAATCGGTGTGGTTGCGAAGTGTAGCCTCAACTGATTGAAATCTTGTATCAGATGATTGCACTAATCTAGTCAAGGCTTTCTCCAAATTAGTCATCCAAGTCTCCAAACCTGAAACTCGGTTCTCCATGTTTGGGGCTTATTGTTGGAAACCTGGTGGCCCTATGGCCTTTTGTGGACCTTGGTTGATCTACAAGAAATTTGGATGACTCTTCCAACCCAGATTGTAAGTGTTGTTGTATGGGTTTCCTTGATTCCTCATGTCATTACCCACAAAATTGACATTCTCAACCGAAGATGTATCACCAATAGAGATCGAGCAATCGGAGGGAGCATGTCCTACATCACACCCGGTGCAAGTAGTCATGGCAGCCACTCTATTTGAAGTTAGGAGATCTAACTTCTTACTCAATGATTCCACTTGAGCCGCCAATGAAGTCACTTCATCTATCTCATGGAGGCCGGCCATGTTTTTCTTCTCCCTAGTATTCCATTGGTAACTGTTTAACCCAGTTTCTTCAATTAGTTGACAGACCTCGCTGGGAGTCTTGCTACCTAAGGTACCTCATGCTACCACATTAAAGAGTTGCCTTGTACTCGGATTTAAACCGTTGTAAAAGGTCTGAACAATCATCCACTCCGGGAATCCATGTTGCGGGCACTTTCTTAGGAGCTCCTTGATCCTTTTCTATGTCTCAAATAGAGACTCCAATTCCAACTGTACAAAGGATGAGATCTCATTCCTAAGCTTTGCGGATTTTTGGCGAGGGAAATATCGGGCAAGAAAAGCTTCTACCATCTCCTTACATGTGCTAATCGAGGCTCTAATTAATGAGTGTAGCCACTTCTTCACTCTCCCCTTCAAGGAAAATGGGAAGGCTCTCAACTTGATGGCATCATCCGACACCCCGTTTATCTTCAGCATATCACACACCTCGAGAAAGTTCTCTATATGATTGTTTGGATAATCACCGGCCAAACTAATGAACTGTGTAGATTGCTGCAACATGTGGATGAATGCTGGCATCAGTTCCAAGTTCTGAGCGGTAATCGGGGGATGCACAATGCTCGATTGTGTCCCCAATACTAAAGGTCTGGCATAATCGGATAATGTCCACTACTGGTCATTCTGTTCTGCCATGTTTTCAGATTCTTCTACTTCCAAATCAGCTAGATTAGACTGTTCTTACACAGTTTCTTTCCATTTTCTTCAAAGTGTACGTTTGAGCTCGGGATCTCCTTCAATAAATATCGAAGGGTTTCCTCAGGTCATAACCTGGAGCTGCATCAAAAGAAAGATAAGAAAAATCAGAAATATGATGGAAAAGAAGATATGAAATAAAAATAAAGTGCAAAGTATCTCTAAATGCCTACTCCCCGGTAACGGCACCAAAACTGGACACGTCGGTATATGCGTGTAAACGCAAGTGCAAGGGTGTTGATAAACGCCTAAATGCACGTATTTTATACATATTAATCTTGTATTACTTTGTGTATATTTTAATGAATTGATGCCCGTTTAAGTGTAATTTGGTTATTTCGGTGTTGCAGATCTTAAAAGAGTCGAACGAAGCTCAAAAATGCAAATTGGATGAATTCGACACCAAAAACTGCATTTTTGGGGGTCCCAGCACTATAGCGTACTGTGGCTGATCACTATTCATGCTGCGGCCATTTGGCTGTGAGCTTCACGGGCTCCATGCGCCCGCATGGGTGCCCGTGAGGTTTGCTGGAATTTCACAACCATCGGTACTGTAGCAGAAACACTGTAGTAAGTCACTGTAGCTTTTGGAGGGGCAGTTTTCTCTTGGGCCTCTTAGGCCGCCGTCCCACTCTTCCTGTCGGCGATCTACTACGCAAGACTTCACCAAGAGGAAGGCAAGCTTTGGAGGAGAAGATTGGGAGAAGATCCTAGGCATCCAAGGCATCATTTGAGGAGAGATCTCTTCAAATCTTCAAGATCTTTACCATCCAAGGGAATCTAAAGCTAGAGGGAGTAGTTCTTACTTTTTTTCTTGTTTATTTGTTCCTTGGACTTGTATGAGTGGTCCGCTATCATGAGGCACTAACTTATTTGTGATTTGGATATGATGAACTCTAGGGTTGATTGTTTGTAATTTGGATGATCATCTTTATTGATGCTTTGTTAGATGTTGTATTTCTTTTATGGAATCCTGTAGTTTGTGGTTCAAGCCTTGTGTACTTTGATGTGTTGATTTGCATGAGAACTCTGTATTTCAACTTCTAGTTTGTACTTGGTTGCGTGACCATCGCCCTTGTACTAGACACACTTGGCTTGGAAGGGATCCATGTACAGATACACCGTGACCATCGGGTATTTTGTACCCCTTCAGCAATTAGGGTTGGACCTAGTTTGAGTATCGACCCTGATTAGAGATTTCCCTGAGTGTAATGGAATCATACGAGGATTTGGGCAGAAGCGATTCTGACCCAATACTTGTATGGGATTAGGGTTCAATTGCCGTGACCATCGGGTTGAGCTAATTTAGGATTCTCTTGGCCCAACTACCATCTCGCATTTCATCCTAAATTCAGGATCTAATGACAACCCTAGGGGGATTCGTTATCCAAATCACTCCCTTCACTGTTTGATTCTCCCTTGAGTTCGTATTGTGTGTAGTAGTAAACTGGATTTCATTGTAGTTAATTCTTTCTCTTTTTATAATTACTATTCATCTTTCGGAGTGTTAGGCTAGGAAATAGATGAAAGGGAAGTAATAGTAGCTCCTTGGGCCCAGGGAATACGACCCTCTCGTGCTCGCACGAGAGGTATTACTTGACGACTCCGTGCACTTGCGGATCTTGCATCAAGTTTTTGGCGCCGTTGCCGGGGAACACAAGGAATACTAGGAAAACCTGTAGTCTATTGCTCTAGTCATTTATCTTTGTTGTTGTAAATATCTATCTTTGTAAATATTTATTTTGTTTCTTTCATCTTTTCTTTGATAGCTTACTATTGTTAGTTTTATTCTTTTTATTACACAGGGCCATGGACTTCGAAGAAAAATTATTGGCGGCCAAAATGTATGCGCTTGAAAATGAGATGGAAGAATTAAGTGCCATGAGAGCACATCGAAGCGATCCGGCCATGGATTTTCAAGAAAGATTATTGGCCGCTAAAATGTATGCACTTGAAAAGCAAATGGAAGAATTGGATGCCAAGAGAGCAAGCCATAGCAATCAGTACACTGATGTTTATAATCCATATTGGGAAGAACACCCGCACTTTTCGGCACATGATCATACTCAACAATGGGAGTACCCTCACCAGGGATTGATGCAAGAACCCTCCTTTCCAGAACCGTGGCATTATCATCCTCCAATTGTTCATACTAAGCAACTTAATGAATGGGGATTCAATATGCAAGATGTGTTTGCAAGATTCATGATGCAAACTGATGCTGAATTTAAAGCCATGGATACTGCAACTTTTAATGCCCGACCATCTTTTCAAAGTATGGTGAACAGGATTGCTGAGTCTTCTAACATATCGACTGAGTTACCACGAACTATAGATGCCCTATCTGAAAATGGTACAATGAATGAAGAGAAAAACAGTGAAATTGAGGGTGAAACCGATATTGAGGTGTTGGAGGTTGAAGAAGCAAGTGATGTAGCATCAATACTTTTTGAGCAAATGGTAGAAGTTCCACCTCAATGGGAAATTGAAGAAGAAAAGGGGGAGGATGGCATCATGGCTAAGGAAACATGTGAGGAAGCAGAAGAAACTCCATCGACCATATTTAAAGATGCTATTTGCCTCAACATAGATTTTTCCATCCATCAATCAATTTTAGTCAAGTGCAAAAACAAAATTACGGGAATTGTATTCGAAGATGTGGGTACTAAGCTAAGATCATCATTGAACCCACCAATGCCGGGCTTGGACAATTCCCAATCAAAGATTTTTCCTTGGCGGCCGAAGCAAACTTTGTGGGCCATTGAAGTTCATCACAACAGGGTTGAGAGAAAAATTATGGATAAGATATTGAAGCCTCCAATTAATCCACCTATGCAAAGCTTGACAAGTTCTCAACCAAACTTGTTCCCTTGGAGGCCCAAATAACACTTGTGGGTAGTTCAAGGCAATTTGACATTGGTCGAGGAAGAAAATTTGGGTAGGAGGTTGAAACCGTCCAAGGACCCACCCATACCAACTTTGAATAATTCTCGACCGAACCTTTTTCCATGGAAGCCCAAGCAACTTTGTGGTGGGCTACTCAAAGGAATTCTTGCCGGGACCATAGAATAAGTGGGGAGGATACTTAAGCCGTCTAAGGAGCCGCCCAAGTTTAAATTGCACAACTCCCGGCCCAGGCTTTTTCCATGGAGGCCAAAAGGTAACTTATGCTTGGCTTTCAACTTGACACCATCCCGGAAGGTATGTTTCATTTTTTTTCGGTAGTTCTTATGCCAATTCTAGCCGGGATGAACATACCGTCTTCAAGCCTCCCTAAGGTAAGAAAGTGGTACGTCAAGCTAATGACGTAAAACAAGCGCTTCTTGGGAGGCAACCCAAGTTTCAAATTATTCATGTTTCATTTTTCGTATTTTACATGTTTGTTGAGTTTATTCATAAAGCTTGTGTTTGTGTTGTGTTTGTATTTTTTTGTTTGTTTGAATGATCCATGCTTGTCTTATATTTGTGAATCTTATCTAGTGCTTTTGACGTTGTTTGGTTGTGTTTCAATGCATATTTTGGTGTTATAGATGTTGTAAATTAGTTTTTGTTCTAAGTTGCATGGGAGCCCATGCCAAAATTTTTAGTTTTCTCGGTCCATACGGGCTGTATACGGCCCGTATGGACCATTTTCTATGCTCCCGGGGGCCTCAAGGGGTGCCATGCGCCCATGAGGCAGCCCGTGAGGCTTTACTCGCCTCAAGGTCTAGAAAAGGACAGAAACCCTCACGGGCTCCATGCGCCCGCATGGAGCCCGTATGGCTTCTGGGCTAGAATTTCCAGACCTTTAAGTAGCCACCTTTCTCTCCCTTGTTCTCACTCATTTTTCATCCGTTTTCTTTCATTCTTTCACCATTCTTCTTCATTTTTCTTCCTCTTCACTACTTTCCTACCTCTTCCAACTTAGATCTTGTGGATTAATTGAAGTTTTACCATCTATCTCACCAATCTTCATCGATTCAAGCTTTGAAGCCCTAGTTTTTTTGTTTTTGGAGCAACCTTGCCTCTTCTTCTTGATTGTGCATGCTTATCTTACTTTGAACCATGAGGAATGTTGTATGGTTGTTTGATCCTTGATTTATTTAAATTTTTTTATCCATGGTTTGTAAATTTTTTTGGGCTTCAAAGTCCGGGGGAAATTCTTGCAAAAATTTCAGATCCGTGCTACGAGTAACTTTTTGAATGTTGCTTATATTGAATTTGTTTTGACACTTGTAGCATCTTTGATAACCCCTAGAAAAAAACTTGCACTAGAGAGATTTAGACATCATGATACTGATTGAACAAAAGAACTTGCATGGAATTTTGTTTTCATAGTTTTTTAGAGTGTTTGTTTGTGTGTGCTCCCTACATATTCATTGGTGAGATGAACTATGTTTCTTTTGACATTTACAGGACTCAAGATATGAGCTTCATTCTCACCACCCCTCTTGAATTGAACCTACCCCTTGTTCATGCATGTATTGCACAATCTTCATCAACAAAATGGGGCAGTCACTTTACCCTTCCCTTTCATGCTTGATTTAATTATTACGAATTCTACACCATGTTCTGCTGATTAGTGTACATTGAGGGCAATGTACGATTCTAGGTGTGGGGATGGGTTATTGTATTCTTACTTCACCAGTGATAGCTATGATTTATTGTTAAGAACCTCCTGGCTTGAATGAATGATAGTAATGAGTTGTAGTGTTATTTGTGCTATAAAGAAGTCATGTTTTCTCTCTAGGGTTTTCTTCGGAACTTTGACATAGAACTTCTACCTTGTTTGCCCTAGCTAATCCACTGCTTTGATTTAAAGTGTTAGAGTGGTAAATTCATCACTCAATGGTCTTTTTAAGAGCTTTTTGGTTCTTTTGTTCATTTTGCTTTTATCCCTAAGTGAAGTTTTTGCATGAAAGTGCTCGGGAGACATGTATATACTTGTAATCTTATAAAAATAAAATTGAAAAAAATGGAAAAAAATGAGTCTATGTCAAGTATTCCTCCGCTAATTTAGCATGAATGCGTCTATGTAGACTGTAATCAAGTAGGTTGGGTGGCTCTTGTGCCTAATCAGCATGTGCATCCTTCTGAAAGATTATAAGATATTTTGTACAGTCTACATTAGGCGGACTCAAAAAAAAAAAAATGAAAATGAAAAGAAATGAAAAAAAAAAATGCTTATTCTCTTGGACTTTATCATGCATTCACTTAGAAGCTAGAGTATGGACTGTAGACCAAAGGACTTTTGACTTGCCATTGAGGGTGTCTTTAACATTTTCACACCGGTAATCATTGAATGTGGCTTGAATAGGAAGAGCGATGGAAGAGGTATATACACACACTCACGAGGAAAGCACTCTAGAGGACTCATGACTATCTTTACTAAGTTGGTTATTGTGCAACTCATTTTCTTGATTTCATTTCATCTGTGCTTGTGGGGTTCTTCACTATTTGAGCTTGAGGTCGTACATTTAGCCGTTTATCTTCTTGCCCCTATTCTTTCATGTGTGTTTGCTTGAGGACAAGCAAAACGCTTAGGTTTGGGGATGTTTGATAAACGCCTAAATGTACATATTTTATACATATTAATCTTGTATTACTTTGTGTATATTTTAATGAATTGATGCCCGTTTAAGTGTAATTTGGTTATTTTGGTGTTGCAGATCTTAAAAGAGCCGAACGAAGCTCAAAAATGCAAATTGGATGAATTCGACACCAAAAACTGCATTTTTGGGGGTCCCAGCACTGTAGCGTACTGTGGCTGATCACTATTCATGCTGCGGCCATTTGGCTGTGAGCTTCACGGGATCCATGTGCCCGCATGGGTGGCCGTGAGGTTTGCTGGAATTTCACAACCATCGGTACTGTAGAAGAAATACTGTAACAAGTCACTGTAGCTTAGTACTGTAGCACCGACGCATTTTCTTGCCGAAACGCCAGTGAGCTTCATGGGCTCTATACGCCCGCATGGAGCCCGTATGGACATGACGGGATATAAAAGGAGACTGATTTTGTAGGGCAAGAAAAGAGCTTTTGGAGGGGCAATTTTCTCTTGGGCCTCTTAGGCCACCACCCCACTCTTCCCGCCAGCGGTCTACTAAGCAAGACTTCACCAAGAGGGAGGCAAGCTTTGGAGGAGAAGATTGGGAGAAGATCCTAGGCATCCAAGGCATCATTTGAGGGGAGATCTCTTCAAATCTTAGTATTAACAAATTCTTAGTTATCTAGTAGTAATCAATGGATGTGATGAAATAAACCAATTGCAAGAGAATTAATAAGCAAGCAAATGAGCAAGAAAACAAGTAAAAGAGATCTTAATCAATAAAGATGAGGTACCTGGACAATGCTCCCCCTAGGATTTAACATGAAGCTCACGATTCACTAAATGCTTCTAAACCGAGTCTAATGAGTCGAGGTAATCTAAGAACAACCGGCCCTTGCCTCTAAGCCACCGATACTAGTCCTCTACAAGGTCCGGGCGGAGAAATCGCCCAATCTCAACACCTCACACCCCATATGACCGCAATACGCTCTAGGGACACCTAAGAGTGAAACCGATTCCTAAAGATAGATCCAACAATAATTCCCGGCGAAGGATCTCTAACCCCCCTACAAGGTCCTGGCGGAGAAATCTCTCAATCTCACGCCTCACACCAAATATGGTTGCATAGAGTTTAGGGAATACAGAGATAGGAAACACTCAATCGGAAGGAAGACGGGACACTCCACTATCTCATGACTCACCCTCTCAACCCTCTTTAACCTTGAAGTTCTAACTCTAATGGAGACCTCTCTTACATTAAAGTAACAAATCATGGAAATCCAATCAACCAAAAGGATTATTTACACAAGCAAGCAATGGGAATATAAGGTTAAAACTCAAATCAACTCGAATGAATAGAAACATAAAGCAAATCATTACAAAAACATAGATCCTAGGGTTCACATACCCAAATACCTACTAAGGTTTAGCCCTCCATAGAGCAAGTTACAAAACAATGATTATTACAATGAAAAGCAATGAAAACCATGAAGTAAAACCCCCTTAAATTCGTGATGATGGCCTTGATGGGTCTCCCAACGTCTTGAAGAATCCTTCTCCGAAGCTAGGTCGCCGAAGGCTCCCTCTTTTCTATGATGGAGAGAAGATCGATCAAAGTTGGTGATGGACACCCCCAATATCGCCAAAGACCTCCTCAAAAACCCTAGCCGCCTTGCCTTCAAAGTGCTCGAGAAAACCCTCGCCAAAAGTCTCCCAAAAATAGGGCAAACAGCCTATTTAAATCCCAAAACCTCACCTGTCACGTCCCCTCACGCGCCCGTGTGGATTTTCCACGCGGCCGTGTGGGCTGCAGGAATTTCCACGCGGGCGCGTGAACAATAATTTTGCTACAGTACTATTGCAACAGTATTTTTCACAAACCGCGATCCGAACACTCTTCTCTTAAGGCCACATGTCCGAGCACACGTCCATGTGGTAGGCTACAAAACTTTTCTTCGTCGACATATCTTTGAGAGGTCTTGCAATCTTCACAAAGAGAAAGAACATGAAGATATGGCTGCCTTTGTGCCCTTCCAACTAGTGAATTGACTTGAATCTTCTTGGAAGTTCGCACACATCTCTATGTTTATGAACTCCTCTCGTGTCTTCGTCTTTGAATTGAACAAGAACTCCCAACATTGTGTCTTTATGGCCTATCTTTGCTTCCTCTTTACTCTTCAAGGCATTCACAACCTATATGCATAAAAGAACACCAAATACACAATATGAGATATAAACATAGGTAAAAAATGATGCTCAATGTATGTAAAACATATATAAAAATATGTCTACTCAAGCACTTATCATGGTACCCGGACATTGATCCGCCTAGGACAATAATTTCAAGTGCAAAAACCCTCTATTATACTTCCTAATTGATGCAACAATGAGTCATGGAAATACTTAATTGCATGATCCCAAATCTAAGGTCAACCATGCCTAACTCTATACTTGTCCTGGAGGAGAGATTGAATAACCTCTCAACCTCACACTCGTATAGAATTGCAATGAGCTCTAGAGATTCCAAGTGATAAACCCTATTCCTATATATAGACCTAACCCTTTGGTTCAGGTGGAAGAACCCTAGCCACAATTAAGCCCTAGGTGCTAAAATCACTTCAACACTTCACTCCGTTGCATTCGCAACTAAGCCCCAGCGGAAGGTCATCCCTTAGCCCATTCACTCTACTATGGATGCAAAGAACTCTTGGAATGTGGAGGTAGGATAGATCACTCCAGAGGGGAAAGGGGACTCTCCACTACCTCTTGACTCACCCTCTCAACCCTCTCCAATCTAGCTTTGTCTAACTCCATGGTGTGTCACTCACTCACAAGAGTTACCAATAAGAACTCTCAACCCTAGTTTCACTCTAGAGGAGTATTCATACAATCAAGTCTCCAAGATTGGAACTCACAATAAACATCAATTAATTGAAAGCATAATAAAGAGATTCAATGAAACGAATACATCCTAGGTTTCACAAATACCCAAGTATCCACTAGGGGTTTAGCTCTCCAAGGAGTTAGATACAATCAATGAAATCGAATGTAAAAATAAAGCATCCATAGTAAACCCCCTCTTTAGTTGTGGCGATGGTCTTGTGGAGAGTCCTCTACTCATCGCAAGGGTCCCTTTGTCCGGCCTAGGATACACCTCGACGGATCGGTGCCGACGAAAGCTCTCCCACTAACCATCTTTCAAACGACACGCGATGCTGGAGCCGTAGAACCTCTCCAAAGCCTTGGCCAATACCTTTCAAAACCCTAGCCGCCGTCCTCTCTCAAGTTGTAGAAAAGAAGGAAAAAATAATGCTGAAATCGGCTTTTAAAGGGCTGGAATCCGAAATCCACACGCCCATATGGGCGCCCTTATGGATTTTTCACACGGGCATGTGGAATTTCCACACGCCCATGTGGATTCTCTGTTTTCCTGTTATCTCGGCCGGCTGTAAACAGTGCTACTGCAGTATTTTTGCTACAGTGTTTTCCACAATACCCTGCTACAGTACCGGCTTGAAATACTCCCGAACCCTACTTTTATTTAGGTAACGCAAACGGGCACACATTTACGTCGTGGATGACCTTGCTTCTTTAATAACTGACATGTTAGAGGAGATCTTGTTCTATATGCACAAGTCGGAATGCTTGAATGTGACTGCCCTTGTGCCCCTCCAAATAGTTATGCTAACTCGAGTACGAGGAGGTTGGCACACATTCCTGCATCTGGAACCCGACCTATGTCTTCACGTTTGAACGTTAGCAAGATTTCCTCCAAATTAGTGCATTACGACCCACATTGGCTTCTTTATCTCATTATCGGCCTCACAATCCTACCTGCATAAAAGTAACATAAATACACCCATATTAGCGTTAAAACCCTAGAAAAGTAATCCTCAACACAAGGAAAGAACACTTCGTATTCTTATCGCACAAGTACTTGTCAGAGTGACACTAGGGTTGAGAATCCATTTTGGTAATTTTTGTGGATGAGTGACACACCATTGTGGTTAGATAATACTAGATTGGAGAGGATTAAGACAGTGAGTCAAAAGGTAGCAGAGTGTCCCCTTTCCCTTCCGGCGTGATTAATCCTACCTCTATATTCCAAGAGTTCTTTGCGGTCACAATAGAGTAAAGTTCTAAGAGACAAACTCTGCTGGGGCTCAGTTGCGCAATCAAGAGAGTGAAGCATTGAAGTAATCCTTTGTATCTGGGGCTTAATTGTGACTAGGGGTCTTTCGGCTAGATCAAAGGGTTAGATCTATTTTAGGGAATAGGGTTTATCACTTAGAGTCTCTAGAGCCTAAAGTAATCTAGCACAGTGTGAGGTGTCGAGACTGAGAGATTTCTCTACTGGGACATATTGTAATGGTAGTCACGGTTGACCTTAAGTTTTGGGACCGTGTGTTTATGGATCTCCACAACTCATTAACCATTAGTTAGGGAACATAATGAATGGTCTTGCACTTGAAACAATAGTCCTAGGATGAGAAAAGTCCGGGTGCCCCATTTATCATTGATTGCCTTTCCTATCTTTTATTTGCGCCTCCTTCTTCTTTTCTTATTTCTATTTGTGTTGATTCTAATTCACATCATTATCAATTCATCTTCATTCTAGTTAAACAACAATATCTGTATTTCTAATCACTATTCCTTGTTGATTCAACTACCCACTCAAAAGTTTATTATTACTTCGACAAACCCATGCGCTTGTGGTAGATATGAAAAAAGGGCATTTGTCAGTACCCAATTTTGTGTATCTAGTTTAATCAGATTGAATATAGGATATCCAGAACCCTGTTTAGGTTTTGCTTAATTTGGAACGTTTGTTTTTTTATAATTTATTTCATGTTAAATAACAATTTGTTTTGAGTTGTAAACCCATTAATTTTTGTTTTCTTTTAAAATTAATGAATGTCGCCTACATTAAGTAAACCCCATACACTCTTTTTCTTTCTCACTCTTGATTTTCTTCTTTCTCTCTTGTTTTTCTTCTTTTTCTACCCACTTCACACTTCATTCAAACTTTCACAAACTCCATAATCCTTTTTCCTCCTTTTGATGGCCATTGATGAGTGCATTTCATATCATATTTTTAGTGCTTCCAATGCACTCTTTTGCTCATATTTTATCATTTTTTGTACCTGGTGCAAGCTTCTAGGGCTCATAACACATATGGAGTGAAATCAGGGATGAAATAGAATAAAGAAAACAATTTCTCTAAGTATCCAATGAAAGCAAGGGCAGAAAATGAGCGTGGCTTCAAACCATGTTTTTCTTTGGATGAGACTCCTCTACTTTTCAATAGGGGCACGGGTGGACCATGGGGGTGCTTCCTCCTTGTGATTATCTATGGATGGGAGTCGCTTGTGGTTTCAAGGGAAGCATGGTCTGCATGCTCCTTTCATGTGCATGTTCAAACTGAGCACGGGGGGAGCATGACTGTGCTCTTCCCATGATTATCTCGCTATGACACTTAGCCCTTTTTTACTCAGAAGTCTAAGATGAGTATGGTCTGAGCACGACCTTGCAGACGCCATGTCGAGCCTAAAAGTTCATTTTTAACTTCCATACTTAGGGTTTCATCTCATCTTTTGCTCAGGAGTCTTCTTCTACAATAGAGGAGCCTTCAAGAGAATGATGATCAGCCATCACCATAGGAGATAAGGGAATCAAGGTTGAGCTAGAGAAACAAGAGAAGTGGAGTTTGCTCATTCCATGGAGGTCATATTGTCAATTGAATAGATCTTTGAAAAAGGGGGAAGTCATGTTTTCTCACTTTTTTGCACTTAGCTTTAACACTCAATTGTATGAATTCCCAAGGGGATAACCATTCCACGTGCCCCGGGATTGTGAACTATGTTGCTTCTTAAACTTTGACTACTTGTTTTCTAATGCCTATAGAGTTCCAAAGTATTGTGTTTTTAATGTGTTTATAACTTGGCGTGTTTTGATTTGCATAGTTGCTTGTGTAAGACTCAGCTTTTGTGGATTACCCTAGTTGTGATTAACCATGGTAATTGTAAAACTTGGCCTTTATGAAGCCCGTAGTTACACTAGCAAAACTTGGCATATTTGAGAGCTGTAGATGCAACAGAGCTTTTGAGCACCCCTGAGGAACTTAGAATGCACATTGGTAGTCATTAGACCCAAGTTAGTATCTTGAGCACATAGGAATCAGCCCGATGTATTGCTCTCTTATTATCAAAACTCAACCCTAGTCTACCTAGTTCTTCCACCCTTTAGTTCTTTTTTCCTTTGTTTAGAAGTTAATCTTTACTTCATCCCTTTGGTTGGACTAGACATTAGAGGATCAACTGCTACTAGAAGTCCAATCCTTGTGGTTCTACAATTCTACCCCTAGTGTGGTGGTACTACTATTTTACTTGTAATTATCCGTGCACCTGCAGAGAGTTCATCAAGTTTTTGGTGCCATTGCTGGGGATTGGAAACTATTAGGAGTATTAGGTTTTTGGTGATCTAGTTAGTTTATACTATTCATAATTGTGAATATCTCTTATCGTTTGGTTGATCATTCATCTTATCTTATCTTATTTTAGTTTACTTTTGAATCTTGAGCTGATTTTGCTTCATATTATTCTGTAAAGGAATAACTATATGACCCAAGGGAACACTACATCTCTATTAGCAAGTCCCGATCTTGAAGTTGAGTGAAGTTTTCATAGAAGATTGTGGCATGTCAATCTAAATGAGGGCACACCTGTGTAAATAAGTATTGAGGTGAATCAAGAGGATGAAATGGCTGGGAATCAACAATAAAGCATTTCAGGTTTTGCACAACCAAACTTGGAAGAAGCGGGGTCTAGCATTTTTCATCCTCTTTTTACCGTAAACAATTTCGAGTTGAAGCCTAATTTTATACAGATGGTGCAGCAAATGTGCCAGTTTGATGGGTTTCAGGATGAAGACCCATATGAACATTGGAAGAACTTCTTGGAAATCTGTGACAATTTTAATGCAAACAACGTGTCTAAGAATGTTGTTCATTTGAGACTCTTTCCATTCTTGGTGTAAGGAAGGGCCAAGCAATGGCTAAATTCCTTCCTGCAAGGGTTTATCAGAACATGGAAACAGATGGCTAAGACTTTTCTCACAGGATATTTTCCTCTGGCAAAAATCACAAAGTTGAGGAGTGATATCTCTTCCTACCTGCAGTTGGAATTTGGGTCATTGTATGACACTTGGGAGAGGTACAAGGAGATGTTGAGAAAATGGCTGCAACATGGGATAGTGGAATAGATGCAAATCCAAATATTTTACAATGGGCTAAACTGTGACCCAAAGTAGACGCTTGATGCAGCTTGAAGAGGGTCTTTGTGTAGTAAGCATTCGAGTGCCATATATAGTTTGATCGAGGAAATGGTTAACAATGGATACCAGTGGAGTTCTGAAAGGAATAAGCTGGTAAAGGCAGTTGGGATTTATAAAGTGGACACCATTACTACATTAGCAGCATAGGTTGAGGCTATCATAAAAAGGTTGGATAACATGCAGTCAATCTCTCAAGCTTGTAACCTCCTTGTGATAGTTGGGGGTCTCATAATGACCCTAATAGTTCTTCCTCGTCAGATATGGGTGCAGGGCAAGATGAACAAGTTGACTTTGTTGGGAAAAACAGACGCTACGAAAAACAACCCATATAGTGGCACATACAATGCGGGTTGGAGGAATCACTCAAACTTTTCCTAGAGTCAACTTTGACAAGGGCAATTGTCGCAACAGCCAAGGCCTCCACAACAAAATATTCAACTAACTCCTTCACTAGGACAGCCTAATGAGCTTACAGTTTTGTTGGCCCAGTATATCAAGGATAATAAAATTTGTCTTTATGGGTATGAGGAAATGATGAGGAACACCAATGCCACTGTAACGAATTTTGATCATCATATGGCCCAAATGTCAAAATAATTCAGGAAAAACTTCTGGGTTTCATCCCTAGCAACACAGAAGTTAATCCCAAAGAATCTCTAAAGGCCATTACCCTAAGAAGTAGTAAGCAACTTTCAAGCCCTATTATGGAGAAGTCAATGGTTGAACCTATTGAACCTTAGCCAGAGGCTAGGTAGTTAGGGCTTGTTGATTTAGAGACTATAGTTGATATTAGGAAGAAAGATAAGGAAAGGGGAGGAATTGAGTTACCCAAGTACCAGCCCAAGCTTCCTTATCTTTTGGAAGTAAGGAGAGACCAGCAACAAGAGCAGTATAAGAAGTTCCTTGATCTGTTTAAGACCTTACACAAAAATGTTTCGTTTCTTGAGGCTCTTGCTCAAATGCCAAGGTATGCGATGTTTCTGAAGGAGTTGCTCACAAGCAAGAGAAAGCTTGAGGAAGTGTCCTATATGACACTTAGTGAAGAGTGCTCGGCCCTAATCACCAACAAGCGCCCTAAGAAGGAAAAAGACCTAGGGGATTTATCATTCCTTGCACTATTGGAGGACTTGTGGATGAGAAAGCTTTGGCCAATATTGGGGCAAGTATCAACCTTATGCCCTATAGAATTTTCCAAAAGTTAGGGCTCGGGGAACTGAAGTCCACGATAATGATGCTATAGTTGGTAGATAGGCTCATCGTCAACCAAGTGGAATTATTGAAGATGTTTTGATGAAGGTGGACAAATTCATATTTCCCATGGATTTTATGATCCTTAATGTCGATGAGAAGGTTGATATGCCCCTCATTTTGGAAAGATTGTTCTTGGCAACCTCAAATGCCCTAATTGATGTGAAAGATGGCCAAATGGGACTCCTTGTAAGAGAGGAAGAAGTCATTTTCAAGCTTTGAGACTGAATGAGACACACTATATACTTTAATGATACTTGTTATTTTGTTAATGTTGTTGATGACTTTGTTTCTGAGTTTGTGCAGGACACGTTCGTGAAGGATGAACTTTTGGAGATATTGGAAGATAACCTCCTTGAAGCCAATGAACTAGAAGAATTGGTGGGAGAATTATGCTATCAATAAGCGGTGATCACGGGAGCTCCTTTGCCTCTTGAACCATCCAAGAAAAAATCCTCCTGTGCCAAGAGTTGGAAGCAAGTCATCCCATGGAAAAGAAGCCATCCGCTCTACCACTGAATTCAACATGATCGTCTTTTCTGAATTTTGGTGTGATCAATTTGATTAATACTTTAGCACTATATTAAATGCAATTACATTTTAGGTGGTCATGAGAGCTCTCAATTTCACATAACCCCTTAATGTGTATAGGTTCGTCAAGCTAGTGACATTAACAAGCTCCTTGGTAGGAAACCCAAGTGTTTGCTTGCTTTCATTTAGTTAGTTTTGTCACATTTTGGTGTTTTGAAATGATTTGTAGCAAAGTAATTATTTTCCATGTGCTCTGTTTCTGAAGCGGTGTTGCGTCGGCCAATGTCTTTGATAAGTGCTTGTGTATTAGTAAAACGAATTATTCTTTTCTTACATTGAGCATTACTTTTCTCAGATTTTATAGCTTATGCATGTGTATTTGTGTTCTTTTGTACATGTAAGGTTCTGGAGACAATAGTGGAAAAAGGAACCAAAAGTAGATTGTGGATACAATTTTTGATGAAGTCTTGGATTGAACAAATGTGAGACACAAGTTGTGCTTAAAGACATGTGAGTGTGTGCCAACCTCCATTGTACTCGAGTGAACATACAAATTAGAGGGGCACAAAGGCAGTCACACTCATATGTTCCGACTTGTATGATACTAGCAAGATCTTCATCAAATGTGATTTTATTGAAGATGCAATGCAATCTACCGCATGGATGTTTGCCCATTCATGTGGCCTCGATGAAAAGTGTGGATTCGGGAGTACTTTTGGCAGTTTACCATAGCAAATCACCGGAGCAAAATTACTATAGCAGTTATTGTTCATAGCTCACAAAAATTCAATTCCTTGAAATTTACTCGGGCGTGTGGAAATTCCACACGCCATGTGGATGCCCGATTTCAGCCTTATTTAAGTCACGATTTCAGACATTTTGAAGGATCCTTTTCTCATTATTTTCCCATCTTTTCCCACCCTTTGGAGGCGCTTGCAGCTAGGCTTTGGAGAGGTTTTGGGTAAGTCTTGGGAGTGGTTCTACAGTTTTTGACACCGCATTCCTTTAGAAGATAGTTATTGGGGGAGCTTTCATCAGCATCGATTTGGCGAGGTGTGCCCTAGGCTTGACGAAGGAACCCTTGGAGAAAATGGGGCTACTCCATAAGACCATCAATACAGACTATAAGTGTATGTTACTTATGGTTGCATGCTTTTACATTCGATTTACTATTGATTGTATCTTGCTCCATGGATAGCTAAACCCTTAGTGGGTTCATGGACTTGTAAACCCTAAGATGATTTTGTTTCATTAACTTTTTATTATGTTTTTTTAATTGATGTTTTTAATTGAGTTCCAACCTTCAATGCTTGTTGAATTGATTTTCCCATATAGTGACACTAGGGTTGAGAATCTATATTTGTAATCCTTGTGGATGAGTGACACACCATGAGGGTTAGACGAAACTAGGTTCAAGAGGGTGGAGAGGGTGAGTCGAGAGGTAGCGGAACATCTCTTTAAATTCTGATGTGATTTATCCTACCTCCAAGTTCTAAGAGTTCTTTGAGGTCATGATAGAGTGAAGTACTAAGAGACGAACTCCTCTGGGGCTTAGTTGTGCAAGCAACAGAGTGAAGCGTTGAAGTAATCCTTAGTGCTGGTGCTTAATCGTGACTAGGGGTATTTTGCCTAGACCAAAGGGTTAGATCTATATTAGGGAATAGGGTTTATCACTTGGAGTCCCCAAATCTTCATGCAACACCACACAGTGTAAGGTGTCGAGAGTATCCTTTTCTGCTGGGGCAGAGTATAAGGATTAGTCACGGTTGACCTTAGGTTGAGGAACGTGTGGCTTAGGATTTCCATGACTTATTAAACATCATTTAGGAGACATAATGATTGGTCTTGCAATTGAAACAATAGTCCTTGGGTGAATAATGTCTGGGTGCCCCGTTACTATCGATTGCCTCTCCTACTTTTCTATTGCGTCTCTTTCCTCTTTACTTTATTTCTATTTGTATTGATATTGTTCACACCTCTCTTGAATCATCTTCACTATAGTTAAATAGCAATACTTGTGTTTCTGAACACTATTCACTATGGATACGACTACCCACTCACCAGGGTATTTTATTACTTCGACAACTGACACACGTCCGAATATACGTGTAAACCGCAAGTGCACGGGTTTTAAAGTAATAATTACCCCGGTGAGTGGGTAGTCGAATCCAAAGAGAACAGGGCTACTAGTACTAACTTCTTCTCTGCTTTCTAACCTAATGATAAATGGAAAGGTGTGGTGATCTAATGTGCGAATAAATGAATACCGGAGACGAATATGCAAGGGTTAAATGGATGGAGATCTCAATCAGTAAAAGTGGGGTATTCGGGCAATGCTCCCCCTAGGATTCAGGTATTACGTACCGGATAAGCAAAGCGTTTCTATGAAGAGTAAGTTAAGTCATGGAAATCCAAATATAATCGGATCCGGCCTCCCGATCACCGATACTAGTCCCCTACGAGGTCCCGGTGGAGAAATCGCTCAACCTCAACACCTCACACCACATATGACCGCAAAACACTCTAGGGATTCCAAGAGGTGTATCCGATTCCTAAAGATTGATCCAACCCTAATTCCCGGCGAAGGATCCTAACCCCCTACAAGGTCCAGGCGGAGAAATCTCTCAATCTCACGCCTCACACCAAATATGGTTGCATAGAGCTTAGGGAACGGATATAGAATACACCAATTGTAGGGGAAAGGGAAAACTCACTATCTCATGACTCGCCCTCTCAACCCTCTTCAATCTTGAGATTCTAACCCTAATGGAGACCTCTCTCTCACCAATGTAACAAATCATGCAAACCAAATAACCAAAAGATCAATAAGGCAAGCAAGGATTAGACAAACAAGATTAAAACTTAATCAAACTCAGATTAAATAGGAACAATAAGCAAATCCACAAAAGATGAGAATCCTAGGGTTCATAAGCCCAAATACCTTCTAGGGTTTTAGCTCTCCATGGAGCAACATACAAAACATACCATCAATGAATGAAAGTACATTAAAACCATAGAAATAAACCCCCTTATATATGAACTGATGGCCTTGATGGAGAGCATCGATGTCTTGAAGGACCCACTCCGAAGCTAGGTTCGCCGGTGGTTTCCTTGATGCTATGACGGAGGAGGAATTGATCAAAGTTGGTGATGAACCGTGTCTAAAGCCGCAAAGACCTCCTCTCCAAACCCTAGCCATCTCACCCCTCAAGAGCCGCACAAAAGATGAGAAAGAATAGGGCAAAACGGCAATTTATAGGCCTTAGATCGCGTCTGTCACGTGCCCCCACGCGCCCGTGTGGATTTTTTACGCGCTCACGTGGGCTACAGGAATTTCCACGCGGCCGCGCGGAATTTCCACGTGGCCGCGTAAACAGTAATTTTGCTATAGCACCGCTAAAGTTAAATTGTTACAGTAATGGCTACAGTACTTTCCACAAAACGCGTTCCAAACACTCTTCTCTTGAGGCCACATGTCCGAGCACACATCCATGTGGTAGGCTATAAAACTTTTCTTCATCGACGTATCTTTGAGATGTCTTGCAATCTCACAAAGAGAAGGAATATGAAGATGTGGCTGCCTTTGTGCCCTTCCAACTAGTGAATTGACTTGAATCTTCTTGGAAGTTGGCACACATCTCCACGTTTATGAACTCCTCTCGTGTCTTGGTACTTGAATTGAACAGGAACTCCCAACATTGTGCTTTTATAGCCTATCTTTGCTTCCTTTTTACTCTTGAAGGCATTCACAACCTATATGCATAAAAGAACACCAAATACACAATATGAAACATAAACCATAGTAAAAATGATGCTCAATGCATGTAAAACATATATAAAAATATGTCTACTCAAGCACTTATCAAACTCCCCCACACGTAAGTCTTTGCTTGTCCTCAAGCAAAATTAAACATTAAACTCATGGAAAGAAAAGAGAAGTACTTGGCCTTAGATTCACCAAAAGAGTACAAGAATAAAATTCTATAGTCATGGAGAGAATCAAACACTAGACAAAACAATCAATGCTCTAGCAAACAATCCAATCAAAAATGAATGTAATAAATCGGAATGCGTGTGTGTGTTAAAAACTCAATTTATGTCAACACTATGTCCACTACCAAGTTCTTATTAATATGGGACTTATTTATAAATAGAAAGAATAGGTAGTAGCTTCACACAACCTCTAAGGTAGCCCTTTCCCAAGATGCCTCCCGAGTGGCTTTCACACTTTCGAGGTGGTAGCTCTTTCTACCAAGGATGGTAGCTTTCACACATCCCATGAGATAGCTCTTTATCTCATTAGGGCATAACAAGTATCCGACTTATGGGAGTAGCTACATACATCATGGGTGGTAGCTCTTTCCACTCCCCATGTACAAACAACAAACAATTTCCAATTTTTTTTTCAAATTTTTCTGATTTTTTTTTTTTCTGATTTTCTTCTTTTCTTTTCAAATAAAAACTAGCACACTAAAATCCCAAACATAATGAACTAGAGTCTTCATAGGTCTAATGAGCGAGAAAAGTGCACAAAGAGCAATCGGACAAAAATATTCAATAAAATTGGACAAAAACTAGAGCATGATAGAATCCATGTTTATAAACACAAAGAATATGCGTGTAAACCGCAAGTGCACGGGTATC
The DNA here is from genome assembly GCF_009730915.1 of Dioscorea cayenensis subsp. rotundata. Lineage (NCBI taxonomy): Eukaryota > Viridiplantae > Streptophyta > Magnoliopsida > Dioscoreales > Dioscoreaceae > Dioscorea > Dioscorea cayenensis. The sequence goes on from NC_052482.1 coordinate 5,641,049, forward strand.
GAAGTAATAATTACCCCGGTGAGTGGGTAGTCGAATCCACAGGGAACGGAAGTATTAGTATTAACCAATTCTTAGTTATCTAGTTGAAATCAATGGATATGATGAAATAAACTAATTGCAAGAGAATTAATAAGCGAGCAAATGAGCAAGAAAACAAGTAAAGGAGATCTTAATCAATAAAGATGAGGTACCCGGACAATGCTCCCCCTAGGATCTAACATGAAGCTCACGATTCGCTAAATGCTTCTAAACTGAGTCTAATGAGTCGAGCTAATCCAATAACAACCGACCCTTGCCTCCAAGCCACCGGTACTAGTCCCCTACAAGGTCCCAGTGGAAAAATCGCTCAATCTCAACACCTCACACTCCATAAGACCACAATACGCTCTAGGGACACCTAAGAGTGAAACCGATTCCTAAAGATAGATCCAACCCTAATTCCCGGCGAAGGATCCCTAACCCCCTACAAGGTCCCGGTGGAGAAATCTCTCAATCTCACGCCTCACACCAAATATGGTTGCATAGAGTTTAGGGAATGCAGAGATAGGAAACACTCAATCGGAAGGGAGAGGGGACACTCCACTATCTCATGACTCACCCTCTCAACCCTCTTTAACCTTGAAATTCTAACTCTAATGGAGACCTCTCTGACATCAAAGAAACAAATCATGCAAATCCAATCAACCACAAGGATTAATTAAACAGGCAAGCAATGAGAATACAAGATTAAAACTCAAATCAACTCGGATCAATAGAAACATAAAGCAAATCATTACAAAAACATAGATCCTAGGGTTCACATGCCCAAATACCTACTAAGGTTTAGCCCTCCATGGAGCAAATTAGAAAACAATGATTATTACAATGAAAAGCAATGAAAACCATAAAGTAAAACCCCCTTAAATTTGTGATGATGGCCTTGATGGGTCGCCCAACGTCTTGAAGAATCATTCTCCGAAGCTAGTTCACCGAAGGCTCCCTCTATGCTATGATGGAGAGAAGATCGATCAAAGTTGGTGATGGACAGCCCCCAATATCACCAAAGACCTCCTCAAAAACCCTAGCCGCCTTGCCTTCAAAGTGCTCATGAAAACCCTCACCAAAAGTCCCCCAAAAATAGGGCAAACGGCCTATTTAAAGCCCAAAACCGCGCCTGTCACGTGCCCTCACGCGCCCGTGTGGATTTTCCACGCGGCCGCGTGGGTTGCAGGAATTTCCACATGGGCGCGTGGAATTTCCACGCGGGCGTGCGAACAGCAATTTTACTACAGTACAGCTACAGTGCTATTGCTACGGTACTTTTCACAAAACGCGATCCGAACACTCTTCTCTTAAGGCCACATGTAAGGGCACACGTCCATGTGGTAGGCTATAAAACTTTTCTTCGTCGACATATCTTTGAGAGGTCTTGCAATCTTCACAAAGAGAAAGAACATGAAGATGTGGCTACCTTTGTGCCCTTCCAACTAGTGAATTGACTTGAATCTTCTTGGAAGTTGGCACACATCTCCATGTTTATGAACTCCTCTCGTGTCTTCGTCCTTGAATTCAACAAGAACTCCCAACATTGTGTCTTTATAGACTATCTTTGCTTCCTCTTTACTCGTCAAGGCATTCACAACCTATATGCATAAAAGAACACCAAATACACAATATGAGACATAAACCATGGTAAAAATGATGCTCAATGTATGTAAAACTTATATAAAAATATGTCTACTCAAGCACTTATCAGATCACGTAAGAGTCTCGGGATTTCAACAAAAATTCCAATAAATGCTACAGTAAATACTACAATAAATGTGCATTCTTCACCCGATTCAAAGGTGTCTTCATGGCCGTCATTGAAACTCAAGGCTTTGTCGTTCCCTAAGTTCTTCGTGCTACAGTAACTACTACACTATTGCTTTAGTACCAAAATGTAAAATGCCATTTTTAGTGTTGTTTTCCTTCTCTTTTGCGTTGTTGAGCTCACCAGGGCATCCTCAAGACCTGTCACATGAATAAGACTAATTAAACCACACAAACAACAACAATTCAATGATTTATACATAAATAGTACAACAAAGATACATATGGAATACACACATTCAGGCTTTTATCAATTAACTAGTACTAGAAGTCCAATCCCTATTGTTGGACAATCCCACCCCTCACATGGTACCACTACATTACTTGTAATAATCCGTGCACTTACAAGGAGTTCATCAACCACCACCCTATCCTTCTTATTTTTGTCTCTGCCAAACACGTACTTGTCAACTCTATACCCTTATATTTCTCCATATTCACTTGTAGCTTAAAGTTAACTTTGGAGAAAATAAGCCATGCTATAATGGAAAAAATATTTATAGTTTGCCAATCCTAAGCTTGCTTGATTATTTCCTTTCTCTATATATATGATTATGAGTTAAGGGACTCCCACACACACTCATATTGAAGAAGCTTATAAGGGTTAAGATTTTGGCTTGCTAATAAGTGCAATTTTATACAAGTTCTATCAATATAATTTATCACTTAAGGAACCCTACTGAGCTATATTTTTATGGATAACTGGTACTTAGTTGTTCATTTTCTATCTTAGGTTAAAATAAGCACTACAAAAGTCAAAGGAAGATAATCAGGAGTAATGCAGTGCCAAATCCATTAAACAGATAGATACATGATCAGGATAGACACCTGTGTACATTTTAGTTGAATGCAACCTCACAATCACTTCCATTTGGAAGAACATGCACGTATAGACCATGTATCCAATTGGAATTTTAGTGGTTCATCCCCGATTCTCGACATGGAGATCCTAGAGCTTATTGAAATCATGTGAGGGTAGGAGTATGAGAGATTCATTCTACTTTAAGCATATGATTACACACTAGGAAGTATTGAGAGAGCAATTGGTGTGATTTTGATTTCCTTCATTAAGCATAAATTTAATCTCTATTGAATTGCAATCATCTTATTCATTAAACTCCCAAGTGAAATAGATCTGGGCACTGCTCTATTCATTGTGTTTAGTTCCTCACTTCCTCCAATTTGTTCTTTTAATTGTTTTTATTTTCTCTTTTTAATTCTAGAACTAAATTTGATTACTGTTTTAGTTAGCTAAAAAAGACAGGGTTAGTACTCCTACTGTCTAGTCTGTATGGATTCGACCTTGCTATTGCAGGTAATACTTCAATTGATGGCTACACTTACGTGCATCTACTTTATGCCGATCACTTGCCAAAGGGAGTTAGTATTTCAGGACCCTTGAGAAGCTAGTTATCGGGGTTAGAGTTACATTGTGAAACTTTTGGCAATTTATGCATTGCTATTTAATTATTTTCCTAACCACTCACTTATTTGATTAAGTATTCTATAAAATAATTATTTCTTTATTTACTTCTATATTTATTTATTTGTTTGTTTTTACCATTAATTATATATTTAGTATTCTATTTTTACAAAGATTATTGTTTATTATCATCATTTTGTATGTATTTATTTATGGGGTTTAGTATATATCATTCGGTTATTTATTAAAAAGTTAATAACATCTTGTTTAATCATCCTTTTAATAATTTATGGATTTATTTCTTTTGGTTGTTTATTTCTCTCTAAAGTGGGTTTATGGGATTTTTTCGTATTTTTGTATGGAATTCTATATTTATTCTTGTATAAGAATTTGACAAAACTTATTGATATTTTTGCAGTTCAGCTTTGAGATTTGTTTGAACATTTTTGCCTCCTAATGAGATATTTTTAACCAAATGAATGGGGGTTGAACATTGACCTTGGCGACAAAAATTGTTGGAAAATGAGATTGTAGGTTTGGAAAGATCTGTGGGTAAACTAATAACGGCCTTTAATATTTCTCACGTCACTAAGGAGAAGTAAATGACCTTTGGTACTCAACCTCTGGTCAATGAGGGTAAATAAATGACCTATGATATTCTGACTCTAGTCACCAAGGATTAATAAATGACCTATGACATCTATAGTAAATTTAAAAAAATCATGTACTTTTGGCAATTTATTTTAATATAGGTTTCAATTTTGAAATCTGCTATTCCTCTGGTTATAGTACTTTTGAATTAATGGTTATACTTCGGAACTATACCTTGATGGATTATAATACTTTGTATTTTCTTTAACTACTTCTAAACCTTCATTTTAATTTTAATTATTTTGGGTGCCTTACAGTGAGATTTATAAATTATGTTGATCCTAAATTTTTTTTCGGCGGACTATTTACTGGGCTAGTAAGCTTATAAAGTTGTTTTTAAATCTATTTTAGATCAAGAGTAGTAGACTGGTGTCGGCTTTCCAGGTTGTGTCCATCTCTGTTGTAGTATTTGAGTTGTGGTATCCTGTATTTTTTATATTTTGGATTCATATATCCCATGACTATGTTGTACTCTTTAAGGCATGTAATTCAATAACTATGTTGGATTGTTATGCTTTGCTTTGAATCAGGTTATATAGCTATGTACGCTTATTGGGTTCATGCCCTGTATGTTTGTGGGTTCTAAGGCTTTGTTGGTGTGACAAGTTAGGCTTGGCCGCTCTGGGGTGTGACATGAGCAAAATTATTGTTCCAAATAAAAGAGAATATATTTATTTTCCTTTTTTTTTTTTTGTGTAATCTTACTACTTTGATGGATATAAATGAAATAATTTTTAATAACATAAAAATATGGGCTCTTGATATTATTGAAATTAACTTCTAATAACGGCATTGTTGGTATAATAGTTTTTATCTAAAAAACTCATGTTCTTAGATTTATTCCTAACATTTTAAAATTTCATATATTTTAATGTCTTATTGATTTAGGTTTTTACTAATTGTCTATGTTTCAATTTCCATAGTTTTTTTACTAGACTTTGAGTATCTCTTTAAATTTATTACATTTCCATTTGCTTTTATATACTTTTATATTTTATTTATTTAATTTCTATTTAATTATATATTTTTATAATTCAAATAAATAACTTGCTGATTTTATTGCATTTCCATTCGCTTAAGCCTAATCATTTTGAATATAATATTAAGTTAGTAATATATATATATATATATATATGTATGCTAAAAACCGGATTAAATCCGGTTCATAGTGTTTGTTTTTGCTCTATCCGGATAAGATTCGGTTTTCATCATAAAAATTAGGATAGGGTATATGAAAAATTACGGTTAAAAATTTGGATATCGGATTGGATCATTGAATCAGGAGTTTTTTTGCTCACCCTTAGTAAGAATACAAATAGCAAGAAAAATGTCAACAATTGACTATTTTTTATTAGGAAAATACATAATAAAAATATTTAAGTTAAATTTTTAAAAAGAGTGAAATCTTTTCAAAAATAAAAAAAATTGTGAATAATAGAAGCAATCACGGGATGGTTTTGTTAGCAAATTAACTAAGTCCATTTACTTTTTATTTAAGAATATGTTTCTGGAGTTATAAGTAATATTATTTGTTTTTTGAAGTGAAGTAAAACTCATTAAATTTAGAATTAAGGGATGTGAACTTCCTCGAAGTTTTAACATATTCAGAGATCCCTCTTTTAATAGTGAGAATATGTATGATCATGAAAGGAAAGAAAAATCAAGAGGTTTTAATGTCTGACAAACATGGTCCACCAAAAATCTTTCACTCATCTTGTTTTACCGGAAGTAGTATCATATGCACTATGATGCAGATAGTGAGTAACATGTTCTAATTTCTAATACCCGGACTTGACAAAAACATACATGATAATTGGTATATGTAGTTTTTTTTATAGATTTGGATAAACCACCAATTTGATTAAAAAATAAATCTAACACAACACAAAAACAAAAGGTAATCAGTAGAGGTGAAGTACAATATGATTAAGAACAAAGACCTTTGAACAATATATATGCATTGTCATGCCCCGAACCTAGCTCACCAGAGCTGGTGCACCGACAAACGGTGACACACCTACAATGCAAATTACAGTGGGCATGCAAGGCCTCAAAACTGTTCTTACAACTGAAAATATAAACTTCAAAATTAGAACTTTAGATACAAGCTGAATATAATAGGGTTCAAAACAAGGAGATTTTTTTAATTAAAAATTCACATACTAACACAAACATAATGATAACCCATTTAAATAGGGAACACAAGCTCTCACTAGATCTCTTAATTAGCCGCCGAATTAATTACTCCTGATAAAAGAAATTCAACAACAAAATTATGAGCTTAACAACCCAGTAAGAAGCCATTAAAAATATTGGGATCATAAAAAGTCTCAAAAGTTTAGAATAAAAATTAGTAATATGATATTGCAAAATAGTTACCAAAATACAATTCAGAAACAAAACAAAAACATCCAACAGAGCCTGATTTTTAGATAAATACAGTATATGTCTCCCAATAGCTATAGTCAAAACAAAAATTATCAGTGTTTATTTATTTATCCTCAGTCACCTGAAGCAAAATATCAGAGTTCATATTATGTCTCCTAATAACTATGGTTAAAACAAAAAATATCAGAGTTTATTAGTTTACTCTCTAACAATGCCGTTTTGCGTGTGAACCGCAAGTGCACGGGTCTGTCGAAGTAATAATACCCTGGTAAGTGAGTAGTCGTATCCACAGAGAATAGTGATCAGAAACACTAAGATTGCTATTTAACTAGAATGAAGATGAATTGATAATGGTGTGAACAAAGTCAATGAAAACAGAAATAAAGAAAGATGACGAAAGATAGACGCTATAAAAATGAGAGGAAAGGCATTCGATAGAAAGTAGGGCACCCGGACATTGGTTCCCCAAGGACAATTGCTTCAAGTGCAAGACTAATCATTATGTCTCCTAACTGATGCTTAATGAGTCATGTAAATCCTAAAATACACAGTCCCAAACCTAAGGTCAACCATGACTAACTCTATACTATATCCCGACGGAGAAATCACTCAGTCTCAACATCTCACACTGTAAAAAGTCGCATAAAGCTCTAGGGACTCCAAGTGATAAACCCTATTCTCTAATATTGATCTAACTCTTTGGTCCAGGAGAAAGACCCCTAGTCACAATGAAGCCCCATATACTAAAGATTAATTCAATGCTTCACTCTATTGCTTATGCAACAAAGCCCCAGCAGAGGTCATCTCTTAGCACTTCACTTTATTGTGACCGCAAAGAACCCTTGGAACATGGAGGTAGGACAAATCACATCGGAGGGGAAAGGGGACATTCCGCTACGTCTCAACTCACCCTCTCAACCCTTTCTAATCTATTATTGTCTAACCCTCATGGTGTGTCACTCATCCACAAAGGTTACCAAGATGGATTCTCAACCCTAGTGTCACTCTATGGGAAAATCAATTCAACAAGCATTCAAGATTGGAACTCAATTAAAGATATCAATTAGAGAAAGCATAATACAAGGTCAATAAAACAATAACATCCTAAGGTTTACAGGTCCAAGTACTCTCTAGGGGTTTAGCTCTCCATGGAGCACAATACAATCAATAATGAAATCAAAAGTAAGGATATGCAATCCATTAATAAAACCCCCTTGGTGTTCATGTAGATGGTATTGTAGAGTAGCCTCATCTTCTTCAAAGGTTCCCTCTTCAAGCCTAGGGCACACCTCGCCGAATCGATGCCGACGAAAGCTCCCCCAATAACTATCTTATGAAGGAACATGGTGTTGAAGGCCGTAGAACCACTCAAAAAACCTTACCAAAGCCTCTCTAAACCCTAGCCGTGGGTGCTTCCAAAGATAGGGATAAGATGAAGAAAGGATGGAAAGAAGGATCCACAAATCGTCTCAAATCGGGGCTTTAAATAGGCTGGAATCGGGTATCCACACTAACTGCTACAGTAAATTACTACATTGATTTACTATAGCAATCCGCTACAGTACTCTGTCAAAATACTCCCGAATCCACACTTTTCATTGAGGCAACATAAACGGGCACACGTCTATACTGTAGATCATGTTGCATCTTTAAATGAAAACACATTTGACAATAATCTTGCTAACTTTACACAAGTCGGAACACATGAGTGTGACTGCCTTTTTGCCCCTCCAATTTGCATATTTCCTTGAACATAAAGGAGGTTGGCACACAGTCACATATTTTTGAGCACAACTTATGTCTTCACGTTTGTTCACTTCGAGATTTCATCAACCAAGTGCACTCACAATGTACTTTGGCTTATTTCTTCTATATTTGTCTCCGCAACCCTACATGCACAAAAGAACACAAATACACATGTATTAGCGATAAAATCTGAGGAAATTAATGCTCATTGTAAGAAAAAAACTGCACATTACAAACATACAAGCACTTATCACCTTCAGTGACTCGAGCCATAATATCAGAGTTCATTTGTTTACCCTCGGTGACTCAAGCCAGAATATCAGAGGCCGTTATTATTCACCAACAGAATGGTTTGAAAATATAGTCTATTAACAGAATTTGATGTATCCTCCTTAAGTGTATGGGTCGCACAAAAGTAATACAGTGGTACCCCGTGAGGGGTAGGGTTATCGAACCACAGGAACTGAACTCAAAGTACTGACTTGTCACTGATCCCTAGTTAACTTTAAATTGAAGATTAGATTAGTGAAAAGAAATAGAGTTATAAAAGAAGAAGGAAAAGAACCAGTGAAGATATCAGGCAGTTTGGATCGAGTGTCAACAATAAGAGAACAATGCCCGGGGTAATTCCTATGCACATAGAAATGCTCACTCACTCTTATGGTTTACCAGGTATATTCTATGGCTCTAGTGTGTGCTCAAAAGCAATGTTGCAACTATGGTTCTCAACTACGCCAAGTTTTGTGAAGATAACTATGGTTTCACCCATCAAGTTTTACCCAAGCAACTATACAAATCAAACACATCAAGTTTCGCAAACAAAAGATTTGACACGAGAACCAAAAGAACTCCGTAAATCAATAAATGCAAGTGTTCAAAGCATATAAGGTTCCATAGTTCACATGTATGGGCACTGTGGCTGGTTTAGTCCATCATGGATGGGTACAACATGGAGAAAACAATAATAGATTTAAAAAAAGAAGACATGACTACCTTCTCTTCAAGATTCGCCTCCAATGTTGAGCTCTGTAAGCTAGCCCCACTTTCCTAGTGCCTCCAACTTGTCCATAATTGCCTTAGAAGGTGTGGTGAAGCTTGATCTTCGCTCTTATCAATGTCCTCTCAGTGGAGATGAAGATCCTTGAACAAAGATCATAGTGAAACCTTAGTAACTGGAGTTAAAAAGAAAGATCTCGGGCTCGACATGGTTAGAATGAGATTGTGCTTGGACCATGTCATGTCACCGAAATTTTGAGTGAAATGTTCAAGTGCTCGCCTGGGAGATTCAATAGGAGTGGCATAATCGTGTTCCTTCCATGTTGTGGCAAATCAAGATCATGTCAAGAGCATCCAGCGCGTGTCTTTCTCCCTTGAATAAAATTGTCTTCAGACCGGGACTTTCAGTAGCAAGGACACGATCGTGTCAGGACCGTGTTGAGTTTGAGAACACCCTCCTACGTGGATTTTCGCTAAAACACACTACAGGTTGGGATCATTAGTGGGACGGCATGATCATGCTCCACCCGTATCTAGCTTTAGTACTTAGCACATAAAAAGTATTTTACTTGTTTTCTTCCATATTTCACTCCAAGTTGTGTCGAGGCCCTAATTCCTGCACAAATAGCAAAAATACCCAAAATAGCACCGTAATTACAAAAACATATGCTCGAGAACTAATAAAATGATCGGTTTAGGATAGGAATATATATAATACAATCATCAAATACCTCCACACTTGGATTATTGCTTGTCCTAAAGCAATAACAAATACTCAACAAAAGAAGAGATGAGTAGATTGCTACTGATCTTAGGAAAGTGGTATAAATTTAAACTAATAGGGAATGGTGACAGTTAGTATGAATGTGAATGTTCAACAACAACTATACTCTTACTTCCGAGACCTTGTGCATGTGTGTTTAAAACTCTAAATTGCATCCCCTACAGTCACAAGTAGTCAAACCGACACACTAAACTTAATGGGTAGAAGTTTCATACAAATGCACACTTGTAATGGCCAAAATTTTACTACTCAAGAGTGGCTTTTACTCATCTAAGGCTGATAGCTCTTTCCACCATCTTTTCACAAGATAAAACTTCATAAATTAACTAGTAGGGCATTCCTATAAAGGAATCCGACTTTCGGATTTTTTTCAGTACAATTTTTGTCCAGGACATGTAGCTCCACAATTAGGGTTAGCTGATGGAACTTTTAGGTCAAGGAAGTAAAAGTGAGTCATAACATAGCTTAAATGGTTACTAATACACCCATGTCCCCCTAAGTTTTAAGATCACAACAAATAATCACCAACAAGTAATCATAGATTGTCATTAGCAAGGCACTCATCAATCACAAGCATGCAACCCTCCCCCACACAGGAAAATTACATTGTCCTCAATGTAAATATGAATGGTATGCAATGCAATATGAAGAGAGCAATTAAGGGAGAGGATCAAGCCACTGCCTTGAACATAGAGAGTGATCATGTCGTGCTCAATATGTGCGCTATCCCACAAATTCAAACATGGATTGTGATGCTACCATTCTTAATGTGTTGTTAACTCCAAGCACCCACAAAATCACTAAGAGACATGGAGATAAACAAGTGAAGTTCACAGAAGTAAAATAGATAAGCAAGCCAAAATATAATGGATGAGAAAATAAACAAACCAAAATGTTAGTATAGTAGGGGACTCCGCTTGCTGACACATTGAAACAGAGAAGAATGAAATATTGAAAGTGCTCAGTGATAAGTGCTTGAGTAGACATATTTTTATATATGTTTTACATGCATTGAGCATCATTTTTACCATGGTTTATGTCTCATATTGTGTATTTGGTGTTCTTTTATGCATATAGGTTGTGAATGCCTTAAAGAGTAAAAAGGAAGCAAAGATGGGCTATAAGGACACAATGTTGGGAGTTCTTGTTCAATTCAAGGACCAAGACATGAGAGGAGTTCATAAACGTGGAGATGTGTGCCAACTTCCAAGAAGACTCAAGTCAATTCACTAGTTGGAAGGGCACAAAGGCAGCCACATCTTCATGTTCCTTCTCTTTGTGAAGATTGCAAGACATCTCAAAGATACGTCGATGAAGAAAAGTTTTATAGCCTACCACATGGACGTGTGCCCTGACATGTGGCCTCAAGAGAAGAGTGTTTGGACCGCGTTTTGTGGAAATTCCGTGTGCTCAAGTGGAAATTCCTGCAGCCCACGCGGGCGCGCGGAAAATCCACATGGGCGAGTGAGGGCACATGACAGACGTGATTTAAGGGCTATAAATAGCCATTTTGCCCTATTCTTTCTCATCTTTTGTGCGGCTCTTGCGGGGTGAGACGGTTAGGGTTTGGAGAGGAGGTCTTTACGGCTTTGGAGGCGCTTTGTCACCAACTTTGATCGATTCCTCCTACGTCATAGCATCAAGAAAACCACCGATGAACCTAGCTTCGGAGTGGGTCCTTCAAGACGTTGAAGCTCTCCATCAAAGCCATTATTTCATATATAAGGGGGTTTATTTCTATGGTTTTAATGTACTTTCATTCATTGATGGTGTGTTTTGTATGTTGCTCCATGGAGAGCTAAAACCCTAGAGGGTGTTTGGGCTTGTGAACCCTAGGATTCTCATCTTTTGTGGATTTGCTTAGTGTTCCTATTTAATCCGAGTTTGATTAAGTTTTAATCTTGATTGTCTAATGCTTGCTTGCCTTATTGATCTTTTGGTTATTTGGTTTGCATGATTTGTTACCTTGGTGAGAGAGAGGTCTCCATTAGGGTTAGAATCTCAAGATTGAAGAGGGTTGAGAGGCCGAGTCATGAGATAGTGAGCACTCCCTTTCCCCTCCGATTGGTGTATTCTATCTCCGTTCCCTAAGCTCTATGCAACCATATTTGGTGTGAGGCATGAGATTGAGAGATTTCTCCACCGGGACCTTGTAGGGGTTAGGATCCTTAACCGGGAATTAGGGTTGGATCAATCTTTAGGAATCGGATACACCTCTTGGAATCCCTACAGTGCTTTGAGGTCATATGTGGTGTGAGGTGTTGAGATTGAGCAATTTCTCCACAGGGACCTCGTAGGGGACTAGTATCGGTGATCGGGAGGCTGGATCCGATTATATTTGGATTTCCACGACTTAACTTACTCTTCATAGAAACACTTTGCTTATCCGGTACCTAATACGTGAATCCTAGGCGGAGAATTGCCCTAATACCCCACTTTTACTGATTGAGATCTCCATCCATTTAACCCTTGCATATTCCTCTACGTTATTCATTTTTTCGCACATTAGATCACAACACCTTTCCATTTATCATTAGGTTAGAAAGCAGAGAAGAAGTTAGTACTAGTAGCCCTGTTCCCTGTGGATTCGACTACCCGACTCACCGGGTATTTTATTACTTCGACACTAGTGCACTTACGGTTTACACGCAGATTCAGACACGTGTCACTCAGCCTTAGGTTCACCAAAACATGCAAGGAGAGCATTCTTCAAGTAAGGGAAATTGCAACACCAAATACGAAAAATCAATACTCTAGCCAAAAACTCGAATAATAAATGATAACAAACCCGAAATCATGTAAGTGTATGTAAACTCCCTCAATTCAACACAAAGTATACTCCTCAAAGTCCTAAGTATAAGGAACTTATTTATCTACAAAACATAACAAAATAAAAAGATGGTAGTAGCTTCATACATCCTCTAAGGTAGCCCTTTCCCAAGCGGATGCAATGGTGGCTTTCACACTTTCAAGGTGGTAGTTTTCACTCATCCTATGAGGTAGCTCTTTCTCTCATTAGAGCATAATTGTTATCCGACTTATGAGAGTAGCTACTTACCACATGGGTGATAGCTCTTTCCACGCCTAGTGCACAAACAACAAATATATATTTTTTTAATATTTTTTTAATTTTTTTAGCAGAATTAACACAAGAAGCAACACTAACTAGTCCCTTTAACATTAAACTTGAGTTTCCAAAAGAGTTTAAAGAACGAGTAGTGCAACAAGTGTTATTTGGGTAAAATTTCCTAGAAATTCAAGTAAAAACTAGAGTATGAGAATATTCAATGTTAAAAATTCTCCTAAACTCAAGAATACAATCATTGCAACTAGGGTGAACTGCCATTGGCTATGTGAGCATGTATGTAAATCAAAACTTATATAAAAGACATGTACAACGTGAACTGACACGTCCGAATATGCATGTAAACCGCAAGTGCACTAGTGTCTAAGTAATAAAATACCCGGTGAGTCGGGTAGTCAAATCCACAGGGAACAAGGTTACTAGTACTAACTTCTTCTCTGCTTTCTAGCCTAATTATAAATGGAAAAGTGTGGTGATCTAATGTGCGAAGAAAAGAATACCAGTGACGAATATGCAATGGTGAAATGGATGGAGTTTGCAATCAGTAAAAGTGGGGTATTCGGGCAATGCTCCCCCTAGGATTCAGGTATTAGGTACTGAATGAGCAAAGTGTTTCTACGAAGAGTAAGTTAAGTTGTGGAAATCCAAATATAATCGGATCCGGCCTCTCGATCACTGATACTAGTCCCCTACGAGGTCCCGATGGAGAAATCGCTCAATCTCAATACCTCACACCACATATGACCGCAAAGCACTCTAGAAATTCCAAGAAGTGTATCTGATTCCTAAAGATTGATCCAACCTTAATTTCCAACAAAGGATCCTAACCGCCTACAAGGTCCCGGCGGATAAATCTCTCAATGTCACGCCTCACACCAAATATGGTTGCATAGAGCTTAGGGAACGGAGATAGAATACACCAATCGGAGGGGATGCTCACTATCTCATGACTCACCCTCTCAACCCTCTTCAATCTTGAGATTCTAACCCTAATGGAGACCTCTCCCTCACCAAGGTAACAAATCATTCAAACCAAATAACCAAAAGATAAATAAGGTAAGAAAGCATTAGACAATCAAGATTAAAACTTAATCAAACTTGGATTAAATAGAAATACTAAGCAAATCCACAAAAGATGAGAATCCTAGGGTTCACAAGACCAAATACCCTCTAGGATTTTAGCTCTCCATGGAGTAACATAGAAAACACACCATCAATGAATGAAAGTACATTAAAACCATAGAAATAAACCCCCGTATATATGAACTGATGGCCTTGATGGAGAGCTTCGACATCTTGAAGGACCCACTCTGAAGCTAGGTTCACCGGTGGCTTCCTTGATGCTATGATAGAGGAGAAATCGATCAAAGTTGGTGACAAAGTGCCTCCAAAGCCGCAAAGACCTCCTCTCCAAACCCTAGCCGACTCACCCCTCAATGGCCGCACAAAAGATGATAAAGAATACGGCAAAACGGCTATTTATAGGCCTTAGATTGCATCAGTCATGTGCCCCCATGTGGATTTTACACGCGCCCGCGTGGGCTGCACGAATTTCCACGCGGGGCGCTTAAACAGTAATTTTACTACAGTACTGCTATAGTAAAATTGCTACATTGTTTTGCTATGGTCTTCTCTTGACACTCTTCTCTGGACGCCACATGTCCGGGCACACATCCATGTGGTAGGCTATAAAACTTTTCATCATCAAAGTATCTTTGAGAGGTCTTGCAATCTTCACAAAGAGAAGGAACATGAAGATGTGGCTGCCTTTGTGCCCTTCCAACTAGTGAGTTGACTTTAATCTTCTTGGAATTTGGCACACATCTCTACGTTCATGAACTTCTTTCGTGTCTTGGTCCTTGAATTGAACAAGAACTCCCAACATTGTGTCTTTATAGCCTATCTTTCCTTCCTTTTTACTCTTCAAGGCATTCATAACCTATATGCATAAAAGAACACCAAATACACAATATGAGACATAAACCATGGTAAAAATGATACTCAATGCATGTAAAACATATATAAAAATATGTCTACTCAAGCACTTATCATGAACTCCCCCCTCCCACACACACTTAAGTTGTACATTATCGCCAATACACACATGCAAGCTCACTAGTAGTGTATATCAATCAAGAATATATGTGGGAGAAGCAATCGGAACAATAGTCCCCTGACTCCTAGTATTGCATGTGATGGAGCTAAATCTTTGGGAGTGATGTTCCAATGGGTTGTGAAGCACACACGACCAAGTGCCAAAACACCTTGGCCGTGTCCATGACTAGTTCTTGATTACCATATTCACAAGACCATCTGCACGCACACAAGGTGGTTTATTGAAGCTCAAGAAAACAAAAACAACATGAGTATATAAAAGATAGATTAATGAATACACTCGAAATAAAATAAAAGATAAACTCAGATGGAAGATCCTTTTTGAGTGTACAAGTCTAAAATAGAATGCAGAAATAAATAAATGAAAAATGAATCAAGTGTCGGTGTCGTCCTCTGGCTCTGTTGCTATCACTGGATAGTCAAAAGTGCCGGTGCATTAGGTGATGGTGAGGCTGGAGGAACCGTAGGGGTCCGAGGTCTCAGAACAAATGATGAGGCAACGTCTCGCTCAAGAATTTGCTGTAATGTATCAAAACATGCCATAAAATCTGTGTACTACGCGGCCTGTGAAGCACGGACCTCAGCGGTTCGAGACGGTGAAAACATGTGTACTGAGGGTGGCTCCTCTGCTACAGGAGGTGCCTCTAACTCCACCTGTGTCGAGTAAGGCTTGAGAATCAGCTGAGAACTCTCGATAATATCATCATCTCCCTCTGCTATCTCTGGGGTAGCTGTAATCAGAGCATACACTCAAGACTGGACACTACGAACAATCCACATTAGCCTCAATGTCTCTATGCCCAAGGGAGCAGGTATACTCACCTTCTTGGCCCCTCGAATCACATCCAGAAAGCCTATAACCATAACCAGTCTCGTGATGTAGGGGCCCGAGAAAATCACTCCTAATTTGGCATACTACTCATGATGCGGTATATACTCTGCGATGGTATATCCCAGATGGATCGGTGTACTCTAAACCATCGAGTAAAGATACAGAAGCTCCTGTCGGCTTAGGACGCTGATACTGTTACCACAGCCGTTAATTGACCTACTCATAACAACGTGCAAATATCAATATGCAGTTCGGGAAAGGCACGTGGCCTAGGACACTCCTGGTTTATACTGGCCGGATAATCCGTCGACAACTGAGCGTAGTCCTCCGTATCTGTTAATCCCACCTCATACAATCCCAGCTGGGTCAAGAACTGTGTCACACTCATGGTGTTGTGATCCCCAGTGCTTTGAAATGTATAGCGTCACCACTGTTAAATCTGTCATAAGTATGGTCGAACTCGAATAATGATGGAACCTCAAGTGTAAGTGTATGGATAATAGGTTGTCTGATCGTCAATAACTATCTCCAACCTCCAACCGAGATAAGATCCTCCACCTCATACGCTAACTCGCCTCCTTGCTGTATATCTCACGGTACACTCGTATCTAGGAAGTGAGCCTATCTGAATTGAAGCCTTGACAAACGCTCAAAATGAGCATGATGCTCAGGAATAGTAAACCCATTATGCTCTACCTCAGGGGACTACTCTCTGGGATAGTTACCAGCGCCGATCTTGGTCCTAGGTGCTATATCTACAAAAATCAAAAAGAAATCACTGAAAATGGCTTGAAGGAATAATGTTGCAGGAATCCACAAGCCCATATGGATCCACGGGGTTTGAAAAATGCATGGTCGGACTCTAAAAACTCATAAATACATCATTATATCCGTTCTAATTTCTTTCTAATCATGTATACCCCTTCTAATTGTAGAGATGAAGCAACATTCACTGGTTTCATCACTTAAAATCAAGAATTTATGAAGAAAAGAAGGAAAAAGGGTTTACTGATGAGCTAAAGATAAAACTTTCAAAATCGGTGGAAAAATCGATTAAAACTCCTCAAAATCAACGGTGTGAGGTCGGGAAATGTGTTAGGAGTGTTCTCTGAGTAACTGGAAGTGTGATGATGAAGAAGAGTGGAAAGCTTTTTAAAGAAAACACGCGGCTCTTACGTTCCTGATCATTCGCAGCCGGCCGAAAATGACAGTTTCAGAGAATCCACACTGGCGTGTGAAAATTCGACAGGGGCGTGTGAAAATCCACAGGACCGTGTGGATGCCCGATTCCAGCCCTATTTAAACCCGATTTCAGCCCCGATTTAAGAATTCTTTTCTCCATCTTTTCCCCAACTTGCGAGAGGGCTTCGGCTAGGGTTTTGAGGGGTATTGGCCAAGGTTTTGGAGAGGTTCTACAGCTCTGACATCGTCATTCCTTAGGAAGAAGGTTGGTAGGGGAGCTTCCGTCGAGGCGTATCCTATGCCGGACGAGGGAATCCTTGGACGACGAGTAGAGGACTTTCCACAAGACCATCGACACACCCATCGAGGGGGTTTCTTTATGGATTCATTGCTTTTACATTCTATTTCTTTGATTGTACTTAGCTCTATGGAGAGCTAAACCCCAGTGGGTACTTGGATGATTGTGAACCCTAGGATGTATTCGTTTCATTGAACTTCTTTATTATGTTTTCAATAAATTGATGTTTATTGTGTGTTCCACCCTTGAATGCTTGATTGTATGAACATTTCCCCTAGAGTGACACTAGGGTTGAGAGTTCTTGTTGGTAACCTTGTGAGTGAGTGACACACCACGAGCGTTAGACAAAGCTAGGTTGGAGAGGGTTGAGAGGGTGAGTAGAGAGGTACAGGAGCGTCCCCTTTCCCCTCCGACGTGATAGATTCTACCTTCGTTCCTCGAGTTCTTTGCGGCCATAATAGAGTGAATGGTCTAAGGGATGAACCTCCGCTGGGGCCTAGTTGCGCGTGCAATGGAGTTAAACATTGAGGTGATCTTAGTATCTAAGGCTTAATTGTGGCTAGGGACCTTCCGCCTGGACCAAAGGGTTAGGTCTATATTTAGGAAGAGATTTATCACTTGGAATCCCTAGAGCTCATTGCAACTCTATGCGAGTGCGAGGTTGAGAGGTTATTTAATCTCTCCTCTGGGACATGAATAGAGTTAGGCATAGTTGACCTTAGATTTGGGACTATGTATGTAAGGATTTCCACGACTCACCATTGCATTGATTAGGAAGCATAATAGAGGGTTTTTGCAGTTGAAGCGATTATCCTAGGTGAAGCATTATCCGAGTGCCCCATCTTTATCGATTGCCTTACCTCCTCCTTACTTTTGCTCTCTTACTTGTTGATTTTATTGTTGAGAATTGAATCATTGTCACACTTGTCACTATTGATCTTCCACATAGCTAAGAATCGAATTAAGTGTTTCTATCCCCTATTCCCTGTGGATTAGATACCAGCTCACCCGGGATTATTACTTTGACAAACCAGTGCACTTGCGAGATATACGCAAGGGGACCTTGTCAGAAGCCAATGTGGATCATAATGCATCGATTTTGGAGGAAATCTTGCTAAGGTTCAAACGTGAAGACATAGGTCGGGATGTGAGATGCTAGAGTGTGTGCCAACCTCCTCGTATTTAATTGAGCACAACCATTTGGAGGGGCACAAAGACAGTCACACTCGAGCATTCCGACTTATGCACAAAAAACAAGAGCTCCACCAACTTACCTATCATTGAAGAAGCAAATGATCCACGACGTGAACGTGTGCCCATTTGCGTTACCCCGATAAAAGTATGGATTCGGGAAGTATTTCAGGCTGGATACTGTTGCAGAGCAATGTAGCAACAATGTGGCAAAATACTGTAGCAGCATTGTTCACAGCCGGCCGAGAAAGCAGAAAACCAGAGAATCCACACGGGCGTGTGTAAATTACCCACGCCCTTGTGGAAATTCCACAAGGGTGTGTGACATTATGCACGCCCGTGGAGTCGCCCGTTTTCAGCCCTATTTAAAGCCGATTCAGCCCCGATTTTTATATTCTTTTCTCCATCTTTTCCCCAACTTGTGAGAGGGCTTCGGCTATGGTGTTGAGAGGTATTAGCCAAGGTTTTGGAGAGGTTCTACGGCTCCGACATCATCATTCCTTAGAAAGAAAGTTGGTAGGGGAGCTTCCATCGAGACGTATCCTATACCGGACAAAGGAATCTTTGGACGACGAGTAGAGGACTTTCCACAAGACCATCGACACGACCATCGAGGGGGTTTTTCTTTGGATTCATTGCTTTTACATTCTATTTCTTTGATTGTACTTAGCTCCATGGAGAGCTAAACCCTTAGTGGGTACTTGGGTATTTGTGAACCCTAGGATGTATTCATTTCATTGAATCTCTTTATTATGCTTTCAATTAATTGATGTTTATTGTGAGTTCCAACCTTGAATGCTTGATTGTATGAACATTTCCCCTAGAGTGACACTAGGGTTGAGAGTTCTTTTTGGTAACCTTGTGAGCGAGTGACACACCACGAGCGTTAGACAAAGCTAGGTTGGAGAGGGTTGAGAGGGTGAGTCGAGAGGTACAGGAGCATCCCCTTTCTACTCCGACGTGATAGATTCTATCTCCGTTTCTCGAGTTCTTTGCGGCTATAATAGAGTGAATGGTCTAAGGGATGAACCTCCGCTGGGGCTTAGTTGCGCGTGCAATGGAGTGAAGCGTTGAGGTGATCTTAGCATCTATGGCTTAATCGTGGTTAGGGACCTTCCACCTGGACCAAAGAATTAGGTCTATAATTAGTTAGAGATTTATCACTTGGAATTCCTAGAGCTCATTGCAACTCTATGCGAGTGTGAGGTGTTGAGATTGTTCGATTTCTCCTCCGGGACATGTGTAGAGTTAGGCATAGTTGACCTTAGATTTGGGACTATGTAATTAAGGATTTCCATGACTCACTATTGCATTGATTAGAAAGCATAATAGAGGGTTCTTGCACTTGAAATGATTATCCTAGGCAGAGCATTATCCGGGTACCCCATCTTTATCGATTGCCTTACCCCCTTCTTTACTTTTGCTCTCTTACTTGTTGCTTTTATTGTTGAGAATTGACTCATTTTCACACTTATCAATATTGATCTTTCACCTAGCTAAGAATCGAACTAAGTGTTTTTATTCCCTATTCCCTGTGGATTCGATACCCGCTCACCCGGGATTATTACTTCGACAAACCCATGAACTTGCGGGATATACGCAAGGGGATCTTGTCAAGTTTTTGGCACCGTTGCCGGGGAATAGGTGTTTAGAGATACTTTGCACTTTGTTTTCTTAGCTATTTCATCATACATTCTGTTTCATATCTTCTCATTCTATCATTTTTCTGATTTTTGCTTATTTTCTTTTTGTTACAGAAAATGATTAACATGTTTGAGTCATTTGACACTATCAGAAGAATGGTTGAACACGTGGGGCAGAAAGTTCAAACAGTTGCATGCCATGACATATCGTGTTATTCTCACCATGAGCAGTGGACAACTCAACATCCAGTAGATGAATCGGTTGAAGAGTACATCACCAGGATTCAAGAACAAAACTATGAATTAGATAATATGATAAAGTAGTTTGAGGAATCCACTTCGGTGTCAATGAGTGACCAGTTGGAGGAAAGTGTAGAAAGAATCCTTGCTCGGTTTGACTCTTCCAATCAAGACCGAAGGCAGGAACTCTTTTTAGTTGGTGTTGCCATTTCAAAAGTGGAACTATGTGGAATGGATACATTGACATCCATTGTAGATTATAAAGAAATAGATACCCAGATGGAAGAGGAAGAGAGTAACTGTGAACATGAGGCAAATGATTACGAGGAGATTGATAAATTGAAGGAGGACAGTTTGCGTCCATCAATTGTTGAACCACCAGAACTTGAGCTTAAAACTCTTCCAGCACATTTGGAATATGCATTCCTAATTGAGGACTCTAAACTCCCTATAATCGTAGCTTCAAACTTGTCTGCGGAGCAGAAGGATAAACTTGTTAGCATGTTGAGAAAGCACAAATCAGCTATCGCATGGAAGATCTATGACATTAAGGGCATAAACCCATCATTCTGCACTCATAAGATCCTAATGGAGGATGACTACAAATCTGTGATCCAACCTCAGTGAAAATTGAACCCGAATATGAAGGAGGTTGTTAAGGCAGAGGTAATAAAACTTTTGGATGCTGGAATTATCTACCCCATCTCTGACAGCAAGTGGGTGAGCCTGACCCAAGTTGTCCCGAAAAAAGGAGGAATGACGATTGTGAAAAATGAAAAGGATGAGTTAATCCCCACTAGGACATTTACTGGTTGGCGAGTTTGCATCGATTATAGAAGACTGAATGACGCCACTCGGAAAGATCACTTTCCTTTGCCATTTATTGACCAAATGTTGGAACGACTAGCGGGGCATCATTTCTACTGTTTCCATGATGGCATGTCGGGATACTTTCAAATCCCCATTGCCCCAGAAGATCAGGAGAAGACCACATTTACTTGCCCTTATGGTACCTTTGCTTATAGAAGAATGCCTTTTGAGTTGTGTAATGCCCCCGTGACATTCCAGCGCTACATGACCGCCATTTTTGATGACTTTCTCGAAGATATTATGGAAGTTTTCATGGATGATTTTTCAGTGTTCGGAGACTCTTTCGATGCTTGCTTAAATAATTTGGAAAGAGTATTAGTGAGATGTGAAGAGACTAATCTCATCCTCAACTGGGAGAAGT
The DNA here is from genome assembly GCF_009730915.1 of Dioscorea cayenensis subsp. rotundata. Classification (NCBI taxonomy): domain Eukaryota; kingdom Viridiplantae; phylum Streptophyta; class Magnoliopsida; order Dioscoreales; family Dioscoreaceae; genus Dioscorea; species Dioscorea cayenensis. The sequence goes on from NC_052482.1 coordinate 5,662,705, forward strand.
GTCACTTTATGGTGCAAGAAGGTATTGTCCTTGGACATAAGATTTCTCAGGCAGGTATGGAGGTGGATAAGGCGAAAATTGAGATAATTGACAAGCTTCCTCCACCTACGAATGTAAAAGGGATCCGCAGTTTCTTGGGTCATGCAGGTTTTTACAGAAGGTTCATTAAAGACTTTTCGAAGATCTCCCAACTGTTAAGCAAACTTTTGAAGAAGGATACCCTTTTTTATTTCGGAAACGACTGTCTGAATGCATTTAATGTGCTGAAAGAAAAGTTAGTCCAAGCACCAATCCTGACAACACCGAAGTGGGATGAACCTTTCGAAGTAATGTGTGATGCTAGTGATTATGCAGTGGGAGCAATCTTGGGTCAGAGGAGAAATAAGCAATTTCAACTGATCTATTATGCCAGCAAGACTTTCACAAGGGCACAAGAGAATTACACCACTACTGAAAAGGAATTACTAGCAGTAGTGTATGCCTTTTATAAATTTAGACCATATTTCATCCTATCTAATGTTATTGTGTTCACAGATCATTCTGCACTCTGTTATCTCATGAATAAGGCAGATGCGAAGCCGAGATTGATTCGGTGGATATTGTTGTTGCAAGAATTCGATATGGAAATAAGAGATAAAAAAGGGACAGAGAATGTGGTTGCCGATCATTTGTCGAGATTAGAAGACTGTGAAGGGCAAGAACCGGCAAGGAAGGAAATTAATGATTTCTTCCCCGAAGAACATCTGTATGCGGTACAAAAATCAGAATCAAAAGATACTCCATGGTTCGCGGATTTTCCAAATTATCTGTCAGGAAGGGTATGGAAGCAGGGTTTAAGTTTTCAACAGAAGAAGAAATTTTTCAGTGACGTTAGGAATTTTTTATGGGAAGATACATACCTATTCCGTATTTGTGCAGATCAGGTGGTGTGAAGGTGCGTTTCTAGGGAGGAAGGTTGGAACATCATTGCACATTGTCATTCAGGCACAGTGGGGGGTACTATGCATCAAGTCGAACTGCAGAGAAGGTCCTAGCTACTGGGTTATATTGGCTGACCTTATTCCAAGATGTTCATCAATTCGTTTTATGATGTGATAGCTGTCAACGGGCTGGAAACTTATCACGAAGGGATGAGATGCCTCAAAATCCTATGCAATTTTGCGAGGTGTTTGATGTATGGGGAATTGATTTCATGGGACCATTTCCTAAGTCCAATGGCAATCAATACATCCTGGTAGCAGTTGATTATGTTTCCAAGTGGATGGAAGCCCAAGCTCTTCCATCTAATGATGCAAGAACTGTGGTGAAGTTTTTGAAGAAGTTATTTACTCGATTCGGAACTCCAAGAATTATCATTAGCGATCGGGGAACCCATTTTTATAATACACAATTGGCAAAAGTGTTAAAGCGTTATGGGGTTCATCATCATCTTGCTACTCCTTACCATCCACAAACGAGTGGACAAGTGGAGGTTACAAACAGAGAGCTCAAGAGAATCTTAACCAAATCAGTAGAACAAGGGAAGCGAGATTGGTCTAAAAGGCTAGATGACACACTTTAGGCTCATAGAACAGCATATAAAACCCCAATAGGGAGTACTCCCTATAATTTAGTGTATGGGAAATCTTTCCATTTAGCGGTGGAATTAGAGCACAAAACATATTGGGCAATTAAATTGATGGATTTTGACTTGCGCAAATCCGGAGAGCAACGAATATTACATCTCAATGACTTAGACGAATGGAGGATGAAGGCATATGAGAATGCAAGGACATATAAGGAAAGAATTCGGAAGTGGTGATAAGTTCTTGTGTGATATGAATGCGAAGCATTCTTTCCTTATGTTGAGCATTACTTTTCTCAGGTTTTTACATTAATATGTGTGTTTTTATGTTACTTTTATGCAGGTATGGTTGTGAGGCTGAGTATGAAGGAAATAGGCCAATGTGGATCACAATGCACCTATTTTGGAGATCTTGCTAAGGTTCAAACGTGAAGACATAGGACAGGTGTGAGATGCTAGAGTGTGTGCCAACCTCTTCGCATTCGAGTGAGCACATCCATTTGGAGGGGCACAAAGGCAGTGACACTCGAGCATTCCGTCTTATGCATATAAGAACAAGAGCTCCACCAACATGTATATCATTGAAGAAGCAAGTGATTCACGATGTGAACGTATGCCCTTTTGCGTTACCCCGATGAAAGTATGGAATTGGGAAGTTAGTCAGGTCAAAGACTGTAGCAGAGAAATGCAGCAACACTGAAGCAAGAACTATAGCAGCACTGTTCACAGCCGCCCGAGAAATAAGAGAAACAGAGAATCCACACGGGCGTGTGGAAATTATCCACGCCCGTGTGGAAATTCCGCACGGGCGCGTGTAGCGTCCACGCCCGTGGAGTTGCCTGTTTCCAGCCCTATTTAAAGCCGATTTCAGCCCCGATTTAAGCAATCTTTTCTCCATCTTTTCCCCAACTTGCGAGAGGGCTTCGGCTAGGGTTTTGAGGGGTATTGGCCAAGGTTTTGGAGTGGTTCTACGGCTCTGACATCGTCATTCCTTAGGAAAAACGTTGGTAGGGGAGCTTCCGTCGAGGCGTATCCTATGCCGGACGAGGGAATCCTTGGATGACGAGTAGAGGACTTTCCACAAGACCATCGACACACCCATCGAGGGGGTTTCTTTATGGATTCAATGCTTTTACATTCTATTTTTTTTATTGTACTTAGCTCCATGGAGAGCTAAACCCCCAGTGGGTACTTGGATGATTGTGAACCCCAGGATGTATTCGTTTCATTGAACTTCTTTATTATGCTTTCAATAAATTGATGTTTATTGTGAGTTCCAACCTTGAATGCTTGATTGTATGAACATTTTCCCTAGAGTGACACTAGGGTTGAGAGTTCTTGTTGGTAACCTTGCGAGTGAGTGACACACCACGAGCGTTATACAAAGCTAGGTTGGAGAGGGTTGAGAGGGTGAGTCGAGAGGTACAGGAGCGTCCCCTTTCCCCTGCGACGTGATAGATTCTACCTCCGTTCCTTGAGTTCTTTGCGGCCAAAATAGAGTGAATGGTCTAAGGGATGAACCTCCACTGGGACCTAATTGCGCGTGTAATGGAGTGAAGCGTTGAGGGGATCTTAGTATCTAGGGCTTAATTCTGGCTAGGGACCTTTCGCCTGGACCAAAGGGTTAGGTCTATAATTAGAAAGCGATTTATCACTTGGAATCCCTAGAGCTCATTGCAACTTTATTCGAGTGCGAGGTTGATAGGTTATTTAATCTCTCCTCCGGGACATGAATAGAGTTAGGCATAGTTGACCTTAGATTTGGGACTATGTATGTAAGGATTTCACGACTCACCATTGCATTGATTAGGAAGCATAATAGAGAGTTCTTGCACTTGAAGCGATTATCCTAAGTGAAGCATCATCCGAGTACCCCATCTTTATTGATTGCCTTACCTCCTCCTTACTTTTGCTCTCTTACTTGTTGCTTTTAATTGTTGAGAATTGAATCATTATTACACTTATCATTGTTGATACTCCATATAGCTAAGAATTGAATTAAGTGTCTTTTCTCCCTACTCCCTGTGGATTCGACCCCGCTCACCCGGGATTATTACTTTGACAAACCCGTGCATTTGCGGGATATACGCAAGGGGAACTTATCAAGTGGCATGACAAGCATATTAAGATTCTGAAGGATTTCAAAGTAGGCGATCAGGTGTTACTATTCAATTCTCGCCTACGTTTATTCCCGGGGAAACTCAAATCACGGTGATCTGGTTCGTATACCGTAACCGAAGTTTCACCTCATGGAGCCATTGAGATTAATCATCCGGAGAAGGGCACATTCAAGGTGAATGGACATAGGCTGAAACCATACTATGGCGGAGAAATTTGTAGTGACAATAGAGAAGCATTTTTCCTCCATGAACCCCCGTGAGGTAAGGCAAGGAACGTCAAGCTTAGTGACGTTAAACAAGCGCTTCTTGGGAGGTAACCCAAGTGTTTACTATTTTCTTATCTTTTAGTTTAGTTCGTTTAAATGAATATATTGTTAAGTGTTGGTGTCTTAATTTTTAGATGCTTGTGCTGCGATTTTATTATGGGTTTTTAAAGTCATCTTGTGTTTTATAAGGAATTGGCAAAGTTTGGTCGTTTGGGCTTTATTTCATGTTTTTCACTGGTAAAATTTGCATAATAGGGCAGGCTCTGAGTGTGTAAACATGTTCAGAGATTTTTTGCAGAGCCTGCAGATTTTTCTAAGTCATCTAGAGAAAACATACGGGCATGTGGAATTTACGCACGCCCGTGGGTGTGTATTGCGAGCTCATCCAGAGAAGGCACAGGGGCGTGCGGCTACCCCTGTGGACGACCATGTGACTGTCGCACGCCCTTCGGTAATTTCCGCACGGGCGTGTGAACTCCTACAGAGTTGGGCCGATTTTTCCGAGAGCACACAAGGGCGTGGACTCGCCCCTGTGGGCAAACATGTGAACCACACACGGGCGTGGGTAATTTCCCCACGCCCGTGCGAAATTCTGCAGAGGAGTTCTCTCCATCCCGAGAAGACACAAGGGCGTGCGACTGCCCCTGTGAGTTGGGCATGTGAATATCCACAGCTGTACAGAATTTCCGCACAGGCTTGTAGAACACTTGGCAATTTTCTCGGTTGGACAGAGAAGCCACAGGGGCGTGCGTCTACCCTTGTGAGTCCGTCGTTTGTGGTCGCACGGGCGTGGGTGATTCCCGCACACCGGTGTGGATCTCCAGGAGTTAGAAGACTGTCCGCCCTCCCAATACAACAGTCACACCTTGCTCTTCAGTTAACCCTAAGCCGCCTAAAAGATCATTTTCCGACATTCTGTTATCTTCCTACTGCTATTTTCGAATTGATTGATTGTGTCTTTTGTGGATTGTAAGGGTGTTTAACTTCAGCTCATCAGTAAGTCTTCATTTCCTCTCGTCACCAATTTCATTTGATGTTTAGCTGACTACACGCGATTAAAATGGATAATGAGCATCGCTTTCGTGCTACAATGGTTACCATTCTATCTTGAGAAGATCAAGAAGTGCGATAGAGAGTGTAGCTTGAAGGACAGCTACAAGGGTCGTGCGCTTTCCACGCCTCGTGAAATGCATGGGCATGTGGAATTTCCGCACGGCCGTGTGTTGTTATTTTCCTGCAGTCTGGATGAAACTGATTGATTTCCCTTTTTCTAATACATGCAAGTATGGCCAACAAATCGAAGAAGATAGTTGCTAAACGTCCTAGAAGGCCTTCCCCTGATCCGGAAGACATGGAATTCACACTTCCTGTGCATCGAACTTGGTTGGAGCGGTTAGCGAAGCTTAAGTTTGGTCAAATGCGAATCCCAGATGTTGGATCACTCAGGAAGGTGCAACTAGCAGATGACATGGCCGACGAGGTCGAGAAACTACTATTAGTCAGTAGTTGGCACAAGTTATTGAATATTCATGACCCTGCTATCCACCCACTCACTTTAGAGGTACTTGCTTCGTTTGAGTTCGACCGCTCTTATGCCCATTTTGATAGTGTCAGCGCTATTCAGTTCAAAGCTTTTGGGCAACATCATAGTATGAATGTCACACAGTTCTCCACTAGACTTGGTCTATATGATGAAGAGTATACTGAAACCGAGGAGTATGACAATCTTCCAATTGACATGTCGGGTTTATCTCCCATTGAATCGTATAAATTACTATGTGGTAAGGGGCGATATGAACCAGGAGTGTCGAAAGCCTCATGTTTATCTAGACCTAGCTACAGATATCTTCACGCCATCATTAGCAGGTCAGTGAATGGTCGCGGTGATAGCACGGGAGTCATCAACAAGCAAGAACTTTTGTACTAGTACTCCATGGTTCGAAACGAACCGGTCCATCTGGGGCACATTTTAGCAAAGTATCTGAAGCATCAAGGATAATATCCTAGATTAGGTGTTATCTTCTCTGGTCCATTCATTACCAGACTCATTTTGGTGATGGGTCTGCGAGACAAAATCAGCGAAATCGAGAAGGCGATAATACCAACACCACTTGGGTTAAAGACAATGAGGCTCATGGGGTTGATGAAAAAATATCCAAATGGTGTTTATGTGCTGAACATACCATATGAGGATGAAGGTGATGAAATCGGAGCATCTCAGCCCGTTCCCAAACCTCAGCCAGCACCGATGGAGACAGAGGCACCTCCAGCGGCAGAGAAACCACCCATCGTGCGTATATTTTCACCATCTCGAGCTCATGATCGCTTTGAGAGGCTCGAGAGTGCTCTAGGAGTGATACGGATAGAAGTGGCCGAGGCTCGAACGGAGATTGCCGAGATTAGAGCTACGCAAGCCACTCAGTACACAGAGTTCATGGCACGTTTCGACGTATTACAGCAGATCTTAGAGCGAGACGTTGCCTCATCATTTGTCTTGCTGCCGAGGACCCCTCTGGGCCCCTCAGTTCCTCTAGCACCTCCATCCTCTACCCCAGCACCAGTGGACCCACTATGTACCTCAGCAGCAGCAAAGGAGCCCGAGGGCGACACCGACATTTGACTTTTCCTTTATTTTCTTGCATTTTATTTTATTTTTATTTTTATTTTCTTTAGACTTTTTCACTCATAAAGGATTCTCCTTCTGAGTTTATTTTCATTTTGCATTATCGAGTTGTATTCATTGCTTTATCTTTTATATATACTCGAGTTGTTTTGTTTTATTGAGCTTCACTGAACCCCCTCGTGTATGCGTGCAGATGGTCTCGTCATCTTGGGAGTTGAGATTTAGTCATGGGCACGGCCAAGGTGCTGAGGCACTTGGCCGTGTGAGCTTCACAACCCGTCGGAACACTACTCCCATTGAATTAGCTTCATCAAACATAACACTAGGAGTCAGGGGAGTATTGTTTTGAATGCTTCTCCCATATCTATTTTTGAATGATATACATGTTGAGTGAGCTTGCATGTGTACATTGAGGATAATGTACAACTTAAGTGTGGGGGGGAGTTTCATAATGCTCACATAGCCAATGGCGGTTCACCTTAGTTGCAATGATTGTATTCTTAAGTTTACGAAAATTGTTAACATTGAATGTTTTCATGCTCTAGTTCTTGCTTGAAGTTTTAGGAATTTTTGCCCGATGCACACTTAGTGCACTACTCACTCTTTAAACTCTATTGGAAACTCATGTTTGATGTTAAAGGTACTAGTTATAGTTGTTTCTTGTGTTAAATTCTAAAAAAAAAATGATGAAAAGAAGGAACAAAATAGTTTTATTGTTTAATTGTGTTTGTTGGGTTGAAAGAGCTACCACCTATGAAGTATGAAGCTACTCTCATAAGTCGGATACTAGCTATGCCCTAATGAGATAAAGAGCTATCTCATAGGATGAGTGAAAGCTACTACTCGGGTAGAAAAAGCTACCACCTCGAAAGTGTGAAAGCCATCTTAGTGGCCGCTTTGGAAAGGGCAACCTTAGAGGATGTGTGAAGCTACTACCATCTTTGAAATTGTTGTCACTTTTGTAGATAAATAAGTCCCTTGTACTTAGAGTTTTGAAGAGTATACTTTGGGTTGTTTTGAGTGAGCTCACACACATACACGAATTCGGGTTTGTTGTCCTTTTTGATTCAAGTTTTTAGCTAGAGCATTGACTTTTCATATTTAATGTTGAAATTTTCCTTACTTGAAGAATACTATCTTTGTATACCTTGGTGAACCTAAGGCCAAGCACTTTCAATATTTTTTTCATTGATGCACAGAATGTTTTAATGTTTGCTTGAGGACAAGCAAAAGCTTAAGTGTGGGGGAGTTTGATAAGTGCTTGTGCGATATGAATGCGAAGCGTTCATTCCTTATGTTGAGCATTACTTTTCTCTGGTTTTTACACTAATATGTGTGTTTTTATGTTACTTTTATGCAGGTAGGGTTGTGAGGCCGAGTATGAAGGAAAGAAGCCAATGTGGATCATAATGCACCAATTTTGGAGGAAATCTTGCTAAGGTTCAAACGCGAAGACATAGGTCGGGATGTGAGATGCAAGAGTGTGTGCCAACCTCCTCGTATTTAATTGAGCACAACCATTTGGAGGGGCACAAAGGTAGTCACACTCTAGCATTCCGACTTATGGACATAAAACAAGAGCTCCACCAACTTACCTATCATTGAAGAAGCAACTGATCCACGACGTGAACGTGTGCCCGTTCGCATTACCCCGATCAAAGTATGGATTCGGGAAGTATTTTAGGCCGAATACTATTGCAGAGAACTGCAGCAACAATGTGGCAAAATACTGTAGTAGCACTGTTCACAGCTGGCCGAGAAAGCAGAAAACCAGACAATCCACACGGGCGTGTGGAAATTATGAAGCCCGTGGAGTCACCCGATTTCAGCCCTATTTAAAGCTGATTCAGCCCCAATTTTTCTATTCTTTTCTCCATCTTTTCCCCAACTTGCGAGAGGGCTTTGGCTAGGGTTTTGAGAGGTATTGGTTAAGGTTTTGGAGAGGTTCTATGGCTCTGACATCATTATTCCTTAGGAAGAAGGTTGGTAGGGGAGCTTCCGTCGAGGCGTATCCTATACCAGACGAAGGAATCCATGGATGACGAGTAGAGGACTTTCCACAAGACCATCGACACGACCATCGAGGAGGTTTTTCTATGGATTCATTGCTTTTACATTCTATTTCTTTGATTATACTTAGCTCCATGGAGAGCTAAACCCCTAGTGGGTACTTGGGTATTTGTGAACCCTAAGATGTATTCATTTCATTGAATCTCTTTATTATGCTTTCAATTAATTGATGTTTATTGTGAGTTCCAACCTTGAAATCTTGATTGTATGAACATTTCCCATAGAGTGACACTAGGGTTGAGAGTTCTTGTTTGTAACCTTGTGAGTGAGTGACACACCACGAGCGTTAGACAAAGCTAGGTTGGAGAGGGTTGAGAGGGTGAGTCCAGAGGTACAGGAGCGTCCCCTTTCCCCTCCGACGTGATAGATTCTACCTCCATTCCTTGAGTTCTTTGCGGCCATAATAGAGTGAATGGTATAAGGGATGAACCTCCGCTGGGGCTTAGTTGCGCATACAACGGAGTGAAGCGTTGAGGTGATCTTAGCATCTAAGGCTTAATCATGGTTAGGGACCTTCCACCTGGACCAAAGGGTTAGGTCTATAATTAGGAAGAGATTTATCACTTGGAATCACTAGAGCTCATTGCAACTCTATGCGAGTGTGAGGTGTTGAGATTGTTCGATTTCTCCTCCGGGACATGTGTAGAGTTAGGCATAGTTGACCTTAGATTTGGGACTATGTAATTTAGGATTTCCATGACTCACTATTGCATTGATTAGAAAGCATACTAGAGGGTTCTTGACTTGAAATGATTATCCTAGGCAGAGCATTATCCGGGTACCCCATCTTTATCGATTGCCTTACCCCCTTCTTTACTTTTGCTCTCTTACTTCTTGCTTTTATTGTTGAGAATTGAATCATTTTCACACTTATCAATATTGATCTTTTGCCTAGCTAAGAATCGAATTAAGTGTTTTTATTCCCTATTCCCTTTGGATTCGATACCCGCTCACCCGGGATTATTACTTCGACCAACCCGTGCACTTGCGCAATATACGGAAGGGGATCTTGTCACGTACACACGGGTGTGCAGAAAATACACACGCCCATGCGCCCGACCCACTGGGGCATCCCCATGCCCCTATGGCTTCTCGGTCCAACCCAAAAAACTCTAAGTGTTTCACATACCCGTGCGGAAATTTCCCACAGGCGTAGAATTATACAGGGCCAGTTCACAGGGGTGCCCACACACGCATGTGTATATCACAGGGTCATCAACAGGGGTGAGTCCACGCCCCTGTTTCTTCTCCGGAAAAATCTCTAAATCTCTGCAAGAAGACACACAACCGTGTGGAAATTACCCACGGGTGTGTGTGTCTCACAAGATCGTTCACAGGCGCGAATCTACACCCTTGTGCCTTCTCTGGATGAGCTCTCAATAGAAACCCATGGGCGTGTGAAAATTCCACACGCCCGTGCATTTTCTCTGGATGCCTTAGGTGAACTGCATGCTCTGCAGAAAATTCCTCCACATATAAAAGCACTCAGAGCCTGCTTCTAGCATGCGAAATATACCAGAGAAAAATATGAAACCTGCTCAAATAACCAAGAATTTCGCCATAGACATTTAAGCACACGATAACACCAACTCATCCATAAGAAAATGATAGTGATGTATTGACACGTCCGTATATACGTGTAAACCGCAAGTGCATGGGTGTGGAAGTAATAATCCTAGATGAGTGGGTATCGTATCCACGGAGAGTAGGGAATAAAAACACTTGAGTTGTTTCTTTACTAATGTGGAAGATAAATAGTGATAAGTGTGACAAAATATGAAATAACAGAAATAAATACAACAATATAGAAGGCACAAGTAAAGGAGAAGGTAAGGCAATTGATAAAGATGGGGTACCCGGATATTGATCCACCTAGGACAATCGTTTCAAGTGCAAGAACCGTCCATTATACTTCCAAATTGATGCAACAATGAGTCGTGGAAATCCTTAATTACATGATCCCAAATCTAAGGTCAACCATGCCTAACTCTATACATGTCCCAGAGGAAAGATTGAATAATCTCTCAACCTCGTACTCGCATAGAATTGCAATGAGCTCTAGGGATTCCAAGTGATTAACGCTATTCCTATGTATAGACCTAACCCTTTGGTCGAGGTGAAAGATCCCTAGTCACAATTAAACCCTAGATGCTTAAATCACTTCAACGCTTCACTCCGTTATACTCGCAACTAAGCCCCAGCGGAAGGTCATCCCTTAGCCCATTTACTCTACTATGGCCGCAAAGAACTCTTGGAACGTGGAGGTAGGATAAATCACACAGGAGGGTAAAGGGGACGCTCCACTACCTATCGACTCACCCTCTCAACCTTCTCCAATCCAGCTTTATCTAACTCTCATGGTGTGTCACTCACTCACCAGAGGTACCAAGAAGAACTCTCAACCCTAGTGTCACTCTAGGGGAGTATTCATACAATCAAGTCTCAAGTATGAGGAGGTTGGCACACATTCCTGCATCTGGAACGCGACCTATGTCTTCACGTTTGAACCTTTAGCAAGATTTCCTCTAAAATTTGTCCATTACGACCCACATTATCTTCTTTCTGTCATAATCAGCCACATAACCCTACCTGCATAAAAGTAACATAAATACACCCATATTAGCGTTAAAACCCGAGAAAAGTAATGCTTAACACAAGGAAAGAACATTTTGTATTCTTATCGCACAAGCACTACTCCCCCACATTTAAGCTTTTGCTTGTCCTTACGCAAAGATTGAAACATTATATGCATAGATGAAGGAGATATTTGAATTGCTTGGCCTTAGGTTCACTAAAGCATACAAAGAGTGTATTCTACAAGTACTGGAAATTTCAACAGTAAATATGAAAAATCAATGCTCTAGCTAAAAACTTGAATAAAAAAGAACGACAAACCCGAAATCATTTTTAAGTGTGTCGATAAGTGCTTGTGTGATATGAATGTGAAGCGTTCATTCCTTATGTTGAGCATTACTTTTCTCGGGTTTTTGCAATAATATGTGTGTTTTCATGTTACTTTTATGCAGGTAGGGTTGTGAGGCCGAGTATGAAGGAAAGAAGCCAATGTGGATCACAATGCACCGATTTTGGAGGAAATCTTGCTAAGGTTCAAACGCAAAGACATAGGTCAGGTGAGAGAAGCTAGAGTGTGTGCTAACCTCCTCGTATTTGAGTGGGTACATCCATTTGGAGGGGCACAAAGGCAGTCACACTCGAGCATTCTGACTTATGCACATAGAAGAAGAGCTCCACCAACTTACCTATCATTGAAGAAGCAAGGATCCATGACGTGAACGAGTGCCCGTTTGCATTACTGTGATGAAATCATGGATTTGGGAAGCTATTCAGGCCAGATACTATAGCAACACTGTGGTAAAATATTGTAGCAACACTGTTCACAGCAGGCCGAGAAAACAGAAAGGAGAATCCACACTGGCGTGTTGAAATTATCCACGCCCGTGTGGAAATTCCACAGGGGAGTGTGACATTATGCACGCCCGTGCAGTCGCCCGATTTCAGCCATAATTAAAGCTGATTCAGGCCCGATTTTTCTATTTTTTTCTCCATCTTTTCCCCAACTTGCGAGAGGGCTTCGACTAGGGTTTTGAGGGGTATTGGCCAATGTTTTGGAGAGGTTCTATGGCTCCGACATCATCATTCCTTAGGAAGAAGGTTGGTAGGGGAGCTTCCATCGAGGCATATCCTATACCAGACGAGGAAATCCATGGACGACGCATAGAGGACTTTCCACAAGACCATCGACACGACCATCGGGGGGGGAGGGGAAGGGGGGTTTTCTATGGATTCATTGCTTTTACATTCTATTTCTTTGATTGTATTTAGCTCCATGGAAAGCAAAACCCCTAGTTGGTACTTGGGTATTTGTGAACCCTAGGATGTATTCATTTCATTGAATCTCTTTATTATGCTTTTAATTAATTGATGTTTATTGTGAGTTCTAACCTTGAATGCTTGATTGTATGAACATTTCCCCTAGAGTGACACTAGGGTTGAGAGTTCTTGTTGGTAACCTTGTGAGTCAGTGACACACCACGAGCGTTAGACAAAGCTAGGTTAGAGAGGGTTGAGAGGGTTAGTCGAGAGGTACAGGAGCATCCCCTTTCCCCTCCGACGTGATAGATTCTACCTCCATTCCTCGAGTTCTTTGTGGCAATAATAGAGTGAATGGTCTAAGGGATGAACCTCCGCTGGGGCTTAGTTACGCGTGCAACGGAGTGAAGCATTGAGGCGATCTTAGTATCTGGGGCTTAATTGTGGCTAGGGACCTTCCGCCTGGACCAAAAGGTTAGGTCTATAATTAGGAAGAGATTTATCACTTGGAATCCCTAGAGCTCATTGCAATTTTATGCGAGTGCGAGGTTGAGAGATTATCTAATTTCTCCTCTGGGACATGAATAAAGTTAGGCATAGTTGACCTTAGATTTGGGACTATGTATGTAACGATTTCCATGACTCAGCATTGCATTGATTAGGAAGCATAATAGATAGTTCTTGCACTTGAAGCGATTATCCTAGGTGAAGCATCATCCGAGTACCCCATCTTTATCGATTGCCTTACCTCCTCCTTACTTTTGCTCTCTTACTTGTTACTTTTAATTGTTGAGAATTGAATCATTATCACACGTATCACTATTGATCTTTCACATAGATAAGAATCGAATTAAGTGTCTTTACTCCCTACTCCCTGTGGATTCGATACCCGCTCACCCGGGATTATTACTTCGACAAATCCGTGCACTTGCGGGATATACGCAAGGGGACCTTGTCATGTGTGAACTCACTCAAGTCAACCCAAAGTATACTCCTCAAAGTTCCATCTACAAGGGACTTATTAATCTACAAAGGGTAACAAAAATTTTAAAAGGGTAGTAGCTTCACACTTCCTCTAAGGTAGCCCTTTCCAAAGCGGCCGCTAAGATGGCTTTCACACTTTCGAGGTGGTAGCTCTTTCTACCATGGTGGTAGCTTTCACACATACCATGAGATAACTCTTTCTCTCATTAGGGCATAACTAGTATCAGACTTATGAGAATAGCTTCATACATCATAGGTAGTATCTCTTTCTACCTAACAAACACAACTAAACAACAAAACTATTTTGTTCTTTCTTTTCATTTTTTTCATTTTTCAATTTTTATCATAAGAAACAATTATAACTAGTCCCTTATACATCAAACATGAGTTTCCAAAAGAGTTCAAAGAGTGAGTAGTGCAACAAGTGTTAATTGGGCAAAAATTCCTAGAAATTCAAGCAAAAACTAAAGCATGAAAACATTCAATGTTAAAAATTCACCTAAACTCAAGAATACAATCAATGCAACTATGGTGAACCGCCATTGGCTATGTGAGCATGTATATTAATCAAAACTACTATAAATGAGATGCGTGCACTGTGAAACTCCCCCGACACTTAAGTTGCACATTGCCCCCAATGTACACATGCAAGCTCATTCATAATGTAAATCATTTAAATTTATATGGGGAAGAACCAATCAAAACAATACACCCCTAAATTCTAGTGTTGCATTTGATGGAGCTAAGTCCATGGGAGTGTTGTTCCAAAGGGTTGTGAAGCTCACACGGCCAAGTGCCGAAACACCTTGGCTGTGCCTATGACAAAGTCTCAATTCCCATGATGAGAAGATCATCTGCACACATACACAAGGGGGTTCAGTGAAGCTCAATAAAGATAAAACAACTCGAGTATATAAAAGATAAGACAATGAATACAACTCGAGATACAAAATGAAAATAAACTCATAAGGAAAGTCCTTTCTGAGCATACAAATGTAAAATAAAATGCAGAAGTAAAAGACAAAGAAAATAAAATCAAGTGTCAATGTCGCGCTTTGGATCCTCTGCTGCTGCTGACACTAGATCAAAGGGTGCTAGTGGAGGTGGTGAAGGAGATGCTAGAGGAGCTGGGGGTTTGCCTCTCGATAGCTATCTTAAGAAGTTGAAACGGGCCATCATATCGATATACTGTGCTGACTGTATCGACCACATCTCAATGATCTCAGACCGTAATTCACTCACAGTGCTCTCGAGCCTCTCAATACGATCATAGGCTCTTGAAAGGGTACCTGGGCACCGTGAGATCTCGGTCACCGTTGGTGCGGACTGTCCCGCAGCATCCTCTCTGCTCTCAGTACTCTTAATGGTGGATGTCACTAGAATGTAAATGCCAGGACCATATTTGTGCGCTACTCCCATCATTGTAAGAGTATCGAGTCCGAGTGGAGATGGAATAAGTGTCTTCTCAGTGTCCCGAATGGCGTCTACGAGGCCCATCCCAAGAATAAGTCGAGTGATGTAGGGACCAGCAAATAATACTCCAACTCTCCCATTATGGCACTGATATCGCAGATAATCGGCCACAATATACCCCAAATGGATCGGAACAGCTCAGACCATGGAATACAAGTAAAGTAACTCCTGCCGACTCAAAACACCCATATTGCCCTCTCGGCCATCTATAGATCTGCTAAGAATGGTGAATACATACCTGTAGCTCAGCCTGGACAAACATGAGGACTTACACACTCCCGGTTTATACTGCCCTTGTCCGCACAAGGCCTGGTAAGCTTGCTATGGGGTTAAGGTGCCAGGGTAATCTATCAACAAGTGTCATACTCCTCGTTGTCTATGTAAGCGTTATCATATAAGCCCATGCGCAATGAAAACTCAGTGACACTCATGGTGAATATGAGTCCTTAGACACTCCTGGTTTATACTGCCCTTGTCCACACAAGGCCTGGTAAGCTTGCTGTGGGGCTAAGGTGCCAGGGTAATCTATCGGTCAGTGTCATACTTCTCAGTGTCTATGTAAGCCTCATAATATAAGCCGATGTGCACAGAACACTTAGTGACACTCATGGTGAATTGATGTCCGAATGCTCTGAACTATGATATCAATGATGTCAAACCTCCAATATGGCTGCTAGAACTCAAAGGATGCCAGAACCTCTAGTGTCAGTAGCCGCTAGACTGGCTCTCGAATCGAAAGTAATCTCCTCCAGCTTCCCACGGTCATCAATGTGTCAATCTCACTAGCAATCTTGTCATCTTGCTCAACTTACTAAATACACTCAGGCCCACAAATCAGGACCGCCCAATCTTGAGTCTCGATAGCAGCTCAAATCGAGCCTGATACTCAGGATTTGAGAATTCGGTATGTGCTAACTCAGGTGAAGTCTCTCTGCAACGCTTACTCTCTTGCTTCTTCGAGCGTGATGCCATACCTGTGATAAAAAATGAAGGAATGGTTAAAGAATCTCAGAAACAACATACTACAGAATGCCACATGGGCCTGTGGAAATTACCCACGCATTTGTGGATGTGCAGGGTGTGAAAATCGCACAGGTGCACAACAATTCTCTAAAATTCAACTTAAAAACGCATCTAGACGCCTTTTAAACATGCATAAAATGTTATAACATAAAAATTCATGCACTTTATGACATTCAATCCACTAAAAACAAGAATTGACAAAGAAAAGGCGATGAAAAGGTTTACTGATGAAATAGATGTGTAAACTTCAAAAATCGGCGTGGAATGTCAAAACAAATCCTCCAAAGCAGCGGTGAAAGGCCAGGAAACTGATCAGGAGTGGTTTTTTTTGGGTGGTTGAAGATGAAGAGGAAGAGAATTCGCTAAGATTTTAAAGAAAAACTCGCGGCTCTTGGAATTCTGTGCAACCACACGGGCGTGCGGAAATTACCCATGCCCGTGTGTCTCCATATAAAAACTTCACAGGGGCATATGCACGCCCCTATGCTCTCTACAGAAAACACTCACTACCTCTGAATGCAAATACATGGGTGTGTGGGGGAATACCCACGCTTGTGTGCCGGGCCCAAAAGGGCAGACGCACGCCCTGTGGCATCTCTGGACATCCAAGAAAATTAGCTAAGTGTTCCGCACGCTAGTGTGGAAATTTTGCACGGGCGTGGACATTCACAGGTCCAACTCACAGGGGCAAGCGCACGCCCCTGTGTCTTCTCTGGATGGAGAGAGCTCCTCTGTAGAGATTCGCAAGGGAGTGCAGAAATCATCCACGCCTGTGCGATTTTCACAAGGTCGCCCACAAGGGCGAGTCCACGCCCCTATGTGCTTTCGGGACAATCTGCCAATCTCTACAGGAATTCCCACGCTCGTGCGGAAATTACCCACGGGCGTGCGAGAATCATATGGTCGTTCATAGGGGTGAGTCCACGCCCCTGTGCCTTCTCTGGATGAGCGCGTAATGCAAATTCACGGGCGTACAGAAATTCAACACGCCCGTGTGTTTTCTCTAGATGCCTTAGAAAATTCTACAGCCTCTGCAGAAAATTCCTGAACATGTTTACACACTCAGAGACTGCCCTAATATGCAAATTTTAACAATGAAAAACATGAGAAATAGCTCAAATGACCCAACTTCGCCAAATCCACATGAAAACACATGATGACCATTCAAAACCCATAATAAAATTGCAGTATAAGTATATAAAAATCAAGACACTAACACTCAACCCTTTATTCATGCACACACTAAACTACTAAACTATGAAAATAGTAAACACTTGGGTTGCCTCCCAAGAAGCGCTTGTTTAACGTCATTTAGTTTGACGTACCTTGTCTTACCTCACGGGGGCTCATAGAAGAAAGTTGCCCTCTTACCCATGGCTTGGAAGTCTGATGAGTAAAAATCTCTTGAGGGTAGAGGGTGAATTATCAGGCTTGGAACAGCCTAACAATGGTTCATAAAACTTCTTCGGTTCATGCATGTGTCCAACAGCCTTGGAGTGTTTTTGTTGACGTCTCCTAGCCCCTTCAATTTCTAGAGCACATTCTTCAAGATCCCCACGATAGATGGTGGTTCTTCCATTGAACCAAACATTTTTACTTCTTCATTGTCTTCCTTTTGGTCAAAGAAGCCTTCATATGAATCCGGATTGATCATTTCCTGCATGTATTCATCAATAATCTCATCAGTAATGTCTAGAAAATACAAAGTATCAACGAAATCAAGAGAATGCCGCATGGCATCGGTAAGCCAGTATGTGAGCTTGTCATCTCTGATTGTCAATGTTAGCTCTCCGCCGTCCATGTCAATCACGGCTTTGGAAGTCCACAAGACCCGGGTTAGATCTCGGCAACGGCGCCAAAAATTTGACACATCTGTGACAAGGTCCCCTTGCGTATATCCCGCATGCGCACGGGTTTGTCGAAGTGATAATCCCAGTGAGCGAGTATCGAATCTACTAGGAGTAGGGAGTAAAGACACTTAATTCGATTCTTAGCTATGTGGAGTATCAACAATGATAAGTGTGATAATGATTCAATTCTCAACAATTAAAAGCAACAAGTAAGAGAACAAAAGTAGAGAAGGAGGTATGGCAATCGATAAAGATGGGGTACTCAGATGATGCTTCACCTAGGATAATCGCTTCAAGTGCAAGAACTCTCTATTATGCTTCCTAATCATTGCAATGGTGAGTCGTGGAAATCTTTACATACATAGTCCCAAATCTAAGGTCAACTATGCCTAACTCTATTCATGTCCCAGAGGAGAGATTAAATAACCTCTCAACATCGCACTCGAATAAAGTTGCAATGAGCTCTAGTGATTCCAAGTGATAAATCGCTTCCTAATTATAGACCTAACCCTTTGGTCTAGGCAGAAGGTCCCTAGCCACAATTAAGCCCTAGATACTAAGATCCCCTAAACGCTTCACTCCATTGCACGCGCAACTTGGCCCAGCGGAGGTTCATCCCTTAGACCATTCACTCTATTATGGCCGCAAATAACTCAAGGAACGGAGGTAGAATCTATCACGTCGGAGGAGAAAGGGGACACTCCTGTATCTCTCGACTCACCCTCTCAACCCTCTTCAACCTAGCTTTGTCTAACGCTCGTGGTATGTCACTCACTCACAAGGTTACCAACAAGAACTCTCAACCCTAGTGTCACTCTAGGGGAAATGTTCATACAATCAAGCATTCAAGTTTGGAACTCACAATAAACATCAATTTATTGAAAGCATAATAAAGAAGTTCAATGAAACGAATACATCCTAGGGTTCACAATCACCCAAGTACCCACTAGGGGTTTAGCTCTTCATGGAGCTAAGTACAATCAAAGAAATTGAATGTAAAAGCAATGAATCCATAAAGAAACCCCCTCATTGGTCGTGTCGATGGTCTTGTGGAGAGTCCTCTACTCGTCGCAAGGGATCCTTTGTCCGGCCTAGGATACACCTCGTCGGATCGATGCCGATGAAAGCTCTCACAATAACCTTCTTCCAAATGACGCGCGATGTCAGAGCCGTAGAACCTCTCCAAAACCCTAGCCAATACCCCTCAAAACCCTAGCCGAAGCCTTCTCTCAAGTTGGGGAAAAGATGGAGAAAAGAATACCAAATTCGGGGCGGAATCGGCTTTAAATAGGGCTGGAATCGGGCAACTCCACGGGTGTGGACGCTACATGCGCCCGTGCAGAATTTCCACACGGGCGTGGATAATTTCCGCACGCCCGTGTGGATTCTCTGTTTCTCTGATTTCTCTGCCGGCTGATATTTTCATTTCATCATTCATTTCTTTTTTTCGAGTCCGACTAACGTAGACTGCATCAACATCATTTTGAAATCTTTCTAGAGGGTGCACATGCTGGTTAGGCACAAGAGCCACCCAACTACTAGATTACAGTCTACATAGACGCATTCATGCTTCAATAGCAGAGGAATACTGACAAAGACTCTTTTTTTTTCTCTTCTCTTTTTTTTTTCTTTTTCATTCATTCCATTTTTTTTTCACATTTACCCTAGATCACACCTTCAGAGTACTCTACATGACACAAAACTAGGATTAGCTCAAAAAGACTTAGAAGTTCTTAAGAGTCCATTGAAAGATAGAACTTAGTGTTCTAAGCCAAGTACTCAAAGTAGTGTGTTACGCATACAAGAGAGTTAGAGTAGTCACATTGGCTATTCCCAGGGCATCGACAAAAAATTCAATGCACAAGATAATACTAGGGGTAAAACAAGATTCAATAAAGCATAGAAACAAATAACTCACATCAATCATTAATCCAAGCTAAAAGAATCTTACAAGAATGAACAAAGCCATCATAGGTAACACTAGCATGTAAACAATGGTCCTAATAAATGAAATACACCCATCCCCACACTTAGTGTTGTACATTGCCCTCAATGTACACTAACATGAAAAATATGCAAGATGAAGCAATGCAAATAATAAAGGAGGGTGAAAACGAACTCCATGGTTCAACTTGTGCTCGTCGTGAGGTAGGACGTGATAAAATGTGTGGTGAGCAATACATGTCCCGTCCGACCTGCATTAAAACATGAAAATCGAAAATGTTTTTACATAAATTCAAGGGAGACTTCATCCATAACAATCACACCATCCAAACCAAGCAAACTGCTAAAGAAATTCCACAAAAAAGCTCCAAGAATGCCTAAGAAATGAAAAAGATAAAACTAGGCCATTGAAAAATCATACTGATGAAATCTTGAGAAAACTAGCGTTAAACTCTAGGAAAACTACTTGATCAACATCTCAAATGGATGAATAGAAGATTTAGGAGAAAAAATGAAGAGATTTGGCTAAGAAATGAGTGAGAAAGAAGAGAAAAAGTCGGTGGAAAAAGAGAGAAAAGAAGAGAATGGAAGAAAGAGAGAGAAGAGGGGGGTTATATGGGGTAGGCCCACCCCATACGGCCCCCATACGGCCCCGTATGTCCTGGGAAGGCTTCTCGGGCATTCTGGATGGTGTCCCAGATGGCCCAATATAGGGGCCGTATGGGGGGCCGTCTGAGACGGCCCAGAGCCACTAGATGGGCTCTATGTTCATCTCAGACGGCCTCCATACGCCCTAGGATGGCCGTATAACTTTTAAACTCACTCAAAACTTTGAAATCCTTCTTCAAATTATGTACAAATGAAATGGCAAGCTCGAAGACTTCTCTAAAAATGAATGAAATGAATAAAATGACGATCTAGCACATGAATTAACACCTAAACATGAGTTTCTCAAGAAGTTCCACGAATACACCACAATTAAAACGATGAGAACAATGTGCCAAGTGTGTGAGCATGAACTTATTCAAAAGTAAAACAAGTCTAAGAAATACGAGAATTGAAATGAACTAAGACGTAGAATACGAAAAATGCAAGCAAACACCAACGAACACTTGGGTTGCCTCCCAAGAAGCGCTTGTTTAACATCACGAGCCTGACGTACCTCATTCCTTACCTCATGGGGTCTCAAAGAGTTTGACACCACCCCCGGTTTCCTTTGTAGCATTGTTTCATCCGGGCAAATTCAGTGACAACATTGAAAAGACCTCAAATTGCTCATGAGTAGAGAGGGGTGAAAAATTTACCTTTCCTCCATGAGATGTGGGGTGATGAAGCTTGTTACCTTTCTTCTTTCTCCCATGAATCACCCTCTACATCTTCTTGACAAATGACTCTTTTTTCTCTTTTTCCTCAGCATTAGTGCAGGACACCCTCTCTTTTGATTGCTTCAAATTATGAATTTGATGATGTTGGTGAGGTTCTCCTTGTTCTTCATTCTCCAACTCTCCCAAGTATTCATCCAAGGGATTTATAGAGAGCACCTCCTGCACACAATCAGAAATCAATCTATCAGTTTCATCAACAATGTAAAGTGTGTTATCATGATCTAAAGAATGTTTTATGGCAGCCGGCAAAGTGTACACCACTTCCTCTTCTCCGACTCTTAACGTTAAATTTCCTCCTTTCAAGTCAATCAAGGCACCCGAGGTGCTGAGGAATGGTCGGCCAAGAATCAATAGTATCTCCACATCTTCATCTATGTCCATGATGACAAAATCCACGGGAAAAACAAATTTTTCCACTCGGACAATTAAATCTTCAACAATCCCACGATGTTTTCTTGTTGAGTGATCCGCTAATTGTAAGGTCATCCTCGTGGGTCTCAACTCATCCAAGCCAAGTTTCAAGTACATAGTGTAGGGCATGACATTTATGCTAGCCCCCGAATCCGTTAGAGAATTTTCACGGACTCCACCTTCAAGCATGCACGGGATAATGAAGCTTCCCGGGTCTTTCAACTTTTGTGGGAGCTTCTTTTCTAGGATGGCCGAGCAATTCCCGGTAAGCGCAACTGTGCCCTCTTCCTCCAACTTTCTCTTGTTCGTAAGGAGCTCTTTTAAAAACTTGGCATATTTCAAGATTTGAGTCAGTGCTTCAACTATCGGGATGTTCAAATGGAGCTGTTTGAAGATGTTCATAAATTTTTTAAAGTGAACATCCTCCTTCTCATGCTTCAATCTGGTTGGATAAGGGATTGGAGGTTTATACTCGGATGATTTTGTTGGTCCTTGTTGTTGGAACGTGGTATTTCTTCCCTGATTTTTATCTTCACTATTTTCTTCAACTAGCTTGGGGTCTTCCCAGGAGACTACCCCACTTTTCTTGACACTTGGGTCAACCTCGAACCTTGTCTCCACCTGCCTCCCACTTCTAAGAGCAATGGCCTTTAAGTGCTTGATAAGTGCTTGTGCGATATGAATGCGAAGCATTATTTCCTTATGTTGAGCATTACTTTCCTCGGGTTTTTACACTAATATGTGTGTTTTTATGTTACTTTCGTGCATGTAGGGTTGTGAAACCAATTATGAAGGAAAGAAGCCAATGTGGATCACAATGCACCGATTTTGGACGAAATTTTGCTAAAGTTTAAACGCGAAGATATAAGTCGGGTGCGAGATGCTAGAGTGTGTGCCAACCTCCCCGTATTTGAGTTTACACAACCATATGGAGGGGCACAAGGGCAGTCACACTCAAGCATTCCGACTTATGCACATAGAACAAGATCTCCATCATCTTATCCGTCATTGAAGAAGCAAAGCGATCCACGGCATAAACGTAGCAGTTACTGTTCACAGCCGGCCGAAAATCGGAGAAACAGAGAATCCACAAGGGCGTGTGGAAATTATCCATGCCCGTGTCGAAATTCCGCACGGGCGCGTGTACCGTCCACGCCCGTGGAGTCGCCCGATTCCAGCCCTATTTAAAGCCGATTACGCCCCGATTTTGGTATTCTTTTCTCCATCTTTTCCCCAATTTGCGAGAGGGCTTCGGCTAGGGTTTCGAGGGGTATTGGCCAAGGTTTTGGAGAGGTTCTATGGCTCTGACATCGTGATTCCATTAGGAAGAAGGTTGGTAGGAGAGCTTCGATCGAGGCGTATCCTATACCTGACGAAGGAATCCTTGGATGACGAGTAGAGGACTTTCCACAAGACCATCGACACGACCATCAAGGGGGTTTCTTTATGGATTCATTGCTTTTACATTCGATTTCTTTTATTGTACTTAGCTCCATGGAGAGCTAAACCCCTAGTGGGTACTTGGGTGATTGTGAACCCTAGGATGTATTCGTTTCATTGAACTTCTTTATTATGCTTCCAATAAATTGATGTTTATTGTGAGTTCCAAACTTGAATGCTTGATTGTATGAACATTTTCCCCTAGAGTGACACTAGGGTTGAGAGTTCTTGTTGGTAACCTTGTGAGTGAGTGACACACCACGAGCGTTAGACAAAGCTAGGTTGGAGAGGGTTGAGAGGGTTAGTCAAGAGGTACAGGAGCGTCCCCTTTCCCCTCCGACGTGATAGATTCTACCTCCGTTCCTCGAGTTCTTTGTGGCCATAATAGAGTGAATGGTCTAAGGGATGAACCTCCGCTGGGGCCTAGTTGCGCGTGCAATGGAGTGAAGCGTTGAGGTGATCTTAGTATCTAGGGCTTAATTGTGGCTAGGGACCTTTCGCCTGGACCAAAGGGTTAGGTCTAAATCTAGGAAGAGATTTATCACTTGGAATCCCTAGACCTCATTGCAACTCTATGCGAGTGCGAGGTGTTGAGATTGTTTGATTTCTCCTCCGGGACATGTATAGAGTTAGGCATAGTTTTCCTTAGATTTGGGACTATGTATGTAAGGATTTCCATGACTCACCATTGCATTGATTAGGAAGAATAATAGAGGGGAGCACTTGAAACGATTATCCTAGGTGAAGCATTATCTGAGTACCCCATCTTTATCGATTGCCTTGCCTCCTCCTTACTTTTCCTTTCTTACTTGATGCTTTTAATTCCTGAGAATTGAATCATTATCACACTTATCATTGTTGATACTCCACATAGCTAAGAATCGAATTAAGTGTCTTTACTCCCTACTCCCTGTGGATTCGACCCCGCTCACCCGGGATTATTACTTCGACAAACCTGTGCACTTGCGGGATATAAGCAAGGGGACCTTGTCAGTGCTCCCTTGGATTGTCTTTCGTGTCCCTTGGATTGTCTCCCCCACTCGATGCTCAAGAGATTTCACAGAAGCTTGGAGGTTTCTCAAAACAGAACCTATCTCACTGAACTGTTCGGCGTGCTGAGTGAGTTGACCATTCACCTTGCCAAATTTTGCATCCATGCTACTAGTTAGACTATTGAACCTGTCATTGGTACTGAGCATGAACTTGGCAAGGACCTCTTCAGTAGAAAACTTCCTCTCAAAGGCCGGTTGTTGGAATTGAGATCCTTGAGATGGTGTACCTCTTTGTTGTTGTTGGTCTTGGTTCCATGAAAAATTTGAGTGGTTCTTCCACCCTGGATTGTAAATTGAGCTATACGGGTTCCCTTGGTTTCGTTGCCCTCCAATGTAGTGAACATTCTCAATGGACGCAACTGAGGAGCTAGCAATTGGACATTGGGTTGCATCATGCCCACCACCACAAGTGCTACAATTCATTACTGATTCTGACCTCGAACTACTGCCCATAAGAAGATCAAGCTTTCGAGTCAACACATCAACCTTCACTGCCAAGGCATCATTGCTACTAACTTCATAAAGCCCAGCAGTCTTTTGTGAAGATCCTCTTGAGGCCCAATGTGATTCATTGCTTGCAATAGACTCAAGTAATTGCTCGGCCTCATCGGGATACTTTTTGCTAAGGGAACCATCCGCTGCGGCATCGATGAGTTGGCAAGTAGCATAATTCAACCCATTTTAAATGATTTGTACTCACATCCATGAGGCAAAACCATGGTGGGGGCACCTTCTAAGGAGATCCTTGAATCTCTCATAGGCTTCAAACAATGGTTCGGACTCCCCTTGTTTAAAGGCTGAAATTTCATGCCTCAACTTCGCCGCTTTGCTTGGCAGAAAGTATCTCCCAAGGAACTTCTCAACCATATCCTTCCATGTTTTAATAGACCCCAGAGACAATGATGTAAGCCAACAATAAGCTCTTTCTCTCAAACTGAATGGAAATAGTCTCAAACGGATCACATCGTCAGACACCCCATTAATCTTGAATGTAGAGCAAATTTGGAGGAACCGGGAAAGGTGGTCATGTACATCTTCATTTGCTAGACCATTGAATTGAACCGAGTTCTGGACCATGCCGATTGTACTCGCTTTAATTTCAAAGTTGTTGGATGCCACGGTCGGTGCTTGAACACTAAACTCATCTCCTGTGAATTGGGGTCTTTCATATTCGGATAGAGTGCGTCGCTCTCCGGCCATGATTGAAGACTCTTTATCCTCAATTTCAATGTTCTGTGTACCCGATCAATCACCAACCTCTCTCAATCTCCGATGCAAAGTTCTTTCAATTTCACTATCCGGTGTAATCAATGTTGAAGGATTTGAGCGTGTCATGCACAGTACCTTGCAAAACCAAGAAAAATGATAGAAGGTTAAGATAAAAAAAAAATAACAATAAAAAATGAATAAAGAATAAAATGGCTAGAGTAATAATCTAAAAGTTTCCTAGAATTCCTTAAGGGTCCCCGGCAACGGCGCTAAAAACTTGATTGCTTCCCCGCAAGTGTACGGGATCGCCAAGTAATACCTCGTGTGAAGACACGAGGATCATATTCCACGGGGCTAAGGATCTCCTATTACTCCTTCTCGAGCTATTATCAAGCCTAAGATCTCAAGTGATGGATTTTTACTCTACTAAATGTAATTAAAGCTAAAACGAGATTATGACCAAGTTAGAGAGAACAAGCAATAAGCAAGCAAGAAAATCAATGAGATGCAAAGGCCTACGGATGAGGATCCCCTTGAGGGGTTATCATGCAACATAGATGATGATCTAAAGATGCAAGGGTAAAATGGACCATGAGATTCCAAGATTAGAACAACCCCAATTTCTCGACGATTGAACCCTAATCCTATACGAACATAGATAGGAATTTCTTCCAAATCCACATTCGTACGATTGCATTGAGTACGAGGAAATCTCACTTAGGATTAAACCTACTCTTCTTCGGATTAAACATACATGGAGGGCTACCAAACACCCGATTTCTCGGCGTGATGATACAAGCATCCCCTTTTAATCCATTCATGACATAATACATGAGAGCAAGTTACATCTACATGCATCATTCATAAAAGAGCTACGGATTTCTCCTTAGTGTAGCACTTAGCATGAAAATATTGGATTAATTCTCAAAATTACCCAAGCATGGAATTAACAAGTTATTACCCAAGCCGGTGGCCTTGGGGGTCTAGTGTGTCATCATCCCACAACAAGGTCTAGCAAAAAGTTCCCCCTTGGGCTTGAATGATCTTCTAGCTTCCTTGCCCTTCTTCTGCTTCCCAAGGTCGCCCCAAAACCTCCCAAGTGGTCTCCCAAAATCAGCCAAGAAAAAGGTATAGCAAAAAGTTCCCCCTTGTTCTGCCCTAAAAGTTGGTATTTATATCCCCCAAGGCATACGGGTCGTATGGGGGTTGTATGGGGGTCGTATAGCACTCAAAAACCCTAGATTCGTGATCCATACAGGGTGGATACGGCCTCCATATGGCCCCGTATACTAGGTAGTATAGAAATCTAGGCAGACACTCCAAATCATTCCGCTGCTACAGTTCATACGACCCCCATACTGGGTAGTATGGGGGTAGTATAAAATTCCTGTTTTCTTCTCTTTTCGCCCAAATGATATCTTCTTGTTCTCCATGGCTTCCTTATGCCCTACAAAGCAAATAGTAGATGATTAAGTGCAAATAGTCATTAAACCTCACAAAATACATGTAAAATGAATACAATATATACATAAAAACATCTACGTTTAGACACTTATCATCAACCCATTATAAAAGGTGTGCAATATCATCTAGTTGAGAATCCTTATTGTGGGCACCTTTGTAAAAGATCCTTGAACCTTTTTAAAGTAACAAAAAGAGACTCTAAATTAACCTTAACATTTAAAGATATGTCCTTATGGAGCTTCAAGAATTTTCATAAAGGAAAGTATCATGCAAAGAAGGTTTCCACCATCTCGTCCCAAGTAGCAATGGAGGCTTGTGGCAAAGATTAGAGCCACTATTTGGCTCAACCCTTGAGTGAGAAAAAAAAGGCTCTCAAGTGTGTAGCATCATCCAAAACTCTATTGATCTTGATCATGTTCCCCACCTCTAAGAAATTCTTGATGTGGCTATTCAGATCTTTATTGGCTAACGTGTTAAACTGAATAGACCATTTAATCATTTGGATGAATTACATCTTAAGCTTGAAGTTGTTAGCTGTAACGGGTGCCCCAACAATGCTAGATTGAGTACCATGAGTAATAGACCTTGTAAAATCTGAAATAGTCCTCTGCTTGTTATTCTATTCTACCATCTCTTCAGATCCCTCAATCTCAACTTTAGCAACTTGTTGTTCCTTCTCAACTTCTAGTTCTTGCTTTTTAGCTAGTTATAAGATTTGCACTTAATTTTAGGATCCCCCTTCAACCAATGTCAATGGATTTTCTCAAGTCATAATCTAAGCCTAAAACTAAATAAAAAAAGAATAAGAACAACAAAAGATAAGAGAGTGGAAAAGTAGATGAAAAATAAAAAAGAAAATTCACTAGATGGACAAAGTCCTAGTGTTCCTAATATCTCATTCCCTTAGGATCCCCCTGCAACCAATTTCAATGGATTTTCTCA
Source organism: Dioscorea cayenensis subsp. rotundata (assembly GCF_009730915.1). Classification (NCBI taxonomy): domain Eukaryota; kingdom Viridiplantae; phylum Streptophyta; class Magnoliopsida; order Dioscoreales; family Dioscoreaceae; genus Dioscorea; species Dioscorea cayenensis. The sequence continues at coordinate 5,690,356 of NC_052482.1, forward strand.
AGTCATAATCTAAGCCTAAAACTAGACAAAAGAAGAATAAGAACAACAAAAGACAAGAGAGTGGAAAAGTAGATGAAAAATAAAAAAGAAAAATTCACTAGATGGACAAAGTCCTAGTGTTCCTAATATCTCGTTCCCTAGTAGCTACACCAAAAACTTGATATATCCTTTGTGCGTACATATGCAATGGTCCACTCAATTAGTATAATATACCTGAAGGTTGGGTAGTCGAGTTCACAGGGAACAAGAGTGCCACTATTTACTACTTGTTATCTGATGTACACAAACAATCACGAGTTGTCTAATCAGTGTAATTCCACAAGTATAGCGAGAGGCTCTTATTACTTCCTTTTTTCTTAATCAATAGCCTAATGTCTACGGTGATAAATTTAGCAAAATAATTCTACTTATACAAATTAACTACTAAAATAAAAGTAAGGAACTTAAGGTGTAATTGGAAGGAATGGGTACCAGCATGGGGACTCCCTTAGCACTTACTTGTGTTATAAAATAGAATATGACAATGTTATCTAGTGATGGACAGGGGGAATTTAGAGGTCTACTAGTCTCAATCTCTTGGCAACCAGGTTTGAAGCACTAAAAATTTAAGATAGAATCTCTTCCAATCTAGTCTCCTATGTCTACCTTAAGATTAAGAACTCCACTAAAAGGATAATTAAATCCTAATCCAAAACTCTATCTATGCCTAATCTGTTAAAGAATGCATAAATCTAACAAAGCATGGATGTTCTAATGAGTGGGAATCCCTTCCTCACAACATCAACACATTAATCATTAAGCAAACATGCAATGAATCACAATCAATTATAAAGACTAAAATATTGTCAATGGAATTAATATTCACAAGTGACAAGGTCGCCTTGCTTATATCCCGCAAGTGCACGGGTTTGTCGAAGTAATAATCCCGGATGAGTGGGTATCGTATCCACAAGGAGTAGGGAACAAAAATACTTAATTCGCTTCTTAACTATGTGAAAAGTGAATAGTAATATATGTGACAATGATTCAATTCTCAAAAGTAAAAACAACAAGTAAGAGAGCACAAGTAAAGGAGAAGGTAAGGCAATCAATAAAGATGGAGTACCTGGATATTGCTCCACCTAGGACAATCGTTTCAAGTGCAAGAACCCTCTATTATGCTTCCTAATTAATGCAATAGTGAGTCATGGAAATCCTTAATTACATAGTCCCAAATCTAAGGACAACCATGCCTAACTCTATACATGTCCCGGAGGAGAGATTGGATAACCTCTCAACCTCGCATTCGCATAGAACTGCAATGAGCTCTAGGGATTCCAAGTGATAAATCTCTTCCTAATTATAGACCAAACCCTTTGGTCCAGGTGGAAGGTCCCTAACCACAATTAAGCCCTAGATACTAAGATCACTTCTATGCTTCACTCCATTGCACCCGTGATAATTGCTTTTGCGATATGAATGTGAATCATTATTTCCTTATGTTGAGCATTACTTTCCTCGGGTTTTACATTAATATGTCTGTTTTTATGTTATTTTTATGCAGGTAGGGTTGTGAAACCAATTATGAAGGAAAGAAGCCAATGTGGATCACAATGCACCGATTTTGGAGGAAATCTTGCTAAGGTTCAAACGCGAAGATATAAGTTGGGTGCGAGATGCTAGAGTGTGTGCCAACCTCCCCGTATTTGAGTTTGCACAACCATTTGGAGGGGCACAAGGGCATTCACACTCAAGCATTCCGACTTATGCCTATAGAAAAAGATCTCCATCAACTTATCCGTCATTGAAGAAGCAAAGCGATCCACATCATAAACGTGTGCCCGTTTATGTTACCTCGATGAAAAGTGGATTCGGGAGTATTTTTGGCATAGTACTGTTTTAGAGAATCCACACGGGCGTGGGTAATTTCCCACGCCCGTGTGGAAATTCTGCACGGGCGCGTGTACCGTCTACACCCATGGAGTCGCCCGATTCCAGCCCTATTTAAAACCGATTCAGCCCCGATTTTGGTATTCTTTTCTCCATCTTTTCCTTAACTTGAGAGAGGGCTTCGGCTAGGGTTTTGAGGGGTATTGGCCAAGGTTTTGGAGAGGTTCTATGGCTCCGACATCATCATTCCTGAGGGAGAAGGTTGGTAGGGGAGCTTCCGTCGAGGCGTATCCTATACCGGACGAGGGAATCCTTGGAGATGAGTAGAGGACTCTCCGCAAGACCATTGACACGACCATCGAGGGGGTTTCTTTATGGATTTATTGCTTTTACATTCAATTTCTTTGATTGTACTTAGCTCAATGGAGAGCTAAACCCCTAGTGGGTACTTGGGTGATTGTGAACTCTAGGATGTATTCGTTTCTTTGAACTTCTTTATTATGCTTTCAATAAATTGATGTTTATTGTGAGTTCCAACCTTGAATGCTTGATTGTATGAACATTTCCCCTAGAGTGACACTAGGGTTGAGAGTTCTTGTTGGTAACCTTGTGAGTGAGTGACACACCACGAGCGTTAGAGAAAGCTAGGTTGGAGAGGGTTGAGAGGGTGAGCCGAGAGGTACAGGAGCGTCCTCTTTCCCCTACGATGTGATAGATTCTACCTCTGTTCCTTGAGTTCTTTGCGTCCATAATAGAGTGAATGGTCTAAGGGATGAACCTCCGCTGGGGCCTAGTTGCGCGTGCAATGGAGTGAAGCGTTGAGTTGATCTTAGTATCTAGGGCTTAATTGTGGCTAGGGACCTTCCGCTGGGACCAAAGGGTTAGGTCTATAATTAGGAAGTGATTTATCACTTGGAATCCTTAGAGCTCATTGAGAGGTTATTTAATCTCTCCTCCGGGACATGAATAGAGTTAGGCATAGTTGACTTTAGATTTGGGACTATGTATGTAAGGATTTCCACGACTCACCATTGCATTGATTAGGAAGCATAATAGAGAGTTCTTGCACTTGAAACGATTTTCCTAGGTGAAGTATCATCCGAGTACCCCATCTTTATTGATTGCCTTGCCTCCTCCTTACTTTTTCTCTCTTACTTGTTGTTTTTAATTATTGAGAATTGAATCATTATCACACTTATCATTGTTGATACTCCACATAGTTAAAAATCCAATTAAGTGTCTTTACTCCCTACTCCCTGTGGATTTGACCCCGCTCACCCGGGATTATTACTTCGACAAACCCGTGCACTTGTAGGATATACCCAAGGGGAACTTGTCAACCCGCAACTAAGCCCCAGTGGAAGGTCATCCCTTAGACTAGTCACTCCATTATGCCTACAAAGAACTCGAGGAACGGAGGTAGAATCTAACACATCGGAGGGGAAAGGGGACGCTCCTGTACCTCTCGACTCACCCTCTCAACCCTCTCCAACCTAGCTTTGTCTAACACTCGTGGTGTGTCACTCACTCACAAGGTTACCAACAAGAACTCTCAACCCTAGTGTCACTCTAGGGGAGTATTCAAACAATAAAGCATTCAAGGTTGGAACTCACAATAAACATCAATTAATTGAAAGCATAATAAAGAGATTCAATGAAATGAATACATCCTAGGGTTCACAAATACCCAAGCACCCACTAGGGTTTAACTCTCCATTGAGCTAATTACAATCAAAGAAATATAATGTAAGAGCAATGAATCCATAGAAAACCCCCTCGATAATCGTGTCGATGATCTTGTGGAGAGTCCTCTACTCGTCGCAAAGGTTTCTTTGTCCGGCCTAGGATACACCTCGCTGATCGGTGCCGACAAAAGCTCTCCCAATAACCTTTTTCCAAATGACGTGCAATGTCGGAGCCGTAGAACCTCTACAAAACCCTAGCCAATACCTCACAAAACCCTAGCCGAAGCCCCCTCTCAAGTTGGGGAAAAGATATAGAAACGAATGCTGAAATCGGGGCTGAATTGGCTTTAAATAGGGCTGTAATCGGGGATCCACATGCCCCTCTGGTCGCCCCTGTCGATTTTTCACACGGTCGTGTGGAATTTCCACATGCCCGTGTGGATACTCTATTCTAAAGTTTCCTGGGACGGCTGTGAACAGTGCTGCTACAATACTTTGCCACAATGCTGCTACAGTGCTCTACTACAGTATCTATCTTGAAATACTTTCCGAATCCATACTTTCATCGAGGTAACGCAGACGGGCACACGTTCACGTCGTGGATCACTTTTCTTCTTTAATTCTTCGCGTTTGAAGCTTAGCAAGATTTACTCCAAAATCGGTGCATTATGATCCACATTGGCTTCTTTCCTTCATAATCAGCCTCACAACCCTGCCTGCATAAAAGTAACATAAAAACACACATATTAGTGGAAAAAACCCGAGAAAGGTAATACTTAACATAAGGAAAGAATGCTTCGCATTCATATCGCACAAGCGCTTATCAAACTCCCCCACACTTAAGCTTTTGCTTGTCCTTAAGCAAAAATTAAACATTCCGTGCATAGATGAAGGAAATATTGAACGTACTTGGCCTTAGGTTCACCAAATTATACAAAGAGAGCATTCTACAAGTAAGGGAAATTTCTACACTAAACATGAAAAATCGAAGCTCTAGCTAAAAACTTGAATCAAAAAGGACAACAAACCCAAAATCGTGAAAGTGGGTGGACTCACTCAAGTCAAGCCAAACTATACTCCTCAAAGCTCTAAGTATAAGGGACTTATTTATCTACGACAAGAAAGCAACACAAATTTCAAAGACGGTAGTGGCTTCACACATTCTCTAAGGTAGCAATTTCCGAAGCGGCTGCTAACGTGGCTTTCACACTTTTGAGGTGGTAGCTCTTTCTACCGGAGTGGTAGCTTTCACACATCCTATGAGATAGCTCTTTCTCTCATTAGGGTATAACTAGTATCTGACTTATGAGAGTAGCTTCATACTTCATAGTGGTAGCTCTTTCCACCCAAAATGTAAAGTAAACAAGAAAACTATTTTGTTCCTTATTTTCATTTTCATTCATTTTTTTTAACATAAGAGATAACTATAACTAGTCCCTTTAACATCGAACATGAGTTTCCAAAAGAGTTTAAAGAGTGAGTAGTGCTACGAATGTAAATCGGGCAAAAATTCCTAGAAATTCAAATAAAACTAGAGCATGAAGACATTCAATGTTGAAAATTCTTCTAAACTCAAGAATGCAATCAATGCAGCTAAGGTGAACCGCCATTGGCTATGTGAGCATGTATATCAATCAAGAACAATAGAAAAGATGTGTGCACTATGAAACTCCCCCCGCCACACTTAAGTTGTACATTGTCCCAAATATACACATGCAAGCTCACTCATAATGTATATCAATCAAGAATATATGCGGGAGAAGCAATCAAAACAATACTCCCCTGTTTCCTAGTGTCGTGTTTGATGAAGCTAACTTCTTGGGAGTAGTGTTCCAACGGGTTGTGAAGCTCACACGGCCAAGTGCCGAAGCACTTTGGATGTGCCCATGACAAAATCTCAATTCCCAAAATGACAAGACCATCTGCACGCATACAAGAGGGGGTTCAGTGAAGCTCAATAAAAACAAAATAACTCGAGTATATAAAAGATAGAACAATGAATACAACTCAAGATGCAAAATGAAAATAACCCAGAAGAAGAGTCCTTTCTGAGTGAACAAGTCCAAAATGAAGTGCATAAAAGTAATAAAATGGAAATAAAATCAAATGTCGGTGTCACGCTCTGGGTCCTCTCCTGGTGGTGGTGGTGAGGAAGTAGAAGGGGGGTCCACCGATGCTGGTATAGGTGATGAGGAAAATGCTGGAGGAGCTGAGGGTCTACATCGCAATAGTTGTCGTGGGAAATCGAAACAGAACATAAGATCAGGATACCGGGCTGACTGTATCACCCGCATCTCGATGATCTCAGACCGCAATATGCCCATGGTGCTCTCGAGCCTCTCAATATGATCATAGGCTACTGAAAGGGTACCTGGCTGTCCTGGGGTCTTGGCCACCGCTGGGGCGGAATCTCCCGCTGCATCCCCTCCAACCTCGGTGCTCTCAGTGGTGGGTGTGGCCAAAATGTAATCTCCAGGACCATATCTGCATACCACTCCCATCATCCTGAGCGTATCGAGTCCAAGTGGAGAAGGAAAAATTATCTGATCGGCATGCCGTATAGCAGCTCCGAACCCCATTCCTAGAATGAGTCTAGTAATGTAAGGACCAGGACATAATACTCCTACTCTCCCACTCTGGCCCTGGTATACTCCGCCACAATGTGCCCCAGATGAATGGGCATGGACCTCACCATGGAATATAAATAAAGTAGTCCCTGTCGTGACGAAACACTAGTGTTGTCGCGACGGCCATCCACAGACCTGCTAAGGACAGCAAACAAATACCTGTAGCTCATCCTAGACAAGCATGTGGCTTTGGACACACCTGGTTCATGCCGCCCCGGTCCACACAATACCTGATAGGCTTGCTGTGGGGTCAAAGTGCCCGGGTAATCTGTCGGTAGATGTCCATACTCCTCTGTTACTATATATGCCTCGTCGTACAAATCCATGCGAACGAAAAACTCAGAAATGCTAATGGCGAATTGACGACCGAACACTCTAAACTGTATGTCATCCACAAACTCAAAAGATGCCAGCACCTCCAAAGTCAGCGGTCAGAAAACTGGCTCTCGTATAGACAGCAGCCTCTGCCACCCTCCTACAGCCATCAGTGACTCCGGCTCTCTAACAAACTCATCACCCCACTGAACCCCGTTTAACACACTAAGGTCCGTGAAACGGGATTGGCCAAACCTAAGCCCTGATAGTCGCTCGAAGTGAGCTTGATGCTCGGGATCCGAAAATGAAATGTGTGCCAACTCGGGTGAAGGTTCCCTAGGGCGCTTGCCTTCTTGTTTCTTCGCGTGCGGTGCCATGCCTGCAAGCAATAGTGAATAAATGATCAAAGACTCTCAGTCATAGAATACTGCAGAATTCCACACGAGCTTGTGGAAATTATCCACGCCCGTGTGGATATGCAGGGCCTGAAAAACCGCACGATAGGATTTCTATTATCAAAAAAAAATACAATGTAAAACCCTATTAAAATACTCTCTGAACATGCATATACCCTTTTAAATCAGAATTTCACACAACTCAAGTCGTTTAATTTACTAAAACAAGAAATGGCAATTATAAGAAGGATTAAAGATTCACCGAAAGAAAAGAAAAAGATATGTATGGAAACCTTGAATTCGGTGCGAAAAAATGCTTGAAATCCCCGTAAAAGAACGATCAATCAGCCGGGAAATTAATCAGGAGCGGTTTTCATGTGGATGAAGATGAAGAGGAAGAGAAATCGCAAGGATTTTTAAAGAAAAATTCGCGTCTCTTGGAATTCTGGGCATTCCCACGGGCGTGCGGAAATTACCCATGCCCGTGCGTCTCCATAGGAAAACTGCATAGGGGCAGGTGCACGCCCATGTGCGCTCTTGGGAAAATGCCCTTTCGACTCTGAATGCTCTCGCATGGGCGTGTGGAAAATACCCACGCCCGTGCGCCCGACCCACAGGGGCAGCCGTACGCCCCTGTGGCTTCTCTAGACATTCGAGAAAATTCCTAAGTATTCCGCATGGGCGTGCGGAAATGCCGCACGGGCGTTGACATTCACAGGTCCAATTTACAGGGGCACCCCCTATGCCTTCTTGGGATTGAGAGAGCTCTTGTGCAGAGATTCGTACGGGCGTGCAGAAATTACCCATGCCTGTGCGGGTTTCACAAGGTCGCCCACAAGGGCGAGTTCACGCACCTGTGTGCTCTCGGGATAAATCGCCAACTCTGCAGGAGATCACACGCCCCTGCAGAAATTAACCACGGCCGTGCGATATTCGCATGGTGGTTCACAGGGGCCACCGCACGCCGCTGCGCCTCCTCTGGATGAGCTCGCAATGCAGATCCACGGGCGTACGGAAATTCCACATACCGGTGCATTTTTCTGGATGCCTTATGACAAGTGCCCCTTGCTTATATCCCGCAAGTGCAAGGGTTTGTCGAAGTAATAATCCCGGGTGAGCGGGGTTGAATACACAGGGAGTAAGGAGTAAAGACACTTAATTCAATTCTTAGCTATGTGAAGTATCAACAATGATAAGTGTGATAATGATTCAATTCTCAACAATTAAAAGCAACAAGTAAGAGAGCAAAAGTAAGGAGAAGGCAAGGCAATCAATAAAGATGGGGTACTCGGATGATGCTTCACCTAGGAAAATCGCTTCAAGTGAAAGAACTCTCTATTATGCTTCCTAATCAATGCAATGGTGAGTCGTGGAAATCCTTACATACATAGTCCCAAATCTAAGGTCAACTATGCCAAACTCTATTCATGTCCCGAAGGAGAGATTAAATAACCTCTCAACCTCGCACTCGAATAAAGTTGCAATGAGCTCTAGGGATTCCAAGTGATAAATCGCTTCCTAATTATAGACCTAACCCTTTGGTCCAGGCGGAAGGTCCCTGGCCACAATTAAGCCCAAGATTCTAAGATCCCCTCAACGCTTCACTCCATTACACACGCAACTAGGCCCCAGCGGAGGTTCATCCCTTAGACCATTCACTCTATTATGGCCGCAAAGAACTCAAGGAACGGAGGTAGAATCTATCACGCCGGAGAGGAAAGGGGACGCTCCTGTACCTCTCGACTCACGCTCTCAACCCTCTCCAACCTAGCTTTGTCTAACGCTCGTGGTGTGTCACTCACTCACAAGGTTACCAACAAGAACTCTCAACACTAGTGTCACTCTAAGGGAAATGTTCATACAATCAAGTATTCAAGGTTGGAACTCACAATAAACATCAATTTATTGAAAGCATAATAAAGAAGTTCAATGAAACGAATACATCCTAGGGTTCACAATCACCCAAGTACCCACTAGGGGTTTAGCTCTCCATGGAGCTAAGTACAATCATAGAAATCGAATGTAAAAGCAATAAATCCATAAAGAAACCCCCTCGATGGTCATGTCGATGGTCTTGTGGAAAGTCCTCTACTCGTCGTCCAAGGATTCCTTCGTCCGGTATAGGATACGCCTCGATCGAATCTCCCCTACCAACCTTCTTCCTAATGGAATCACGATGTCAGAGCCGTAGAACCTCTCCAAAACCTTGGCCAATACCCCTCGAAACCCTAGCCGAAGCCCTCTCGCAAGTTGGGGAAATGATGGAGAAAAGAATACTGAAATCGGGGCTGAAATCGGCTTTAAATAGGGCGGGAATCGGGCCGCTACACGGGCGTGTATGATGTCACACGCCCCTATGGAATTTCCACGCGGGCGTGGATAATTTCCACACGCCCATGTGGATTCTCTGTTTCTCTGATTTCTCGGCCGGGCTGCTACAGTACTTGCTACAATGTTTCGCTATAGTACCCTGCTACAGTACTCTGCCGAAAATACACCCGAATTCCATACTTTCATTGGGGTAACGCAAACGGGCACACGTTTACGTCGTGAATCACTTGCTTCTTCAATGATATACATGTTGGTGGAGCTCTTGTTCTTATATGCATACGTCGGAATGCTCGAGTGTGACTACCTTTGTGCCCCTCCAAATGGATGTGCTCACTCGAATGCGAGGAGGTTGGCACACACTCTAGCATCTCACACCTGACCTATGTCTTCGCGTTTGAACCTTAGCAAGATCTCCTCCAAAATAGGTGCATTATGATCCACATTGGCCTATTTCCTTCATACTCGGCCTCACAACCCTACCTGCATAAAAGTAACATAAAAAACACACATATTAATGTAAAAACCTGAGAAAAGTAATGCTCAACATAAGGACTGAATGCTTCGCATTCATATCGCACAAGCACTTATCAAACTCCCCCACACTTAAGCTTTTGCTTGTCCTCAAGCAAACATTAAAACATTATGTGCATCAATGAAGAAATTGTTGAAAGTGCTTGGCCTTAGGTTCACCAAAGTATACAAAGATAGCATTCTACAAGTAAGGAAAATTTCAACACTAAATACGAAAAAATCAATGCTTTAGCTAAAAATTTGTATCAAAAAGGATAACAAACCCGAATTTCGTGTAAGTGTGTGAACTCACTCAAAACACCCCAAGTTATACTCCTCAAAGTTCTAAGTGCAAGGGACTTATTTATCTACACAAGTGATAAAAATTTTAAAAGATGGTAGTAGGTTCACACATCCTCTAAGGTAGCCCTTTCCAAAGCGGCCGCTAAGGTGGCTTTCACACTTTCGAGGTGGTAGCTCTTTCTACCCGGGTGGTAGCTTTCACTCATCCTATGAGATAGCTCTTTCTCTCATTAGGGCATAACTAGTATCTGACTTGTGAGAGTAGCTTCATACTTTATAGGTGGTAGCTCTTTCCACCCAACAAATACAAATAAACAAAAAACTATTTTGTTCCTTCTTTTCATTTTTCCCTTTTTTTTTTTCAAAAGAAGTAAACCTAACTAGTCCCTTTAACATCAAACATGAGTTTCCAATAGAGTTCAAAGAGTGAGTAGTGCACTAACTGTAAATCGGGCAAAAATTCCTAAAAATTCAAGCAATAACTAGAGCATGAAAAACATTCAATGTTAACAATTCTCCTAGACTTAAGAATACAAACATTACAACTAAGGTGAACCGCCATTGGCTATGTGAGCATATATCAATCAAGAACAATAGAAAAGATGTGCGCATTATGAAACTCCCCTCCACACTTAAGTTGTACATTGTCCTCAATGTACACATGCAAGCTCATGCAAAATATATCATTCAAAAATAGATGTGGGAGAAGCAATCAAAATAATACTCCCCTGACTCCTAGTGTTGTGTTTGGTGAAGCTAATTCATTGGGAGTAGTGTTCCAACGGGTTGTCAAGTTCGCACGGCCAAGTGCCAAAGCACCTTGGCCATGCCCATGACTAAGTCTCAATTTCCAAGAAGACAAGACCATCTGCACGCATACACGAGGGGTTTCAGTGAAGTTCAAGAAAAACAAAAATAACTCGAGTGTATAAAAGATGAAGCAATGAATACAACTCGATAATGCAAAATAACATAAACTCAGAAGGAAAATCCTTTCTGAGTGAACAAGTCTAAAAACAAGAAAATAAGATAAAGTAAAATGCATGAACGTAAAAGAAAGGTCAAGTGTCGAAGTCGCTCTCGGGCTCCGCTGCTGCTGCTGCTGAAGTGGAAGCATATAGTGGGTCCTCTGGTGCTGGGGTCGAGGATGGAGGTGCTGGAGGCACTGATGATCCGGGTCTCAGAAGATCTCGAAGGAAATCGAATCGGGCCATAAGATCTGTGTACTGAGCTGACTGCAAAGCCCGGAGCTCCTCTATCTCAGTCCGAATCTCTCTAACATCGGTCTCCAGCCTCTCGATACGATGATAGGCTCGAATACCCGGTGCTATAGAAGATGGAGGAGTCTGCTGGACACCCCCCGTAGTATCTCCTTCGCTTCTGGTGGTCTCAGCGGTAGCTGAAGTGAGAATATAAACCCCTGGCCTAAACCTCCGTACCAACCCCATCATTTTGATCGTATCGAACGTAAGAGCGGTGGGTACAACTGTCCTCTCCGCACCACGTAGAGCATCACCCAAACCCATTCCTAGAATGAGTCTGGTGATATAAGGGCCGGCAAATAGTACACCCACTCTCGTCGAACGACCCTGGTACTGTAAAACATCTGCTAGAATGCATCCTAAGTAAAGTGGTACATTGCGAGCCATGGAGTATAAGAAAAGCAGATCCAGTCTGGTCAAAGCGGCTGTGTTATCTGCTCGACCTGTCATGGACCTGCTGATGACTGCGTGTACGTATCTGTAACTGAACCGGGACAAACTAGAAGCCTTCGATAATCTCGGTTCATACTCCCCACGCCCACACAAAATCCTGTATGCATGATATGGGGTGACTGACAATGGAAAATCTACTGGTAGTCGGCCATACTCCACGGTACCTATATAAGCGACATCATACAGGCCCGTCCTAATCGAAAACTCAATGACGCTCATAGAGAATAGATATCCGAATGCCCGAAACTGTATCGCCTCTGTAGTGTCAACTCTCCCATGTAGCAATCGAAACTCAAAGGACGCTAAAACCTCTAGCGTAAGTGTGCGGTAAGCTGGTTCACTAATTGTCAGTAGCCTCCTCCAGCTTCCCACTGCCAACATCTCATCAATCTCATTAATCACCTCATCAACCTGCTGAATCTGTTGAAGCACTTGTACATCCGCAAAGCAAGTCTGACCAAACCCGAGTGCTGAAAGTCTCTCGAAGCGAGCCTGATGCTCGGGGTTCGAGAATTCCATATGTATCGTCTCGGGTGAAGTAAGTCTGAGGCGCTTAACTTCGTTCTTCTTCGCTCGAGGTGCCATAGCTGGAGTGCAGAAGATGAAAACAGTAAAAAAATCCCATAAGCAATATACTGCAGAATTTCACACGGGCCTGTGGATATTACCCACGCCCGTGTGGCTCTGCAGAGCGTGAAACTCCCGCACGGGTGCATAACAAATCTTAACAAATCAATTGTAAAACCACTTCTAAATGCTTACTACACATCCATCATGCATGAAAACTCGCATTTAAAAGCATTCAACCCGTGAAAACCCATATTTGGCGAAGAAAAGAGGATAAAAGGATTACCGAAGAGATGAATATGAAAACGTCTGAAATTCGGTAAGATTAGCGAAGAAAATTCCTCCAAATAGCGACGAAGGGTCGGAAAGATAATCGGGAACCGTTTTCCGGCGACTGGAGATGAAGAATGAGACGGATCACAAGGTTTTTAAGGAGAAAATCGCGTCTCTTGGAATTCTGTGTATCCCCATGGGCGTGTGGAAATTACCCACGCCCGTGCGCCTTACTTCGAGAGCGCCACAGGGGCGTATACATGTCCCTGTGCTTTCTCGGGAAAATGCTCCCTTGACTCTGACTGATCTCACACGGGCGTGTGGAAAATACCCACGCCTGTGCTCCAGACCCACAAGGGCAGACGCACGCCCCTGTGGCTTCCCTAGTCATCTGAGAAAAATATCAAGTCGCCCACACGCCCGTCCGGAAATTCCCCACGGGCGTGGGCATTCACATGCCTCAACTCACAGGGGCGGCTGCACGCCCCTGTGTTTTCTTGGGATAGAGGGAGCAACCTGCAGGGTTTCGCACGGGCGTGTTGAAATTACCCATGCCCGTGCGTGGTTCACAAGGTCACCCACAGGGGCGAGTCCACGCCCCTGTGTGTTCTTGGGAAAATCTGCCCAACTCTGCAGGAAGGCACACACCTGTGTGGAAATTACCCACGGGCGTGCGCCAGTCGCATGGTCGTCCACAGGGGAAGCCACACGCCCCTGTGCCCTCTCTAGAAGAGTTCACAGTACACATCCACGGGCGTGTAGAATTTTCACACGCCCATGTGTTTTCTCTGGATGACTTAGAAAAACCTGCAGGCTCTGCAGAACTAGTCTGAACATGTTTACACACTCAGAGCCTGCCCTATTATGCAAGATATACCAGATAAAAACACAAAATAGAACTCAAATGACCAAACTTTCGCCAATTCTCAACAAAACATACAATGAATTCTTTTAAAAACCCACAATAAAATCATAGCACAAGCACTCAAAAATTGAAACACCAACACTTAATAATTTATTCATGCAAACAAACTAAACTAAAAGTACAAAAAAAAAATAGTAAACACTTGGGTTGCCTCCCAAGAAGCGCTTGTTTAACGTCACTAAGCTTGACGTATCTTTCTTACCTCACGGTGGTTCATGAATGAAGGTTGCCCTCTTACCTATAACTTGAAAGCATGATGAGCAAAGTCTCTTGAGGATAGAGGGCACACTATCGGACTTTGGACCATCTAACAATGGTTCGTTCAACTTTCTTGGCTCATGTACATCTCCAACAGTCTTGGGGCATTTTCGGTGGCATCTTCGAGCCCTCTTCATTTTCCAGAGCACCTTCTACAAGATTCCCGGGGTAGATGTTTCCTCCATAGTCGAACCGAGCATCATTACTTCTTCATTGCTCTCCTCTTGGTCGAACAAACCTTTATACGGATCCGGGTTGAACATTTCCTGTATATATTCATCAACAATCTCATCAGTAGCGTCTAGAAAATACAAAGTGTCATCAAAATCGAGAGAATGCCGCATGGCTTCAGCAAGGCGGTAAGTGAGCTTATCGTCTCTGACTCTCAATGTGAGCTCTCCACCGTCCATGTCAATCAATGCTTTGGAAGTCCGTAAGAACAGTCTCCCAAGTATCAAGGGTACATCTGCATCCTCATCGACATCTAGCACTAAAAAGTCAACCGGAAAAATATACTTGTCCACGTTGATAAGCACGTCTTCAATGTTGCCTCTCGGATGTCGTACCGTTCGGTCCGCCAATTATAAAGTCATCCGAGTAGGCCTAGGCTCACCCAAGCCTAGCTTTTGGAAGAAAGTATATGGCATGACGTTGACACTTGCCCCTGAATCCGCCAATGCCATTTCCTCACCTAAGTTGCCGATGTTACATGGAATAATGAAGCTTCCCTGGTCTTTCTTCTTGTTCGGCATGTTCTTTTGCAACACCGCCGAGCATGAAACATCAAGCACCACTGAAGCACTCTCCTCTAATTTCCTCTTGTCGGTCAATAGGTCTTTCAGGAACTTCGCATACTTAGGCATTTGATCCAAAGCCTCAACAGAAGCAATGTTGATGTGGAGTTGCTTGAACAAACTCAGGAACTTCTTATATTGGTCATCCCCTTGGTCATTCTTTAATCTAGAGGCATAAGGGATTCTTGGCTTGAAAGATGGAGGTGCCACCTCTTTCTCTTTGTTTGCTCCCTTCTCAACCTCTACGACCTCGGGTGCATGTTCTTTCGGCTTCTCACTCGGAAGCCGCCCTTCAACCTCATGACTGCTTCTCAAAGCGATCGCCTTCACATTTTCTCTCGGGTTGGTTTCCGTGTTGCTTGGTAAACTTCGATGTGGTATTTCGGAAAGAGATTTCGCAATTTGCCCCACTTGATTTTCAAGGTTGTGCAAGGAAGCGGTGTGATTGCGAAGTGTAGCCTCGACTGATTCAAACCTTGTATTTACTGATTGAACAAATCTAGCCAAGTGCTTCTCCAAATCCGTCATTCGGGTTTCCAAGCCTGAAATTCTGTTTTCCACTTGAGGGGCTTGTTGTTGTTGTTGGAACCCCGATGGCCCCATGGTCTTCTGTGGTCCTTGATTACTCCATGAAAAGTTGGGATGATTCTTCCAACCTTAATTGTAGGTGTTGCTGTATGGATTCCCTTAAGGTCTCATTCCATTACCTACAAAGTCAACATTCTCAACTGAAGAAACATCACCTATGACGATTGGGCAATCTGAAGGAGCATGTCCTCCACCACAACCGTTACAATTTGTCATGGTCGCAACTTTATTCGAAGCAATAAGATCTAGCTTCTTACTCAAACTCTCCACTTAGGCCGCCAATGAAGTTACCGCATCAATTCCTTGGAGATCGGCCACCTTTTTCTATTCCCTAGCGTTCCACTGGTAGCTATTTAACCCCATTTCCTCAATCAATTGACGTGCCTCGTCGGGGGTCTTGCTACCTAAGGTACCTCCTACCGCCGCATCCAAGAGTTGCCTTGTATTCGGGTTCAAACCATTGTAGAAGGTTTGAACAATCATCCACTCAGGGAATTCGTGTTGCGGACATTTGCGCAGGAGTTCCTTGAACCTTTCCCATGTCTCAAATAGAGACTCCAATTCCAACTGCATAAAGGATGAGATCTCATTCCTAAGCTTTGCTGATTTTCCGGGAGGGAAATAACGGGCTAGAAAAGCTTCTACCATCTCCTCCCATGTAGTGATTGATGCCCTAGGTAATGAGTGTAGCCACTGCTTTGCTTTCACCTTTAAGGAAAATGGGAAGGCTCTCAATTTGATGGCATCATCTGTCACACCGTTTATATTCAGCATGTCACACACCTCGAGGAAGCTCTCTATATGACTGTATGGATCCTCATTGGCTAAACTGTTGAATTGTGCGGACTGCTGCAGCATATGGATGAATGCCGGCTTTAGCTCGAAATTCTGAGCTGTGAATTGGGGACTGATAAGTGCTTGAGTAGACATATTTTTATATATGTTTTACATGCATTGAGCATCATTTTTACTTTGGTTTATGTCTCATATTGTGTATTTGGTGTTCTTTTATGCATATAGGTTGTGAATGCCTTGAAGAGTAAAAAGGAAGCAAAGATGGGCTATAAAGACATAATGTTGGGAGTTCTTGTTCAATTCAATGACCAAGACATGAGAGGAGTTTATAAACGTGGAGATGTGTGCCAACTTCCAAGAAGATTCAAGTCAATTCACTAGTTGGAAGGGCACAAAGGCAGCACATCTTCATGTTCCTTCTCTTTGTGAAGATTGCAAGACCTCTCAAAGATACGTCGATGAAGAAAAGTTTTATAGTCTACCACATGGATGTGTGCCCGGACATGTGGCCTTAAGAGAATAGTGTTCGGATCGCGTTTTGTGAAAAGTACTGTAGTAATTTCACTGTAGCAAATTATTGTTCACGCGCCCGCGTGGAAATTTCTGCAGCCCACGCGGGCGGGTGGAAAATCCACACGGGCGCGTGAGGGCACGTGACAGACGCGATCTAAGGCCTATAAATAGCCGTTTTGCCCTATTCTTTCTCATCTTTTGTGCGGCTATTGAGGGGTGAGACGGCTAGGGTTTGGAGAGGAGGTCTTTGCGGCTTTGGAGGCGCTTCATCACCAACTTTGATCGATTCCTCCTCCGTCATAGCATCAAGGAAGCCACCGGTGAACCTAGCTTCGGAGTGGGTCCTTCAAGACGTCGAAGCTCTCCATCAAGGCCATCAGTTCATATATAAGGGGGTTTATTTCTATGGTTTTAATGTACTTTCATTCATTGATGGTGTGTTTTGTATGTTGCTCCATGGAGAGCTAAAACCCTAGAGGATATTTGGGCTTTTGAACCCTAGGATTCTCATCTTTTGTGGATTTGCTTAGTGTTTCTATTTAATCCGAGTTTGATTAAGTTTTAATCTTGTATTTCTCATTGCTTGCTTGTTTAATTAATCCTTCTGGTTGATTGGATTTGCATGATTTGTTACTTTGATGTGAGAGAGGTCTCCATTAGAGCTAGAACTTCAAGGTTAAAGAGGGTTGAGAGGGTGAGTCATGAGATAGTGGAGTGTCCCCTCTCCCTTCTGATTGAGTGTATTCTATCTCCGTTCCCTAAGCTCTATGCAACCATATTTGGTGTGAGGTGTGAGATTGAGAGATTTCTCCGCAGGGACCTTGTAGGGGGTTAGGATCCTTCGCCGTGAATTAGGGTTGGATCAATCTTTAGGAATCGGATACACCTCTTGGAATCCCTAGAGTGCTTTGCAGTCATATGTGGTGTGAGGTGTTGAGATTGAGCGATTTCTCCACCGGGACCTCATAGGGGACTAGTATCGGTGATCAGGAGGCCGGATCCGATTATATTTGGATTTCCACGACTTAACTTACTCATCATAGAAACACTTTGCTTATTCTGTACCTAATACCTGAATCCTAGGGGGAGCATTGCCTGAATACCCCACTTTTACTGATTGAGATCTCCATCCATTTAACCCTTGCATATTTGTCTCCGGTATTCATTTCTTCGCACATTAGATCACCACACCTTTCCATTTATCATTAGGTTAGAAAGCAGAGAAGAAGTTAGTACTGGTAGCCCTGTTCCCTGTGGATTCGACTACCCACTCACCGGGGTAATTATTACTTCGATACCCGTGCACTTGCGGTTTACACGCATATTCGGACGTGTTAAGGACGCACAATACTCGATTGTGTCCCCAACACTGAAGGTCTGGCATAATCGGATAGTGTCCGTTGTTGCTCATTTTGTTCTGCCATGTTGTCAGATCCTTCTACTTCCAAATCAGCTGGATTAGGCTGTTCTTGTACAGGTTCTTTCCCTTTCTTTCGAAGTGTACCTTCAAGCTCAGGGTCTCCTTCAATCAATATTGATGGATTCCCTCGGGTCATAACCTAGAGCTGCACCAAAAATAGAGAAAAAGAAATTCAGAACGATGATAGAATAAGAAGATATGAAATAGAATGTGTAGTGAAATAGCTAAGAAAACAAAGTGCAAAGTATCTCTAAACGGCTACCTCCCCGGCAACGGCGCCAAAAACTTGACAAGTACCCCTTGCTTATATCCCGCAAGTGCACGGGTTTGTTGAAGTAATAATCCCGGGTGAGCGGGGTCGAATCCACAGGGAGTAGGGAGTAAAGACACTTAATTCGATTCTTAGCTATGTGAAGTATCAACAATGATAAGTGTGATAATGATTCAATTCTCAACAATTAAAAGCAACAAGTAAGAGAGCAAAAGTAAGGAGGAAGCAAGGCAATCGATAAAGATGGGGTACTCAGATGATGCTTCACCTTGGAAAATCGTTTCAAGTGCAAGAACTCTTTATTATCCTTCCTAATCAATGCAATGGTGAGTCGTGGAAATCCTTACATACATAGTCCCAAATCTAAGGTCAACTATGCCTAACTCTATTCATGTCCCAGAGGAGAGATTAAATAACCTCTCAACCTCGCACTCGAATAAAGTTGCAATGAGCTCTAGGGATTCCAAGTGATAAATCGCTTCCTAATTATAGACCTAACCCTTTGGTCCAGGCGGAAGGTCCCTAGCCACGATTAAGGCCAAGATACTAAGATCCCCTCAATGCTTCACTCCATTGCACGCGCAACTAGGCCCCAGCGGAGGTTCATCCCTTAGACCATTCACTCTATTATGGCCGGAAAGAACTCAAGGAACGGAGGTAGAATCTATCACGTTGGAGAGGAAAGGGGACGCTCCTGTACCTCTCGACTCACCCTCTCAACCCTCTCCAACCTAGCTTTGTCTAACGCTCGTGGTGTGTCACTCACTCACAAGGTTATCAACAAGAACTCTCAACCCTAGTGTCACTCTAAGGGAAATGTTCACACAATCAAGCATTCAAGGTTGGAACTCACAATAAATATCAATTTATTGAAAGCATAATAAAGAAGTTCTGAAACGAATACATCCTAGGGTTCACAATCACCCAAGTACCCACTAGGGGTTTAGCTCTCCATGGAGCTAAGTACAATCATAGAAATCGAATGTAAAAGCAATAAATCCATAAACAAACCCCCTCGATGGTCGTGTCGATGGTCTTGTGGAAAGTCCTCTACTCGTCGTCCAAGGATTCCTTCGTCCGGTATAGGATACGCCTCGATCGAAGCTCCCCTACCAACTTTCTTCCTAATGGAATCATGATGTCGGAGCCGTAGAACCTCTCCAAAACCTTGGCCAATACCCCTCGAAACCCTAGCCGAAGCCCTCTCGCAAGTTGGGGAAAAGATGGAGAAAAGAATACTGAAATCGGCTTTAAATAGGGCGGGAATCGGGCCACTACACGGGCGTGTATGATGTCACACGCCCCTGTGGAATTTCCACACGGGCGTGGATAATTTCCACACGCCCATGTGGATTATTTGTTTCTCTGATTTCTCGACCGGGCTACTACAGTACTTGCTACAATGTTTTGCTATAGTACCCTGCTACAGTACTCTGCCCGAAATACACCCAAATTCCATACTTTCATTGGGGTAACGCAAACGGGCACACGTTTACGTCGTAAATCACTTGCTTCTTCAATGATATACATGTTGGTGGAGCTCTTGTTCTTATATGCATAAGTTGGAATGCTCGAGTGTGACTACCTTTGTGCTCCTCCAAATGGATGTGCTCACTCGAATGAGAGGAGGTTGGCACACACTCTAGCATCTCACACCTGACCTATGTCTTCGCATTTGAACCTTAGAAAGATCTACTCCAAAATAGGTGCATTATGATCCACATTGGCCTATTTCCTTCATACTCGGCCTCACAACCCTACCTGCATAAAAGTAACATAAAAAACACACATATTAATGTAAAAACCTGAGAAAAGTAATGCTCAACATAAGGAATGAACGCTTCGCATTCATATCGCACAAGCACTTATCACCTTAGAAAAAAACCTGCAGGCTCTACATAAAAAAAAGTTCTGAACATGTTTACACACTCAGAGCCTACCCTATTATGGAAGTTTTACCAGTGAAAACATGAAATAAAGCTCAAACGACCCAACTTCGCCAAATCCTCATGAAAACACACGATAATCTTCAAAACCTAAAATAAAATCACAGCACGAGCATTTAAAAATCAAGACACCAACACTCAACAATTTATTCATGCAAACACTACATTATTCGATTAAGAAAAACAATAAACAGTTGGGTTGCCTGCCAAGAAGCGCTTGTTTAACATCACTAAGCTTGACGTACCTTGTCTTACCTCAAGGGGGCTCATAGATGAATGTTGCCCTCTTACCCATAACTTGGAAGCATGATGAGCACAATCTCTTGAAGGTAGAGGGTGTATTATCGGGCTTGGGGCCACCTAGCAATGGTTCATCCAACTTTTTCAATTCACGTACGTCTCCATCAGCCTTGAAGCATTTCCTGTGGCGTCTCCTTGTCTTCTTCATTTTCCGGAGCACCTTCTTCAAGATCCCCGGGATAGATGGTACTTCTTTCGTCCAACCAAGCATCATTACTTCTTCTTAATCCTCCTCTTGGTTGAACAAACCCTCGTACGGGTCCGGATTGAACATTTCCTGCATGTATTCATCAACAATCTCATCAGTAGTGTCTAGAAAGTATAAAGTATCATCAAAATCAAGAGAATGCCACATGGCTTCAGCAATGCGGTATGTGAGCTTGTCATCTCCAACTCTCATAGTTAGCCCTTCATCATCCATGTCAATCAATGCCTTGGAAGTCCGCAAGAACGGCCTCCCAAGTATCAAGGGTACATTTGCATCCTCATCGACGTTTAGCACCACAAAGTCTACAAGAAATATATACTTGTCCATCTTGACAAGTACATCTTTGATGATACCCCTCGGATGTTGACATGCGTCCGAATATTCGTGTAAACCGCAAGTGCACGGGTGTCGAAGTAATAAAATACCCGGTGAATCAGGTAGTCGAATCCACAGGGAACAGGGCTACTAGTAGTAACTTCTTCTCTGCTTTCTAACCTAATGATAAATGGAAAGGTGTGGTGATCTAATGTGCGAAAAAAAGAATACAGGAGACGAATATGCAAGGGTTAAATGGATGGAGATCTCAATCGGTAAAAGTGGGGTATTCGGGCAATGCTCCCTCTTGGATTTAGGTATTAGGTACCGGATAAGCAAAGTGTTTCTATGAAGAGTAAGTTATGTCGTGGAAATCCAAATATAATTGGATCCAGCCTCACGATCACCGATACTAGTTGATAAGTGCTTGAGTAGAAATATTCTTATATATGTTTTACATGTATTGAGCATCATTTTTATCATGGTTATGTCTCATATTGTGCATTTGGTGTTCTTTTTTGCATATAGGTTGTGAATGCCTTAAAGAGTAAAAAGGAAGCAAAGATAGGCTATAAAGAAACAATGTTGGGAGTTCTTGTTCAATTCAAGGACCAAGACACGAGAGTAGTTCATGAACGTGGAGATGTGTGCCAACTTCCAAGAAGATTCAAGTCAATTCACTAGTTGGAAGGGCACAAAGGCAGCCACATCTTCATGTTCCTTCTCTTTGTGAAGATTGCAAGACCTCTCAAAGATATATCGACGAAGAAAAGTTTTATAGCCTACCACATGGACTTGTGCCCGGACATGTGGCCTCAAGAGAAGAGTGTTCAGATCGTGTTTTGTGAAAAGTACTGTAGCAATATTAATGTAGCAAATTACTGTTAGGTATCCCTAGGAATCAGTTTCACTCTTAGGTATCCCTAGAGCGTATTACGGTCATATGGGTGTGAGGTGTTAAGATTGAGCAATTTCTCCTCCAGGACCTTGTAGGGGACTAGTTCCGGTGGCTTGGAGGCAAGGGCCGTTTGTTCTTTGATTACCTCGACTCGTTAGACTCGCTTTAGAAGCATTTAGTGAATAGTGAGCTTCATGTTAGATCCTAGGGGAACATTGCCCGGGTACCTCATCTTTATTGATTGAGATCTCCTTTACTTGTTTTCTTGCTCGTTTGCTTGCTTATTAATTCTCTTGCAATTAGTTCATTTCATCACCCCTATTGATTTCGTCTAGATAACTAAGAATTGGTTAATACTAATACTTCTGTTCCCTGTGGATTCGACTACCACTCAACGGGGTAATTATTACTTCGACACTCGTGCACTTGCAGTTTACACGCATACTTCGGACGTGTCATGTTTTTGGGCGCCGTT